>NC_051863.1:136381207-137581207 GCF_015732765.1 Culex quinquefasciatus | reverse complement strand
TACCACGAAGTTTAACTATGGTAAATTAAACTTTAAAACATCGGTTTATTTTATGTGGCAATTGTACAAAAAAATCATAACATCAAAAGCTCCCCAAATCAATTGAAACGTGAGCTCGGTAATTGCTATAATTGCGATTATACAACCCTCCAATTCACGCAATGATCGTCAACAATCTCGATCTGTAAATTTAAACATTTATGACAAAAAAAATTTTCTGATGATGGCATCAATGTCAAATATCAAATTGGTAAGTGTCTAGAACAGTTTTTTTTTTTTTTTTTCATTCTGAATCACAAATAAGGCAAAAAAACTTGAAGCAAGCAAGAGAACATAAGTCTGAATTTGGAGTATAAAATACACAAAAAAAAAGAACTTCCACATACCAAACATGCAAAGTTTAGCACTGGTTTTTGTTAGCTCATTAGCATATTCTTGAACGTGTTTTATGGTACCATTCTTATCTGATGAAATATGAAAAACCATCCCTTTGCATTACACAAACCTGCCAATCCAGTTCAGTAAGTTCCTTGAACCGGTTGATGCCAAAAACTAGAAGGTTATTTCGACCTTGACCGCATCTCTTTTTGGCTGATTTCGAAAACTAACGTAAACGCCACTAGTGTCCAAAATCGCTATTTCGTTGTACGCAATATTATAAATTTGTTTCTAACAACGTTTCATAAGCATACAAAAAACTTGTTTACTAATTAGAGATCCCGATCATCTGGAATTCAGGAGGACGGTCGATTGTCAAGATATTGATCCCACCAAACCAACCCAAATACGCAAAAAAAATTGCAAAATTTGCCAACAACCGGTTGATCAGCTTTACCCGTCAAAAAAATGACGTTTGATGGATCGGCACACCTACCTGGAGTTTCTGCCGCGGAAAGCAAACAAACCCGAGAGTGTCCCAACCCAGCCTGTAATAAAATACTTTGAACGCCACCATCAATTGGTCAAATTTTGAACTTCTCGGTACCGTTCACCGACCGGGTTCAATGAACGGTGGTTCAAATTTTCAAACCACCAATAAAACTATCGAGAGTGCAATTACAATAGCTCAAATTGATTTATAAACCGCCTCTAATTGCAGTGACCCTGAGGGGCAAATTCATGGCGTCTTGAAACGCTGTACGTGTCAATCACTTATCAAAAGGATCAATGCTCAATAAAAGCTCACGTTGCAAAGTATGATCCACATGACAAGCAAATTTGATAGCCCCCCCACGTGCATTCATTTGCGGGTTCTTCTGTGGTACAGTGACTTGCTAACACTTGAAAAATGTAAGTTATGGAAATTTCTAGAAAAAGTCAGAAAACAACTGCGTAAATCTGCTTAAAAATAATTTCTGGCAGCCCTGCCATACATTGAAAGCACTTTAGTAAAATAAATATATATTCAAAGTAAATCAAAGTAATTGAATTTTTTTGGTTAAAAATTTAACTGATCATTCTGATGAGTCATTAATATTTAAGTTCTGGCAACCCTATAATGATATAAAGGCCCTTCGGTGCAACCATTACGGTACTTTATGTTAGTATCATCTCCAGCCCCTTCAAATCACACCTTTATAACAATAAACGTTACATTGCACGAAACGGTACGCACTGTAATGTCAACAAAACACACCTTACCGGTTTCGTATGAATTCACGACAAGTGCTCGTACACACCCCCAGCGGATGGAGAATCCCCCTTCATCACGTCAAGTTAATATAATTTATTGTCTACGAGTGAACCATACCAGAGTGACCTGCGAGAACTTCGCCGGTGTGCGATTTGTTTGCGCAGCTTTTTGTTCAAATTGTACTTTGAGTTTTAATGTCTTCCTCTGAGGCTAGGCGTCCTAAGCAGCTAGCAAAATGCATGTCCTAGATGTCCTTCTAAATTTGTTGTTACATCTGTAGAAGAATAACAGCGTCATGATTTGCAGTTATCTAGCGGTATCAACTGTGGTCGTAACGTTTTATTAGGTTTCTTTTGTCAAAACAAGTTTGTTTTTATTATTGTTTTTTTTTTTTTTTTTTTTTTTTTTTTACAAGGTCGGAATCTGCTATCAGACACCTGGGAATTCATTTCTCAGGTAGTGTGGGGTTGGGAAAACAAAAAGAGTTTTCCCGACCCACTAAACCAGTCCTTGAACGCCGTGCCCTTTTCCCCCCGGGACCACCTTTCGGTATAACTTCGGGGGGAGGCGTTGCATTTTCTGCACTAGTCAACCTACAGGATCCATGCCGGCTGCTAAAACCATTTCCTGTTCTACATACATATGAGTCCATGCGAGGGTTTAACCGCGCCCAAGAATCGCGTTGCTTTTGATCGGTTAGTCATATGCAGCCCTCTCCTTGGACCATCGAGACGTGTACCGATTTGGTAGAGCCAACCGTCATAACGTGCTCTCCTTCACAGCCACACTCGTGGGTTCTCAACTCCTGTGACCATCGAGACGTGTACCGATTTGGTAGAGCCGACCATCATAACGTGCTCTCCTTCACAGCCACACTCGTGGGTTTTCGACTAGGCTTCTAGTCGTTCCTCCTCTGGTCGTCTCTCCATTTCCGCTGGAGAGCCGAAGTGATCTGCGTCACCGCTCCGACGACCGCATTCCACTTGGCGATGTCGCTGCACATTCTTCGCACCACATTATCCGGGCTGGTGTCTGCTCCGATAATGGCCAGCATTTCGCTTCGCGCTGCCTCGAAGCGAGGGCAGCTGAACACCACGTGCTCCGGTGTTTCCTCGCAATCGACGCAGTCCGGACAGAGAGGAGACTCTGCATGTCCGAACCTGTGCAGGTACTTCCTGAAGCAGCCATGGCCCGACAGGAACTGTGTGAGGTGGAAGGTGACCTCTCCATGCCTTCTGCTCACCCACGTGGATACGGACGGGATAAGCCGATGCGTCCATCTGCCTTTCTCCGTGGTGTCCCACTCACGTTGCCACCTTGCCAGCGATTCGGCTTTCGCAGCTTCCCGGATACCTCTCGTGCCTCTCCGGGTGTAGCGCACGGTGTCCTCCTCCAGTGTGATGCCGATGGGGATCATTCCGGCTATGACGCCAACTGCTTCCGACGAAATGGTCCTGTACGCGCTTGCAACCCGCATGGCCATCAGTCTCTGCGTTCTGTCGAGCAGCGCTCGATTTCGCTTCGTCCCCAGCGCCGTCCACCATACCGGTCCGCCGTACCTAAGTATGGACGTCGCGACACTTGCCAAGAGGCGGCGCCTACTGCTCCTGGGTCCAGCGTTGTTCGGCATAATCCTCGACAGTGCCATGATCGCCTTAGCCGCCTTCTCGCAGGCGTAATCGACGTGGCTGTTGAAGTTCAGCCGGTCATCTACCATCACCCCGAGGTACTTGAGCGCTCTCTTCGAGTGCACGACGTGTTCTCCAACGTGTATCTGGGCCTGCTGCACCTTTTTGTGGTTACTGACCAGTATCATCTCCGTCTTGTGGTGAGCGATCCGCAGCTTCACCTCGAGCATCCAGTTCTCGATCATTGCGATTGCCTCCATAGCCAGCACTTCGACCTCCTCGACATTTTCGCCGGTTACCGTCAGCACTATGTCGTCTGCAAAGCCAACAATCTCTACGCCGTTGGGTAGCCCCAGTGTCAACACTCCGTCATACATTCCGTTCCACAGTGCTGAACCCAGAATGGAACCCTGCGGAACTCCCGCGGTAACAACAACGGTTTTTTGTCCATCGGCAGTGTCGTAGACCAGCACGCGGTTCTCGAAGTAGCTCTTCAAGATCATGCACAAATAGTCAGGCACCTTCATTTTGTGCAGTGCTGCTGCTATGGCCGCCCAGCTCGCACTGTTGAACGCGTTCTTGACGTCAATCGTGACTATTGCGCAGCAACGGTTCCCCCTGCGTTTTTTCCTCCGCGCTTCGTCGGCTTTCTCGACCACTTTCCGGATGGCGTCCACCGTGGATCTCCCTTTACGGAAGCCAAACTGCTGCTAAGCCATGCTCGCTCTCCGTGTACTTGGTGTGTGTGTGTGTGTGTGTGTGTGTTTTTTTTTTTTTTTTTTTTTTTTTTACAAGGTCGGAATCTGCTATCAGACACCTGAGAATTAATTTCTCAGGTAGTGTGGGGTTGGGAAAACAAAAAGAGTTTTCCCGACCCACTAAACCAGTCCTTGAACGCCGTGCCCTTTTCCCCCCGGGACCACCTTTCGGTATAACTTCGGGGGGAGGCGTTGCATTTTCTGCACTAGTCTACTTACAGGATCCATGCCGGGTACTAGAACCATTTCCTGTTCCACATACATATGAGTCCATGCGAGGGTTTAACCGCGCCCAAGAATCGCGTTACTTTTGATCGTCTAGTCATATGCAGCCCTCTCCTTGGACCATCGAGACGTGTACCGATTTGGTAGAGCCAACCGTCATAACGTGCTCTCCTTCACAGCCACACTCGTGGGTTCTCGACTCCTGTGACCATCGAGACGTGTACCGATTTGGTAGAGCCGACCATCATAACGTGCTCTCCTTCACAGCCACACTCGTGGGTTTTCGACTAGGCTTCTAGTCGTTCCTCCTCTGATCGTCTCTCCATTTCCGCTGGAGAGCCGAAGTGATCTGCGTCACTGCTCCGACGACCGCATTCCACTTGGCAATGTCGCTGCACATTCTTTGCACCACATTATCCGGGCTGGTGTCTGCTCCGATAATTGCCAGCATTTCGCTTCGCGCTGTCTCGAAGCGAGGCAGGCGAACACCACGTGCTCCGGTGTTTCTTCGCACTCGTCGCAATCCGGACAGAGAGGAGACTCTGAATGTCCGAACCTGTGCAGGTACTTCCTGAAGCAGCCATGGCCCGACAGGAACTGTGTGAGGTGGAAGGTGACCTCTCCGTGCCTTCTGCTCACCCACGTGGATACGGACGGGATAAGCCGATGCGTCCATCTGCCTTTCTCCGTGGTGTCCCACTCACGTTGCCATCTTGCCAGCGATTCGGCTCTCGCAGCTTCCCGGATACCTCTCGTGCCTCTTCGGGTGTAGCGCACGGTGTCCTCCTCCAGTGTGATGCCGATGGGGATCATTCCGGCTATGACGCCAACTGCTTCCGACGAGATGGTCCTGTATGCGCTTGCAACCCGCATGGCCATCAGTCTCTGCGTTCTGTCGAGCAGCGCTCGATTTCGCTTCGTCCCCAGCGCCGTCCACCATACCGGTCCGCCGTACCTAAGTATGGACGTCGCGACACTTGCCAAGAGGCGGCGCCTACTGCTCCTGGGTCCAGCATTGTTCGGCATCATCCTCGACAGTGCCATGATCGCCTTAGCCGCCTTCTCGCAGGCGTAATCGACGTGACTGTTGAAGTTCAGCCGGTCATCCACCATCACCCCGAGGTACTTGAGCGCTCTCTTCGAGTGCACTACGTGTTCCCCAACGTGTATCTGGGCCTGCTGCACCTTTTTGTGGTTACTAACCAGTATCATCTCCGTCTTGTGGTGAGCGATCCGCAGCTTCACCTCGAGCATCCAGTTCTCGATCATTGCGATTGCCTCCATAGCCAGCACTTCGACCTCCTCGACATTTTCGCCGGTTACCGTCAGCACTATGTCGTCTGCAAAGCCAACAATCTCTACGCCGTTGGGTAGCCCCAGTGTCAACACTCCGTCATACATTCCGTTCCACAGTGCTGAACCCAGAATGGATCCCTGCGGAACTCCCGCGGTAACAACAACGGTTTTTGTCCATCGGCAGTGTCGTAGACCAGCACGCGGTTCTCGAAGTAGCTCTTCAAGATCATGCACAAATAGTCAGGCACCTTCATTTTGTGCAGCGCTGCTGCTATGGCCGCCCAGCTCGCACTGTTGAACGCGTTCTTGACGTCAATCGTGACTATTGCGCAGCAACGGTTCCCCTGCGTTTTTCCTCCGCGCTTCGTCGGCTTTCTCGACCACTTTCCGGATGGCGTCCACCGTGGATCTCCCTTTACGGAAGCCGAACTGCCTCGCTGCTAAGCCATGCTCGCTCTCCGTGTACTTGGTCAGCCGGTTAAGGATGATCCGTTCCAGAAGCTTTCCGAGGGTGTCCAGCAAACATATAGGCCTATACGATGATGGGTCCCCGGTGGTTTGCCTGGCTTTGGCAGCAACACGAGCTTTTGAACCTTCCACGGGTCGGGAAGTGTCCTTCGTCCAGGCATTTCTGCAGGACTGTTCGAAACCTGTCCGGGAATGCTTGAACCGCCGATTTCAGGGCGAAATTCGGGATTCCATCCGGGCCGGGAGCTTTCTTCACCTTCAATCTCTTCGCTACTGCCACAAGTTCTTCGTTGGTGATCAGATGACCTTCGGCGTTGCTACCCCTTCGTCGTTGTACGGTGTAGGAGGCCATGTCGTTGGGTCATGTCTTGGGAAGAGCCCTTCCACAATGACCTTCAGCTTGTCGGGACACGTTTCAGCCACCATCGATGGGCCTCTGATCTTCGCCATCGCGACACGATATGCGCTCCCCAAGGGTTTGCATCAGCGTCTTGGCATAACTCCTTGAAGCAGTTTGTCTTGCTGCATTTGATCGCTTTCTTGAGCGCGGCCTTTGCAGACCGGTACTCCTCTCTGCGCTCCTCTCTAGTTGCTTCGGATCTTGCTCTCTGGACTCGTCTTCTGGCGCTGAGGCAACTTGCCCGAAGGGTACCGAGTTCTTCATTCCACCAGTAAGCTGGACGACGACAGTTCCTTGGCTCCAGTCTCCGCGGCATGGTTGTGTCGCATGCTGTCACTAGTTGTGCTGTTAGCACGTCGGCACTCAAGTCTTGGGGACCATCACACCAATGGAGCGCTTCCACGAAGAGACCCTCGTCGAAGTACTGCAGCTTCCATTTCCTTCCGTAGGACCGGCTGCTCCTATCTGGTACAGGGGCTCGTCTCCCGATGCTGTACCGGATCGCTTGGTGATCACTATGGGTATAGTCTTCACTTACCCTCCAGTTCATGTCGGCCGCCAGCCGCGGGCTACAGAACGTAACGTCGATAATGGACTCACGACCGTCTTTGCGGAAGGTACTGCTGGTTCCGCGATTCGCCAGCCTAACGTCCAGCTTTGCCAGAGCTTCCATTAGGCTATGCCCCCCTAGCATTGGTGCATCTGCTACCCCACTCGACTGCCCACGCGTTGAAGTCACCTCCGATGACGATCGGGCTTCGTCCGATCAGTTCGTCGGTCAGACTATCCAGCATCTGCTGAAACTGCTCCAAGGTCCATCTTGGGGGGAGCATAGCAGCTACAGAAGAAGGTTCCGTTTACTTTGGCGATCACGAATCCTTCAAACGCCCTCGAGACCACTTCCTGTATGGGGTACCGCCCCATCACGTGTATCGCCGCCATTCTTGCTGTATCCGCGGCCCAGTTTCCGTTGTCGTGTGGAACTCGGTACGGTTCTGCAATAATTGCCACGTCGCAACCCGTCTCCGCGGTCGACTGCCACAGCAGTTGCTGTGCAGTGTCGCAGTGGTTGAGGTTCACCTGGGACACCTCCATTACTTTTTGCCCGAGGCCAGCTTCTGATAGACCGGGCAATTAAAGCCACCCGTCGTGTGACTATTGCCATCTCCTTCTTTACAGAGCATGCACTTCGGCTTATTTTTGCAGTCTCTTGCCATGTGGCCTTCTCTACCACATCTTCTGCAACTGTTGGTTCGATCGGGGCCGTCGCAATTTCTCGCCTGGTGGCCGAAACCCATACAGCGGAAACACCTCGTCATCTGCTGGGTCACTCGAGGAACAGGCCTCAGTGGGCACACCGACCACCCTACTTTGACCTTGCCGGCTTCCAGCAGCTTAGACGCCGAAGGCGTCGATAGTCGGATCGACGCAATTTGCGTGCCGCCGTAGGCTTTCCTCAACCGGATTGCCATCGGTGTCGTGCGGTCATCCAGAAGAACGATCAGCGCATCTTCCAGCTCTTCCTCCGTCGTGATCTCGTCCAGGTTCCTGCACTCAATCGTTGTCTCCGGCGATAGCGCCCTTACCTTCGACTCGTAGCCTACGGCTTTCTCGACGAGGGACTTAAAAGCTGAGCTCTTGACCGCGGGTCATTCTTCAGCTCAAAAGCATCGCTCCGGTCTGTGTGCGCCTGGTTTTAACCACGTTCTCGCCAAGCTCCTTGAGTTCCGGATCGGTTCGTACTTTCCGGAGGAGGTCTGCGTACGAAACACCTTCCTTCACCTCGACCACCAAAGCCTCGCCTTTGTTACGCTCCCTGCGAAACTTGGGTTTTGGGTGTCCTCGTTCTGCTTCCCTTTTTTCTTCCGCTTCTTTTTCTTGACCTTCTCCCATTCCTCCTTCCCTGGGTCTGGTTCTGGCTCCTTCGCTGGGTCCGGACTGTCTCCATTCCCCTGCTTCTGCTTCTTTGCGTCCTCCTCCTCTCCAGGCGTTTCCCTGTCCCTTTTAGAGCCTGGGCCGGGCGGCGTTTTCGGTTTTTCTCCCGTAGCGCTTCCTCCTCCAGTTTTGCGTTCAGCGTTTCTTCGGCTCTTTCAGCTCTGAGCTTCAGTGAATTCCGCGTCACCACCAGCGAGCTGTTTTCGCGCTCTGCGGCATTCATGGCTGCCTTGACTCCATTCACCATCTGCTTGATTCTGGTGTGGACGTTGTTTTTGTCCTTGATGAAATCAAAGAGTTCGTTAACCCTCCTTCTGACCTCCTGCAACGCGGTCCTTCCGAGCAGGACTCCGTCCTGAGGGGTACTGCCGGCGAAGTTCAACAAGGATGACTTGGGTGTCTCCTCTCCAATTACTCCTATCTGCTGACTCGAAGCAGCCGCCTGGTTCAACACTGGGGATCTCAACACCTTCCCGCTTCCACGGAACGCGCTCGCCACTCCGCCTGCTGTGTCGCCGCCGTTTGACTCGCCTCCTGCCATTTCGACGTTTGCGTCCTCTTCTACCTCCGTGTTTTCCGATGCTTGGGGCGCATCGGGACCCTTTGTTGGTTTGTTTCACTTGTCTTCATTTTGAATCCCACGAGTCGCTAGGGAAATACGGTCCGCTGCGCCAGTGCCCTGCCGTGACGCAGTAAGGGCAAATTACGTGTGGGGTTCGCCCTGTGCCCCACAGGCTCCGTTATCGACTGGGAATTTGTTGAACCCCCAGCCATGCATCCTCGACACGGGTCGCGTCACATCTTGGATTCGGGGTTTGGTGAGGTTTTGGGCTAAAACACTTATAGCGGCGTTCGATCGCTTGACAGAGGTGTTTACGGACCCATGTGGTTTTTTCGAAGAAATTAAACAGAGCCCTTGTTCAATTCCGCCACGTCCTAGACATCCTCCCGCTGCTGGTCCGGGGGCGATGCAATGAATGTATGCAATCGCCGACAGCTATCCGCCAACTGCAACCCGCCCGGTAGCTGGCAGCTAAGCTCCGCAGGGACCCTCACCTGTCCCCACGGTTCACGGGTGTGTGTGTGTGTGTGTGTGTGTGTGTGTGTGTGTGTGTGTGTGTGTGTGTGTGTGTGTGTGTGTGTGTGTGTGTGTGTGTGTGTGTGTGTGTGTGTGTGTGTGTGTGTGTGTGTGTGTGTGTGTGTGTGTGTGTGTGTGTGTGTGTGTGTGTGTGTGTGTGTGTGTGTGTGTGTGTGTGTGTGTGTGTGTGTGTGTGTGTGTGTGTGTGTGTGTGTGTGTGTGTGTGTGTGTGTGTGTTTTTTTTTTTTTTTTTTTTTTACAAGGTCGGAATCTGCTATCAGACACCTGAGAATTCATTTCTCAGGTAGTGGGGTTGGGAAACCAAAAGAGTTTTCCCGACCCACTAAACCAGTCCTTGAACGCCGTGCCCTTTTCCCCCCGGGACCACCTTTCGGTATAACTTCGGGGGGAGGCGTTGCATTTTCTGCACTAGTCTACTTACAGGATCCATGCCGGGTGCTAGAACCATTTCCTGTTCTACATACATATGAGTCCATGCGAGGGTTTAACCGCGCCCAAGAATCGCGTTGCTTTTGATCGGTTAGTCATATGCAGCCCTCTCCTTGGACCATCGAGACGTGTACCGATTTGGTAGAGCCAACCGTCATAACGTGCTCTCCTTCACAGCCACACTCGTGGGTTCTCAACTCCTGTGACCATCGAGACGTGTACCGATTTGGTAGAGCCGACCATCATAACGTGCTCTCCTTCACAGCCACACTCGTGGGTTTTCGACTAGGCTTCTAGTCGTTCCTCCTCTGGTCGTCTCTCCATTTCCGCTGGAGAGCCGAAGTGATCTGCGTCACCGCTCCGACGACCGCATTCCACTTGGCGATGTCGCTGCACATTCTTCGCACCACATTATCCGGGCTGGTGTCTGCTCCGATAATGGCCAGCATTTCGCTTCGCGCTGCCTCGAAGCGAGGGCAGCTGAACACCACGTGCTCCGGTGTTTCCTCGCAATCGACGCAGTCCGGACAGAGGAGACTCTGCATGTCCGAACCTGTGCAGGTACTTCCTGAAGCAGCCATGGCCCGACAGGAACTGTGTGAGGTGGAAGGTGACCTCTCCATGCCTTCTGCTCACCCACGTGGATACGGACGGGATAAGCCGATGCGTCCATCTGCCTTTCTCCGTGGTGTCCCACTCACGTTGCCACCTTGCCAGCGATTCGGCTTTCGCAGCTTCCCGGATACCTCTCGTGCCTCTCCGGGTGTAGCGCACGGTGTCCTCCTCCAGTGTGATGCCGATGGGGATCATTCCGGCTATAACGCCAACTGCTTCCGACGAAATGGTCCTGTACGCGCTTGCAACCCGCATGGCCATCAGTCTCTGCGTTCTGTCGAGCAGCGCTCGATTTCGCTTCGTCCCCAGCGCCGTCCACCATACCGGTCCGCCGTACCTAAGTATGGACGTCGCGACACTTGCCAAGAGGCGGCGCCTACTGCTCCTGGGTCCAGCGTTGTTCGGCATAATCCTCGACAGTGCCATGATCGCCTTAGCCGCCCTCTCGCAGGCGTAATCGACGTGGCTGTTGAAGTTCAGCCGGTCATCCACCATCACCCCGAGGTACTTGAGCGCTCTCTTCGAGTGCACTACGTGTTCCCAACGTGTATCTGGGCCTGCTGCACCTTCTTGTGGTTACTAACCAGAACCATCTCCGTCTTGTGGTGAGCGATCCGCAGCTTCACCTCGAGCATCCAGTTCTCGATCATTGCGATTGCCTCCATAGCCAGCACTTCGACCTCCTCGACATTTTCGCCGGTTACCGTCAGCACTATGTCGTCTGCAAAGCCAACAATCTCTACGCCGTTGGGTAGCCCCAGTGTCAACACTCCGTCATACATTCCGTTCCACAGTGCTGAACCCAGAATGGATCCCTGCGGAACTCCCGCGGTAACAACAACGGTTTTATGTCCATCGGCAGTGTCGTAGACCAGCACGCGGTTCTCGAAGTAGCTCTTCAAGATCCTGCACAAATAGTCAGGCACCTTCATTTTGTGCAGCGCTGCTGCTATGGCCGCCCAGCTCGCACTGTTGAACGCGTTCTTGACGTCAATCGTGACTATTGCGCAGCAACGGTTCCCCTGCGTTTTTCCTCCGCGCTTCGTCGGCTTTCTCGACCACTTTCCGGATGGCGTCCACCGTGGATCTCCCTTTACGGAAGCCGAACTGCCTCGCTGCTAAGCCATGCTCGCTCTCCGTGTACTTGGTCAGCCGGTTAAGGATGATCCGTTCCAGAAGCTTTCCGAGGGTGTCCAGCAAACATATAGGCCTATACGATGATGGGTCCCCCGGTGGTTTGCCTGGCTTCGGCAGCAACACGAGCTTTTGAACCTTCCACGGGTCGGGGAAGTGTCCTTCGTCCAGGCATTTCTGCAGGACTGTTCGAAACCTATCCGGGAATGCTTGAACCGCCGATTTCAGGGCGAAATTCGGGATTCCATCCGGGCCGGGAGCTTTCTTCACCTTCAATCTCTTCGCTACTGCCACAAGTTCTTCGTTGGTGATCAGATGACCTTCGGCGTTGCTACCCCTTCGTCGTTGTACGGTGTAGGAGGCCATGTCGTTGGGTCATGTCTTGGGAAGAGCCCTTCCACAATGACCTTCAGCTTGTCGGGACACGTTTCAGCCACCATCGATGGGCCTCTGATCTTCGCCATCGCGACACGATATGCGCTCCCCAAGGGTTTGCATCAGCGTCTTGGCATAACTCCTTGAAGCAGTTTGTCTTGCTGCATTTGATCGCTTTCTTGAGCGCGGCCTTTGCAGACCGGTACTCCTCTCTGCGCTCCTCTCTAGTTGCTTCGGATCTTGCTCTCTGGACTCGTCTTCTGGCGCTGAGGCAACTTGCCCGAAGGGTACCGAGTTCTTCATTCCACCAGTAAGCTGGACGACGACAGTTCCTTGGCTCCAGTCTCCGCGGCATGGTTGTGTCGCATGCTGTCACCAGTTGTGCTGTTAGCACGTCGGCACTCAAGTCTTGGGGACCATCACACCAATGGAGCGCTTCCACGAAGAGACCCTCGTCGAAGTACTGCAGCTTCCATTTCCTTCCGTAGGACCGGCTGCTCCTATCTGGTACAGGGGCTCGTCTCCCGATGCTGTACCGGATCGCTTGGTGATCGCTATGGGTATAGTCCTCACTCACCCTCCAGTTCATGTCGGCCGCCAGTCGCGGGCTACAGAACGTAACGTCGATAATGGACTCACGACCGTCTTTGCGGAAGGTACTGCTGGTTCCGCGATTCGCCAGCCTAACGTCTAGCTTTGCCAGAGCTTCCATTAGGCTATGCCCCTAGCATTGGTGCATCTGCTACCCCACTCGACCGACCACGCGTTGAAGTCACCTCCGATAACGATCGGGCTTCGTCCGATCAGTTCATCGGTCAGACTATCCAGCATCTGCTGAAACTGCTCCAAGGTCCATCTTGGGGAGCATAGCAGCTACAGAAGAAGGTTCCGTTTACTTTGGCGATCACGAATCCTTCAAACGCCCTCGAGACCACTTCCTGTATGGGGTACCGCCCCATCACGTGTATCGCCGCCATTCTTGCTGTATCCGCGGCCCAGTTTCCGTTGTCGTGAGGAACTCGGTACGGTTCTGCAATAATTGCCACGTCACACCCCGTCTCCGCGGTCGACTGCCACAGCAGTTGCTGTGCAGTGTCGCAGTGATTGAGGTTCACCTGGGACACCTCCATTACTTTTGCCCGAGGCCAGCTTCTTGTACACCGGGCAATTAAAGCCACCCGTCGCATGGCTATTGCCATCGCCTTCTTTACAGAGCACGCACTTCGGCTTATTTTTGCAGTCTCTTGCCATGTGGCCTTCTCTACCACATCTTCTGCAACTGTTGGTTCGATCGGGACCGTCGCAATTTCTCGCCTGGTGGCCGAAACCCATACAGCGGAAACACCTCGTCATCTGCTGGGTCACTCGAGGAACAGGCCTCAGTGGGCACACCGACCACCCTACTTTGACCTTGCCGGCTTCCAGCAGCTTAGACGCCGAAGGCGTCGATAGTCGGACCGACGCAATTTGCGTGCCGCCGTAGGCTTTCCTCAACCGGATTGCCATCGGTGTCGTGCGGTCATCCAGAAGAACGATCAGCGCATCTTCTAGCTCTTCCTCCGTCGTGATCTCGTCCAGGTTCCTGCACTCAATCGTTGTCTCCGGCGATAGCGCCCTTACCTTCGACTCGTAGCCTACGGCTTTCTCGACGAGGGGCTTAAAAGCTGAGCTCTTGACCGCGGGGTCATTCTTCAGCTCAAAAAGCATCGCTCCGGTCTGTGTGCGCCTGGTTTTAACCACGTTCTCGCCAAGCTCCTTGAGTTCCGGATCGGTTCGTACTTTCCGGAGGAGGTCTGCGTACGAAACACCTTCCTTCACCTCGACCACCAAAGCCTCGCCTTTGTTACGCTCCTGCGAAACTTGGGGTTTTGGGTGTCCTCGTTCTGCTTCCCTTTTTCTTCCGCTTCTTTTTCTTGACCTTCTCCCATTCCTCCTTCCCTGGGTCTGGTTCTGGCTCCTTCGCTGGGTCCGGACTGTCTCCATTCCCTGCTTCTGCTTCTTTGCGTCCTCCTCCTCTCCAGGCGTTTCCCTGTCCCTTTTAGAGCCTGGGCCGGGCGGCGTTTTCGGTTCTTTCTCCCGTAGCGCTTCCTCCTCCAGTTTTGCGTTCAGCGTTTCTTCGGCTCTTTCAGCTCTGAGCTTCAGTGAATTCCGCGTCACCACCAGCGAGCTGTTTTCGCGCTCTGCGGCATTCATGGCTGCCTTGACTCCATTCACCATCTGCTTGATTCTGGTGTGGACGTTGTTTTTGTCCTTGATGAAATCAAAGAGTTCGTTAACCCTCCTTCTGACCTCCTGCAACGCGGTCCTTCCGAGCAGGACTCCGTCCTGAGGGGTACTGCCGGCGAAGTTCAACAAGGATGACTTGGGTGTCTCCTCTCCAATTACTCCTATCTGCTGACTCGAAGCAGCCGCCTGGTTCAACACTGGGGATCTCAACACCTTCCCGCTTCCACGGAACGCGCTCGCCACCCCGCCTGCTGTGTCTCCGCCGTTTGACTCGCCTCCTGCCATTTCGACGTTTGCGTCCTCTTCTACCTCCGTGTTTTCCGATGCTTGGGGCGCATCGGGACCCTTTGTTGGTTTGTTTCACTTGTCTTCATTTTGAATCCCACGAGTCGCTAGGGAAATACGGTCCGCTGCGCCAGTGCCCTGCCGTGACGCAGTAAGGGCAAATTACGTGTGGGGTTCGCCCCTGTGCCCCACAGGCTCCGTTATCGACTGGGAATTTGTTGAACCCCCAGCCATGCATCCTCGACACGGGTCGCGTCACATCTTGGATTCGGGGTTTGGTGAGGCTTTGGGCTAAAACACTTATAGCGGCGTTCGATCGCTTGACAGAGGTGTTTACGGACCCATGTGGTTTTTTCGAAGAAATTAAACAGAGCCCTTGTTCAATTCCGCCACGTCCTAGACATCCTCCCGCTGCTGGTCCGGGGCGATGCAATGAATGTATGCAATCGCCGACAGCTATCCGCCTACTGCAACCCGCCCGGTAGCTGGCAGCTAAGCTCCGCAGGGACCCTCACCTGTCCCCACGGTTCACGGTGTGTGTGTGTGTGTGTGTGTGTGTGTGTGTGTGTGTGTGTGTGTGTGTGTGTGTGTGTGTGTGTGTGTGTGTGTGTGTGTGTGTGTGTGTGTGTGTGTGTGTGTGTGTGTGTGTGTGTGTGTGTGTGTGTGTGTGTGTGTGTGTGTGTGTGTGTGTGTGTGTGTGTGTGTGTGTGTGTGTGTGTGTGTGTGTGTGTGTGTGTGTGTGTGTGTGTGTGTGTGTGTGTGTGTGTGTGTGTGTGTGTGTGTGTGTGTGTGTGTGTGTGTGTGTGTGTATGTGTGTGTGTGTGTGTGTGTGTGTACAACCAACCAAACGGGACTACGCGGCCGCTTCTTACAAATTGAGTTGTTTCCATGTATTTTTAAATCTGAGCAATTCTCTGAGATTTCGGTCATTCGATTTTTTTTGTATTTTTTAATCCGGCTGAAACTTTTTTGGTGCCTTTGGTATGCCCAAAGAAGCCATTTTGCATCATTAGTTTGTCCATATAATTTTCCATACAAATTTGGCAGCTGTCCATACAAAAATGATATGTGAAAATTCAAAAATCTGTATCTTTTGAAGGAATTTTTTGATCGATTTGGTGTCTTCGGCAAAGTTGTAGGTATGGATATGGACTACACTGAAAAAAAATGATACACGGTAAAAAAATTTTTGGTGATTTTTAATTTAACTTTTTGTCACTAAAACTTGATTTGCAAAAAAACACAATTTTTATTTTTTTTTTATTTTTTGATATGTTTTAGAGGACATAAAATGCCAACTTTTCAGAAATTTCCAGAATGGGCAAAAAATATTTGACCGAGTTATGATTTTTTGAATCAATAGAGATTTTTTCAAAAAATCGAAATATCGGTCGCAAAAATTTTTCAACTTCATTTTTCGATGTAAAATCGAATTTGCAATCAAAAAGTACTGTAGTGAATTTTTGATAATGTGCACCGTTTTCAAGTTATATCCAATTTTAGGTAACTTTTTGAAAATAGTCGCAGTTTTTCATTTTTTAAAATTAGTGCCCATGTTTGCCCAACTTAGAAAAAAATATTTTTGAAAAGCTGAGAAAATTCTCTATATTTTGCTTTATTGAACTTTGTTGATACGAAAAATAGTTGCTGAGATATTGCCATGCAAAGGTTAAAAAACAGGAAAATTGATGTTTTCTAAGTCTCACCCAAATAACCCACCATTTTCTAATGTCGATATCTCAGCAACTATAGGTCCGATTTACAATGTTAAAACAAGAAACATTCGTGAAATTTTCCGATCTTTTCGAAAAAAATATTTTCAAAAATTTAAAATCAAGACTAACAATTCAAATGGGCGTAATATTAAATGTTTGGCCCGTTTGAAATGTTAGTCTTGATTTTAAATTTTTGAAAATATTTTTTTTCGAAAAGATCGAAAAATTTCACGAATGTTTCTTGTTTTAACATTGTAAATCGGACCTATAGTTGCTGAGATATCGACATTAGAAAATGGTGGGTTATTTGGGTGAGACTTAGAAAACATCAATTTTCCTGTTTTTTAACCTTTGCATGGCAATATCTCAGCAACTATTTGTCGTATCAACAAAGTTAAATAAAGCAAAATATAGAGAATTTTCTCAGCTTTTCAAAAATATTTTTTTCAAAGATGGGCAAACATGGGCACTAATTTTAAAAATGAAAACTGCGACTATTTTCAAAAAGTTACCTAAAATTGGTTATAACTTGAAAACGGTGCACTTTATCAAAAATTCACTAAAGTACTTTTGATTGCAAATTCGATTTTACATCGAAAAATGAAGTTGAAAAATTTTTGCGACCGATATTTCAATTTTTTGAAAAAATCTGTTTTGATTCAAAAAATCATAACTCGGTAAAAGATTTTTTGCCCACTCTGGAAATTTCTGAAAAGTTGGCATTTTATGTCCTCTAAAACATATCAGAAAATAAAAAAAAAATAAAAATAGTGTTTTTTTGCAAATCAAGTTTTAGTGACAAAAAGTTAAATTAAAAATCACCAAAAAATTTTTTACCGTGTATCATTTTTTGTGTAGTCCATATCCATACCTACAACTTTGCCGAAGACACCACATCGATCAAAAAATTCCTTCAAAAGATACAGATTTTTGAATTTTCACATATCATTTTTGTATGGACAGCTGCCAAATTTGTATGGAAAATTATATGGACAAACTAACGATGCATAATGGCTTCTTTGGGCATACCAAAGGCACCAAAAAAGTTTCAGCCGGATTAAAAAATACAAAAATTAAAATTAAAGAAAAAAACCGATTCCGTAGAGAACTGCTCATCTACATTCTATACATGCAAATAACTCGCATAGGCATTTGGAAGGTGTTAGCTCTGCCGAGCTTCGGTGACCCATTTCTACGCTGGCTAGCGCGAGGTACTTCAGCTTTTATCGACAAGCCCCGCCCTGAAGAACGTTTGCACCAATCGGGTTCAAACGTTATTTAGAACTTCCGAACCCTTGTCAAATGGACAAGGACCCAGCGCGTATATAGTTGATAGTAACAGTATTCCTAATTCCAGTCATAGCTCACCAAGCCGTGATGGCCTAGTGGTTAGCATTTTTGCTTACCAATCCAAAGGACGGGGGAAGAACCCCGACTCGGGCGACTTTGATTTTTCGTTCATGTTCAGAGTTTCAAGATTTATATTTCCTATACTTTCTCGTTGAGAGCAGATGGGAATCGAACCCAGGTCCATTCGCTTAGAAAGCGAACACCGTAACCAGTCAGCCACGGCCGCTGCACAAACAAGTTTGTTTTTATTATTACATCAAATCTATTTACGAATATTAACTTCCGATTGAAATCGCCCATGTAATTCAATAATCATACATCATTATCCGGTAGCGTATCAACAGCATCTTCCATCAAGAATGAGGAAGAAAAGTCGTGTCGTGAGAGATGCGATCGTATTTGCAACTGAAAAGGCACATGCACTTGACACCGGCATCACTCACCGGTAACATCGCTCAATAGAGTAACCTCCTGTACCTCTTGCTAACGAGACGATTACATGAATTACACCCGCGTTGTTTATCGTACATCTGCATGAAAGGCACAGCCGGCGAAACGGATGACTTCCGCGTGCTAGAGGTATAGACAATATCTTTCTCGGTAGAAATATCCACTTTAATTGAAATCAGACTTGAAAGAAGTGTTAGAAAGATAATAAGTTGGGAAAGTGGAGCAAGACGACCATATCCAGGTTTTTAAGCGAAGATGTTGAACGCCCGAAATGTCAAAATCACGCAGTGGTACCAACATTACGAAAAAAGGCTGCCATGGCATGACAGCCATACTTTTTTTTCTAATGTTGGTGCTACTGTGCGATTTTGACAATTCGGGCGTTCACAATTCGAACGCCATTTTCGCTTAAAAACCTGGATAGGGCAAAATCAGTGTTGCCAGGTTACCAGATAAATCTGGCAATGCTCTTGTGAACATACGGTCAACTATTACCATAAAAATGATTGCAAGCAAAACCCTAAATTAAAAAAAAACTTACTTTAAAATCGAAAACCACCTGACAATATTTTTTAAAGAATTGAGTCTTTTTTGAGAAATAGATACATAAAATAGCCACTTAAAATTCGAACTTGAAAAAAAAATCGTGAATTTTTCGATATTTAAAAAGTTTAATATATATTTCCTCAAACAGTTTTCTAAGTGTCACCTAAACAGCAATAAATTTTCAAATATCTTCATCTCAGAAAATAAAGGTTTTTTCAATGTCAAAAATTAATCATTTGTAAAACTCTTCGATTTATTCGAAAAAAAAGTTGTATGACATGAAATTTTTTTAAGACTAAAAATTTTAAAGGAAAAAAAAAACATTCATCATGATATTTTAAGAGCAAAAACTTTCAATATATTACGCCCTTTTTAAATGCCAGTCTAAAAATAATATTTTTGTGGAAATTCAACGTTTAGTGATAAAAAGTTGATAAGAAATGGGTTTTTTATTGTAACTATTTTAACAGAAAATTCCTAACTAACAACTACAAGTTTATCGAAGACACAAACACGATCAGATCAATCACAATGGCTTCTTTGTGCAGGAAAGTTTTTGTCAAATATAAAAAATGTAATGAAATCTTATGAAAACCGGCTCCGTGGCTTAATGGTTGCGGCTTCTATCTCACAAGCAGAAGGTTCTGGGATCAAATCCGGGTCGGTGCCTTTGAAATTTGGAATCAGGAATATGAACTTTGAATATAACCAAAAACGAAAATCAACAGGTGGGATCAACGATGCCAGATTATTTTATGGGTGATCTGTATTCTCCTGATTATAAATCTATATTTTATTCGTATCATGTCGAACACAGTAATTATAAAAAAATCTATATGCATTCCAGACTCGATTATCCGAAGGCCTTGGCAAAATTCCACTTAGGATAATCGAACCACGAAATAAAACGTTAAATTTATTTAAAATGTTTAAATCGGAGATGACGGCCAAAATGGCGGTGATGAAATATAAAAAAAATGCATTTTGTAATTGTATAGGCAATTAACTATTCTAATTTAATTTAAGGGGAAATATATGTATTCTAATCAAACACCTATCTTCGCCATATGGAGAGTTTGTTGCTCGATTAAAGCTTCAAAAATTGTGTTTTCACTGTAATATACCAACCAAACGATTAAAGACGATTAAGACTAAAATGGGGTCGCAGAACCCGAACTTGATGTTAAAAACGAGAAAATAAAAAAATACGAAAACATTTTGTTTTATTCATGATTCGATTATCCGAAGTCTAATACAAACCTTCGAATAATCGAACTTCGGATAATCGAGTCTGGACTGTATAGAGATTTTAATGTTTTTTGGGATAAAAAAAAACGGAACGGTGAACGGATTTTCTGGTCGAAGGCAAAGATTTTGCTTCCGATTTCTCAAAATAAATAGTTACACTCTAAACAAAATTATTCTTATTTTATTCGACTTTTCTAATCTAATCTAATCTAATCTAATCTAATCGAACACAAGCGCAGCCAGTCCGAAGAAAGCATCCGGGAAGAACTTATGGTTAGATTACGCCTCAAGTTCTTTCTTGTCATTATTAATGATTGCAGTACTTTCGAGAACCCCCGAAATGTATTACACTCACTAAAGCGGCCCGGCCTACTGCGTTGCATTAACCGCAAGAGACAGATTCTATGAACGGAACCCACATTTCATGGAATCATCAGGGGAAGAAGAAGAAGTGGGGACATACCGTACCAACCACTTCGAGTTATTTATAGAATATGGTGTGTGGTGTGTGTAGGGGAATGGTTGGGAGAGGGATTGTTGTATTATTTAGTAAATGACCTTGTGACATTATTTCACAACTACGGATTAATTCACTCAAGGTGTGTCAACCCCTCGGTGGCCGAGCGGCTAGAGCATCTGATTACCAATCCAAAGGTGTGAGTTCTAATCCCACCTGATTCCATGCGTTTTTTTTTGTTCATATTCAAAGTTCAATTATAGTCGAATAATTTCAAGGAGACCGGTCAGGAATCGAACCCAGAACCTTCCGCTTATGAGGCGGGAGCCGTACCCATTAAGCCACGGGCCGGTCTCATTCTTTTTTTTTCTTTTTTCTTTTATTCTACTTTTCACACAATAACATATTTAAAAAAAATTCATGTTTGGATATGACAAAATATTGCATCTTCTGAGCTATGGCACTTGTCAAAATTCATTGTTCATTCAAGTGTTGCCAACTTTTCGAAAAAATAAAAAAATCACATTTTTTTTAAACGTGCATGGGAAAAAGTCGAAAAATTGTCCACGTAGTTTATGATTGGTCCCAAAAACTTTACATGAAATTTGATATCGTGCAGCTTCTGAAAGACCATCCAACAGGAAAATGAAGACTATCATAACCATTTTCGTTCATTTGAAAAAAATATATTTTCAAAATGTTTGATTCAACCCTAACATTTGATAGGATCCAAATCAGTATGTTAGGGCCTTTTCAAATTTGCAGAACTAATGATGAAAAGTGTCTTCTTTGGTAAAAATTAAATTTGAAATAAAATTTCCTCAATCTTGAAAGAATTGTTCACGTAAATAATTTCACTCAAATCCACCTACTTCTTATAAAACACAACACAGAAAGCAAATATTTTGAGAAATGATTATCCAGTCTGAAACCGGACAGCAAATTTCTCTGTTAGCTGTCGGAAGGCAAGAAACCGCAATGTCGTGACTCGAGTGCATTGTTCAAGATTCCAACTGATCGTTTACTACGGTTTCAAGCAGCATAAGAGCAACCAACGGTTTATTTCCTGAACTTGAACGCATAGCGCCACACAGTAGAAATAAAAACAACAATTAGTTCTAAAAGAAAAAAGAGTCAGACAACTGCTAATAATAATGCTTTTTTTACCGTGCACACTAAACGAGCAAAATAAATCATTCCCATGTCGCGCGCGATCTGACCGTTGAACCTTTGCCCATCTTTTGCGTACAAATTGGTCACAAGTCATCTTCATGGAGAAAGAACCAACGTTCGAGGTGAAACTTTTGTGTTGCAAACGTGTCCGAAGATCTCTCGTATAAACAGTGAGATTATTTCTCTTTGTGGTTAATTTATTCTGCCCACAGAAAATGTTTCCTCATAAGTGCTTTTCGTTAGTCATGCAAAGAAGGCACAATTAAATTAATGGTCTTTATTTGGTTACAAGAGCAAAAATACATCCAAAGAGTCAACTGGTATCAAACCATATTTAGTACCATCTAGTTCATATCTCGCTGATATGACAGTTTCATTCAAATTTTGAGCCTTTTAATATTCCGAATGCGTAAAATGTTGGGCTCGAAACGTGACTGGAATTGTAAATTCAGCAAAATATTACAAAAATAACCTAGCACACTTACCGCCGTCACCGTTAAAAAAAAGCAAATTTGGTATAAACTTGACTCAGTGAGTGTTCTTATAACTCTCAATTATTCAAAGATTTCAAAAATGTCATCATTCGACATCATTCGAATTCCTCGTTTAAAACAAAATAACACCATAGAAACGTCAAAGTTTCTCGAGACATTATCACCTCAGCTAACCACAGCTGCCAAGTGGATAGACTAATGTGATTCACCTTTCTGAAGTGGAAGGGCGTTACCGGATCATCAAACTGTTATTTATCTAAAACTTGTTCTCCGCTGCTCATCTGCTGATTTTTCTTGCTCTTCAATCAATCATTGAGGGTTCATGAGATGTCACAGAGGTTCCGGGTATTTCCGGCTTTGATTTTTTTCAAATATTTACGATGATTAGATCAAAAGACAGATTTTTAAACTCATTATTAATTCATGTTATCAAGTTAAAATCTTTAGAAAACTAAAAGTAAGTTTATTTTAACTTTTCAGATAAGAAATGTTCCGCTCAACCACACTCGTCCTGCTCACCGCAGTCGTGCAGCACTGCTCGGGCCAGGCCCAGATCACGGCACTGGACTCGCCACTGTTCGTGGCTCAGTTCCGCAACTTCCGCAACCTGGCGTTCAACTTCATCGGCACCACCGGCGACAATGCGAACAAGTTCAAGACCAACTACCGGCAAGGGGTAAGAAGATCGTGGTTCAACTGAAGATCAACTTAAAATTCTACCCTTTCAGAAAGTGCAACCCCAGTTTCCAGCGGACGCGCCGTTTTTCTGCAACACGACCGGAATGCGTAGCCCGACGGTACCGACCTCGGTGGACGCACTCCGGCCGGGCGATATCGACGTCGTCGGGGCCATCGGCGACTCGCTGACGGCCGGGAACGGTGCCATGGCCACGAACCTGCTGGAGGTGTTTGTCGAGAACAAGGGACTGTCGTGGAGCATTGGCGGACAGGGCACGTGGCGGCAGTTCCTGACGGTGCCGAACATACTGAAGGAGTACAACCCGGCCCTGTACGGGTATCCGATCATGGACACGCTTTCGACGCGGAAGGCTTCGCGGTAGGTGCACACACATAGGTTTTGCGTGAGACATAGCACTATTTTAAAAATTAGCGCCAATTGGGTCCTAAAATGAAGCTTAGATTGCTGATATTATTGTTTACAGCGATAAAGCTTATTTTTCTGAGTACAATGACCCTTTGTACGACCACAAAGATTTTAAAATGGATTTTCAAATCAATTTTGAAAAATTAACCTCGCGGTCCTTCTTGACAGAAAAGGTCCTACTTGACAGCTCGTTCAAAGGAGACCATAGTTGATCCATCGAAAAAATGTTGTCTTGTCAAAAAAAAAATTTGCATTAAAATGAAAAAAAAGTGATCAGAAATGGTTTTTAATCGTGTTTTTTACCGTTGTACATAAAAATTGACATAGGGCTTTAGTACCCAATTTTAATGAAACATTATCAATTTTGAAATTAATTCCATATTAAAAAATAAACATTCTTTTAAAAACCCTTATATTGTGTAAGGACTTTTTTTGCATGTGCATGTTTGTCAGTTTTCATATGAAAGAAGTTTCAATCTTGTCGTGCTATCTTGACTCACCCTGAAAATTGATGTTTTCAGGTCAGAACGCGTTTGACATACGTATAAGTCCGACTACCGTAAACATTTGTAATTATAACTCGGTACTTAGGCATTCAAATTCAACCAATGCACAGAATGGTCAACCAAACAAAACGTTTTTGTTTATTCAAGGTTGACACGCGTTTTCCTCGGAACGTCAAAAAGCGGCGTGCGACAAGATAGCACGAAAGCGTCGATTTGTGACAGAACAATGATTTTGATTTTTTTATGGTAAGGCCATTTCAAATTTTATATTATGATTTGAGGTCAATAGACGGCCGTTCTACGCATAATTGTACCATGTCATTTTTGGACGATTCTGACTTTTTATCATTTTTAAGCTTAGTTTTACGTAAACTTTCAGAAAAACTCATAAAATGTAGGACTTTGTTCAGAAAATCATTGAAAACAACACCAAGTCTGTTTGTCCCATCGTTGAACTTCTACGCATAATTGTCCCACCAAGTATTTTCTATCACGAAATCATGAGTTTTACGAAGCATTTCATCTTGTTTTCCTGTTAACCTGCCAGAGGATTACAAATAAGGGTGATAAAATGTTAACCGGGGTGATTAGGGACATATAGGGCGAATAGTGACCCACGGGACAATTATGCGTAGAAACACAGAAATCGATCGAAAAATTTCAATCCCGTTTTTCTCAGTTGCCCTTTTTTGAACATGGGACAATTTACGTAGAACGGCAGTAGAAGGGTTGAAAAAATCAAATTTCAAGTCTTTTCTCAAAAATCATTGAACTCATGTAAACATATTTTGACTGAACTTAAACGTTAAACGGGTTCAGATTTCAAATAAAAAAGTTAAAAAATTTAAGAGTCATGATTTTTGAAAAAAAAAACACAAAATAGCGACTTAATAAATATTTCTAAACTTACATAAACAAAATAAGAAAAACGCTTTTTTAATAATGAATTTTGCAAATTTTTGCAATATGGAATCGAAAAATAATTTATATTTTAAAAAGTACACCGTTTTCGAGATAAATCTAGCAAAATCTCTTTTTGCACAATTTTGCAGTGTTCCAATTCCCTGAAAATTCTATGCAATTTCTTTTTATTTTACATTGTTATTCTATGATTTTTTATTAAGATGGCCTATGGCCTTGACTAGTTTAGCTCTCATGCGTGATAAGTTAAGCTTTCAAAGTCAATCGACGATATCTCAAATTTTCACAAAAGGGCTACAGAATAGGTTTCATAAATTTTTCGTCGTTTTGTATTTTTTTAAAAGGAGATGTGGAAATTTCAAGGAATTTTGACTCCTAGATATTGAAAATTAAATACTTTCCATCAATATAATCCATTTTGATGGTACCGTACAACTTTGCTGGAGACGAAAAATCGATCAAAAGTTCCCACTCAAGATTTTCAAATATTTTGATAACACTTTTGCAAAGATAGGAAAAAGAGCCCTTTAGGGATGGAATAATCGCAAAAAAATCAATATCGCAAGCGAACTTTCTTCACCCACGAAAGAGAGAGGAGGCAAATCACGCAAAAGAAAATCGCTCCCGAAATTCTTCAAGAAAATCAATCTGCTGAAGATTTTTTGTGAATTTCCTTATCAGCACCACTTAAAAGTATTTATTTCACTTTGTTTACACACATTGCCCATCTACAAAATGTGACAGGTCGTTTTTTGACTTGTGACGTTACACTTGCACGTGTAGTAGTGAATAAGCTGTTCCGCCGAATAATCAAGATGATGATTTTTTTAGATTCCTTTTACCGATCTTTCGTGCGCGAGAGAGGAGAGCCATGCTCCCTTCGGATTTTTTCTCTTGATGAACGTCCAATGATTTTCTTTTGATGATTATTATTCCATCGCTGGCCCTAATTGCTCAAAACAGACCCTTTCACTTTTGAGCAACTTATCTTTTAACCCTCTACAACCCTCCACGCCTCTAGGCGGGCTTTGATGTAAAAATTCGCAAAAAATCCATTTTTCAAAAAAAATTTGATGTTGAAAAAGCATTGGAAAGAAAAACTCTCAAAATTTAAGAAAATTCTAAGGTTGGAAGTATGGCTGCCAATGTTTTTAAAAATGTCATTTTTTCTGGGGTCAACTTTGGCTGTGTTTCTTACTAACATTTCGTCTATATTATGTGAACATAAGTATGCAGTTATTTTTGTAGTGTACCAGACTACGCCTCAAAGATTTTTTTTACATTTTAAATGATAACGGAATTGTTCTATAGTAGAAAATGTGAAAAACAAGCAAAAAATTAAAAAAAGACTATACAAACATGAAAAAACAAGATAGGCAAAAGGTAAAGATAGGAGGTGGTAAAGTAAGCCAAATACTATCAGAAACAAACATAAACAAGATAAGACAAATGCAAATTCAAATACTAGAAATGAAGTTTTTGAGTTCATTTCAGCTGTGTATTGCATCGAAATTAATGTTTGAGCAATTGAAAGTGTTAAATAAAGTGTAATTAGAAGTATGAAGAAGTTAAAAAAAAACTTCGTGGAAAAAACTCTAAAAACTTTTTTGATTTTATTTATAAAAAGTAAAATCAAATTTCTTATTCTCGAGGGACCCGGAGCAGTTTCTGTTCCCAACGATATACATACCATACCAATCAGCATAGCGCACCAGGTACGCGTGCTGTAGCAAGAAGACGCTTCCATCTTTCTCGATCTTGAGCTGCTACTCTCCAATTTCCCAGGTTACAGATCTTCCGGATATCACCATTCACTTGATCTCCCCACCGTGCGCGCGGTTTCCCTGCTCTTCTGCCTGTTCCGCCAGCTGGTTCAGCGCGGTCAAAAGCAGTCTGACAGGCTGGCTCTCGTCCATTCGAGCGACATGGCCGGCCCACCTGAGCCTCCCGATCTTCGCCTGGGTGGCGATGGTCGGTTCTTCAAGAAACGCGTGCAGTTCGTGGTTCATGCGTCTTCGCCACACTCCGTCAGACACCTGCACTCCACCGTAGATCGTTCGTAGCACCTTCCGTTCGAAAACTCCAAGGGCACGTTCGTCCTCCTGCCGCATCGTCCAAGTCTCGTGGCCATAGAGGACTACTGGTCTAATCAGTGTTTTGTACATCGTCAGCTTCGTGCGGCGTTGCACTCGATCTGATGTGAGAGTCTTCCGTAATCCGAAGTACGCACGATTCCCGGCAAAAATACGAGTCCGGATCTCTTTGCTGGTGTCGTTGTCGGCGGTTACCAGCGATCCCAAGTACACGAACTCGCTCACCTCCTCCAACTCATCATCATCCACAGCCGACATCCTTCGAACCCCTTCCTCTCATGTACTTCGTCTTCGTCGTATTCATGCCAAGTCCTACACGCCTTGCTTGTACCTTCAGTCGGGTGTAGACGTCCTTCACCGTCTCCAGGTTTCTTGCCACAATGTCGATGTCATCGGCAAAAGCAAGCAACTGGTAGGACTTGTTCATGATCGTGCCACTCGTGTCGATGCCCGCTCTTCGAATGATGCCCTCAAGGACGATGTTGAACAGCGCACAGGATAAGCCATCACCTTGCCGCAGCCCTCGGCGTGATCCGAAGGGTTCCGCTAAATCCCCCGAAACACGCACGTGATACATCACACCATCCAAGGTAGCCTTGATCAGCCGAATCAGTTTATCCGGAAATCCGTTCTCGTGCATGATCTGCCATAGCTGCTCGCGGTCGACTGTATCATAGGCTGCCTTGAAGTCGATGAAGATGTGATGTGTGGGCACGTTGTACTCACGACATTTCTCGAGGATCTGTCGGAGACAAAATATTTGGTCCGTGGTGGCGCGCGCGCCAGTGAAGCCCGCTTGGTAGGGCCCCACGAACCTCCTTGCATGGGGTGACAGCTGGCGGCAGAGGATCTGGGAGAGGATTTTGTAGGCCGCGTTGATAAGCGTAATGCCGCGGTAGTTGCCGCAGTCCAGCTTATCGCCCTTTTTGTAGATGGGGCACACGACACCATCCATCCACTCCTCCGGTAGCTTCTCCTCCTCCCAGATCTTGGAGATTACACAGTAAAGCGCCCTCGCCAGTTTCTCTCCTCCATATTTGAAGAGCTCACCGGGTAACCGATCCTTGCCGGCAGCTCTGTTGTTCTTCAGCTTCCTGATCTCCTCTTCACCGTTTCTAGATCAGGCGCCGGGAACTGTTCATCAGCTGCGGGCGCTCCAAGGTTGACTCCAACGCCGTCTCCGTCCGCTTCATCGCCGTTGAGGTGCTCGTTGAAGTACTGCTTCCACCTGTCCAACACCTCGCTTTTGTTCACGATCAGGTTTCCCTCGTTGTCCCTGCACACATCGGCTCGCGGCACGAAGCCTTTGCGGGACCGGTTCACCTTCTCATAAAACTTTCGCGACTCGTTAGCTCGGAATAGCTGCTCCATTTCTGCACAATCCCGGTCTTCCTGCTGGCGCTTCTTGAGCTTGAAGACCGCGACCTGCCGATTCCGAGCCTGCCTGTATCGTTCCACGTTCCCTCTCGTCGCCTTGTGCAGCTTCCTGTCGTAAGCTACCTTCTTCTCGGCGGTAATCCGTTGGCACTCGTCGTCGTACCAATCGTTTCGGCTGACTCGGATCGCACTACCCAGTGTGGCTTCCGCTGCACTGCCGATGGCTGAGCGAATACGGCTCCAACCATCTTCGAGCGAGGCTGCGCCAAGTTCCTCCTCACCTGGCAGATTCGCTTCCAGCTGCTGCGCGTAACTGTGGGCCACTTCCCCGTTCTGCAGACATGCGGTGTTGAACGGAGGGGCCCGCCGGCTTCGGCGTTGGTTGAACACCGTCGACAGCTTTGAGCGCATGTCAACTCCAACTAGGTAGTGGTCCGAGTCAATATTCGCACCGCGAAAGGTGCGCACGTGCGTTACGTCCGAGAAGAATCGGCCGTCGATCAGGACGTGGTCGATTTGCGTTTTCGTCCGTTGGTCAGGTGATGTCCAGGTGGCTTTGTGGATGTCCTTGCGAGGGAAGTAGGTGCTCCTGACCACCATTCCTCGGGAGGCTGCAAAGTCAATGCAGCGTTGGCCGTTGTCGTTCGTGACCGAGTGCAGGCTTTCTGGGCCTATTGTCGGCCGATACATTTCCTCCCTCCCAAACCGAGCGTTCATATCCCCAATGATGACTTTCACATCCTGCCGCGGACAGCCGTCATACACCTCCTCCAGCGTCGCGTAGAATGCTTCCTTTTCATCATCGGACTTTTCCTCGTGGGGGCAGTGCACGTTGATTATGCTGTAGTTAAAGAAACGGCCTCTTATCCTCAACTTGCACATCCGCTCGCTGATCACCGTGAAGCCGAACACGCGATCCTGCATCTTGCCCCGCACAATAAAGCCGGTACCCAGCTTCTTGTCCTTGCCGCCGCTCAGAAAAAAACGGGAATCGGTCTGCCGACCTGGCCAGTCGAGCACCTGCTCCTCCTCCAAGCACACCTCCTGCAGTGCCACAACATCGAAGTTGCGAGGTTGCAACTCATTCGCCAATGCGAACTGGAAACCCAAAAGTTCAGGGATCTGCAGTTCCAAGAACCGAGTCGCCAATTGGTGATCTGCTTTTAATGGGCTTCTGCCGTTTGCTCCGGATTTCCAATCTTCTTGCCATTCGCGATCCTCTTTTCGGTAGGCAGCCTTATCAGGGCCGCGCTACCTAGCCTCGGGGCGACGAGGTCGCCTACGAGCTACCGAGACTTAGCTCCGGTTTTCTCTCGATACCGTAACGGGGGCTTTTGTCTCGAAGCCTAACGGTCTTCATATCCGGAAGAGAACGTAGCAGCAAAACATAAATACACTGCTTTGTGCTTGTGTGCTTTTGCGCTACCGAAATCACTTTCTAAATTTTCAACAATTTCAAAAACTTTTACCACTTTTTTTCTCAGAAAAATTGCACTCTCGACACACCGCGATCGAAATATAATTCACTGCACTGATTCCCGGCACCTTCCCGCGTTGATTAGTATCACTTTGGGTCGCGATAAAACCGAGTAACCGTGGTTTTGAGGATACTTTCGCGGAGCCGTATCGAGGCACAACAAGCGCGCACTACAAGCCAGATTCCAAAAAAAAAAAAAAAAAAAAGGATTCATTGCTCAAACAAACAGGAACGTGAAAAGGGGATCCCCACGTTTCTTCCATTCCAGTACATTCAGAATTGTGTTGTTGTGTGACTCAATCCACTTCAACGAATCATCTTTACGGTTAACCCTCTACAACCTAACCCCGCCTCTAGACGGGCTTAAATCTAAAAAATCGCCAAAAATCCATTTTCCAACCGATTTTTGATCTTTAAAAAGCATTGGAAAGAAGAACTCTTAAAATTTTAGAAAATTTCAGGGTTGGGAGTTTAACTTGTTTTATGTGACTTAGGCATTATTTTTAAAAATGACATTTTTTTAGGGGTCAACTTTGGTTTATACTAACATTTCCTATACTTTCAGTAAAAAGAAGTGTCCCAGACTATGCCTCTACGCATTTTTTCGCAATTTAAATGATGATGGTGCCATTCTATAGCAGAAAATGTGAAAAACATGCAAAAAATTGAAAAAATGACTGTAAAAACGTGAAAAAATTAGATAGGCAAAATGTAATTATATTAGATGGTAGAATAGGCCAAATACTACCAAAAACAAACATAAACTAAACAAGATAAATGCAAATTAAAATACTAAAAATAAAACAAGAAAAACATAAAACAAGAGAAGTAAAGTTTTTCGTAGAACAAAAGTTGCTCAAAATAACCTCCTGAACACGGGAAAAATAAATATTTTCGAAAAAAAATTTGGGCAGTAGAGGGTTAACTTTACACAGTTGGCCTGGCCGTTTAGAAAAAAAGGATTTTGGAAGTAATAGCCCCAACATTCTCCAGGATGCTTCCGAAAGGATGGCTGCAATAGGGTTAGTTTAGATTAGAAGAATTAGAAATGCGAAAATGCGATTTTTGTTGCTTTTCGAGTCATGATAGCAATATTTTAAAACATTGTTAATTTTTCTTATGAAAAAATACAAACATTAAAAAATCACCAAAACAGCTCAACATTCAAACTAATCATCATTTCAGCTTCAACGCCGCCGAGGCCGGTGGCATGAGCCAGGATATCCCCACTATGGCAAAGAACCTGGTGAAGCGCATGCTCTCGGATCCCAAAGTGGACATCCAGAACCACTGGAAGCTAATCACGCTGCTGATTGGAGGAAACGACTTTTGCTCCAACATGTGCTATCTGAACCCACCGGAGAAGGCCCTCAAATATCACGAGCAAAATTTGCTTGCCGTGTTGCGTATTTTCCGCGAGTATCTACCACGAACCCTGGTTAACATCGTCGCCAGTCCAAGTGAGTTTGTAATCGCTTTTTGCTTGAATATCAAAACACTTACAATCAACTTCCCTCCCTCCAACAGACGTCGACATCCTGACCCAGTTCCGGGGCAAGCCGCAAGAGTGCGTCACGCTGCACGTCCTCGAATGTCCCTGCTTCATGGCCACGCGGTTCGCAAGCCAGCGCCAGCGGTACATCAAGATCATCGAGCGCTGGAACCGGCTGCAGGAGGACATTGCCAACCGGACCGAGTTCCACAGCAAGCCGGACTTTAGCGTCGTAGTGCAGCCCTTCATCAACGATCTGAGCTTCCCGAAGAAGCCGAACGGGGACACCGACTTTAGCTACATGTCCTACGACTGCTTCCACCTGAGCCAGAAGGGTTACGCCCGGTCGGCGAACGCCCTCTGGAACAACATGTTCGAACCGGTCGGACGGAAGGCCCACGACTGGGAGCAGGAATTTGCGCGCTTCATCTGTCCCACGCCGGAAATGCCGTACATTCGCACCAGGGGTAACAGTTAGGAGGGGGGAAACCTCGGGGCAATCAATTATTTTCAGTGAACAATCTGTGATAGAGGTGAAATGAGAGTGACTTCTAAGCTGCGAAGTTGAAAAGGGGAATAGGGAGGTCAGGTTATAAATGCAAACTTAGTGCAATAGCAATCCTATCAAGAGACTGTCATTTTGCCGTTTAAATGTAAGTCAGCTTAGGTCAGTTTAAAGTTAAGGGGGTTCAATCATCGACGGCAAACAATCACGCTTGGGAAATGTTAGAGCGTACATTTTCAGTAAAAAGGTAGCTATTCATCAATAAATTGTTCTTTAAAAATAAGACTTGGAATAAATACTGCTCAATAAGGTAGGTCAATAGAAAACTTATTGTTTATGGATTCAGAAAAATAAACATGATACTTCGATAGTTTTTAAAATTATTGTTTTATTATGAAAAACGTTATCATTTAGAAATGTGAGAAACCTTGTCATTAACAAATTTGTAAGTCCATATAGAGCAACTTCCAACCTTTTCGCATTTTTTCGCGATTAAAAAATGTATATATTTGTGTACAGTAAATCCTCGATTATCCGAAAACCTTGGAAAAAAATTCACTTCGGATAGCTGATTAAATTGTTGGGACATCACAATTTAACAAAAAAAAACGTTACTTAATCCACCCTTAGGTGGTTGGTGCCTCCCTCACATTTAAAGGGTGCTATCCAAAATAGACACAATAGGGCGGACCTTTCAGTGTTCCATCAATTGGACTCATTATTAGTACCATCAGATTAGGTAATCAGATCTTCATATTTCAGGGCACTTATGTGCTTACAACTTATGATAGGGTAGTCAAATCTCCAATTTAATTCGTGCTCGTTGGAAAGGTCTTACCTATCCAAAGATAGGTCGCATGATATATTTGGACAACGTTTTCATCAAAATATCTGAGATCTGGCCCCCAAAAAGTGTAAAAATAAGACTTAAGTGCGTATAACTTTTGATAGGGTTGTCAGATCTTCAATATTTTGAACGCGTTGGAAAGGTCTTTTGATTTTTATCCAACGACAGATCGCATGATAGTTCCGGACAACGTTTTCATCAAAATATCTGAGATCCGGCTTCGAAAAAGTGTATGAATAACACTTAAGTGCTTGTAACTTTTGATATAACTGTCAGATTTTCAATGTTTTAGACGCGTTGGAAAGATTGGAAAGATTGGAAACATTTCTTACAAAAACCACCCTTTTTACAATCTTACAGACTTTTGTAAAAATCGTTTTTTTTAGCATAACTTTTGAAGTACTTAACTAAACTGCGTAATTTTTAATAGCGACTTATGGGACCCCAAGACGGATCAAATGACGCCAAAACGGACAAAATCGGTTAAGCCAATGTCGAGATAATCGAGTGACAATTTTTTGATCAACATCCCACCACACACACAGACATTTACTCAGAATTTGATTCTGAGTCGATATGTATACATGAAGGTGGGTCTAGGAGGTCTAATTGAGAAGTTCAGTTTTCGAGTAATTTTATAGCCTTTCCTCAGTAAGGTGAGGAAGGCAAAAATAATTTACTGAAAATATGTATATCATGCTTAAAATGGTCATCGATGCAATTAAATGCAGTTTAAATTGCTTAAGTTCATTGCACGTCTATTTTCATTGAAATTTTGAAGTTAAAAATCACAGTCTCCGCCTGATTTTTAGCCAATATTGAAGGGGGGGTGGACGCGCATACATTTTTAAAAATATTTGCAGCGTTATTATTTTTTTAATGTGATTTTTTTATTTTATTAAAGGTTGGAGCTTTTTGTTAAAGATTTCATATTTTTGGTGAGAGCTTTCCATAATTATTTGCTTTATAATTCATATTTCATATTCATATTATATTCTCATAATCAAATTAAAATCCCTTCCATATCTTCCCTTTCACCAATTAATATTTCCCAAATTTGTACAAATATATTGAATATAATTACACCGACCAACAAAATTTCTGCGCAAGCTCAACTCGAGGGGAAGCATGAACTTTGAGACCCGAATGGATTTTCTCCAAAGTTTGTACGGAGAATTAGTGCTGTTCGCTACTCCCACATATTGCATGCGCAATTTTTGCATGTATGTAACAGCGACGAACCGCCCTAATTCTCTATACAAGTTTCGGAGATAAACCATTCGGCCCTGTCTAAATATTTTGGAAAAAATCAAAGTGCACGTGTTTCTGGGGACCTCAAAGTTCATGCTTCCCCTCGAGTTGAGCTTGTGCAGTTGGTCAGTGTTATTTGCGTATGTTTGCGTAGTGTTAGCTACGGTATGTCCACGCATCTTTCCTCCCCTGTTGATTTTGTGAAATTTGCAGGATTGTAAAATGCATAACAAACAAATAAAAGATAAAAAAAGTATTTTTTCTTGATGACAATTCAAACTTGTAAACGAAAATTATTCTAGCTTTTTGATAACGTGCACCATTTTCTTGTTATTAAATTATAGCATGAGCATGAGCATGAGAGATCACCCATGGTTGCCCCTCCGTTGCTGAACAGAACCGTAATATCCTTTCAGCACTACTGATCATAGGCTTCGACTATCTAGTAGTGTTTCCCTTATCAACAGCATGTATGAATGCGCCATTTTCTTGTTATTAAATTATAATTCAAAAATACTATTTAGTCAGATGAATCTTCATTATTTATCATACTGATCTTTAAATTTTTGGTAGTTTGGATTTGTTATTGATATTAATTTTCTTCATTTTCACTTTTCACTTTAATTGTCAAAATCGTCATGCAGCTTTGAAATATTCATTTTTGTTCAACTTAAACATTCGCAATTCGCAATTTTCAGTGTAAGAACGGGCCTTGACCGATCTTATGCACCAGGTTCCCGACGAACACGCACTGCCCTTACACCTACATCTCACCGTTGCTCTGAGTCAGTACGAGCAGCACGCTAGAACACGCTTTGAGTGTTCGTGCCAGGCATGCACACCTTCTTTTCCGGTTACGCATTTTAACTCGGCCGGGGTGGTACATTACGTAGGGTTTGATGTAAGTACAAGCGCCTAACCATTTATAGTGTGCCTATCAACGTTCATTAAAGCAAAAACTGTTTTATTTTTAGTTTGAATTCAAAAACTAATTGTTACTAACTGTGTATTGTTTTCTCCTGAAATCTTCCCTAATGTTAAGTCGTGTTATCTGTTGATATTTCTTATGTCACGGTGTTTTGTTACAATTTTTTGGACCTAAGCATGTTATTCAAAAGTTTACCAAAAGTACAATAGTAGTATTTGTGTTAATACTTTAATCATTCCTTAAATTGAGTAAGGGCTCGAACCACACTTGCTTAAGAAAAAGGTGAAGTTACAAAACAATGGACAGTGAAGGAAATATACTTTGTAAAGAATCAATAGTAAGAGAATCATAATTGTATGTAAAAAAGTAAAAAGTATAAGCTTGATGTAGTAGATCTAGAAATAGGCAATAGTTAATAAATAGAGATAACAAACAAGCTTAGATTATTGTTATGATGGACTAGATAAAAAATTTATCAAATAAATAAATAAAGAAGTAAATCAACAAAGAATAGGCAAATGATAAATAGACTTGGTATTACTAGTACATTAGGGGAAGGTTTATTTTAAAGAAAACACACAGTTTGTTAAAGCAGCATTATTTGGAAAAAAGAGTGCAAGCATTGAGAGATACGAGAATCAAGAGTTAATAAATCAAAACCAAAATGGTAAACAGAAGAATTAGTGAAGAAGTACGAATCAGTAGAGCAAAAAGAAAAAAAAAAAAAAAAAAAGATAGGTGGTAGCTGAGAATGAAGAGAATAGAAACCCCGTTGTGCGATGTTTCAGGTACATCCACAGCAGTTGACTCAACATACTGCGAATCGAAACAATACCGTCTACAATCACAAATTACTTCCCTTTCCCACATTGTCGCGCCCCTTTCTTTTAGCCGTCTCGACTCTGACCCGCGGTGGTCAAAGGTTTACGATCCGTTTCCACAGGCCACCAGCTAGGTCATCATGAAAACCAAGCCAACGTGGAGGTAAGAAAATAGGACACTCGCAAGGAACCAGAGCTATACTGTTCTGATCAAGATAATTCGGAAGATCTAACAGAACTACGGATGTAGTTAGTTACGCTCCTTCCAGGATGTTCCTTACGTGGACGTCAACCGAAGAGCACGCAACAAGGTCAATACCATTGCATGCTCTGAGGTATCAATCCTTGGCCTGCATTTTTGTTCAACTTAAACATAAAAAAAACTCAAAAGAAATAAATTTGGCAATTTAGGTTTTTTTGTGTTCCTTTTTTCTTTTCAACATTTACGAAAACACCAAATGGATCAGAATTTTTTTCAAGATACAGCCCAGACTCGATTATCTGAAGGCATCGGAAAAAAAAATCACTTCGGATCAACGAATCACGATTTTTATTTCTCAAGAACTCGAATTGGATTTTTAAAGTAAAAAAAGAAATCAAGAAAAAATAAGATTTTGTTCATGTTTCGATTGTTCAAAGTCCCATACAAACCTTCCAATAATCGAACTTCGGATAATCGAGTCTGGATTGTACAGATTTTCAAATCTCTTAAACTCATTTTTTTATTCATGGAATTTTTTAATCATTTAAAACTCCCTAAGGAGCATGAAACAACATTTAAACTATATTTATTACAAAGTGAATTCTTTATTTATTACAGTCCAGACTCGATTATCCGAAGGTTTAGGAAAATATATCACTTCGGATAATCGAATCCCGCAAAAATATATAAAAAATATTTTTTTTCGCGGTCTTATGTTCGATTGTCGAGCTTAAGTGATTTAGAATTATTAAATCCAAGTTGGCGGCTAATATGGCGGGGATGAAATATTTAAATACCGTAATCTGGGGTGAATCGGGACTACAGTCTGAATAGGGACAGCAGTTTTCAGAGCACTTAAAGCATTTAAATTTGGAAATGGATGTACACATTTTGTTGGCCTGAGTCTGTTTTAACCGAAATCAACCAGAAAAATCAAAATATTGTGCTCCAACATGGTTAAAACTGCTGTCCCAATTCGCCCCATGTGTCCCGATTGACCCCAGTTTACGGTAATGCATTTGTAATTTAATTGGCAATCGACAATTTAAATTTGACTAAAATTACCTTGTATAACTCGAATTTTATGTTAAAAGTAAGAAAATAAAAAAAACTTTTTTTTGTTCCTGATTTATAGATTATTTGAAATCCAATAACTTCGGATAATCGAGTCTGGACTGTATAGCAAAGTCTGACAGCTGCCAAAAGCATGAAACCACGTAGGTACTCGAAACTCATCGAATAATGTGGTTGAAATATCTATGATCGGTTGACAACTGAATTTGACGTTTGAGTGCTTTTTCGAACAAATCCACTATGTACTTGCTTTTCCTCATTATCACATTATTCACAGTAATTGAGTACTAAAGCCCTATGTAAATTTGTATGTACAACGGTAAAAAACACGATTAAAAACCATTTCTGATCAGTTTTTCTCATTTTAATGCAAAAAAAAATATTGACAAGACAACATTTTTTCGATGGATCAAATATGGTCCCCTTGGAACGAGCTGTCAAGTAGGAGCTTTTCTGTCAAGAAGGACCGCGAGGTCAATTTTTCCAAATTGATTTAAAAATCCATTTACATTTTACATTTTAAACTCTTTGTGGTCGTACAAAGGGTCATTGTACTCAGAAAAATAAGCTTGTTCGCTGTAAACAATAATATCAGCAATCTAAGCTTCATTTTAGGACCCAATTGAAATTATGATTTCCACCGCAGTTTGCGCAGTTTGTTTTCCTTTACCTAAACCTTGAATTGTTAACTCAAAAAAGGTGCCGTGTTAATGCTACAAGAATAACCATCATGACGAAGAACTTTAGATACTTGACGTCCCGAGATGGGAAAGGGTGTTTCATCTTCAGGCGTTTCATTTCACTTTGCGAAATTTTGGATTGCTACCCCATACAGAGCCCTAAAACGATCTTCTTCAAAAATGAACAACCCTATCATATTGGAAACATTTCAATCAGGGCTAACGTCGTAACCATTCATAACACCCGGCGATGGTAGGGAACATTCTCTGCGGACATTGCCCATGATGCCCATATACCGGCAACGACGACGACGACAACGATTGCAGAGGTAGAGATCCATTCATGCCTCCTCTGCCAAGTTCAAAACATAAACAGAAAAACTCTCTACGTATGCATTCAGTCTCGTTTTGTCATCTTCTCCTATCACACTCACTTCGTTTCGGTGGTCTCTCTGCGCCCGAAAAACCGGCTTAAACGTTAATCAATACTCTTAATTGACTGTCGCGACCGTTCTCTCGTCGCAATCTAATGCATTCCAGTAGTTTCTAGTTCGGTTGGTTTAGTTCTGAATTGGTTCGCGATGGGCTCGCTGTCCTCGTACTTTTCGCTGCTGACCGTACTCAGCGTATTTGCGGCCCTGTTTGCCATCATCTACCAGGGCTACCTGGCCTCGCTGGACCTGCGAAGCCTCACCGACATCCTGAAGAATCTGAACCACCTTGAGTTTGCTGTGCAGGTGTCGAAACCGCGCGTCGCCATCGGTTACGGCTCGTGCAGCGATCTGTACGTGAAGGCCGTCGACTTCCTGAACTTTACGGAGGCGTTGCAGCGCTCGCTGGACCAGACGACGCCCTTCAACGTGGACGACATCACCACCGAGGACGAGTTCCTGCAGAGCTTTGCGTACTACTTTCAGCGAGGAGCCGCCGCAGAGTATAACATCTTCAATTAAAGTCCAAGAATGTTATTTTATCCGAATCTTGTATTTCAGGAGGTTCACCGGCAACAAGGAGCTATTCCAGAAGCTGGTTCGGGTGGCGAAAAAGCATCCAGCGGCCGAACCGCGATGGGCACTGGGAGGTAATGCGCCGGTCATCGGATCCCGTCTGGCTGCGGAAGGAGCCGAAGTGGTGCTCGCAGCGAAGATGTCGTCCAAGTGAGTATGGGGGAAAATAGGGAAGATGAAAAAGGGAACAGTTCACTAGCTGCACGGGTCTGCATTACTGTGAAAACAAAGAGACGAGATGTCTCTTTAATTGAGTTTAACAAATGTTTTTCTTCCTTGTGATATTTTTGTCTTCCTTACCTCACTGAGGAAAGGCTTTAAAATCACTCGAAAATGAACTTCTTAAATAGGCCTCGTGGACCCACCTTAACTAGAGAGCCTGGAGCTTATTAGAGAACGAAAATCTCAAACCAAAAGTACCAATCGAAGCACGAGAACTGTCAAACGGAGGTACCAATCGAGCAAAATCTTTTGTCTTATGCTCGATTGGTACCTCCGTTTGACAGTTCTCGTGCTTCGATTGGTACTTTTGGTTTGAGATGTCCGTTCTCTAATAAGCTCCAGGCTCTCTAACCTTAACGTATACATATCGACTCAGAATCAAATTCCGAGCAAATGACGGTGCGTGCGGACGGGCGGTTGCGTTGATTGCCTGTTTCTGTACCTAATTAAAATTCTCAAGAGTAACCTTTTGAAAGGGTTAAAAACGCTTTTTTTACGTTTCTAAAATCGTAGGCTAGATTTTTAAATTTCGATTTTTTTTATAAAAATAGCAGAAACTTTCACAAAAGAGTAGTTTCCTTCATTTTTGCAAATCAACTTTTCTTTGTATTTTTTGATTTGGATGAAACTTCGTTCTTGTCAAAAGAAGTCACTTTGCATCATTATTATTATTTTTTCCATGCAAGTCTCCATACAATTTAAGGAGCTATCGAGAAATTAAAAGTGAGAGTGTGTGCAACATGGAGTTAAACTTTCTGTGCAGTTGCTGTGAAGGTTCCCATGGCACTTCAAAAAGTTTAACTCCATGTTGCACGCACACACTCTCATTTTTAATTTCTCGATAGTCATACAAAATGGATATATAAATATCACAGAAAAAAAAAAATGATGGTAATATTCATCAGGAAATGGTGACAGATTTTGTGGGGACCATCCATAAACCACGTGGACACTTTAGGGGGTATGGCGATTGTCCACGCTCCATACATAAAAGATTTTTTTTGTATGGACAATTGTCCACGAGGGGGGGGGGGGGTTGCGATTACCAAAAAAATTGTCCACGTGGTTTGTGGATGGTCCCGTGACAAAAAAAAAGATTAATTTTACCCCAGAAAATGATGAATTTTCATCAGATTTTGATGAATATTCATCAGGTTCACATTTTTACACATTTTGTATGTAATATTACTCAAAAAAAAGAGGTAATATTCAACCTACCAAATTTTCAACATTCCAAAATTCAATATTTTTTTCTGTGTACCCCCGTCTTGGTAGGACTTGGCCATGATAAAGAAGTCATAGTGCATGATAATGCTAAATTTGGTTCCGGAGATAGGATTTTTTGTAAAAAAAATATGTATTTTGAAAATGTCCTAAAAACCGGGCAAAAATTTAAAAAAAAATCATTAAGCTTAAATCATTACTGTCCAGACTCGATTATCGGAAGCATCGATTATCCGAAGGTTCGATTATCCGAAGGTTTGTATGAGACTTCGAATAATCAAATATTTTTCAAATCGTTTTCTTTTTCTTGTTTAATGTTTAAACATCAAATGCGAGTTCTGCGACCCTGTTTTGGTCAAATTTGAATAGCTGATTGTAGAGGTGGGCAAAACCGCTCTTTTTTAGGAGCCGCTCATTTTCGTTCGCTCATAAAAAAGAGCCGCTTTTTTGAACGGCTCTTTCGCTCTTTTTCAAAATTTGGTTAAAAAGGTTTTTTTTAAGATTCGTGTGATTTTATAAGTTATTTCACATTGGACTTTTACAAATTATTTGATAAAAAAAATAAAACTGAAAACGAGAAGTTGTCCTTGAACACCATAGGTCTTGGCGGTCTCTATGTCAAGATTTCTACTCGAAACTAAACATTCGAGTAATTGAATGGCATCCAAACTTAAATCTATTAATTTTAAAATTGCGTTTATTTCTGCAAGAACTGAACTACTGCTGATATTTTATTTGGAGAAAACATTCTTTGAACTCTATCCTACATTCTGATTGAATCGATAAAGTCTATAAACGCTAAAGTTTAATCGGACAAAAGGATTTATTTTTTCCGAAATCTCTAAACTATTCAGTAGATTTTTGGAAATATTTCACAAACTATGAAATTTGAAATTCTCAAATTTGTATTCCGGTAATATTTTAATGTTCAATCAGTTGTAAAGTAAAAAGTTTTTTTTTCATATTGTTTTAAAAAATCATTTACTTTTGGGATTGATTTTTATAAAGATTTAAATATTTAAAATTGCATTTTCAACTCTCAAAAACAAATTTAGACCAAATTTTTTTTTGAGATTCAATGCATTATATTTATAACAAAAATCATGCCATCTTGAGCCGGTTCTTTCGAAAGACCGAAGTTTAAAAAAGAACCGTGGTTCTTTTTTTTTGTGAGCCACGGTTCTTTCGCTCTTTTAAGTGAACCGGCTCTTTTAGCGGCTCGCTCTTTTTTTGCCCACCTCTAGCTGATTGCCTAATAAATAATAATATTTTTTTTCCATACTTCGCCACCGCCATATTGGCCGCCTTTTAGGAGTTTAAAAATTTTAAATCACTTTAGCGTAGTTTAGGGCCCTGGGCTTTGTCATAATGAGTATCATAGGTTTGATGCTTGTTTGGTAAAGAGTATGATTTGATCTGATGTGGAATTAAAATCGAAGTTTTCAGTTTATTGCTGAAGCTTCCATTTTTACACATGGACACCACTTCATGCTACGAGAACCCACTTTGACGCAGTCTCAGGGCTTTATCGATGGCCGGTAAGCTGTCATCGAGACAAGGAGGTTCTCCGATAGTGGAAATATCACATTTGTATAAATGTGATTTTTCCCTATCTTAATGTGGGTGTCAGGTTAGGATGCGGGTTTTTAAAAAAATAGTTTTTGTCTAATTTAGGATTTTAACTATAAATATCCACTTTTTATACTTTGCATTTAGTTATTTAGGGACAAAATTAGGAATAGTGAATTTAGTAATTCTATCAGAATTGGTGATTTTCATTCAAGTAGCAAAAAAAACCATTATGATTTTTCAAAATTTCCATAGAGTCTCGATCAATCAATAGTGAAATGATATCGGACTAAATTCGTTGATCTGTTGAACTAACGGTTGTCGGATTATGATTGTATCGACCATTGTTGCGAATCGAGGATCTACCGGAATTCTAACGATCAAATAGTCGTCTCTTTTTCAATTAGCGACTTTTAAAATATGACCTGTTAATCTATTTTTTTTTTTGTTTTTAAAAGAAGCCAGACAGGTTTTAAGAGGTACGTACTAGAATTTTTGGCTTAAAATTTAAATTTCGGAGATTTTAGATAAGAGTAGGTTTCTGATAGGTTGCTTTAAATTTTGTATTTAACGGTGCACATCAACCACAGCTTTTGCACCCAGATTTTTATTACAGACATTTTAGTATCTTCAAAATTACGGGTACTACCGAAATATTTTTTTATTCATCCCCTAAAGTACTGTCCACAAAGTAATTTACAACAAAGTTTGACTAATTTTACAATTCCGTTGTTGCAGGATTGGGTCCGTAAGTTTGAAAATTTTGGAATAACAAGACAACAACTTCCTTCGTTGCTGTGCACCCTTAATTCAAGTTAGGTAGTTATCCGCGAATGAATATTTGGACTTATATGAATAATTGAACATTTTGGACTTATGAATAACACATAACTGTGCATTTATTCTAGAGTCAGATCCATACAGCGTCAGTGTTTATTTGGTCGAAGTGTACTTATTCATTGGCAGATCTGATTCTAGTTGTAATGTACGACAAGACTACTGACGGACGTGACAGGACGAGGGCCCAGTTTAGAGGTTTCGACATCAACGATGTGCGGCTGGATCACCCTCCCAAAAAAAATAAAAATCAATTTAGCGTAGTTTAGGGGTCATACTTAAGCTCGACAATCAAAAATTAGATAACGAAAAAAGATTTTTTTTTTCCAAGGCTGGACTGTACCATAGAATGTAACATTCTCAAGTTGGGACCATCCATAAACCACGTGGACACTTTTTTGAGTATCTGCGAATTCGAGCCAAATCGACTCGAGGCTCGAGCCAAAATTCTAGATGGGTTTCGATTTTTTAGTCTACATTAGGCCGATGCTAATATTTTTCAAAGTTTTTGTCCCTCGGCTCTGGCCGGGGTCGAAAGGAAAGCAAAACAAAAAAATATAAAAATTGAAATAACAAGCCATAGTCTCAACACAAAAACATCAAATAAAATTTGTACCAGCCTAAATTAACAATCCCACTTCTTCCAGGTTGAAGACCCACCTGCGGCCGGACGTCCGCCTAACCGGTAGCCTCATCGAGGAAGATGACATCCATCTGATCCTGGAGTACAAGACCGGCGACCGATGGGGAACGCTCGAATCGCCGCGAGCCAACCGCTACATCCTGCACAGCGACTACCACAATCCGTTCATCACTTCGCTGGAGGAGTTTGAACAGGCCCTGCCCAACTTCAATCCTCACTTGTTTATCGTTAGTGGCCTCCAGATGATGGACAATTACGAGTACGAAGCTGGCATTCGCGAGGGTCGCATCATGAAGGTTCGCCACCAAATACAAGCCCAGTCGAGGGAAACGCTGGTCCACTTTGAGATGGCCAGCTTCGTTGAGCTGGAGTTGCTACAGCAGTTGCTCAAGAACGTTATTCCGTTCAGCGATTCTTTGGGGATGAACGAGCAGGAGTTGGACAATCTCGGACAGGTGCTGCAAACTTGCAAGATCAGCTTGGTGGCCGATTGCAATCCCCGAGTGGCGGCATCGCTCGACCAAGCAAGAACCGTGTTCCGGATGCTGAACGACGATTTCTTCCGGCACCGATTAGAGGATCCTCACCGCCGGATGATCTCCCGCATCCATCTGCACACCCTCGCCTACCAGGCCATTCTGGTGGCCAAGGGCAGCAGCTGGAAGCACACGAAAAATGCGGCTGCAAAAGCGTCCTTGACGGCCCATCGGCACGTGTGTGCGACCTCGATCGTAAATCCGGACGCTTCGTACCGGCTGCTGGATGACAGCTTTGCCACTTCCACGCAGGAAGGGTCTCGGAGAATTCCGTTCGCCGTGAAGGATCCGGTGTCCTGCTGGGACGAAACCATCACAATCAACGAGCAGCACGAGGTGGAGGTCGAAATCTGCGTGGCACCAGTGCTGATCTGTAAGGTGGCCAAGCAAACGGCCGGAGCGGGCGATAATATCTCCGGAGCCGGACTGATACTACAAATCTAGTGTGTAGTTGTAGGGATGATCATTCCACGTTTTCAAGTGATATTGTTACGCAAAATGTTTCCAAATTTTAATCCTCAAAGCTTTCAAAGATCTGTTCCCGTTCTGGACTCTTTACGACATTCCTAATGTTTTAGTTTTAACCTTTGCAACTTTTGACAATACAGTTGAAATGATATTACGCAAAAAAATTGTTTTTCTCTTTTTCAATTTCAATATACAGGAAAGTCAAATATCACAAACCAGAGAGTTCACTAATTGTAACATTCTTCAATGATACGTAACATTATCGAAGAACGAAAAGAAAAATTCAGGATAATTCTATAAATACAATCTATTAATAAAACTTATTCAAACAATGGCCTTTTACACTGTAAAATCTCTTCCCAAAATCAAATGAATTTGTATTTAATATTTTTCCTTGAATAGTTATTTTTATAACTCAAATAAAAAAAAAAATTATAGCATACGTGCTTTGAGTTTAAGATACTTGAAGTTCCATAAAACACAGCATTTTCTTTTTTAACACCAACAATTGGGTAATGGGTATCAAACGACGCAATATTTTGAATGCATTTCAAGGCCGTTGCAAATTTGCCTTATAATACCAACTCACAAAGCAAAGAATCCTGAAATCAAAAGGACAGATTTTGTTTTTTGCTCGAAATTAAATAAAGCAAGCCTGAAAATTATCATTAGGGGCAGGGGGGGCAGAATGGCCCATGGGGGCAGAATGGGCCACCCTTGGTTTTGGGCTTTAGAATGTATTTAGACCAAACGTAAGGCAAGGGTCTTATAAAGGACGTCAAATAACATCACCATACTGAAAACGACGTTTGAATTCATTGTATTTTTCGAATTATGAGCAAAAATGTAAATTATTGACAAAACCACGCAAATGTTGTTCTTTTCGAGGTTTTTAAATAAGCTTTCTGAAAAGTTGGATTGTTTGAAAAAGTTTGTACAATGCTAATAATGTTACTACATGTTACTACCAAGGTATGCAAACAACAACGGAACCTTCAAATCATTTAGAGGCTTGGTGGTGGAAGTGTTAAATTAAAATCCACTTGGGGGCAGAATAGACCACCCTTTTTCTGCCTTATAAAAACAATCAAAAGTTACGAAATTCGAGCTAATTGGATTATTTCGCTCCTGGTAGCTTCACAAATCACGTTTAATGCAACATTAGTTGATTTTTTAGTTGTTTTGATGCTTTTTTTTAAAAAATAATGTCTTATTACAACATATTAACACTATTTTCAAAAATGTTTGTTTTGGTAAGTGACTATTTTTATGAAAGTGGTCTAACTTCATGGAAACTATGTTAGAAAGGTTCCTTAAGTCATTTCTTATCTCCCTTCAACGTTGTATTAGACGAAATGGCTTGTTTTCTAAGGTGGCCCATTCTGCCCCGCAGGGTGGTCCATTCTGCCCCGCACCCTGGAAAGTAGTCGAAAAAACTTTTTTTTTAAAGTGCACCAAAAATAGTTTTAATCTAAAAATTTTCATTAACCCAGTATACAACATTGAAGGGAACATCCCAAAGCATAAGCCTACTACACTGAATTCATAAATTTGCATGTTTATCTATGGTTTTTTGCGCATTTTACTTAGGCGGGCCATTCTGCCCCCCCTGCCCCTACATTTGCTGACAGAAAAAATAGAAAATAAATCGGAAACTAAACAAATTTGAAACAAATGTGTTAGAGATCCACAAATTAGCAAATTAAAAAAATATTTAAAACCAGGATTTCAAAATTGAAAAACAAACTTGAAAAATTTAAAAATAAAAAACTAAAAAATCAGTAACTCAAAAAATTTATAACATCAAAAAAAAAATAAAAAAATAGCATTGGAAATTCAAAATTTAAAAGTTTCAAAAAATCAAAAATAAAAATATTAAAAAAAAATACAATTCTGGAGTTTTTTAAATGGGTCCAAGAAACAAAATTTATTATTTCTGCGTTTTGGGTGTTTTTTAATACCCCTGATTTTTTTAATTCTACAGTTTTTCTTAAAAGGTTCAAAAACTAAATTTTAAATTTCAGCTTTTTATGTGCCTTGAGACACCCAAAAACCAAAAAATTAAATTTTGTTTTTGGACTTTTTAAGAGCGAGTTTTTCACCGATGTGAAACAGGTCGTATCGAGGTGGTCCGATTTGGATGAAACTTTCAGGGTTTGTTTGTTTATACATGAGATGAACTCATGTCAAATATGAGCCCTCTACGACAAAGGGAAGTGGGTTAAAACGGGCATTGAAGTTTGAGGCCCAAAAAACATGAAAAATCTTAAAATTGCTCGCATTTCCGTAAAACTTCATCAATTTCAACTCTCTTAGATGCATTCGAATGGTATTTTGAAGCCCTTCAAAATGTGCTATAGACATCCAGGATTGGTTTGACTTTTTCTCATAGCTTTTGCAAATTTCTGTTAAAAATTGATTTTTTTAAAACCTTAATAACTTTTGGCAACAGCCTCCAACACCCATACTCCCATAGGTCAAAAGTTAGGGAATTTCATGGACTATAAGTCTACGGTATTAACTTTTTGGCCAGTCGCAGTTTTTCTCATAGTTTTACGATTTTTCTAGAACAAACATTTTACAACGTTAGTTTTTGCCCTGTAGGCCTCCATAGCGGCACTTTTTGGTCTCAATTTTGACATATTCGGAATCCTCAGAAAATTTTACATTAGATTGAGGTGTTGGAATTTTGAATTTGATTGGAAAAAATGCCATTTATAAATAATTAAAACATTATTTAGCATTTTGTCGGATTAGGGGTAAAACAAGTTTTCGCCTACTTGATACAGCATTTGACGTATTGATCGTAGGGTAAATAAGATCTATTTCTATTTTCAAAAATGTTTTGTTTAATTATTTTTCAAATCAAAATTACAACTCCAATACTTCTAACTTACGTGAAATTGTCCGAGGATTCCTAATATGACAAAATTGAGACCAAAAAGTGCCGTCTTCTTGGCCTACAGGGCAAAAACTAACGTTGTAAAATGTTTGTTCTAGAAAAATCGTAAAACTATGAGAAAAACTGCGATTGGCCAAAAAGTTAATACCGAAGGCTTATACTGCCGTTCTACGCATAATTGTCCCATGTTCAAAAAAGGGCATCTGAGAAAAACGCGATTGAAATTTTTCGATCGATTTCTGTGTTTCTACGCATAATTTTCCCGTGGGTCCCTATGCGCCCTATATGTCCCTAGTCACCCCAGTTAACATTTCATCACCCTTATTTGTAATCCTCTTACAGCTAAACAGGTAAACAAGATGAAATACTTCTTAAAACTCATGATTTAGTGATAGAAAATACTTGGTGGGACAATTATGCGTAGAAGTTCAACGATGGGACAAACAGACTTGGTGTTGTTTTCAATGATTTTCTGAACAAAGTACTAGATTTTATGTGTTTTTCTGAAAGTATACGTAAAATTAAGCTTAAAAATGATAAAAAGTCACAATCGTACAAAAATGACATGGGACAATTATGCGTAGAACGGCAGTATAGTCCATGAAATTCCCTAACTTTTGACCTATGGGAGTATGGGTGTTGGAGGCTGTTGCCAAAAGTTATTAAGGTTTTTAAAAAATCCATTTTTAACAGTAATTTGCAAAAGCTATGAGAAAAGTCAAACCAATCCTGGATGTCTATAGCACATTTTGAAGGGCTTCAAAAGACCATTCGAATGCATCTAAGAGAGTTGGAATTGATGAAGTTTTACGGAAATGCGAGCAATTTTAAGATTTTTCATATTTTTTTGACCTCAAACTTCAATGCCCAATCTTAAGATTTATTGACTTCAACTTTAGGTCCTCAAAAGCCACACATTTTTCATTCTTGCAACAAAAAAAAACATTTTTTTATGATCGATAACAATACTCCCCATTTTCGGCGAACAGTAAATTGGTTCCACTTTGACAGTTCAAAATTGAGGCCGTTTTGCGAACCACTATTCTGCACCCAGGTTGGCATCAGATTTGCTTTCTCTTTTTAGCAAAAGTTTTTTGTCCGGCGACTTCTAACTGTCTTTTTTTGACTGGGTCCGATATGTCAGCCAACATATTTCTCGGGGCTGTGACAGCTCGAGCTCGAGGTTAAATTATATTTTTTTTAATGGGCCTAAAAAACATTATTCAAAATGTTAATGTTTTAGAATTTTAGTTTTTCGGATTTTTTTAAATTTATTTTAATTTTGAATTTGAGTTTTGAATTTTCAAAATTTTAAATGCAAAAACTTTTTAAACGAGATAAACGCAAATCAACCCTTAAACAAGATAAATATAAAACGAGAGTAGTATTTTTTGTAGGACAATATTTATATATACTATTATAGTTGCTCAAAACAAAATTATGTGCACGGAAGAAATACCAAATCTCGAAAAAAAATTGTTATAAAATATCCGTAGTAACTTTTTCAAAGGGCAAAACCTTGTATGTAAACCAGGGGTGCCCAACCTTTTGGCTCTGCGGGCCAGATCTGATATTTCTAAAGCAGTGGCGGGCCGGAAGTATTGTTTGTTAAAAGTTGAAAAAGTAAACTTTTCTTTTCTCATATTTTTTTCAGGTCCTTTTTAGTAAACAAAGTATTTAACTAGTGTTGGAAATATGATTCGAATATTTTGATTTTAAAACTTTCAAAAATGAGTTTATTTGATTTATTTTTATTTTTTATTGCTTATTTGCAGCAATGCGATTATTTTTGTCGATTGCAATATCTTTTTACTTTAAAAAAAATCAAATTTAAATGGTTTTTGCAAGTTTCTTAAAGTTTTATTTCCTCAACTGAAAAATATATTTAAAAATCAATGAGGCACGATAAATTGTTTTGAAGCGAAATTTGGATTCAAAACTTTTGTACAAAAAACACTTTTGGCGTTGTTTTTAAAGTTATTTTAAAAACACACAAAACTTTAATATTGTGAAAAAATATATTTAGAATAGATTAGAAATTTATGAAAAAAAAATATTTTTGCACTCAGATTTCTTTACTCATTCTGAAATTAATTTTAATGTTTTAAAAATATTTGCAGCAATCTTCGTTTTAAGTACGATTAATTCCCTTTTTTATGCTTTTTTTTAAATGAAACTTTGTTCAGAAAAAATACATCATTTTTGACTACTCACTGATTGATTAAAAAATCAATTTTAATCAAGTTGCTCAAAATAGAAAAAAAAACTACAATTTGAAGTAACAAAGTAAAATTGATTAAAATTTATATTCAGTGTCTTTCTCAACATTTTTAGAAAAGAATCCAAGTTTTTCATCTATTTCACATTCAATGATAAGAATTTAATTCAAATATAAAGGTTGTTTGACTTTGAAACAAAAACATATTAATAAAATACGAAAGCAAAATCCAAATAATACGTTGACTTAGCAGTATTTTATCGCTAAAGCGAAAAAAACTTAATTTTCCTAATAAAAGCTTTTATTTCAAGTTTATTTTTTTAAATTTGGATACTCAACGTATTTATTCAATTTTTCATGAACAGCCTCAAGGGCCAGTCAAAGAACTATTTTGAAAAGCCGTAGCGGGCCGGATGAAATGGCTTCATGGGCCGGATCCGGCCCGCGGGCCGGACGTTGGGCAGGCCTGGTAAACAAACAGTCCATCCCACTTGTTCTAGTGACAGTTCAAAATATTTTTTTCTTATTTTATTAGGATTAGAAATTTAAGTACATTTTCCAAACTTTTTCTCACATATTTTAAGCAATAGGCTTATTATATTTACATAAGATAATTTAGCGCATTTTAAATAGATATGTACTTACAAGTAACGATGTCCTTCAAAGCTTCTGCTGCTGAAACAGTTTCCTCAGCTGCTCCACGTTGTCCTGCAAAGCGGAAAGGTTCATCCCATGGGCAAGCGCGCTCAACGGTTCCAGGGTGCTGTGCAAACTGCCGACGAGCCACGTGATTTTGCTCGCCACGTCGGGACTCTGTAAAAAAATAACCAAAACAAAAGTGAAGTGGTCGGAGATCAAAGCGGTGTTGATCGCTTACCTCGCAATCTTTTAAGGAATCGCCTACGATGGTTAGGCTATCGCTGAACAGTTTGATGCAACCGATGGCTTCCGCCGAAGTTTGAACCGGCTCTTGCTTAACGATGACAGGTTCTGCCAGCGATCGCACGTTTGTTATGCTGAGTTGGGTTGGTTCTTCATTTCTGGTGGCGTTCGATTCTTTCTTTTCACCGAGAACGAACTTCCTTACGGCCTCATACGTCGTAGCTTGTTCCCAACCGTAACGAAGCAGACCGTTGACCTGGAAGGCCCGGTTGTTCCAGGCGATCTTTTCCTTCATCGGTAGTCCATCCCACAGGCGGGCGGCCAATTTGGAACCGGATCCGAGTCGGTCACTCATCTCGGGCGAAACGCTCCGACGAAGATTCAACAGCCAGAACGTGTAAGCTGAGTAGACCAAGACCACGGGTTGGGGTGTGGTCGCCGGATCCTCCGGTTCATTTTTGACCGGCAGCATCTCAACCACCAAATCCAGCGTTTCACTCTTCTTCTCCTGGGGATCTGTCTGAGTGGCCTTGGACTTCTTCGGCCGCTCCTTCTTTTCCCGCTCCGAACACTCCTTCTTCCGGCTTGCCTCGTTCGTCAAGCTGGCTCGGTGCTTCCAGTAGGTCTTCTGAAGCCGCGGAAGTCGGGACCACTTTTTCAGCAGCTGCTTGTACGTGGAACCGATCTGCGGGGGCTTGGGATCGGCCGCCATCTGTCGCTGGACCTCCTCGGCCCACAGTGTGAAGGGTGAACAGCGCGGTTGGCGCTTTTTGGCTTTGACCTTTTTACCTTCATCACAACACTTGTGCAACTTTTCAGCACGGCGAGGGTTCTGCTCGGGGAGCGCTTCTGTAATTTGCTGCTGATTTTCTTCAACGACCTGGTCACTTTTGACCTGGTTTTCCGGATGGTTAGCGTTGGGAATTACGTGAACCTGAGGTAAGAAATCATAATTAAATAAATTTAAGTTTATTCGGACACATTTCAGAAGAAATAATTTTAATTTGAATTTGAAATCAAAATTTAGAATTTACCTTCAAATGCTCCTCTAGTGACAGAGAGTTATCTTGCTTCACGGGGACCGGTTCTGTGGTACCTGTGGCTTCTGCATCCAAAAATTTTGTAATTTTAGTAAATATTACAGAGGCAATGTAAAAATGGCCCAACTTACCTGCAACTTCCGGCAACGGTTTGTTCGGAGATCCACAATCAGTAGTTGGACTCGGTTTGATTCCCTTCTTACGGGCGGCGTTTCGAGCCTTTGCGGCCAGCTTGGCTTTGGTTAAACGTCCCATTTTGTGTTGTCTTTTTAGTTCCAAAACTATTTCTTATTTTACACTCAGAAAAAAGTACTGGCAAAATCCATAAGAACGTCTTATGACCTTTCGACATCAGGATTTTATTCGGATGTCATAAGATTTTCTTATGGCTGGGAGGGGAAATTTGACAAAGCCGTCAATTAAGATTTCCATTGAGTTATCTTATGACATTCATAGATGGAATTGTGTACAGAATATATGGCAATGCTCATGGAGATTATATTAATAAACATTGTTTTTTTATACCCTTTTTTTCTTATTTTTATTAATTGAATGAAAACAAAAAAATATTTAAATTTTCAGCGTATATATTTTTAAATTATCGTAATATAACCAAAACTTCATTTCCTTCCGCTGCTCGTCGTCCCGTTAGTTTCCGCAACCTCCGGTTTGCGTCTTTTGCTGGTGATTCGGCATGTTGTGCCGGATGGCCACCACCTTCGGCATGACCGCGTCAATCAAACTTAAACCTTCGACCGCTGCTCGGAACTGTCCTCACCGATGCTGTTCTCCGGATCCTTCTGGAGGATGCTGGGGAGGGCCGCCGGCGGAACCTACGGCCATTGATATTACCTAAAATACCAAAACAAAATATTTAACTTCGAACTAAAACCCACGAAACACCCGCCGCAGAACTTACCTGTGTCTTGGAGGTCGCGGTAAAACTCATAGCGGCGGCGGCAGCTTTGTGAAGTAGTTACCGGAACGAACTACGGGGCGATTTGGAGCAGCGAGCGTTTAAAATTGTCTGCTCGATCCGTCCTTTCGCCATCTTGAAATGTCAAAAAATTTTCACACTAGCATCATACGCGAAAACCATTGAAAAATTACAGATGAATTCCATAAGAATTTCTTATGAAGTCCATAGTCTATCAACAGTGGACAAAATACATAAGTAAAGTTTAGTTATAACCATATGAATTTATAGTGACGGTCATAAGATTGTCTATGAAAATCGCGAGAGCCTAGTGGATACTCAAATCAGACAGCACATAAGATGTAGTCTTATGAAAATCTTACATTCTTTTTCCTCAGTATACAAATTAAAAAATATATAAAAATTTTGGTCGAAGTGTCGCACAAATCGCACTGCGCTAAAATGTCAGGTAAACAAAAAAAGCAACAAAACACCACAGGTTATTATAACGTATGTAACGGTACCTTAAGTAACGCTTCATAGACTAAAAATCTCGACCAAATCGAAAAGTGCGATACTTTTGCGAAATCGAAATCAACCTGTCAAATAAAAGACTACGTGACGAAAAAAAAAACATCATGAAAAAAGCGCCATGTACATTCGGCGAAGAAAAACGAATCATAAAAAAGCATCCCCCTCAATGACAGCATGTCTATAGACGTTGGTGATTTCAAAAGAAGTTGTGTTTGTTTTTCTCAAATATTTAATTGGGATGATCAAGTATCAATAAAAAGAACGTTTTTCATCGTTTGTTATCATTAGAACATATTATTTTGCTTTTATATTAAAATGGGAATTGAAAATGGATGCTCAACATTCAAATGCGTTTTTTCTCAAAACGCATAGTTTGTACATAATGCTTTTTGAAATGTTGGCATCGGATTGTCAATCTTTCGTATCGCAATATCAATTTATTTACCGAAATAACAATTTTACAACTTGTGTGAATAACTGGTTCATAGAGATTTGGTGTTCCTTGCAACTACAGTCGACTCTCTGGCTGTCGATTTTCTCGATATCAATATTGCTCCATCTATCGATGAATTCTTCAGTCCCTTCAAACTGCATACTTCGACTGTCTTTATTCCTCGATATTTTCTCTTGCTTGAAGGATCTCTTCCTCGACGGTCCCTGATTCTCTCCCATAGCTGGGAATCAAGAAAAACATATTTTCAATCGAGTCTTCATTTTGCATCGTTCTGTAAACTGATGATTCTCTTCCTCGACGGTCCCTTGGACATTGACAACCAGAGAGTCGACTGTATTTCCTTTTCAATAACCGTTTGGTAACAGAAGGTTCTTCAAATGCAATTAAACAAAAACTAGGGAAAATTTGGCCAAAAAACCTAGTGAGATCGAAACTAGCCGTTGAAATTTTTGTTTTCGTCAAATCTTAAATTTTAAACATTAAATTTAGTGATTCTTAAGTGGTTCTTAAATGGGTTGATCATTTAAATGGGTACGTAAATGTATGAAATTCTGTATCTTGAGAGAAGATTTTCTGATCGATTTGATGTCTTTGCCAAAGTTTCAGGTTTTTATTACAGGGACTTTTCAAAACAAATAAGTTGGGAATTCAAGTTTAAGTGATAAAGAATTAAATTTAAAAAATGCATTTTTTCCATTTACTTATTTCTTTTTCGAAAAGTACTTATCATAACTTCAACTTTGTCGAAGACACCAAATCGATCAGAGCAATTCACTGAGATTTCGGACATTCGATTTGTTTTTGGTATGCCCAAAGAAGTCATTTTGCATCGTTAGTTTGTCTATATAATTTCCCATACAAATTTGGCAGCTGCCCATACAAAAATTATATATGGAAATTTAAAAATCTGTATCTTTTGACGGAATTTTTTGATCGATTAGGTGTCTTCGGCAAAGTTGTAGGTATAGATAAGGACTACACTGAAAAAAATGATATACGGTAATTTTTTTTTTGGTGAGTTTTAATTCCACTTTTTGTCACTAAAACTTGATATGCAAAAAAACACTATTTTTTTCTGATATGTTTCAGTGGACATCAAATGCCAACTTTTCAGAAATTTCCAGACTGTGCAAAAAATCTTGGACTGAGTATGAATTTTTGCTCCAAAATTGTATGGAAAACTAATTATGCAATGACTTCTTTTGACTTAGGGAAAGTACAAAGTTTGTAAAAATTTTAAAAATAGAAAACTGCTCATTTAGAAATTTGTCTTTTGGAAAGATCTTTCGGATAAAATAATCAAAACAAATCCTAATCACGACACATATATTTAAGTTCTACTGTATGGATATCATAATTATAAATTCACGATTCTTTCTTCAAATTTCAACACGATACTCACTACGCTTACAATCCCGGCATGACGTACGCAATGTTATCCAGCGTGTTCTGGAACAGGTCCTTTAAATGTTCGGCGTCGGCCTGCAAGCCCGGAATGTGCACCGTCAGACACATGAGCGGTCCCAGCGAGCACAGCAAACTGTCCAACAGCACCGACAAACTTCCGGACACGGCGATTTGGCCTTCGTGCTCCTTCAGCCGCTCCCCGATTATGGTTAGACTATCACCGAGCAGCTTCAAGTGGGCGGCCACATCCGTCGGCTGATAGCCGGGAAGTTTCCCGTGGGCCGCGGCACTCTTGGTGGGAGATTCCGGCGAGTGGTGCACGACCGGTTTTGTGTCCACCGCGGTGGCGTTCGCCTTCTGTTGAGCTTTTTTGTTTCTAGGGGTTGCGTGAGGAACGACCGGCGTAACGGGGGCGGCCACCGGTGCCGGATTAGCTACCGGGGTGCCAATCTGTTGATCCAGGTTTAGGAACCGCTTGACAACGGGCGATTCAGCGGCTTTATCATTGCCTTCCTTGTACTTTTTGGCGATTCTTCTAGCTCGGCGCTTCCAGTTGTACTTTTGATTACTCGGGACGTTGGCCCACATTTCACCCAACCGCTTCGACATGGACGCAAAGTCCAAATCCGGATTCGACATCATCTGCTTGCGGGCTTCCTTCGCCCAAAGGATGTACGCCGTGAAACGTCGCTTGCCCTTGTCCTTTCGCTGAGACTTGCCCATGACGACCTTGCCATCCTTTAGCACCTTCTTGTACTTGGACGATTTCTCCGACATGTACAAACTCCGCTTCGGGGCCATTTCCACCAATAGCTCGCCATCACTTTTGTCATCTTCCTCCTGCGTTCCTTCCAAATCTTCAATGTCCATCGCATCATCATCGTCCTCCGACCCGCTAGAGTCATCCCCATCGTCCCCGCCGGAATCCGACGGAAGCTCATCATCGTCCAGCTCTTCAAACTCCTCCTTCAAGGCGTCCGTCAAGTGCATCAGACCCGATCCTCCCGAATGACCGGAGGTCCCCGCGGAACCTGTTGCCGAATGCTTGGACTTTTGGGCAGCCGCAGCCTTCTTCTGCTTGGCGTCGGTGATGTCGTCCGGGGACTGAAAGTCCATCAACTTGGACGATTTCTTGCAGACGCGGCCACTTCGGGACACTCCGGTCACCTCCAGCTCGGCTGTTCAGAAGAGTTATATTAATTAGGATTTAAAGCTGCATAATAAATCATTCTTACCGTGAGCCTTTGGAGTGTGCTCCATATTTTACCAGCAAATTGCTCTAGGAATACACAATTTTGCAATTTTCGAATAATTAGAAAAATATTGTTATCAACTTTTTATCGAATCGAATATTTACAAATAAAGTTGACTGTCACCTTAAAAAATGACAGCCAAATGCGTTACTGACGTTACGTTATTTTTGTTTTGCGTGCTTGAAATGTTTCCTACAAGCGAAACCAAAAATATTCAAATTCAAAAACACCAAAAATTCGTAAATTGGGTCCTAAAATGAAGCTTAGATTGCTGATATTATTGTTTACAGCGATAAAGCTCATTTTTCTAAGTACAATGACCCTTTGTACGACCACAAAGAGTTTAAAATGGATTTTTAAATCAATTTTGCAAAATTAACCTCGCGGTCCTTCTTGACAGAAAAGCTCCTACTTGACAGCTCGTTCCAAGGGGACCATAGTTGATCCATTGAAAAAATGTTGTCTTGTCAATAACTTTTTTTGCATAAAAATGAAAAAAGTGATCAGAAATGGTTTTTAATCGTGTTTTTTACCGTTGTACATAAAAATTTTCATAGGGCTTTAGTACCCAATTCTTAAATTCTTGAATTGGGTACTAAAACCCTATGTAAATTTTTATGTACAACGGTAAAAAACACAGCTCAAGTAGGACCTTTTCTGTCAAGAAGGACCGCGAGGCAAATTTTTCAAAATTGATTTAAAAATCCATTTGAAACTCTTTGTGGTCGTTCAAAGGGTCATTGTACTCAGAAAAATAAGCTATATCGCTGTAAACAATAATATCAGCAATGTAAGCTTCATTTTAGGACCCAATTCTTAAATTCTTAAATTCTGAAATTCTTAAATTCTTAAATTCTTAAATTCTTAAATTCTTAAATTCTTAAATTCTTAAATTCTTAAATTCTTAAATTATTAAATTCTTATCTTATTTTTTTTTTAAATTTTTCTTATTAAATTTTAAAATTCCAGCACTCAAAATTAATTAAATTCTAAAATTCGAATCCTAAAATTATTAAGATAAATTCGTAAATTTTATCATTCTAAACTGTTCAAATTCTAAAATTCCAAAATCCTCCAATTATTAGAATTTCAAATCAAGATAAACAATCAAAGCCGTATTGTTAAACAGATTTCGGTAGATACATGGTAGATTTTCTTGAAATAATTCGTTAGCATCGAACTGACAAAAATCTACCAAATCATCTACTACATCGATGACACAAAAAACTGGTATGTGGTATCGAGCTGTCAAATCTGCAACATGGAGTTAGACTTTCTGTGAAGTTTACCATGGCACTTTGGAAAGTTTAACTTCATGTTGCACGCACACACTTACGTTAATTTTTTTAATTAAATATGTCTTTATTGAACTTTCTTATAATAATTACATTTCATTTACATTCTAAGTGGTATGGCTACATGCTCTTCATCTTTGTTATATTTTTCGTTTTATTATTAACTGTTCACATTCATTTATTTGCTTCAAATTGTTTTACATTTTTGCATTGAATCGAATACATTTGGGTAAAAAAAGAAAAAATCACTTTAACAACTAATCCTAACTTAAAACTAAAAAACGTAAATTCATTGAAATATTCAAAATCATTAGAACGAGTAAACTACGAACTGTATTTTAAGATAAATCCTCCAAGCGTTCTTACTTGTTCCGCACGAGTTTTGCAACCACGCAGAGTTGTTGTCAAACAGTTGTTGTGGTGAAAACAGGTCACTACTGCCTTCATCCGTTGATGCTGGTTGGTTTTTCCTCGGTTGCTGACTGAAGCCTGGAGGTGTTGTATTCTCTGCAACTTTTTGCCGCTGATTCAACGGCAATGGCTGCAGATTTGGAACCACTCGAACAGATCCCGCTCCAGGTGACGCCAAAGCAGGAAAATCCACGTCCGTGAAAGTTGGTGGTGTTTTGCGACGATTTGGTTGGTGCCTCGTCGTCGCTTGCTGCCGAATTTTTACAAACTCAGCACGTTTTGGGCAGCTCCGATTCTTGGTAGAATGGTCGCCGCCGCAATTGAAGCATTTCGCTTCGATGTTCTCGTTGATTGTTTCGCAAGCTTGAGTTTTGTGCTCACCTCCGCAGGTTGCACAACGACTCTTGATGAAACAGTTCCTTCCACCATGTCCAAACTGCAAGCAGTTCGAACACTGCGTCACGTCACGGTGCACTGGACGATAACGTTCCCAAGTCACGATGATGTTGAAAATCGCCCGAACTGCTTTCAGCTCTGACGGCGTTGTCGATCCTTTCTCGAGATGAACCAGGTACAGTTGATCACGATACTTGATGTCCTTGTTGTGTCTCGTCATCTTGAAGACTTCGATCACGTTCAGCTTAAGAGATTTGAGCTCTTCTTTCAGCACACTCACATCCATGTCGTACAGGCCTCGGAGGACCTGTTTCATGGGGCGTTTACCTGGATCGTCATGGCTGTAGTATTCAATCTTTGTGTTGTTCAGGAAATCCCGAACGTAGTTGTAATCCTTTCTGGTAGGTAGCAGAATTTTGAGTCCATCAGCACACAAGCGAATGGAAGCTCGTAAAGCACCAGATTTGATAAACCCGGTCAGCCACTTTCGCACCGAATCCGATGACGATGTTTTCACAAAATGGGTGGCAACTTTTCCCGTCGTTCAAATTCTTCCTTCTCGCTCACGTCCACAGGGAGGGTAGCGAACTGGTTTCCAGACGAATTTTGAGCGTCCTTGCTCAAACTGCCTGGCTTTGCAGGTAGCGCTTCGGCATTCTTTAGCTTCTTCAAATCTGCCGATCCTGCTGGTGAGGACCGCCTCTTTTTCTTGCCGTGAGGCATTTTTTGCACTTTTTAGCACTTTTTTGGTTTGTGAGGGACGCACGTCTGACTCGCTTCTCTGCTGATCGCAGACACACACTTACGTTTAGTTTCTCGATAGAGAAGTATTTACCGTAGTTGAATTGATAATGTGATTTTGGTTAACCGGGTTAGATTTCCTTAAAATAGCACTGACCTGCAAAATTTGACAAAAATGACTTCGCATGCTCAACTAGAGGAGAAGCATGAAGTTTAGGGTCCCCAGAATCACGTACACATTGAATTTTTCAAAAAGATTTAGACAGGGCCGAATGGTTTTTCCCCCAAAGTTTGTATGGAAAATTGGGGCGGTGTAATTCGTGATCGCGGTGCACGCAGAAAAATGTTTTTGTTGAATCAGCCTGTACGAGGTTTGAATCAACAAAATTTTTGTTGAATATAATCAACAAAAAAATGCGTTGAAACAAACCTTGAATTTCTCAATTCCACAAAAGTCTTTTGTTGTTTTGAAACAGCTGCTTGACGTTTAGCGTTGATTCAACAAAAATCTTGATTTTCAAATCAACAAAACGTTTTGTTGATTCAAATATGCCTTATTTTTCTGCGTGTTGATACTTATCGGCCAAAGTTTTTTGTGTAATCCATGGGTTAGATGCATTGGTGGATTTTTGACAGTTTGATTTATTCCAAGAAAATATACTACGATCTACCGAAATCGGCTTGACAATACGGCTAAAAATTGATAATCTGAAACCAGTTTCGTTTGTCAAATCAGCAAAGTCGATCTGTAATTTAAATGAGCGTACACACTGAAATATTTCCAGTGCAACATTTCACAACAAGAAAATACCTCCCAGCGCTACCGCCCAGCTGCATCGCAAACAAAAATAACCGCGCTCGGCGCGCGTTCCGTTACTTGCATCGCAAACAAAAAAAAACCTCAGTTCGAGCGGGAAAACGAAACAGTAAACATCGCCGTCGTCGTCGGTCCAAAAAATTCTTTCCCCGGCCAACGGCTCGCGGTTTTGTTTTTTGTGTGTACGCGACTTCCGTCCCTCCCCCGTCTGGAACCGATGTCCTTTCCGTGAGCCCCCTTTATTTCGTGTAATTGTGATTATTTTGTGTGCTTGTCGTGAAAACAGGAATTTTTCGTGGGTGGTCAGGTGAGGTGTTTGTATTTTGAGGAAAGGGGGTTGTAATGAAGAATTTTGTTGATTTGTAGATGCAAAGAATGGCCAATCCAGAGGGTGTCCCCCGGACTCGCCCAGTTCTCGCAGAAATCCCGGCGCGAATGGGCTTACCGCCGCTACAACGGGTTGGAACGCCGTTGGGAATGACCCGGCGGAACGCCCTCAATCCGGGTTTGATCGATAGCCCGGCAACGAACATTCCGGACAGCTATCTTTCGCCCCGCATGTCCCCGGATGAGGCGATGATTCAGCAGCGTGGCCGCCGTCGCGTTCCCATCATTTGGAGTCCGGAGAAGGCGTTCTATGCGTCGCCCCACAAAACGCCCACAAAGGCCATTTCGGCGATGACCCTGCGGAGTTCGCCCCGGAAGCGATCGCTCATGTCGGAACTGTCGGCTGTTCCGGCCTCGGAGCAGCAGCAGGCATCGCCCTCCGCTAAACGATCAACCCCGGCCAAGGGTTCGCCGAGCCATGCCAAACGGATGCGCTTTGAGGAGGGTTCGATCAACCGGAAGAATCGGGACGTCCCACTGGAGACGCTGCTGTCCGGTCTCAGCCAGGAGCAGCTGATCTCCGTAATCACCGGAATGGTCCGAGGAAATGCACGTTTAGAGGAGACCGTTCGGAGTGAACTTCCGGTGCCGGATTTGGCCCCGCTGGAAGAACAGCTGAGCTATCAGAAGAAGAACATCTTCAAGAGTTTGCCGGCTACGCGACTTGTCAGCAAAACGGACAGTCCGGCGTACGCCAGAGCCGCCACACACCTTTCATCGTTCAAAAAGTAAAATTCAACCAAAACTCCTCAAATTAACAAATTAACCCAAGTTCCTTCCAGAACCCTCGTCGAGCAGGCCCAAACGCTGCACAACGCCAAACACTGGGACGCCCTGCTGGACTACGTGCCGATGGCGTGGGGCTACGTGCGCGCCACCCCCGTCTGGGACAACCACGCCCACAACGCGGTGCGCCGGCACTGCTTCAAGATCCTGGCCTATCACGCCACCAGTGCGCTCAAGCATGGCCTCGTGGCGCTTGGTGCGGATCGGCTGCACCGGTTCCAGCAGAAGCTGAAGGCGATGGCCGCCGACTGTGAGGACATCAACGACTGTGCCACCTATCTGGCGTACCTGGCGGAACGGATGTGAGCAGAGGAGGAGCAACTTATCATTCTAATAATTTTGTCTCTTTTTTACTAGATTTAAGCAGTTTACAGTTCAAATTTGTACGATTTGCAATCGCCATCTGTTTTTTTTTTCGATTATGTCTTTTCCGTTATTTTTGCAGTGAATCGTACCCGTAGAAACACGTAACGCAAACAGTGTAAACTTCAAATTTAGTTTTTTTTTACTCTTAAAAATACAAACAATATATTGACTGATAATTGTACGTTGCCTAATGTATTTTGCTATTGCCATTTATAGAGAAAATGTTAAATAAAGAATCATTCACAGCGATTTTTTTTTTTAGCTATTTAATGATAACAGCCTTATTTCAGAAAATTAGCTTCGAAACAAGCAAAAATTTACTCAAACTCGATTTTATATTTCAACTTATAATCTGCAATCCATAAATGCAAAAAAAAAAATAGAGGTGGGCAAATAAAAGAGCGAGCCGCTCAAAGAGCCGGTTTCTCTAAAAAGAGCTAACGAACCATAGCTCACAAAAAAGAGCCGCGGTTCTTTTTGAAACTCCGATCTTTTGAAAGAACCGTTCCAAGATCGAATGATTTTTAAACTTGTGTTTATTTTTATGTTTATAAATTTAATTAATTTAATTTAATTTTTTTTCAATATAATTTGTTTTTGAGAAATGAAAATGCAATTCAAAATATTTCAGTGCTTGCAAAAAACGTTACTTAATCCACCGTAAGGTGGTTGATGCCTTCCTCACATTAATATAGGTTTTTTTTTGGTAAAAATAAATAAAGTCCAACCTACAAATGGTCAATCACATCATCAATCTTTTGGACTCTTTAGAAATTTCTTTTGATTCCGCATTCAAGGATGTGTCACATGATTGATCCGGACATCATTTTAATCAAAATATCTGATATCCGGTTTTAAAAAAGTTTATAATTAACACTTAAGTGCTAAAAACTTTTGATAGGGTTATCAGATTTTCGATGTTTTAGACTCTTTTTAACGACGGCTCGCATGATGGATCCGGACATCATTTTCAAAGAAATATCCGAGTTTCGGCCTCTAAAAAGTGTATAAATAACACTTAAGTGCGTATAACTTTTGATAGGGTTGTCAGATCTTCAGTGTTTTGGACTCGTTGGAAAAGTCTTTTAAATACCTTTCTAAAAATGTATATCTATCTATTATGAGTACTTAACTAAACATCACAATTTTCAATAGCGACTTATGGGACACCAAGACGAAGACGAATGAATGAACCTAAACGGACAAAATCAGACGAGCCAGTGCCGAGATAATCCAGTGCAATTTTTTTTTATCAACATCCATACACACAAATTTCTCATTACTATATTCAGTTAAATTTCCTGAAATCTGCACTACTGAAATTTTCATTAAAAGAAAACTTGCTGAAATTTCAGCAAACTTTGACAGCTCCATACACATTTTAACTGAAGTTCAGCGAAAAACTAACTGAAAATTTCAGTAGTGCAGTTTTTAGTAAATATTAACTGAAAACGAACATCAGAATTTGCTCAGAATTTGATTCTGAGTCGATATCTAGAGTTTTTTTTTTTTTGAATAGGTCCTATAAACATATGAAAGACAATAGTTTATAGGACCTTTTCAAGAAAAACTCTAGATATGTATACGTGAAGGTGGGTCTAGCAGGTCGAACTAGGAATTTAATTTTTCGAGTGATTTTATAGCCTTTCCTCAGTAAGGTAGTAACAACTTACCACCGAGAAATTAGGATCTAAATTTTACTGTTGAGAAATCTCGATCGTGGATCGAGAAATTGCGATCGCTATTTGTAATAAATTTTTTTTGAATATGTTTTATTTAAACGGAGTTTAAAAAAAAAACAAAATTAAAAAAAATCAAATCAATCAATCAATAATATCATAAATTTTAAGTTACAAAAATTTAAAGAAATTAAAAACTTTAAAAAATTAAAATTTCAAAAAAAAATCAAAATTTTCAAATGAAAAAAAAAATATCCAAAAATAAAAAGTTAGCAACTCTAAAACGTCAAGAACACATAAATTTTTTTTTTTGAAAAATCCATAAAATAAAAAAAAATATTCAACTTAAAAAAGCTACCACGTGGGTGAGAAACGGCTGGAATATTCAATTGCAAACCTTCTTTTAACTAGAAAATGATCATTTCGAGCAATCCTGATATTATTTAGTCGAGTTCAGAATCTTTGCATTGCAAATTTGTATTTTTTTGCAAATATTTCAACCACGTGGTAGCTGTCTGACATATGGCGTCGCGGTGTGCATCAAGCTTTCATAGCATGCTAAGGAAAATTTGATGCTTTTTGAGAGAAAACCGTTGATTCCGGAGACATCGGATTGTTTGCCGATGCGCCAGGTCTAGGGACAACGAATCCATATGCTCTCTTCGGGAAAAGTGTTCTCCAGACCATTCCCCATAGGCCTGACCATACCAGAAGTTGGCGCGTTATTTTCCCAGACCTGTAGGAGCGTTTGAACAAAATTAGTTAACATTTTATATTTGAAGCAGGTTGAAAAAAATAATGGTTGCAGAGAAATTTATTTTTTAATCCAAAAATTAGTGGTGCTCTGGAGTAACCATGGGCGTTAGAGGGTAAACCTAGTATTGTTCATAAAATCTTGCTCCTGTCAAAAGATACAGCTTCCTCAAAACTGGTCTAAAACGTGATTTCCGAGCAAAAAACGTTACTTAATCCACCTTTAGGTGGTTTGTGCCTTTTCCTCATATTCATAAAGTCAATACATTCAGTAAAAATAGCAACATTCTCCCTTAACATGTTTAACAAATCAACTTTATTACTCATTTCTTTTGATATGGTCCGCAGACCATCAATATTTCTGGCTCATCGGCAAGGTCTGATAAAAAAACCTATCCAACGATAGTTCGCATGATAGACCCGGACATCATTTTTACTGAAATATCTGAGATCCGGCCTCCAAAAAGTGTATAAATAACACTTAAGTGCCAATAACTTTTGATAGGATTGTCAGATCCTTGATGTTTTAGGCTAATTTGAAAGGTCTTTCGATTATCTAACTAACGATGGGTCGCATGATGGACCCGGACATCATTTTCATTGAAATATCTGAGATCCGGCCTCCAAAAAGTGTATAAATAACACTTAAGTGCTAATAACTTTTGATAGGGTTATCAGATCTTCAATGTTTTGGGCTCATTGGTAAGGTCTTTTTAATACCTTTCTGAAAATGTATAACATGACAGGGTTTCTTACAAAAACCACCCTTTTTACAATCTTCCGGACATACGCCAAAATGGTTTTTTTAGCATAACTTTTGAAGTACTCTACTAAACTTCATAATTTTCAATAGGGACTTATGGGACTCCAAGACGAATCGGATGAGACCAAAACGGCCCAAATCGGTTAAGCCAGTGCTGAGATAATCGAGTGCATATTTTTTGGTGCACAGACCCACATCCCTACACACACACACACACACACACACACACACACATACACAGACATTTGCTCAGAATTTGATTCTGAGTCGATAGGTATACGTGAAGGTGGGTCTACGAGGTCAAATTAAGAAGTTCATTTTTCGAGTGATTTTATAGCCTTTCCTCAGTAAGGTGAGGAAGGCAAAACACGTTTTAGACCAGTTTTGAGGACGCTGTATCTTTTGACAGAAGCAAGATACCACAATACTTTCTTCGGGAAAGTTTTAGAGAATTTTCTCAACTTTAACGCTATTGTGTTGGCTTAAATTTTTTTGTGGAAAACAAAAATGATAAAAATCAAAATGTAAAAACGAATGTTTTTCCATACTAATTCCCATACAAAATTGAAATCTCGATTAAATTTTCAAAAGGTCCTATCTGCATAGGAAACCCATGAGGGATAGGTTGTTTTGAAAATTTACTCTAGAAATGCAATGCGCAAAGTGTGGACGCAACCAATCGCTCCCAAGTTTTGGGGAGTTGTTAAGGGGCCTAAAAGCAACCGAAAAAAACATGTTCTGAAAAATCGATCATCTCGAGCCATCCTAACAATCACCACGTTAATCTGGTTAAAATAAACTTATACAATTATTTTTTCTACTATAGAATTTAGAATAGTTAGGATGAAAAACCGTACGACAGTGACGCCAACTTTCTTTCACACAGATTTAAAAGTGACGCTTTTGCTCTAGCCACGCCGTGCGATATACTATAGTAAACATGTCTAAGGGTCAGCACGAATAAGATCAATAAAGAAAGTAACGCAAGAACAACCGCAGAGTTCGTACAACAAAGGGCTGCGCGAAGTGTTTTCTTTAGTGTTCATGGCAAAATTGGGTTTCTCCGATTCGTCCGAAATAGTGCCTAAACCGAATAGTGCCCTGCGGATTGTGAAAATCGACCAGCCTTGAGCAAGGTCGTGTGATCAGTGTGTGTGTCCCAGCTTTTAAGTGCCCACATAACTGTGGGAAGAAACCCTGTGATAGTCGGAGTTCTTCGATTGAACGACGCTAACAGAAAGGTAAGTTGTGTTGGGTTCCGTTGGGAACCGATGGATTACATTTCAGTTTTACGAAAGTCATTTCGAGGGTGATTGCAACAATTTCAGAAAAAAACACTGCTCTTCTTGATCAGTAGGATACGTTACCAAGACGGTTGAATGTAAAGCTGAATACCGTGCTAGGCATACGTCATTCACTGAGTTGTCTTTGCTCTGGTTACATTTATAATACTCAAAAATAAATCCTGGACAAGCATACAGGATTCTACACTTGGACAACAAAATAAAATGGGTCTAATTTTACAGATGACGATGTGAAATTTAGCCGTACTGAGCATTCTTAAAAAGGTCCTTGGGTTCCCAAATGTTCTTATTGAGCACAATTCATGGTCGTTTATCGGCACAAACTTACATCATTATCATGAACGGAAACAAATGGCAAACGATGTAATTAGTTTAGGCTATGCACTTGATATGCTTGATGGCTATGTTACTTGATATTTACGTCTGTGATCGGGAGGAAACTTCCAGGGTAGATGCCTTTTCAGTTTGGTGTTTGAGAAACTCACATAAAATTGAAATTTAAAGACATTTTTAACATATTGAAAAATAATTTAAAGACAAACCAGAATTGCTAAACTGCCCATAATTGAAAATTCGGCTATTATGCCAAATCAAGTATTCCGAGAAAAACGCGTTTTAGTGTTTGTCACCAAATCGCCGTCAAGGCAATTTCCCATAAGAGTGGCATATTAGCCGTTTGGTTTTTCGCATCGGCAGCCAATTCTAAACACTATTTTAGTGAAATTCAAATTGCAGAAGATGCGTCGGAACATCCTCTACCACCTGGTGCTAATAACTCGTTTTTGCCAAAAGTGGATATTAGCCGTTTTTTCAATGGTGGGCAGTAAAGTTCTTTCTAGATTTCTTTCAAAAATATAGAAATAACCTCGTTAGACCTCTCACAATCTATTTCTCACGACAAAAAAATTGCCCAAACTCTCCCCCACTTTCCTTAAATCGGCGTCGGCAGCACCTTCACCACCGCCCGCAACACCTCGTCCGTCTTGAGGCACCAGTTGGCGATGTCCTTGCTAACGCGGCACCACTCCTCGCCGTGCTTCGGTTCCGCCACCACGCACCGCTCCAGCAGCTCCTTCTGCTGCTGCTCGGTGCCGTGCTGCAGCTCAAACTTGTAGTAGTACGCCCACGAGTCGCCAAAGTCCGGGTCGATTTTGATCTGCGAACAGGTTTAGAATGAGATTTATTGGGTTTAGAGAGTATATGGTTTAACTTACGGTGCGGTTGAACCAGTCGCGACACTTTTGGATCTTGCGCTCGCTCCAGAACAGCTTGGAAACGGCCAGCAGGACGTGCGGGTCGTGTTCGCACTTTTTGAGCGCGTCGACGGACTTGGTTTTGCGCTGGGGGCGTGCCTCGAGGAAGATGGCCTCGGCCCACAGTTCGCCGGCGTTGGGACATTCCTGGAGGGCGCGCGCCATCAGCGTGTTGGCCATGTCCTTGAGGCCGGCGCGGATTTCGATGCGGATCGCCGCCAGCCAGAGGGTGGCGTTTTTGGGGTTTTTGAGACGGCCTCGTTCCAGGACGGAGCGGGATTTGGTGAGCAGGTTTTGGCGTTCTTCGAGGGACGAGAGAAGTAGCCAGAGCGGGATTGAGTTGGGGCATTTTTTGAGGCCGCCGTTGTAGGTTTCGACGGCGCGGTCGAGCAGCTTTTTCTGCTCTTCGATTTGGCCCTTCATCATCCAGAGTTTGGCAAAGTCGGGGAATACTTTGACGGCGTCTTCCAGCAGGCTGAGAGCGGCCTCAAGATTGTCGAGGGCCCACTCCAGCTTGGCGGACTTCATCATGACGCGCGGAGTTGGAGCTGAGGCGCGGGCTTTGGCCAGAAGACGGCGAGCGCGTTCGTATTCGGAGTTTTCCGACTCGAGCTTGACGGCGGCCAACCAAATGTCCTCCGAGTTGGGATTGGCCTGGAAAGCAAGCGAGAGAATGCCACGTGCCGCGGGGACATCGCCGGCCATCCACTTGGACTTGGCGCCCATCAGCCAGAGAACCTCCGACTTGGGACAGTGCGCAACGGCTTTCTGCAGAATTGCCTCCAGACTTTCGCGCGTTCCGTGGTTCTTCTCGAAGTAAGCTGCCCGCAGCCAAATGCTCTTCTTCGAGGGAAACTCCGCCAATGCGAAAGTGTAAACTGCTCGAGCGCACTCGAAAGCTCCCTCCTTGGCGCAGTTGTCGGCGTCGTCAATCCACGTCTGCTTGCGATCTTCCTCGTCGATCCCAGCGCTGATCACCGCCTTTACAATCGCCTGACAGCACTTGATCGCGCCGGCCTTTTCCGCCTCCATCGCTTCCTGCAGCCACTGATCGCGGTTGATTTCAACGCCGTTGGCACTCAGCGAGGTCATCGCACGATCGATGATCTTCTCCACCATGTGGTTGTTCCCGTTCGCCTCCTCCAACTTCGCGGCCGTCGTCCAAATCTGTCGATCCGTTGGGATATTCTCGCGCGCCTTATTCAACACCTTACGAGCATTTTCGTACGTTTCCAACCGGGCCAACGCCAGCCACAACTCCACGCTGGTGTTACAACACTCGACCGCTCGGGACAGCAAAATTTTAGCGTCCTCCGGATTCTCAATCTCCACCGCGGCCTTCCACAGCCGCACCGAGTTCGGAATGTGCTCCAACGCCTTACGAAACACCCGCCGCTTTGCCTTCGCCTCAGTCTCCAAATCAGCGGCCTTAATCCAAATCCTCACCGACGTCGGGATGTGTCTCGCCGCCTGGGCAATCACACCCTTGGCCGTGTCCGGCGGCTGCAGCCGAGCCGCCTCCAGCCAAAGATCCTCGCTCAACGGATTCACCTCGCAACCGCGCATGATCAAGTTACGAGCCATCTGCACCTTCCCGGTGACCTCCTCCAACCGAGCCGATGCAATCCAGGCCGGCGGATGGTTCGGATTGGTCTCGCGGACACTCTTCAACAGCAGCCGTGCCTTCTTAATGTCATTTATGTCCCCACCATAAGTCGGAATCATGCTCTGCAAATCCGTCAAATATCCCTTCGGATCAACCACCGTCTGCCCAGCCACCGAATCCGACACCTGCGACAACTTCACATTCATCAACGTGTTCCTCGCCTGGCCAATCTTTCGCAAGTCCATATCGCCACTCGGCGTCAACATCCCCGGCGTGGCCACCCCCGGAATCATCGACGCCAACCCCGACCGCCCGTCAATCGCCGTCGTACTCTCCCCGCCCAAATTCCTCGACAGCACACTGTCCGGCAGCGGCGTAAACTTCTCCGCCCTCGGGTTCCGCTGCTTCTTATTCCTGCTATCCCCCACCTCCGGCAAATTCGCCCACTCATCCTCGCTCACCGCAATCAAGTTCCGCTTCAAATCGCTAAACTGCTGCTGAATCTTCGGGCGCTCCTGCCGGTACCGCTCCAAGTCCTCCTTCAACCGCTTCTCCCGGTACTCCTTCCGCTTCTCGTCCATCCGCTTATCAATACTCTCGTAAATCGCGTCCGCCTCCGCATCGTCCTTATCGTACGGATCCTTCGAAAACAACGACCCGCTGTACCCGGAAAACTCGTCGTAATTCGAATCGTTCAAATCTTCATCGTCGTCCTCGTCCTCATCCTTCTTCTTGCGCTTCGCCGCAGGCGGAGCATGCCGATCGTCCGAAACATCATTAGCATCCCGCGCCGGACCGATATCCGACCGGGTCGTGAATCCGGTCGCACCACGACCAACACCGGCCACGTACCCCAGCGGAGCCGGCACGCCCAGGAAGTGCTTCTTGTTTTTGCTGCCCAGCGACGTCGCCGGGATGTGGGCCATTTTCACTTTGGAACACTGCGGCCGCAGGAAAATCACCAAACCTGGAGAAGAAAAACCGTGGAAAACGTTTGAGAAACGCGCAGCAAAACAAACGAACGACAATCGCGATGCGATGGCAAAATGTTTACAAATTTCAAGCGATGACGTTTGGGCACGGATTGTAGAATCCATCTCCTAGCATTTGAGGAGATTTAGGGGAGAATAGTTGCTTGTAGGGTTCACACTAAATTGTAGGGTTCATATTAAATCTAGTATTAAATTGTATGGTTTGAAAACAAGATTAAGATTGAACAAAATTATTTTTTTTAATGATTTATTTTTTCAAAGTCTTAGCATATTTTTTTAAAAATTTAATGATTGCAAAGCAACTGTATAATGCAGTTTATAAAAGTGTTTCCATTTAAATGTTAAAACCGTGGCTTATAATTTTCTTTGCTTTGTTTGAACAACTGTTCACAACAAATTACAAAAAAAAAAAATGATGTATGCAAGAATCTCGAAATACAGCAAAATTGGAGCACCCTTCTCTCTTTTTTCAAATGGCTATATCTTTGAAACCAAAAGCAAAACTCAACTGCTTTTTTAAAGGAAATTGGACGCTGATATGAATGGCGAATGTTATTAAACTTTGATGCATTTTGCGCAATTGAATACTTTACAAGCTTTACAATTTTCTCAACATAAATGCGATTTCATTTTGAATTAAGGGTGCACAGCAACGAAGGAAGTTGTTGTTTTCTTATTCCAAAATTGTCAAACTTACGAACCCAATCCTGCAACAACGGGATTGTAAAATTAGTCAAACTTTGTTGTAAATTACTTTGTGGACAGTACTTTCAAAATCAAAATCAAAAATCAAATTATTCGCTCTACAGCATTGCCTTGGCGTTCTCGATTGCGAGATTCCTACTCGAAACTAGGTGTTCGAAGGCTTGATTGTTGAGGCAATTGCAAACCTCTTTTTACACCTTAGCTTCCATCCACCCCGGGATTCGAACTGACGACCTTTGGATTGTTAGTCCAACTGCCTACCAGCGACTCCACCGAGGCAGGACCCAGGGAGACGACTCCGCCCGTGTCGTCGTACAAAATAAAACAATGTTTTTTTCCTCGAATCCAAGCGAACTGTCAACTTGAAAAAATCAAGTGGGATTGCTAAGATCAAAATAGTCACAACAAAAAATTTCCATAACGCCTCAAACTCGTAACGCCTCATCAAAGGCGTTACGGTTGTACCTTTGGTTGGTGCCATGAATTTATTGGAAATTTGTTCCGAGTCCGCGCTCTATTTTCAATACTCTTTGATTTACTTCCCTTCCGACGGAAGGCGTGATCAGACAAATCTCGTCTCGAAAAATGCCACCAGGACCGTCTGGGATCGAACCCAGGCCGACTGGGTGAGAGGCAATCACGCTTACCCCTACACCACGGTCACCGGCAGTACTTTAGGGGATGAATAAAAAAATATTTCGATAGTACCCGTAATTTTGAAGATACTGGAATATCTGTAACAAAAATCTGGGTGCAAAAGCTCTAGTTGATGTGCACCGTTAAACCTTACCATCGTGTTCCCTAGACGATATTACATTAGAATCTTTTTTTGTTTCTTGTTGGGCCTGTTGTAAGTATTCATGAGGACTATTTAGAAAAAAATAGGTAAACGGAAAAAAGTGATTTTTCAATTAACTTTTGTTCAAAAAAATTCAATTTCCCAAAATATGTATTTTTTTATTATTATTTTTTTTCTAATGTTTTAGGAGACAAATCCCCGCATCTTTTAAGCCATTCAGAAGTATGGACCAACATTTTGCCGACGAGTTACGATTTTTTTAAGTAGAGATTTTTGTAAAAAAATAAATATTGTGCTTAAATTTTTTATGAAATATCAAATTTGCAATCGAAAAGTACTTTGCAAATTTTTAGATTAAGTGCACCGTTTTAAAATTATAGCCGCCCGAGACGCCATTTGATTTTTAGTGATGTTGAAAATAAGTGCTTTAGTAGCCTCAAAAATTGAGATTTTTGAAAAAATCAATATTTACGGGTTCGATCCCATTTAAAATTCAAATGCAAAGCGCCAGCCGAGGCGCCAGCTCCTGTTACGTCCAATAAAGCTCATATTTGGGATTTGGGCTCAGTATGCCCACCGGCAAAAACCCTTGAATGCCCGCCAAAAAGTAATTTATGTTACACTCTAATAGCCACTCAATGTTCAATTTTGCCCGAAAAATTCCGTTTTTTTTTTATTTTTTTTTCAAATAATGTCCATGATTGTCCAACCTTGAAAATATTTTTTTCGAAAAGTTCAGCAAATTTCCTACAGTTTCGTGAAAAAAACATTGAAGATTGGACCACTGGTTGCTAAGATACAGCAGATAAAAGAAAAAGAAACAGGAAAATTGAAGTTTTTTAAGTATCACCCAAACAACTTTTCATATATTGTCGATATCTCAGCAAATAATGGTCTGATTTTCAATGTTGAAATATGAAACATTCGTGAAATTTTTCGATCTTTTCGAAAACAGCATTTTCAACAATTTTAATCAAAACTAACATTTCAAAAGGGCGTAATATTGAATGTTTTTCAATTCATTTAAAAAATTAAATTGGGCAAAATGGGAACCCATTTTTTATTCGCTGAAATTCAGTAAAGAGCAAATCCAGCTCAAATCAGGAATTTTTCTGGTACTTTTGTACCCGACCCTCTCCGATTTCAATGAAACTTTTTAGACATGTTATCCTAGGCCTATCCAGGTTTTTAAGCGAAGATGGCGTTCGAATGTTGAACGTCCGAAATGTCAAAATCGCGCAGTAGTACCAACATTAGAAAAAAATCGGCTGTCATGCCATGGCACACTTTTTTCGTAATGTTGGTACCACTGCGTGATTTTGACATTTCGGGCGTTCACCATTCGAACGTCATCTTCGCTTAAAAAGCTTGATATGAGCCATTTTGTTTATATGGAGCCAATAGTACTCGAAAATGACATTTGAGAAGGACGAAAGATATTCCCAAGTTTTTGTATTTCGTGATTTAAAAATTACTGTATCTCAAAGCCGTTGCATCGTATCAACAAGTGGTCAAAGACAAACTTGTAGGAAATTGGACGGGCTTTCTGAAAAAATACACCGAAACAAAAATACACGCCACTTCTATGAGATTTTTCAATTTTTAAGTTTAAAGTTCAATTAAACATCATTTAACGTGGATGTATGGGCTTACAGATATAAGCTTAATTACATCACTCATAACTGAAAATAGTATTTTTTTTTCAGTGTGGTAGAAACCTGGGTATTAAATAAGATTACGAAAATATTAAAACGAGTCAAATTAAAAAGCTGTCATAAGCAAACTTTAGGAAATTAGACGAGTTTTCCGGTAAAAATATTTTCGAGACTGAAAAATCAAGTCTATCATATAATAGCACTTTAAATTACATAAAAATTCGGAAGTTTTTTTGGACCAAAAATTTAAAAAAAAAATTGCAACAACCCTAATGAATTATGTAGCTTTCCTTGTTTGCAGCTACTCAAAGTTTGAACATGGAATGACTATGGAAAGGACAGATTTTCACATACGTCTTATTAATTTGTTAGTAATTTATCTGGATAAACCATGACTTGTAATAGTAATACACAAACTCTTACTCAAATAACTATTGATTCAGTAGTTTGGTATTGCCAACACTCAGAATGACACACTGCTTCGATAAATTAGGATGGTCTTTCCTCAATGACGAGAGAAGAAAACAAGAAGAAAGCAATTAAAAATTATTAAACCGTGATTAAACTGGGAAGAATGATTCAACTCATGGAACTTTACAGTTTTGAAACGTCTTTGCTCAAACAACAATGAAATGGCGGGAATCCTCCACGTGATAAATCACTCGCCGTTTTTTCAAGTAGTTTAGGTGCTTTTTCAATCGATTTTCACCACTCAATGGCTAATTTGTGTGCTTTTAAATCGAGACGTCTGGCGGGTGACTTCCGCGCATAAATGATTACGAAACTGAGAAAGCGCGACTAGTTCGCGGGGGAATTTTAAGTTGCAGCACGCTGAGCGCGAGTTCATAGACAATTGACGCACGCCAATATTGTATTTCATTCTGGTTTATTAGCATTTTTTAAGACGGGGTTTTTTCTGTTCCGGTCACAGAATTAAGTTTTATTTGTTTTTAAGAGGTTTAAACGCACGTGGGTGTTGCAGATTGCTCTTATCTTATGCTACTTTCATCTGATACGCGACACGCTTATTAGTCTTATCAGCTGTTAAATGGTTCGGTCTATCTGCTAAATATGGTAAGATGATGAATCTTTTTTCTTTGCTTGGTAGGAAGAATTTCGCAATCCAGACAAACGATCTTTATTGCAGAACATTTATAATTTGTCCTTAAAGAAATATAAATAGATTTTTTTTAACCAAGCGACGTAAAATTTTAAAAATATAAGAAACAATATCACATGTTTAATTTTTTAACTAAGAAACATGGAACTTTACAGGAACATCAAGTACAGTTCTTTTGCAAATTTGATTTTGTTTTTAAAGTCAAAAAAAAAAAAAAACGTTGATCGTCTCTTCACAGAAAATTATAAATTTCGCTAAAATAGCGCAACTTGCTCATGTCATGGACTCAACTTTAGTAAAATAATTATTTTCTTATAAATACGAATTGCATAATAATGGTTAAATAAGCACCGTTAAAAATGTCACGGGTTAGATTGACTGTTTTGCATCCATCGAAGGAAATTTTATCGCAAACCAAGATCAACGGGTAGGACGCTCACAATGATAATTGCTGGTTCAGAAAGAAACCATCAGAACAGCCAGTGGGTGGGTGTTTTCCAGTCCAAATGACGCCAGCCAACCAGCCTGCACCCTCTCGCTGTCTGAATGCCTCACGTGTCCAACATTGTATGGCGCGAAAGTCCCTGACTCGAAATGACTCACGCGACCCAGCCAGCCCGACTAACCTCCATCTAAAGCAATTTATTTCTGTCGCACTTTCCAAGAAACGATACTTCCTGGTGATGCAACAGCTCTCTCTCTCATAGACTTACCAAACTCTGGGAAAATTTGCTGGGAACACCTTTCCCTCTTTTCCGAAATCAGCCAGAAATAACCTCGAACGTTGCCGAAGGCTGGAAAATCCCATAACAACAGAAACCCTGTTTTGCGTTGTGGAAATCCCCAGCTTTTTATTTCTGCTTTTTTAATGCTTTCCACTTGCAGTTTGCATGATTCCTCCTCCTCCACCTGGAGCGTCGCGACGGCGGCGTCCTTCTTCGTGGCAAGGACGTCGCGTGGTGCATTTTCCCGATTTTCCGCTGTGCTTGTGTGGGTGAGTTTGTTTACGTCGCTGTTTGAATGAGCAGAAAAAAAACAAAAATCTCACTTCTCTTTCTTTCTCTTGCCAGAGAAAATGTTCGCAATCGGAGCGTTTGTGGTGCAACACATTAAATTTTTGTGTTTTTGAGCAAACCGGAATATAAGTTATCAAATGTTTATTATGAAAATTGGGTGCAATTGGGTCCTAAAATTAAGCTAAAATTTGTGATATTATTGTTCACAGCGATAAAGCTTATTTTTCTGAGTACAATGACCCTTTGAACGGCCGCAAAGGATTTAAAATGGATTTTTAATTCAATTTTGAAAAAACTACATCACGTCCCTTCTTGACAGAAAAGGTCCTACTTGACAGCTCGTTCCAAGGGGACCATAGTTGATCCATTCAAAAAAAAAATGTTGTCTTGTGAATTTTTTTTGCATTAAAATGAAAAAAAGTGATCAGAAATGGTTTTTAATCGTGTTATTAACCGTTGTACATAAAAATTGACATGGGGCTTTAGGACCCAATTTATAACTCCTTCAAATCATATTTTTTTCAGCCATTTCAAATTATGAAAGAATCTGTAGAAGACATTATATTTTTTGAAAATATCTTGAGTTTATTTCATGTGGCCTTGTTTATGATTAGATTTTTACACTTGAGACTGTCTCTGGCGCGGCGAGTATATTCTCACTGTAGCAATTTCAGGTTGCATAAAAGTATTTGCGCGGCTCCCGCGGCGTGTCAGTCTAATGCGGCATTTCGGTAGGTCAACAGCTGATTCTAAGGAGACGAAAGAAAAATCGTCGTCGGTTCTTGTTTTTTTCCCACGACGTGCCTGATTGCGAGAAGAAGGGGGCGCGCATGTGGGGGTGTGTGCTTTTTTTGTAGTATTTTTCCGACGCGTTAAAAATGTGAAAATTTCAGTTCGATGAAAAGTGGTTCGATTTAATGCAATTACAGTGCCTAATAGACCGGAAGATTTTGAATGTATGGTTGTGAAAGTGTTCAAGTGTTTGCACAGAAGAAGAGGGTGGAAATCGTTTGTCGAAAATATAAACTTGACGAAAATACAGCCGTCCAACCAGTTTCCTGCGGGCAAGCTCGAAAGAAAATTTAAAATTTAAGTGGAAAACTTATCCCATCGCTGATTTATTCGTGGCAAGCAGCAGTTTGGATTATTCCTGAAAATAAACAGCAAGGTAAGAAAAAGTGAAACTATTTATAAACAAAATTGACGCCGTTTGATGGTTTGCATTTTTGGCTGACAGCCACTGCTTTGCAAATTTATGTTAGTCAGAATCGGGATGATGACGCCACGGAAAGAAGTACAAAGTAGAATGACCTGAGTCTCAAAAGTACCACGCTGCCCCACCAATTTGTGTTACATGAATGAATCATGTGGGTTATTTTGCGCCAACTGGAACAAATCATGCGTTAAGTCATTTGTGGTTTTATTAGCTGCGATCGAGCTACAATAAGTGACATTAAACTTGGTAAGGAATTGGATTTGCTCCGAGCTATTGCGGTTAATGTAAATTATCCAGGGAGGTGCAAAGGAATGAAATGAATCACATTTGTTTATAATTGATGGGAATGTGAAGCTTGATTGAAAGTTGAGTTTATTGTCCTTTAGGAGAACAACCTTGGATTGGAAGTTATTATGGAATTAATAGATAAAAATAGACATTTTAAAAGTAACTAAACTTAATCTAATGATTTTCAAAGGAGATTGCCAAAAAGTCTCACTGTTCCAAGGGGCGCCCAGCAAAGCGACAATCTTCTTTTTTAACAGCAGGTAATTGGCATTAAAAAGAAGCATATTGTTTCTTCACTGATAAGGAGCTTATCGTGCCAGCAGTAAATGATTTTCGCGAACAATCTCTGCATGCGAGATTGGCTATTTCACCAGCCAACCCAAATTGACACCACTGCTATCTGAACTGTTGGCACGCTTTACGATCTTTTTGTTTCAAAAATATAATTTCATAGAAGTGTCGAAAAAGTATTAACTATTATAAATTTCAACAAAATGAAAGTGTTTCAAGAGAGTTTAGTCTATTTTTTTAAATTTAAACAGTGTGAACAATTGTAACATAACTTTGACACATTATTTTGTTTTAAAACTATTAAAAAAAAACTATTTGCTCATGTTCGCATTAATGTCCTATAACTATTAGGGACAATGCACCATGATTGCATTACTAACTCAAAAGTGATGAAAATGCATGTGGGACATTTATGTGAAACACTTTGACCAATATTTCTGTTGTTTTTTCTTCTTTTATGATTTTTTATGCTGTTGTTGTTGTTTCCATGTTTAGTTTTAGAAAAACATTCATATTTTCAGTCAGAAAAAGAAATCAAATGTAATAAATTAACTTAACCCTCTACAACCCAATCCCGCCTCTAAACGGGTTTCGATTTAAAAAATCGCCAAAAATCAATTTTTCAACCAATGTTTGATCTTTAAAAAGCATTGGAAAGAGAAACTTTTAAAATTTTGGAAAATTTTAGGGTTGGAAGTTTGACTTGTTTTATGTGACTTTGCCAATGTTTTAAAAAATGGCATTTTTTTAGGGGTCAACTTTGGCTGTGTTTTTTACTAACATTTCCTATATTTTAAGTAAAAAGAAGTATGCCGTAATTTTTGTAGGGTCCCAGACTATGCCTCTACGCATTTTTTACAATTTAAATGATAATGGTGCCATTTTATAGCAGAAAATGTGAAAAACAGGCAAAAAATTTAAAAAGTGACAGTAAAAACATGAAAAAATTAGATAGGCAAAATGTAATGATAGGAGGTGGTAGAATAGGCCAAATACTACTTAAAACATACATAAACTAAACAAGATAAAGACAAATTAAAATACCTAAAAATAAAACAAGAAAAACAGAAAACAAGAGAAGTCAAGTTTTTCGTAGAACAAAAGTTGCTCAAAATGACCTCCTGAACACGAGCAAAATAAAAAATTTCGAAAAAAAATTAGGGCGGTAGAGAGTTAATTTGAATTTCAAACTATTTTTTTTTTATTTCAAGCAAAAACTATCATGCTTTATATTTAAAAGTGTCATCCTGTTTTCAACAACACCTCCGCTTTCAGGAACACTCGTTTTTGGAAACATTTTCAGCCCGATTTTGGCAAGAATCAAACTAATTTAATATTTTTGGTCTCCTGAAGCTTTAGTATGATCAATAAATTATTTTTACTCAAAAAGTAAAGAATTTATGTGAAAAAATATCTACAATCATGACAAAACATTCTGAAAAATAATATTGAACCTTTACAAAAAAATATATTTAGAAAATTTTACATTGATTTCAGCAATTTTTTTCAATGAATTCAAGCAACAAGCCTCTTAACAATAGTGTTACAAAAAGAACATTCAAGGTTGTAAAGCAGGGGTGCCCAACCCCAACACAAAGATAACTTTCAAAAATGTGTTCATCTGACATATTTTGATATTTGTTTGTTTAAAATTGTATAGTAATTGTTTTTGACGATTGCAACTAAATACCTCTAAATAATAAAAAAAAAAACATTAAAATTTCAATGGTCGCTGCAATTTTTTAAAGTTTAATTTCCTCAACACTACAATATAAAAAAATCAATGAGACATTAAAAAATTAATTCAAGCGAAATTTGGATTCGAATATCTTTTACAAAAAACTTTGTTGAACACCTTTATTCAAATATTTTGAAAAGATATTTTAAAATTATTTTAAACGCAGAAAATTTAAAAATGTAAAAAATATATTTTAAATCATTTTCAATTCGTTATTCTTCGAAATTAAAATTTTATGGAAAAATATATTTTTGCTCCCTAATTTCTTGACTCATTTTGAGATTTTTTTAAATATTTTAAAATATTTGCAGCGATCAGTACTAATAATTTGCTTTTTTAAGCTTTTTTTTTTTTCAGAAAAGTTGTTCTGGAAAATACATTAGTTTTTGCTTAGTTATTTATTTAAAAACAAGCCTTACCCGACAAACTTCGTTCTGCCTTTTTTTCATTTGTTGACATTTTTAACTTTTTTGCTTATTCAGCCTCCTGTGATCAAAATTTGATTTTACGTAACTTTTCCCATACAATCGGCAGATTTTCCGGAATCGGTTCCAGAGTGGCCAAAGTTGTAACTTTTTGGCGTAAGAACCTTCCTTGGGCTTACACGAACCTAACGTAACAAAGAGCACATCGATCCGACATTCCGTGTTGGATTGATTCGCGTTCGAACAAAACCGTCGAAATTTTTTATATATATATATAGATAGATAGATAATGAAAATAGAAATAAAACTTCAATGTGAAGTAAACACAGTTAATGCTGAAAGAAATTTAAATTTAGTGTCATTTTGTACATTTTTAAACAACAATCCAAGTTTTTTTTCATGCATTTCACAATTTCATGAAATGGATAATTTTGTTTTCTTGCGCCAGTTTTCAGTTTAAAAATATCAGTATAGAAATTATATGAATTAATTTCAAACACGAAAAATGGTGTTATAATATGTTAAAATTTGATGTTATTTGTTTTTAATTCAGACAATCAATTTATTTATTTAATATTTCATGAACAGCCTTAAGGGCCAGTCATAGAACTGTTTTGAAAAGCAGACGCGGGCCGGATCCGGCCCGCGGGCCGGACGTTGGGCAGGCCTGTTGTAGGGATTACATCTTTGGTTTTGTGATAGTCTTTTTTCAGTCTTGGTATTTTATATGCACTTTCTTGTTTATTCTTGTTTAGACTTTACTGTATTTTAAATGTTTTTTGTAGCTGTTTTTTTGCTCTCAATGAATCGAAGTTTACCGAATTTATTTCATCCAATGACAGTATCTGAATTAATTTGAAGCTGTAACGATCTTGAAATATCTGCGTTCTATTATGAGTTGGGCACATTGTATTTTGATTAGTACAACAAATTTATATGGACTGAATTAAATTAATGTATTTTTGGCCATATTAACAAAGAACCAGCAATTTTGTTTTGATTATTTTGTGTGAATACTGTTTTAAGTTTTTTTTTTGTTTTCATGACGTTTCGCGTACGCACACTAGTGCACCATTTGATTTCGCTGGCTGACAAAATTTAACCTCACTTTATTTTCGTGTACGTATACGCAATACATACGTACGTAGATTACTCTATTGTTTGCATCAGGACACTGTGACGAGAAGTTCGTCATTTTTGGGTTAAATTATATTTTTTTCACTGGGCCTAGAAAGCCTTATAAACTCTGGCTTCTTTCTGACTTTGTTAAAATGGTAAACACACATCAAACTGTTGAAGATATTCAAGAGTTTTCTCTTTGAATGCATTTTACAGATTTTAAACTTGTTCAGTCATGTTTTTTGTCGATTTTAAAGCTTTTCCCTTTTCTAGAGGTGTATTTAGGTATAGAAGGTTAAGGATACGTAATGTTGGATAGAGATACCTAATAATCCACAGTCAACTCTCTGGTTGTCCATATCTAATTTTCGATATTGTCCCTAATTGGATGGTTTTTTCAGTCCCTTCAAAAGCATACTTTGACTATTTCGTTCTATAAACTGATGCCTTCCTTCCAATTCTTTCGATAATGACACATATAGAGTCAAATCTACACCAAGTCAGATCAGGAAAATAACTAATCTAAAAGGCATTTTCACGCAAATCCAGAACTAAGTGTATACATCACATTTTGTAAATGATCTGGAACTCCTACACATTCAAATTATATTCTGAGAAAAAATCCAATCAAAACAATATAAAACAAAATCGTTGCCTGACCACACGGTTCCCAGAATAATGCATTAAATTATATATAAATTAAGCAATTAGTCGCCACACGAGATCGCGCTAAACGCTAATTAGTTCGGCCCTTCGAAGAGATCGGCAGTTATAGGGGTGGATTATGCAACGTTACGTCCACTCCTGCCTTATCAATCTCGCGTGGAATGGTCACAATCCGTATTATGGAAACTTCCTTCCCCCGGCTATAATTTGCTCCTCCTCTCCCGTGCCTGCATGTGAACGAGCTTTTTAATCAAATTAAAGAACTGAGTCTTATCAAAGCTTTGATTATCGCGGCTCACGTTGATTTTCATTCATCAGTTTCGGTGGGAACTTTAATGTATGAATAAATCTGGATCGAGAAGTGATTGCAACTGGATAGCAGTGGTTGTGACAGCCAGATTTATGGGCGAGCTTCAGATGTTGTTAAGGCTTGATTGGATTGATTAATCAGCTTAACTTGGCAACCATCTGTTGAAGTTGATAGAGTAAGTTTCCCTTTTTTTCTAATTAAATTATATAAAGCAGAACATGATTTGCTACTTGTGTTTATGAAATCTAAAAAATAAAAAAGTAAGCATCACTTCATTCAACTTAAACATGAACTAATTGAGTTCACTCCCGGGTTGATCTCATTTGCATAATTGCCGAGATCGAGAGGATTCTCGATTAAACTCGCGTTATTGTTACACAGTTGCACTATGGGATCGATCTCAGGTACTGACTGTATCTACATCAGAATATCTCAACATTCTTAGTTGAGTGTAACGACGAGGATTGCTAACTAGAGCTGTGCAAGTTGTTCCCAACTGGAGCCTCAACGAACAATAGTGGTTAAACTGATGCAAAGCTGGAACAACATGCCAAATCGAGGGGAAACTTCCGATGGGAAAACGTTTTTCCAAGTGGGAAATGTTGTTTACCGCACTGTTCGCAATCAATTAAGAGTGAAAAAAGTTATCTTGATGCGGTGATAGAATTCGCAATCGGTGTGATATTTGCTGCCTCGTTATGTAGTTTAGATAAGGCAAGTGTTTTCGTTTTTTTTGCCCGATCGTTCTGTTCATTCATATTTTACATCTGGAAATCGATGCAACTATCGAGCAATTCTAATAGGAATAATTCTTGGAGAGCATCTTACGTACAACCAAAAAGTCACGTTTTAAGTCAGCATTTTAATTGGATGTATGGGCTTAAAGATATAAACTTAATAACATTTCTCATAAATGAAAATAGTATATTTTTTCAGTGTGGATAGTAAATTAGCTTACGTAAATATTTAAACGAATCAAATTAAAAAGTAGTCAAAGGCAAAATTATAAGAAATTGGACGAGCTTTCCGGTAAAAATATTTACGAGACTGAAAAATCAAGTCTGTCATATAGAAATTGCCAAAAACCACCAAAAACCAATTTTTCAACATTTTTATATTTAAAACCGCTGTATCTTCACAAGAATGTTGGACATAGGAAAATGGTCAATATGGATCCTTTTGTGGAAAATTGTCTGGAGAATCGATTCCCACTATCGGTTTTTGGAAATTTTGACGTTTAGACCACTTAAAAAAATAGTTTTAGTAAATGAATAACAAAACCATCCTGCATTTTTCGTGAGTCTTTTTGTAACATCTTAGGCTATTTCCTTAAAAATTTAGAACGTTAAAAAAAATGGTGGCATCACCTTTAAATTTAACTTTTAAACTTAAAAATCGAAAAAAATCATAGAAGTGCCGTGTATTTTTCTTTCAGTGTAATTTTTTCAGACCACTTTTTTTACCACTTTTTAGTACGATGCAACGGCTTTTAGATACAGTAATTTTTAAATTACAAAAAAAAATAATTAAATAAATTACGCTTTTCTCAAATGTTATATTCGAGTACAATTGGCTCCATATACACAAAAATGGCTTATATAACATTCATTAAAATCGGAGAGGGTTGGGTACAAAAGTAGGTACCAGAAACAATCCTGATTTGAGTTGGAATTGCTCATGATTGAATAACAAAAACAATAATATAAATGATGATTTAATGCCTTCTAGAATATTGTTCAAGGGATAACCGAAGCGAAACGCTCGACCAACTTGATTTCCATAATGATAATTGGAAGACCTAATTGAAGTTAGCATAGCAAAACTAAACGAAAATATTTTCACTAAACCAATCACCTTTTCCGGAAGCACAACCCACTGCAAAGCATCGTTAGCGGTATCGCGAGGAAAGTATAAATCAGCAAAAAAGCCCTTCACCTTTCAGATATCACCGATAGATCGCAAACTTGCCATTTCAGTTTTACTCTCATTCACAGCTATCGGAAAAACGGTTCGCTCGGCGGCAAAACACCTGCCGGTCAATTATCTCGTGTTCCCAGGATCATTTGCGTTACAAATGTGCTCAACACAAACACAACTGAGGAAAATTCAACGAAAACGCCTAATTTTGCCGCCGCTTCGCGTGTGCCGGCTAGTTGACCACAGAATCAATGAGCAAGTGCAGTCAGTGTGGTGGTCGCCGATCGCTGAGCTGAATGGAACAGAGACTCTGGTTGGTTGAGAATGGGTTGGTTTTTAATTGCCGTTCCGTCGACCGTTGGCACGTTTGCACAATGACGAAATGCGCTACGTTAGAATGTGCGTGCCGGGTTAGAAATGTACGGGACTGTTCAATGATGTATAAGTTGGCGGTAGGGATTAAATTCATACAGGTTACATAGGCTCTTTGGGAAAAAAGGGATCACTTTTTAGACAGAAATTGCTTCCAAAACCAAACAATGCCACAGTAAAAATAGATTGAATCAAAAATGTTCATTTCATTAACACTCGAACGCTCGGGTAATCATTTAACCCCTATTTTTATTCTTCAAAATCTCATAACTCATAAGTCAGCCATTTGGCGGCCATGTTTTAATTTGAAAAACATTAAAATCTTTGAAAGCAGAAAGCATCAATTAAAAAATGTTTTCACATTTTTTAAATAAAATAAAGATAGTTGATCTTGGTATTTTGATTACTCGATTATTTTTGAAGACCATCGGATAATCGAACTTCAGATTAATCGAAATTTTGGATACTCGTGGCTCCGTATAATCGACTTTGGATAGTATGTAAATAATGTATGATGTTTTAAAATTGATATATATATACAGCAATTCCCCACGAAAACAGCATGGAAAAAAACAAAAGTGCTCGGATCGGGCTCAAAATTTTTCTGGGGGTTCCCTAGCCGAAATAATTAGACCCGTATTTTTTTGTTTGGCCATTAGGGTGACCTACGCTGTGTTAGGGTGGTCTGAAAAATGGCCATTTTCGTCGATTTTCGCAAAAACCACTTTTTTTGAAAAATCATAACTCCTCGCCATTTGAACCGATTTCAATTGTCTTATACGCAAATGAAAGGTGATAAGTTGACCTTTCAAAGAAAAATACTAAGAAGTTTCAAAAATCTAGCCTAACATATGAAAAGGGCGTATGAAACTTTAAAATGCCGTTTTGGCGGTGTCTGGACCAAAGAGCCTATGTCTGGAAATATTTTTATCGGATTCCCGGACATTTTACATAACATACTAAAAATGGGAGGAGTTCATTAACAGGATTCCGAGATATGATTTTTTGAAAATAAAATCCGTGTTTTTTGACGCGCCGCGCGCAAAAACCGGAGAATGACGAAATTGGCAAAAAATCAACTTTTTTCACTAAAACTGCGATAACTTTAAAATTTCAGCGATGACCTATAGATGTTTTGGTACCAAAATTTTCGTAATTAAAAGACGCAACTTTTGATACCCAAACATCTATAGGTCATCGCTGAAATTTTAAAGTTATCGCAGTTTTAGTGAAAAAAGTTGATTTTTTGCCAATTTCGTCATTCTCCGGCGCGGCGCTACACGGATTTTCAAAATCATATCTCGGAATCCTGTTAATGAACTCCTCCCATTTTTGTATGTTATGTAAAAATGTCGGGAATCCGATAAAATATTTCCAGACAATCTTTGTCGACACCGTCAAAACGGCATTTAATGTTTCATACGCCCTTTCATATGTTAGGCTAGATTTTGAAACTTCTTAGTATTTTTCTTTGAAGGTCAACTTATCACCTTTCATTGCGTATAAACAATTGAAATCGGTTAAATGACGAGGAGTTATGATTTTTCAAAAAAGCGAAAATCGACGAAAATGGCCATTTTTCAGACCGCCTAACACAGCGTCTAATGGCAAACAAAAATACGGGTCTAATTATTTCGGCTAGGGAACCCCCAGAAAAATTTTGAGCCCGATCCGAGCACTTTTGTTTTTTTCCATGCTGTTTTCGTGGGGAATTGCTGTATATATATGTACGTAAACCTGGGTGACTTTGATAGGATTTCAATTTGTTTTTGGAATATTTTCCAACAGGTAAGGTTCTCTCAAGATTATTATTTTTAAAACATGTAGCGAAGAAGCAGCCATCTTGGCAGTTCAGATAACAAACACTGAGAATCAGTATTATACATATTACTTTGGTAACACGAAGTGTGTTATCCTGGTAAAACTCAAAAGTCCCATGCAAATGTGTAAAACCAAACTGAAAAATGTGTAATGCCGATTCTCAGTGTACGGGCGCACTGTTTGATCGACCAATAAAAAAAAGCAAAAAAGGTAAACAGAAAAATTCCTTTTTTCGATAAGAATTTTCAGCCAATATTGGGATGGAATCTCCAAGGATATGATAAAATTTGTCATCAGCAACACAATTCACGTGTTTTTCAGGTTTTTATCGTTTGAATTGCGGGAAATTTGAAAATCAAAAACCCAAACAATGATTTGTTATGGACTACCATTTGACAGCTAGTGCTTCTGTTGTGGGTGTTCGGGTGGTCGGTAATTAAAACCCCAACTTTTTGTTAAGCAGCGTTTCAAGCAGCTACAAAACTGCAAGTAAGTATTTATTTTAGTTTTTAAGTTTACATTTTTGGTCCCTTTAACTTACTTAATTGGTCTCCTTTCCTACGTTAACTTTTCCTCTTTCCTTCACAACTCCTCCACTTCCTCTTCCTTTCCCTCCTTCTTGCTCTCTTCCTGTTCCAGAAGGTGTAATTTATTAATTAACTATTTTTCTTCTTTATTTTTAGGTTTACTCACGGATCACCAAAGTACAGTTTCACCCCAAATGACGGTGCGAACGACGGAGCAGCTCGCTGACCTTTCGTTGCTGTCGGGTAAGTATTTCTTGTTTAATTAGTCTAAAATTTCACTAATTTTGCTTTCTTCTACTTACAGGTTTTCTAGGTTGCACTGTTTCAATAAATTTCAATATTAAAAACTACAACTCTTACTTTTCCTCCGTAATAATCCGCAAAATCTCCTCCAACTCGTCCAAAAACGTCTGCACTCTCCCAGGTGAAAAATGGTGAACGAACAGCGCGCGTGTTTACACTGGTGGCACACACACACTTTTTCCGTCCTCTTTGCGCGCGTTGACAGCTGTGACGGTATCGGCTGATTACACCGCCGGCGTTGCACCGCCGGCCAGTGTGCCCATCCCAGCGGTGGCAACACCCCAGCCCGTAAGATCCGTCGGGCCTTCCGGCGCGTCGGACTTACCGTCCCTGATCTCCAACACCGCTAAATTAACCACTGCTCTCCTGTTGACCTTTCCGTCTGCTGTCCTCACGTCCGCTTGCCGAACGCGTCCGTCCGACCCGCTGACCACCTCCACCACTCGACCTCGTACCCAGCTCTTCCGGTTCTTGCCGTCGACCACGAACACCAGGTCACCCGCTTCGAGGGGCTTGCGATCCTCGAACCACTTTGGACGCCGGTTCAGCGAGGGCAGGTACTCCTTCGACCACCGCTCCCACATCTTGCCCGCCAGCTGCTGGCTTCGCTTGTACACGTCTCGTAGTGCTGCAGCGGTGTCCACCGTCTCGTCCAGCTTGAGGTCCGCGCTCGTTACCGTCCCGCGCAGGAAATGGTTTGGCGTGATGGCTTCTTCTTCAGCGGACTCTTGAGGGACGTACGTCAAAGGCCGAGTGTTGATCATGTCTTCGGCCTCCGCCAAAGATGTGGAGAGAATTTCGTCGGTCAGCTTTCGTCCGTCGTCGAGTGCGCGCAACGCCTCCTTCACCGATCGCACCATCCGTTCCCAGGCCCCGCCCATGTGGGGCGTCCCAGGTGGGATAAAGGACCATGCAGTGGTCGCCGACGTCATCTGCTCCGCGCACTCCTTGTTGATCGCCTTCGTCATCGCCGCGTCCGCTCCCCGAAAGCACGTAGCATTGTCGGAGAACACTTTCTCGGGAACGCCTCGCTTGCACGCGAACCTCCGGAGGGCCATCAGGCACGATTGCGTGGTGAGGCTATGGACCACTTCAAGATGCACCGCCCTGACCGCTAAGCACGTGAAGACGGCGATCCAGCGCTTTTCTCTGCGGCGGCCCACCGTGACTTCGACTGGTCCTAGGTAATCGACGCCCACCGCGCTGAACGGTCGCATGGTTGCTGCAGTGCGTTCGACCGGAAGCGGCGCCATTGTTGGGACGAACGGCACACAACGGTTCACCTTGCACCACACACACTCCTTGACCACCTCCAGGATCGCGGCCCGTGCGTTCGGAATCCAGAACTTCTGACGCAGCTCGTTGAACACGGTCTCCCGATTCGCGTGACCGTACTTCTCGTGGTAGTGCTGGATGATCTTCTTGGTGACGGCGTGTTTTCGACCCAGAATGATCGGGAATCGCTTGTCGAACGGGATCGATGCGTTCTTCTCCAGCCTCCCACGAACGCGCAGAACCCCATCCTCGTCGAGCACCGGCAGCAGCTTATAGAGCGGACTCGACCGCTCGATCTTCTCCAGCAACTCACCCTGTTTCAGCTGTAGGTTCTTTGTCAGCACGCTCATCTCATCAGGGAAGCTCTCGAACTGCGCTTGCTTCCACAGAATCCTCTCGGCCTTTTGCAGCTCGTCTTGTTGCAGCGGTTGACCATCCGTCTCGTGCTGCGCTTTGACCAGCTTGGCTAGGCGACTCGTGGCCTTTGCAGTCAGTACTGGACGGCCGTCCTTTTTGCGACGACAATTTTCGATGAAGCGTACCGCCGTTGCAGTCACCCTCACCAGCTTTGTCCACGTCGAGACCGCTTCTACGTTGACTGTCCCGTGGAACAGTACCACGCCTCGTGCTTCTTCGTTCGTCTCCTCGATCTGCTCAGGCGGTGAGTCGAGGTCATCCTGCTCGAACAGTATCGCCGGACCGTTCCGCCATTCCGAATCGTTCTGCAGTGGCGGTCCAGGTCCCCACTTCGTGAGAACGTCCGCGATGTTCTTCTTGGAAGGCACCCATCTCCAATCGTCCAGTCTCGTCAGCTCCAGAATCTCCCCGACCCGAAAGGCGACGAACTGCTTGTACTTGTAGGGATCTGCGCGCAGCCACGCAAGGACGGTCCTCGAGTCGGTCCAGAAAACGGTACGGTCGATCTGCAGCGTGTGAGTTCCGAGGATCTGCTGGCTCATGCGCGCTCCCATGCACGCCGCCATCAACTCCAGTCGTGGAATTGATTGTCGTTTCAGCGGTGCCACCTTCGATCGCGCCATGACGAGACTGCAGTGAACTTGGCCGTCAATGACCGCGCGTAGGTACGCCGCACAACCGTAGGCCAGCTCGCTCGCGTCGCTGAAGATGTGCAGCTCGAGACTCTCGACCGACGTGGACATCGCATCGCCGAAGTAGCTTCGGGGAAACCGAAGCGCTTCGACTTCCGGCAGCAGTGCCGTCCACCGCTTCCACAGAATCCAGGCTTCGTCGTCGATGGCTTGGTCCCATCTGCAGCCGGTCCGCCACAAATGTTGGATGATGATCTTCCCGTGGATTGTGAACGGCGACAGCAGGCCGAGCGGATCGAAAAATCCCATTACGCAGCTCAGTACAATCCGTTTGGTTGGCCTTTTCCCCTCTTTCAGGTACTTCATCAGTTCTTCGCGGTGCATCACGGCGAAGGCGAATTCGTCCATCTCCGGGTCCCACCGCACGCCGAGTACGCGCTCGCTGGGTGTTTGCTTGTCCTGGTTCAGCAACACCGGACTCATCGGTTTCTTTTCGCCCAGAGCAGTCAGCACTTCCGGCGAGTTGGACACCCAGTTGCGGATCTCGAAACCACCTTGTTTGTGGACGTGGCTCACCTGCTTCGCCCGCTTGACAGCTTCCTCGACGGTGTCGACGCTGTCGAAATAGTCATCGACGTAGTGCCGATTGATGATCGCAGCCACGGCGTCCGGGTACTGACCGGCATGCTCTTCCGCATTGCGGTTCTTGACGTACTGCGCCGACGCCGGCGAACTCTTCGACCCGAATGTAGCGACGTCCATCACGTACACTTTCGGCTCTTCGTTGATGTTGTCCCGGAATAGGAAGCGTTGAGCTTGCTTGTCCCCGGAGATAATCTTCAGCTGGTGGTACATCTCGCGGATGTCCCCGCCGAAAGCAACCCGTCGTTCGCGGAACCCACAGATCACCGACACCAGTGGCACGAGCAGATCTGGTCCCTTCACCAGCATCGAGTTGAGAGAGACTCCACCAATCGTCGCCGCCGCATCCCAAACCAGCCGAACTTTCCCCGGCTTCTTCGGGTTCACCACCACGTTGAGCGGCAAGTAGAACGCTTTGTTGTTATCCGTTTCGTTCAGTTCCTCCGCGGTGGCTTCGTGCGCGTATCCCTTGGCCTGGTAGTCCAGAATCTGCTTCTTGACGTTGTCGTACAGTTCCGGCGAACGCTCAAGTTTCTTCTCCAGCTGCTTCATCCGCTTCACGGCCATCGGGTAGCTGTTCGGGAACTTGACGTCGTCGGTCTTCCACAGCAGTCCGGTCTCGAAGCGGTCACCCACGCGACGTGTAGTTTCTTCCATTATCTTCCTCGCGCGCTGATCCTCGACCGACTCCCGCTGCACAGTCACCACCGCTTCTTCCAGCGAATAGTGGCTTTTGAGTAGATCGTGCAGCTCCTCGTTCGTCACTTCTTGGTGGCATCCGAGGAAACAGTTCGCGCCCGCCGACTCTGCATCCCGCGGTCCGTAGACCGTCCAGCCGAGCTTGCACCGGACTGCCACCGGATCGACAATCGTGCCGACCTTCGTTTCCAGCGGTGCGAACGAATGAATGTTATTCAACCCGATCAGCATTCCTGGCCGACCGTCGTACGAATCCATCGGAAGCCCGCGCAAATGATCGTAGTGTGACGAAACCTCAGCAGCATTTAGTGTTTGGCGTGGCAACATCAGCTTGTCCACCGTGCGGACAGATTGCAGCAGCAGCTTCTCGCCGTTCGACCCGTTGATCGCCGACGCCCACAGATTTGTCCGCCTCGAATGTTGTTCCACTCGCGTGATGTTGGCCGTCCACTTGATGGTGAGCTTCTCCTTCGTCCCCAACAGCCCCAAACGGTCGGCTAGACCACTTTCGATCAGGGTGAGGGACGAACCCTCGTCGAGGAAAGCGAGCACGATCATTGATCTCTCACCGCAGTAGACTTTTACCGGAAGCATCCGGAACAGCACGGGACTCGTGGACGTAATGTGTGCATTCATGCCGACTGCCCTCGTCTCCGGATGAAGCAGAGCATTGTGCGGCTCGCGACACTCTCCGACGTTGCAGCGAAGTTTGAGCTTGCATTGGCCGCCGTGGTCATTCAGGCAGCGTTGGCAAAGCTTCCACTTCGTCGCCATCTTCACTCGATCTTCGTAGGGCAGCTTCTTGAAGTCCTCGCAGTTCCACAACCGATGGTCCGTGCGCTGGCACGCCTTGCACGGCCTTTGCTGTTTCTGCTCTCGCCGCTCTGTAGATTCCTCTGCAACGCTATGGTTGAACAGCGCGGCTTTCTCTTTGTTTCGGCTTCGACCGCTCGATCCCGACGCTGCTCTGACGTCCGGTTTGTAGTCTAGGTTGACCGTCGCCTCGCACGCGTCCTCGACGATCTTCGAGAGAAAGTTGGTGAGCGTACGCAGATTCACCTCGCGCTTCTTGCGCTTGTAGTGCACCCAACTTCTCTTCTCCCCGTCCGGAAGCTTGTCGACGAGTTCCTGGATCAAGATCGGATTGACCAGATGTGCCGTTAGTTCTGCGGCCTCGATGTGCTCGCATAATTGTTCCACAGCGTTGCCGAACGGGATGAACGATCCCAGCTTGTCCGCTCTCGGCGGTTCCAGCTTGCGCACTCGTTGCAGATGGCTTTGCAGCAACACTTCTGGGCGACCATAGATCTGGCGAAGCTTGGCGATCACACGCGGAACCGACTTGGGCAGAATGAGCTGGCCACGCACCTCCTCGAGCGCTCTGCCTTTCAGGCAGTCTTGTAGGCGCACGAGATTCTCCACGTCCGTGTACCCGCAGGCTTCGTTCGACGCTTGGTAGGCCGCGAAGAACAATGGCCACTCTTCTGGCTTGCCGTGGAAGTCTGGCAGCTTCCTTGTCAGCCCTTGTCGTGCGGCTCGCTGGGCCTTCGTTGGACCCAACCCGTGCTGCCCCAGCCCGTCTGGCTTGGACACATCAACTTTGGTCGACTTCGCCGCTTTTCCGCTCTTTTCGTCACCGTTTGCGTCGGTCGAGACGCTGGACGCCGACGAACTATCCGACGAGGACTCCGGTTTCTTAGACGACTTCGTAGAACCCGGATTGCTTCCAGGAGTTCCCGGATTGGCCCCAGGATTAACCGGAATGTCCCCAGGTTTCACCGGATTGTCCTTAGGATCTTCGCGCCCGTCGTGTTTAGCGACGTTTCCTTCAGTCAGCGGTTTGACTTCGGGGTTTCTCAGCGGAGTGCTACTGTTTTTCAGCAGCTTGTCGATGGAGGCGCTCTTGTCCCGGAACGTAGTTTCCAGCTGTTGAATCCGCTTCAGGTGCTCCTCCTTCCTCACCATCTCCGCCGCTAGATCGGCCTCGCGCCGCTTGAAATCCCTCTCGCGAAGTTTCTCGGCCCTTGTGGCCTCCTTCTCGCGGAGCTCTTCGTCGATCTTCATCTGACGCTCCTCAAGATAAGCAGCCAGTTCAAACTCCTTCTCCTTCAGGACTCGCGTCATCTCCTGTTCCGCTTCCGCACGCTTCCGAGTTTCTTCCAAAGCATCCAGCTTCTCTTGCAACTCGGGGGGCACTGGGAGCGGTACCTCAACAGACTTCTTAGTCTTTTTCTTCTTCTGGCAGTCCTTGTCCGGACAGTACCATTTCTTCCCCGACTTCTTGTCAGCCGGATTGAAGTTGACGCACCGAGTATGGAACCACAGTTTGCAGCTATCGCAGCCCACCATCAGCTCATCCTCGGTCGACACCTCTTTGCAGGTTGAGCAGGGAGTCTTCGTGAAGTCCGGATTTTCGTCAGCCATCGTGGGAGAGGAATACCGAACCCGCAATTAATTTTGTAGTTTGTTCGGGTGGTCGGTAATTAAAACCCCAACTTTTTGTTAAGCAGCGTTTCAAGCAGCTACAAAACTGCAAGTAAGTATTTATTTTAGTTTTTAAGTTTACATTTTTGGTCCCTTTAACTTACTTAATTGGTCTCCTTTCCTACGTTAACTTTTCCTCTTTCCTTCACAACTCCTCCACTTCCTCTTCCTTTCCCTCCTTCTTGCTCTCTTCCTGTTCCAGAAGGTGTAATTTATTAATTAACTATTTTTCTTCTTTATTTTTAGGTTTACTCACGGATCACCAAAGTACAGTTTCACCCCAAATGACGGTGCGAACGACGGAGCAGCTCGCTGACCTTTCGTTGCTGTCGGGTAAGTATTTCTTGTTTAATTAGTCTAAAATTTCACTAATTTTGCTTTCTTCTACTTACAGGTTTTCTAGGTTGCACTGTTTCAATAAATTTCAATATTAAAAACTACAACTCTTACTTTTCCTCCGTAATAATCCGCAAAATCTCCTCCAACTCGTCCAAAAACGTCTGCACTCTCCCAGGTGAAAAATGGTGAACGAACAGCGCGCGTGTTTACACTGGTGGCCACACACACACTTTTTCCGTCCTCTTTGCGCGCGTTGACAGCTGTGACGGTATCGGCTGATTACACCGCCGGCGTTGCACCGCCGGCCAGTGTGCCCATCCCAGCGGTGGCAACAGTGGGCTCTCATTTGACAACCGTGCTAATGTCAACTGTTGACAGTTTGCTTTGGTTGGAATAGGGTTGCCATCCCCCCGGGTAGGTTACACAAAGTCCATGCACTATTTTGGAAAAAAAGTTTTTTTTCAATAGTGTTTAGAAAAATAGTTAAGTTAAAACTTCTTAGTTTAAATTCCAGGGTGATAGTTTTAGTCATAGTTTTTCTTGTCAAAATCATATTTAAGATGTTTAAACTTTATTTGTACGTTAAATGTACCATCACTTAAGTAGCTAATAAAGTTTTCAAGAAAAAAATCAATGTTTATATTAAGTTAACTAAGTTTATAAGCTTTTTTAACAAAATACATATAAATTTTAGGTAAAATTGTTAAAAAGTCGGAATTTTGCCTGAAATTTGTTAAAACAAGTTTTTTTTAATAAAATTATCGATTTATATTGCATTTTATACTGAATTCGAAGCACGAATCACAAGTTTTCACATTCTACATGAAATGTGCTCTACTGAAATTGCCTATAAATTTGGAGATTTTTTTCAATTGTTTTTCAAGAACGCATATTATTTATTATTTACAAACTTATTTAACCTTCTCCTAGTGGAATATTTTCCAAAGAATCCGAAAATGCATTCCGTTTTCCGAATCATGTTCATTGAGAAAATCATGACACTTTGAGAATTTTAAAATAATGACTTAACATCAACATAGTTAGGCCGTTGAAAATATTTTTCAAAGTTAATGTCGGCCAACTAACCTTTTAAATTTTTAAAAATTTTATTAAAAGTCCTTCTTGATGTACTTTGAACACTTCTCTACCACGGTCAGTATGATTCTCAACCGTTTCGTACGTATTTTAATTGTACTCTTCTTTTTGCGGAAAAATCGCAAACCTATCAAAGTCACCCCGTTTTACGGTATACTTATTCTGTACTTTTTAAAACCTGTTGAAAAAAACTGGAACTATAAACTCTACGCAACTATAGAACGGAAATGTTCAGCTTTTACTCAATACTGACTAAAAAAAATCACTCTCACTTAGTTGACCCTAGTAGATTCGGCCAACAACCCTAGCCGTTAGCACCAACTTGAAATTACATTTTATTGTTCTAGAGAGCAGTAAAAGCAGTCCAGTAACTGCGGCTGGAGCTACAATACGGTATGGCAGCAAAAAAAGAGTAAACAAGCTTCGCCAATTCTCACCCATATCGGAAGTTCAAACGGATGATGATTCTCAAATCACCAGTCAAAGATAACAACTGCTTATCTTTCAACGCTTCAACAAAGATGTTGCGAAGATATGCTGTTAGCTCATTAGACGAATTCTTCGCTTAAATTGCTAAAAGCCGAGTCTAATTGCCTGTGCTTAAGCTTTCGGTAGCGGGTCGGGTCTCGGCCGGCAGACAACCTTGACGTTATGCAACGACAACTCCTCGGAAGCAATGGGGCGGACTTCCACGTCAAGCCGAGCAGCTGTTTACCCTGCTAATTGATTACCGATTGACCGTTCCCGTTGGGTTGGCCTTTTGTACTTTTCACTCGGCACGTGCAATATCGACTCGGTGGGAAATTCTAGCTTGAATGGCTTGTACACGGCTGTCACTTTCATTCACAAAGTCATACCGGCGTTTGATGACGGTATCGATAATGACGCTCCCCTGCCACGACGGCCATTGGAAAGAACAACGAAACACCTACATGACAAAGTGATGATGGTGGGTTTACTGAATGCAATTACGATAATGCCAATGCCATTAATCATCATTGGTAGTGCCATTACAGTTTATAAAAAAAGATGTGACACAATTGGAAACTGTTGCTAGTAAATATAGGTGGTTTGGTGAAAAGACTAATCTGAATTATTAATAAACCTTAACATACACTCAACCCCCGGTGGTTGGTCACTTTTTTATTTGACACTTTTTTAGTTTGTACCCCGTTGGTTGGTCAAAGTCAAACTAAAAAGTGTCGAACTGTCACTTTTTACACGGCGCTCACGCACACTATCAAAACACACGTTTGGTAGTGTGTGTGAACTGCCTATGTTCACATAAATGTCCCATATGAGCAATTCTCGCTGAAACCGTCCCACTAGATGCACATGTTCTCAAATCGTTACGGCAATGTTCTCATTCGATTCGGCGCACCAAAAAACCATATAAACAACCTTCGAACCGATGAAATTGTCAGCCGTTAGCCACCTGTAAAGCAAAACTTGTTTTGAACTATGGATTTTTTCGAAAAAATGCCCTATTTTGGAGAAATGATATCTCCTAAAATATATTACCTAACATCAAAAAGTTATATATCGTTGGAAAGGTAATCGCAAGAGCTTTCTATCGCACTTTGAAAAACATTTCAAAAATTATTTTTTGAAGGGTATTTTTCAAGGTTTTTAAGAAACTTACTCTTAATTTTGATTTTTGACCGTGTTCGCAACCACTTATCATTACGCAACCATTTTCATTCGAAAGATTGGACGATTTTGCATAAAATCAATTTGAGAAAAGTAGTGTAATGAAATAGTTTTCGTATAGTAATTAGCGCATGAAAGAAATTGGTCATATTTCTGTTAAAAATAACCAAAGCTCAGACTTCAGAAATGAGCCATATTTACAGGCAAAACAAAGCAGGATTGTATTTTAGCCGAATGTACAGTTATCTGAGGCAAATCTGGACATTTAGGATGAATAGGAAAAGCTATTTAAACTATGTTTTCACTAATCAGATCATATTTTTAATTTGTTTATGTACAAACAAACATAAACAAACAAGTTTCTAAATTTTAAGCTTTTAAGTACTCTGAAAACTAATGTCCTCACTTAGACTGTAGTCTCGATTCGCCACATTTCACTGAAGTAATATTTTATGTACAGAATTTGTTTTGGGAAGGTCTGCATTATTCGAATAACCTCAATAGTGCACAAAAAAGTGCAAAGTCGAAATCATTTTTATTTTTTTGATCAAGTTAAAACTTGGTGGGGCTGTTGATACCATCAAAATAAGCAAAAAACTCGATTTTCGTCCAAATCGGACTACGCGCTTTTATTTGACACAACCACAAAGTTTCGCTTTTTTTGTAAACAATGTTAAAAACCTTCATTTTCAAACAGCTATTTCTCTAAAACCGCAAGCGTTCAGAGTCAAGCCAGAACTCACTAGAAAGATAATTGGACGTAGAATCAATATGTGTTGTTTTTCAATTAAAACTATTTTTAGTGTATTTATGTTGCGCAAATGAAAACTTTATACTTTGTTTTCATATTGAGAGCAATTAAAATTAAAGTTCGGATTCATTGAACTTTTTTTTTTACATAGAATAGAGAAGAGCGGGGCAAAGGTAAGCACCTAGTGACAATCATTCTGTCACCGATGACCATAGACTATTTTTGATTCTTTGTATGTACCAAATGGTACCCCTATCACTTGCCTTCAAAACGTAGTACTTGGATGTATCTCAAATCGCTTTTATGTCGAGAACCAGGCAATTACCCAATGAAATTAAGTGCGTAGCTTTGCCCCGTATGTTGGGCAAAGGGATTTTTCACTTTTTTTTTGTTTTTAAAGTTAATTTTTCATCCAGTTTTCAAATGGGGGTAGTTTTTTACCCCAAATAAAGATAAATTTATCGTAAATTGACTTATGTCAAATAAAAGCGCGTAGTCCGATTTGGACGAAAATCGAGTTTTTTGCTTATTTTGATGGTATCAACAGCCCCACCAAGTTTTAACTTGATCAAAAAAATAAAAATGATTTCGACTTTGCACTTTTTTGTGCACTATTGAGGTTATTCGAATAATGCAGACCTTCCCAAAACAAATTCTGTACATAAAATATTACTTCAGTGAAATGTGGCGAATCGAGACTACAGTCTAAGTGAGGACATTAGTTTTCAGAGTACTTAAAAGCTTAAAATTTAGAAACTTGTTTGTTTATGTTTGTTTGTACATAAACAAATTAAAAATATGATCTGATTAGTGAAAACATAGTTTAAATAGCTTTTCCTATTCATCCTAAATGTCCAGATTTGCCTCAGATAACTGTACATTCGGCTAAAATACAATCCTGCTTTGTTTTGCCTGTAAATATGGCTCATTTCTGAAGTCTGAGCTTTGGTTATTTTTAACAGAAATATGACCAATTTCTTTCATGCGCTAATTACTATACGAAAACTATTTCATTACACTACTTTTCTCAAATTGATTTTATGCAAAATCGTCCAATCTTTCGAATGAAAATGGTTGCGTAATGATAAGTGGTTGCGAACACGGTCAAAAATCAAAATTAAGAGTAAGTTTCTTAAAAACCTTGAAAAATACCCTTCAAAAATAATTTTGAAATGTTTTTCAAAGTGCGATAGAAAGCTCTTGCGATTACCTTTCCAACGATATATAACTTTTTGATGTTAGGTAATATATTTTAGGAGATATCATTTCTCCAAAATAGGGCATTTTTCGAAAAATCCATAGTTCAAAACAAGTTTTGCTTTACAGGTGGCTAACGGCTGACAATTTCATCGGTTCGAAGGTTGTTTATATGGTTTTTTGGTGCGCCGAATCGAATGAGAACATTGCCGTAACGATTTGAGAACATGTGCATCTAGTGGGACGGTTTCAGCGAGAATTGCTCATATGCAAAAACAGCAAGCTGAGATAAACGCATTTGAAGTCTGTCCCACACATAAGGTTACGTGTTAATTTTTCACGAAAAAACTCGATTTCCTCTTGATTTCTAGAACAAAGTACTGGATGTTATAGGCTTTTCTGAAAGATCTCGCGATTCTGAACAAAACTGCATCAATAGCCCAAAAACTATGAAAATGCATATGGGACATTTATGCGATCAGGGGCAGTGAACTACGTGTAAAAGAGGTGTCAAACTAAAAAGTGACAACAGTTGGTGTCGACTCTAACCATCGGGGTTTGAGTGTACAACTAAAGATTCTTTAAAAAGTTGTAATTCGACAACCAAATACATGAAACGAAGTTGACTTTTTAGCTGTCGGCCACCATTTCTAGTACCAACCACTAGTGTCTTCCTTTTTATCTACAAGGACTTCGCCGCCCTGGGCTCCTAAGTGTATGAAAGTATGGCACGGAGCGACGGCGCCGAATACCCATATTTACACAAAGAATTTTAGAGCGCCCGCCGCGGGATTCGGACCGGCGACCTCTGGATTGTGAGTCCAGTGCGCGGTCCGATTGATCCACACGGGCGGGACATTTGTTATTTTGAATAGGTCAAACTCTTAACCCTACAACTCAAAACATCTGGAACGATCCTCGACGGATTCTCGTCGACTCGTCAACGTCGAGCGGGTCAGGCTCTGATTCTTATCAGCGTAATTGTGCAATAGTTTCGATCGTTAAACAAGACCGCTGGGTTTACCTCTCGCGGTAACAACTCTATCGATAGTTTGTGGGGAGAAAAGTTCTGATTAGCCTAATGCGCCGACGTAATAGAAGCCGGCGTGCATATTTTGTGTATAGTGTAAAAACTATTAAATAACTTTTTCCCAGCATTGTACCCTCGAGAGGCTTAATAGGGCTCACCCTATTTCGCGATGACCAAGTTTATCTAGTCTAATGAGTTTTAGGGGGACGAGTAAATTCATTGATCTTTGCGGTTTGTTTTGATACAATTTTTTGGTTTGAGGCGACTGATTGGTTTAAAAACAAGAATCGCGTACCAGTGGTTCTATATATTCGAGGCTGTTTTATTCTTGTTGACCTAGGTTTCAAACATTTTTTTTAAAGCCACCATTCGAAAATGCCTCGAAACCTTAGTTTAGTAATATTGGCAACTTGCGCAGATCCTGAGTGATGGATGAATAAGGACAAAACAAATAAAAATCAGGATTTATCTTGAGAGTATTCAGTCCAAATTTCAGCCGATTTGGTCAAAGTAGTGATTGGATATAGTGGCACCCGTTTTTTCAAACTGCCAACTTTAATTTGGTATATCTCAGAAATAGTACGACCTAACTTTCTTCAAATTTGTGTTTTTTTTTGCAATTCCATCGTGAAACTGTGCTACTTTTCATTACTGAAACGGGTGATGAAAAGTTGATCATTTCAGCACTTGTATCGAAAAGACATAAACTTTTCAATTTTGTTTTTATTCAAACGGTGAATTGCAAAAATTGTTTTTTTTTTCAGCAATCGTCGTATTTATCCCAATCGGAGAATCTTGTTGGATAAATTTACGTCTCGTGCTGAAAAAATCAAGTTTCGCAACGAGTTGCTAACAATATTTTGTACGATTCCGGAAAACGCTTTTTGAATAGAATTTTATGTCAAACATTAATGTGTTAAATACATTTATCGTTCAATTAAAAAAAATGAAGAATGTTACTTTTTGCAATTCCGTCGTGAAACTACTTACTTTTCCTGTCATTCTTGGACGACGAAATAGCCTACTTTTCTGTACCAAAAATAACAGAATCGAATAGCAACACTTTTCAAAATAAATGCTGAAAAGTTCAACTATTCAGCACTGAAATGGGTGCTGAAAAGTTGAACTTTTCAGCACTTGTTACGAAAAGTAACACTTTTGAACATTTTTTGATTTAACCCTTTCAAGCCTGATGGGTCATAATTTTCGTATGGTCTTAAGAATCATTTTCCCATCATTGGCTAAAAAAATATTTTTTTGAAAATTCAGGCCTGAAAGGGTTAAACGATTTATTGACAAAATACATGAAAATTTGACTTAAAATTTCACTCAATGGGTGTTTTTCGGAATTGCAAAAAAAATTGTATGGAACTCGTTGCAAAACTTGATTTTTTCAGCACTCTTCGTATTTATCCAACTCGGTGAACCTTGTACGACTCGTGCTGAAAAAATCCACTTTTTGCAACTTGTTGCAAAACTACTATTTCGATACTAGTTCTGAAAAATTCAACTTTTCTACATCCTTTTCAGTGCTGAAAAGTAGAACTTTTCAGCAATTCTATTGGAATGTATTAATTTTCCATTCTATTAGTTTTGGTAGAGAAAAGTAGGCCATTTCGTCATTCGAGAATGACAGGGAAAGTAAGTAGTTTCACGACGGAATTGCAAAAAAAAATATATTTTTTTTGAATCTCGAAAAACACTATTTTAGTGGAATAATGTCCAGCCATTTCACCATTTAAACTAAAACAATATTTAACAGTATTACTTTTCGACACAAGTGCTGAAAAGTTCAACATTTCAGTGCTGGAAAGAACAACTTTTTAGCCCTTAGTACGTCGTTTCGTCGTTCGAGAATGACAGGAAATTTCTGGGAAAATCTTATTATTTTTTCTGTAAGGAGCGGCCGTGGCTTACTGGTTACGGTGTTCGCCTTGTAAGCGAATGGTCCTGGGTTCGATTCCCATCTGCTCCCAACGAGAAAGTATAGGAAATATAAATCTTGAAACTCTGAACATGAACGAAAAATCAAAGTCGCTCGAGTCGGGGTTCGATCCCCCATCCTTTGGATTGGTAAGCAAAAATGCTAACCACTAGGCCATCGCGACTTGGTGAGCTATAACTGGAATTAGGAATACTGTTGCTATCAACTATATACGCGCTGGGTCCTTGTCCATTTGACAAGGGTTCGGAAGTTCTAAATAACGTTTGAACCCGATTAGTGCAAACGTTCTTCAGGGCGGGGCTTGTCGATAAAGCTGAAGTACCTCGCGCTCGGCTAGCCAGCGTAGAAATGGGTCACCGAAGCTCGGCAGAGCTAACACCTTCCAAATGCCTATGCGAGTTATTTGCATGTATAGAATGTAGATCTAAAAATACATGGAAACAACTCAATTTGTAAGAAGCGGCCGCGTGGTCCCGTTTGGTTGGTTGCACGTGTGTGTGCACAAATCTTATTATTTTTTCTGTAATTTGAAAAGTTATGAATTAACCCTCTACAACCCAACCCCGCCTTTGGACGGGCTTCGGTCTAAAAAAATAACCAAAAAACATTTTTCAACAAATTTTTGATGTTTAAAAAGCATTGGAAAGAAGAACTCTTAAAATTTTAGGGTTGGATGTTTGACTTGTTTTATCTGACTTTGTCAAAGTTTTTAAAAATGTAATTTTTTAGTTATCTTCTTTGGCTGTGTTTTTTACTAACCTTTCCTATAATTTAAGTAAAAAAAAGTATGCAGTAATTTTTGTAGTGTCCCTATTCCTCTACGCATTTTTTTTTACAATTTTAATGATAATCGTGCCATTCTAGAGCAGAAACAAATGAAAAACAAGCAAAAAATTGAAAAAGTGACTGTAAAAACATGAAAAAAAACTGAAAGGCAAAATGTTATGATCGGAGGTGGTAGAATAGGCTAAATACTACCAAGAACAAAGATTAAATAAACAAGATAAATGCAAATTGAAATACTAAAAATAAAACAAGAAAAACATTAAACAAGAGAAGTAAAGTTTTTTGCCGAACAAAAATTGCTCAAAATGACCTACTATATAACACGGAAAAAAATATAAATCTTCGAAAAACAAAAATTGGGCGGTAGAGGGTTAAAGTTTCACAAAAAAGATTTATTCAAAGTGTAACAGAAGGTTTTTTTTGTTATACTCTGTTATGTATGATAACTCTGAAAAAAAAAAGATTTATGTACTACAAAAACATCCTGAAATAAGGCAATTATAAAAAGAGGAAATTCATCGTTACACTTGTGTTCGTCATTGAGCACCACTGCCCTGAACGATCGCATTCCGACAGTCAAGTGATCTATATTAATTCTTGCTGATTCAAAACAATTAAGCAGACGCTTGCTGAAAATGCTGAACCCGGCTAAATGAATCAGACATGAGAAATGGTTGACACCCGACATTGTTGACGTTTTACTTGTAGCAAACCGCTCAACGTTCAAAGGGGGAAATTTAAAGTTTCACTCTGGAAACATTTACCCAAACCCATACCTGGCATGACATAACCACGCTGAAACCACGCTTCTGCCCAGCTGTGTTCGTTTCCGGTAGATCCCCATCGCGTCGTCTCGGCAGACTTGGGTTTCGATTAGTCAACATTTACCCAGCCGTTGCAACAATCTTGGAAAATCCCTGCTGAGTCTCTCTTCCAGACATGGGGGAGCAGTTCTTTTCGAGCGCGCCCGTGGATGTGGGGTTCCTTAAGACGTGAACCGACGACCTGTAGAACCGGGGAAGTCACGCACACCGGCGGCGATGGGAAAATCTTTGGCGCGCGATTCCTCGATCGATCGCGTGCCGCGGAATGATAATGACGCCTCTGTGTAGGGGGATGATGCTGCGTTCAGGGAACTGTGCTGAGTGACTGCTGTCTAGGGTGCTGCTGGTTGTGCAAGTTAGTCGGAACTCAAAGCTGGAATCGGAGCATCAGTCGATCGGAGGTTGTCGCGCGGAACGGATGCAAAGTCGGGCGCAGTGTGCCAGGGAACTATAGACGCAATCCGGAGGAACATAGTGAATTATTTTAGTGAACAAGTGGGGGATAGTGAAAAGTGATACTCGAGATTGAAATTTTATACGATGGGATCGTGAAGCTGGGAAGATTGTGACTGGTGGCAGCTTCGAGGAAATAGTCTCGCAAAAGTGAAAACAATTCAGAGTAGAATTGTGAAAAAAAGTTGAATGAAAAAGTACCTGAAGTTAAAGTGTTAAAAGGAAACAGTTTAAAAAAATTCTTTGGAATAATTTGCGTTCATTGAAAAGGTAAAAAAAAATATAACTGTTACTCAGAACTGAAAAAAAACTGAACAAATTTGACGTATCAAGTTACTGTTTGAAAAATCAACAAAACAAAAATGTGATTGAAAATCTATAGCCAAATCCTAAACATAGACAATTCTTATCAGATCAGGAAAAATATTTTTTTTTTCAGAGAACGATTCAAAAATAATTGTAGGACAACACGCGCAGCAGGCTCTAAATTTAAACAATTCGGTTGACGCAACATTTTAACGAATTTTAAGAGCGAGTCCACGAGCAAAGCATTCCCATCTCGCATCGACTACTAGCATCTGGCCAAAATATGAGCACTCTAGGTCATCGGGAAATGGGGCAAATCGGGACACAAAGTTTGAAGGTTCAAAAACGTAAAAAATCTTAAAAAAGCTTTAACTTAGGAAAAAATCAATTTAATTTTAAAATTCAAAATGCATCTGAAAGGGCTTAAAAAATGCAACAAAAAGTAGGGAGAAGCATCCGAATTGATTAAATCCAGAGGGAGTAATTGGCATTTTAGTGAAAAAATAGCATTTGAGACTGAAAACGATTTGCGTAAGGCAGTTTAACATATTTATAAGACACTTTTCTTTTAGTGAATTTTTTGGTTGTAAATTTTAGCTCGGAGGACCCCTTAGATCCCATTTTCTGGTGATAATTTTATCATATTCGTTAAACTGCCTTACCCAAAGCGTTCTTAGTCTCAGATGGTAGTCCCAGATGTCCCCTACAAGCTGCAGGTCGAACCGAGTTGATATCTGGATGGAACAGTTTTTTATTTGAGTTTGAACATTATGCTATTTTTTCACTAAAATGCCAATAACTTCCTTAAGGTTTAACCGATTGGGCTGCTCCACCCTGCATTTAGTTGCATTTTTTTCAGATGCATTTTGAATTTTGAAATTAAAGTGAATTTTGCTTAAGTTACAGCCAGGGACAGGGGGAGGAATTCAGAATAAAAGGAGGAATTAAGAGTATAATTCGAGTAGTGGCGACTTATGTTTTATATTTTGCATATTTTAGTTAATCTATTGCAGCAATATTTTAACAAATGGCATTTTTCCGGAATATTTTTAGATTTGACTAATTTTGCGTATATAAAAAACACAAATAAGCTTGATATTAACTTTGAACGAATTCAGCATTTCCAAAACTCACCCTTCCGAGTTCTGATTCAATTCAATATGTTAATTTATTTTGTTTTGCCTAAATCATTCAACTTTTATTTCATTTAACGGTGCACATCACCCAGAGCTTTTGCACCAAGATTTTTGTTACAGATATTTTAGTATTTTCGAAACTAAGGTAACCATCGATATATTTTTTTATTCATCTCTTAAAATACTATCAACTTAGTGACTTACAACAAAATTTGCCTATTTTTACAATCCGATTGTTACAGGATTGGGTCTATAAGTTTGTCAATTTTTGGATAAGAAGACAACAACTCGCAAGGTTGCTGTGCACTAGGGTGACAAGAAAAAAAAATTGGAGAATCTTAAGATATATTTTATGACTCAATTCCTTAGGCAAAAAGTATGTGTGAGATTCTTGTAGGAAATTTAATTTCCTACAACTTTGTCGTAAAAAGTTGTGTAAATTTGGAAGGTGTAAAACTTGTAGTTGTAATACAACCTCTTTTATGATGTTATATCACCTCAATTTAGAGTGAAAAAGTGACAAAACGCTAAAATATAGGAAAATTTACACATCTTCTATAAATATAAAAAAATTCGATGGTTTTGTTCGAACGCGAATCAGTTTAACACGGAACGTCGGATCGAGGAGCTTTTTGTTGCGTTAGGTTCGTGTAAGCCCAAGGAAGGTTTATATGCTAAAAAATTGCATTTAAGCCACTCTGGGACCGATTCCGGAGCATCTGCAGATTGTATGGGAAAATTTAGGTAAACTCAAATTTTGATCACAGGAGGCTGAATAAGCAAACAAGCTATACGTCAAGAAATAAAAAAAGACAAGACGAAGTTTGTCGGGTTAGGCTTGTTATTCAATGTAAAATTACACATTTTTTGACATAAAATATGTACCCGTTCCCCGATGTAATATTACCATGACTTTCAACCTTGCAAAAATTCAACTGTGTAAAGGTGACTGACATTTCACTCATACACTGAAATAAAAAAAGTACCAAATTCCTAAGTTCTAGGAGTTTTGGCTCCTTTCCTTATTTAGTAATAGGGTTTTTTAGATTACTTAATAAGCAAAGGAGGCAAAATTCCAAGAATTTAGAAATTCGGTACTTTTTTTTATTTCAGTGTAGCACACACATAGCAGTTTAATACATTAAAACTAAGTAAAAATGTTTTAAATGAATGAATTAATTTCTATCAATTGCTAAGTGGGTACAATTCAAGGCCTTCACGTCAAATTCAATCCATTTTTTGGGACAGGAAACATATTTTGCTTTTACGTAATTTCCAAAAAGCTAAAAAAACAATTACGTAGTACTGTTGGTACGGGACCCTAACCCCTGAACGCCAAAATAAGTTAATTAATAAATTAGTACTACTAAATTGGAAAAGTGCTCCCGCACAATTTAGTGCTTCATTATTTTAAGTTTACCCGCCACATTGGGGGGTAAAATCACGGCCAAACCACTGCTACTTTGCGATAGTAATGGACAACCAGCGGAGACCACTACAAATTGCGGACCATTTGCATTACGAGCATCAGATTTGTCTAGGTTGTTCTTCTAATTGGCTCATATTACCTTGATTATTGTGGATACGCAAGACAACTATAGTCTGGTCATGAGGGATATCGGTTTTTTGGTTCTTTAACTAGTCGTAAAAAACGCAAAATTGTGGCAATATTTCAAGGGATTTTTAACGATCACGAGTTCAAAACAAAGTACAGTCACATAAGTTTAAAAATTCCCCAGCAACTTGTTTAAACTTGCTAGAAAATATTCCATCCAACAGGAATAATCCGTTGGTCTGACGCAGTCAGCTTAACCTTACGTGCGCGGTGAATTCACCCGTAACTTTGCAACGCGAGTGTTAATGTATTCCGCACAGTTCACAGCGATTAACATAAATCGTTGATTTATTTGCTGAATCAAACACGGGCGCATCCTCTTCAATTGGGATGTTTTAACCCGCGCGGGATGTTAATTCTGTTCTGAAGCTATCGATCATCGAACTTCCCCCTATTGGCAGTCTGGAATTCCGTTGTGACAACCAGAATCGTGAGTTATATGTTTTACAGAAATTGCTGTAATTAAGATATTTCGCAACCCGCGCGGGGATCAGCAAAATTTATCGGTTTTTTTCTTGGGAGGGGAATTTTAATTAGCTGCAATTTGTCCAGAGGGTATTTCTGAATCGATCAATCATTCTATCGAGCTCATAAATTAAAGAAATTAATAAGTGGCACTTAAAGTCACAGCTGGAAACGTTAAACTTTCAGGTGCATTTTCTCACCAACTGTTCGGCACGAGCGGGTGAGGGTGGACACGAATAAATTTGACTTAAGCCCTAATTGCTGTTTAACCCAGTCAGTTTCAATTAGATTTGAAAAGTTTGATGATTATAGGACAGATCTGAATAAACACTCCTGAACAAATCATCAAGTGTCCACACCAATCACAATCGTCAGCTGTTCGAATCGAATTGCTTGGGCAAGGTATGATTGAGAAGTGTTTCAAGAATATATTCCAATCTATTTAGCACTGGACCAGAGCTACCGGAATACTGTGTATCCAATTGAAAAGTGATTGCTTTTGTTGCTAGTATGTTCAGCGAGGCGAGTGATCGTTAAATTTTTCTTCGAAGCACGTGCTGGACTTATTTGAAAATGGGATCAGAACTCAGATGTTGAAGAAAATCAAATGGAACTAGATAAGTGAAAAATAATAATGAATCATGATAACTTGCAATATTATCATTCTAAGGGCAAATTTACCAATAACAAAGAAATACAAGAAACGAAAACGAGCGTTTAGTTTCATAAAAAAAGTGGTCCTCCTTCTCAGTAATGTGGCTCAAAATAAATTAAATATTGTCTTCTTATTTTCGAGTTCCTCTTGAAAAGTATCGGAGATATTTATTGTAGTACAGTCCAGACTCGATTATTCGACGGCCTTGGAATAATTTCACTTTGTCGCGCTTGAGTATGGCCCCTAAACTACGCTAAAGTGATATAGAAAATTTAAATCTAAGATGGTGGCCAAAATGGCGTTGAAGAAATATTGAAAAAAAAAAGCTTTTCTGTTCAAATTTGACTAAAATGGATCAATTCTGATGATAAAAGTAAAAAAAAAACCGTTTTTTGTTTGTTCATGATTCAATTATTTGAAATTCCATAAAAATATTCTGATAATCTAAACTTCGAATAATCGAGGCTTCGGTAATCGAGTCTGGACTGTAATGATTGTGCAAAATTGTGCTAAAAATACATGTTGAGAAAAAGTTGTGTATTTTAAATTTCTTTAAAATAAGGAATAAAATTAATTAAAAATTGTGTTGCTGGAAAAAAAATCTAAATTTGTCGCTATTCTTATAAAAGGTAGTCAAAAAAAAAATAAAATTTGTTAGCAATGAACAATCATGAACTAATAAATTAATTAATTTGAATATTGGGTCGTAAATAAACGAGCAAAAAGTATTTAAATGTGCTTCATATCGAATTTAAGTAAAAACAAATATTTTTAAATTACTTTCAGAATTAAAAAAAAAACATGCTACAGAAAAAAGTAAAACGTACGTCGAGTTGAAAATTCGATGTTATAAATTTACCTCTTTTTCTATCTGGTTTTAGGCTGGTACAAATATCCCGGTCCGAAAAGTCAGTGGGCAAAAAAATAATATTTTTTTTTTCAAAATAAGCATTCAAATTTCAATAGAAATTGAAGTGCTGACATCAATTTAAAATACAATCCTCTGTGTTTAGAATAATTTTAACATGCTTGGGTTTATTTTAAAATCTATGCTTTTTTTTGAAATTTTCGATGTACAGTACCGAAAAAAGTTTTTGTTTCTTCAAAAACACCCAAACAGCAAAAAATAAAATAATGGCTTATTGGACCATTCCAAAAAGAACTCGAAATATCTAAAAAAAGTTGAATTAATATTAAAACATTTAAAATGTAGCCTTGCTCAGTAGGCTGAAAAAGGGAATATTGCTCCTAAGAATACCTAGAAATATTTGGTTCTTGAAGTTTCATGTCTGTTATCTATCTTTCGTCAAAAAAATCTAAATTTCAAATGCAATGCCCACTAATCTGCCGAGAAATTTTTGAGCTCAAAACATGTCAATTCTTGTAATGTGTAATGTTTCTTGTTACGTGAGTGTTTTGTTAATTGATTTTAAATGAATTAATATTTTTACATTTTCCAATAAAATAATGATCTTTTATATTTTGCTTTTTTCAAAGACATGGATGGTTTCTTGTATGATAGAAATTTGGATTGAAATAATAACTACACGAAAAAATTAAAAAAAAGAATGAAACTAAGCAATTTAATAAATTCCTTACAAATCATGTATAGTTTTTAACCACAAAATATTTCATTTCTACTTCCAGGTCACATCCCGCTGACCGGTAGCAGAATCTCACAATGACCAACAAGGAGTACCCGCAGCAGAACGGCGGCTCCCAGCCGGTTGTGGTCAACTATAAAAATGGCATCAGCAATGACGCCATGTCCGAGTGCAGCCACAAGGCGGGCGGCGGCTCGACAAACATGCTGAACATCATCTTCAAAAAGGCCGCCCAGAAAACCGTTCAGGAGGAGAGCAGCTACAAGCCGGTGTCGTACCTTCAGCTGGTGAGTGCAAATTTTGTTGAGCATATTTTCGGTTTTGAAGACATTGTTTCTGTTTCTGCAATTCCAGTTCCGGTTCGCCACATGGGGAGAAATCTCAGCCACCGTCGGGGGCATCCTGCTGGCTTCGCTAGCCTCCCTGGGACTGCCGTACGGTGTGATACTGTACGGTGAGTTCACAGCCCAGCTGGTCGAGCGAACGCGAGGGATCGGCCGATCGCCGGAGACTTCCATTCTGTCCATGTTTGGAGGTGGTGAAATTCTGTAAGTATCACACACACCTTGTTGGTGACTCCCCACTGGAATGACACTTGATAAAACGAGAATGCAAATTTCAATAAATCGAAGATTTACGTCCACTTGAACTATTCCGACGAAAACAATCAATGGCTTGAGCACGTGCTCGGAGCACGTGTAGCAAGTATCGAAGTATCGGCTAACCAATTGATATCAATTGACACTTTTCACACTTTTGCGTCGTGATTACTTGCGACAAACAAGACGCCGCAGACTCAATTTAATTAATGCACGAGTCCGGAGAGTTCCCCGGGCGAACAAATATTCATCAAGACACTTTAAAGTGCATAAATCATCTGATTATGACTGATCGTCAATTCTTCTTTCAGGATCAATGCCACCGAGGCGGAGAACTATGCCGCCATCTACGACGATGCCAAAGCCTTCGGCCTGGGCGTGCTGTTTATATCGGTGATACAGTTCCTAGCGTCGGCGCTCAGCATCGACGTGATCAACCGCTCGGCCCAGCACCAGATCAGCCGGATACGGCGCCTCTTTCTGCGGGCCGTTCTGCGCCAGGACATGACCTGGTACGACCTGAACAGCGACGACAGCTTCGCCGTCCGGTTGACAGAGTGAGTTCCTCTAAAATCCTAAAACCATAAGATATGAATAACCCTAACTGTTTTGTTTTACAGTGATCTGGACAAGCTAAAGGAAGGAATCGGCGAGAAGCTGTCGATCTTTACGTTTTTAGCCATGTCCTTCACGGCCTCGGTGCTGGCCTCGTTCGTGTACGGATGGGAGCTGACGCTGGTGGTGTTGAGTTGTGCACCGTTTATCATCATTGCGACAGCGGTTGTGGCGAAGGTATGTTAGCGGCGTGCAGCCGCGGAAATTTGCGATGTGTTTCCCCTCGCAATCAGCGCACTTTACGCTCGCTTTGTGTGTTTTCCAGGTTCAAAGCTCACTCACCGAAAAAGAACTGAAAGCGTACTCGTCGGCGGGAACCGTCGCCGAAGAGGTGTTCAGCAGCATCCGCACGGTGGTGGCGTTCGGAGGTGAACGCAAAGAGCAGGATCGCTACCGAAGCCGGCTGACGTCGGCCGAAATCAACGGCCGCAAGAAGGGCGTCTTCTCCGGCATCGGCGGCGGCATCATGTGGTTCATCATCTACTGCTGTTACGCGCTAGCGTTCTGGTACGGGATCAGCTTGATCCTGGAGGATCGCGGAAAGGACGTCGTGGACTACACGCCGGCTGTGCTGATCATCGTACTGTTTGGCGTGCTGGCCGGCGCGCAGAATCTGGGCCTGTCGTCTCCTCACCTGGAAGCGTTCGCCTCGGCGAAGGGATCGGCGGCGAGCATCTTTTCGGTGATTGATCGCGTGCCGGACATTGATTCGCTGGGCGAGGACGGGCTGCAGCCGGAAACGCTGCGGGGGGAGATCACCTTTAGCGATGTTCAGTTTCGGTATCCGGCGCGGAAGGACGTGCAGGTGCTGCAGGGGCTGAACTTGGTCGTGGAAGCGGGCAAAACGGTAGCCCTGGTGGGACCTTCCGGGTGTGGCAAGTCGACCTGCTTGCAGCTGATTCAGCGATTGTACGATCCAATGAATGTAAGTTTTTTTGAGAATCTGCTAAATATTGGCTTTGATACAAGATTCGACTGTTTTCACAGGGTACCGTAACGATCGACGGAAACAAGGTCAACGAAATGAACATCCGGTGGCTGCGATCGTTCATCGGAGTGGTCGGCCAGGAGCCGGTGCTGTTTGCCGCCAGTATTGCAGAGAACATTCGCTACGGAAAGCCGGACGCGGACCACCATGAGATTGAAGCAGCTGCCAAAATTGCCAATTGCCATACTTTTATCACTAAGCTACCGAATGGGTATCACACACTGATTGGGGAGCGGGGAGCACAGCTGTCCGGAGGACAAAAGCAACGAATTGCCATAGCACGAGCGCTGATCAGGAATCCGAAGATTCTACTGCTGGACGAAGCGACTTCCGCGCTGGATCCAACGTCCGAGAAGCGAGTCCAGGACGCGCTGGAAAAGGCAAGCCGCGGTCGTACGACCCTGGTGGTGTCCCACCGATTGTCAACCATCACCAACGCCGACAAGATCGTGTACATCGACAAGGGAGTCGTAGCGGAGCAGGGAACCCACGATGAACTGATGGCCAAGAAGGGAATGTATTACGATCTGGTTATTGCAAGTGGGGCGCAAAAGCACGACGAGAACGATGATGAGTTGGATGTGGTATCGGATGGACAGAAGGGTGATACCACGGACGACGATGTCGTGGGTTCGGATGACGAGTCTGACGGTAGCAAGTCGGCCGAGGTGGTCGAGGAAGACACGGAGAAAGCGTACCCGGTGTCGATGTTCCGGCTGCTCAAGTGGAACTCCCCGGAGTGGCCGTACATTCTGTTCGGTTGTGCGGCTTCCATGGTCGTCGGATCGTCCTTCCCTACCTTCGCCGTTCTCTTCGGAGAGATGTACGGCATTCTTGGCCATCGTGACGCCGAGTTTGTCCGCAGCGAGTCCAACTTCTACTCATCGCTGTTCTTGGTCCTCGGACTCGTCACCGGGGTGGGAACCTTCTTCCAGACTTATCTCTTCAACGTGGCCGGAGTTCGGCTTACGGCACGACTACGACAAAAGACTTTCAAGGCGATCCTCAGCCAGGAGATGGCTTGGTACGACGATACCAACAATGCCGTGGGAGCGCTTTGTGCACGGCTTTCCGGAGATTGTGCCAGCGTGCAGGGCGCAACCGGAACTCGCATCGGATCGCTGCTACAGGCTGCCTCCACGATCTGCATCGGAATCGGAATCGCTCTGTACTACTCGGTCAATCTCACGCTCGTTTCGGTGGTCGCAATTCCGGTCGTGCTGGGAGCTATCATGCTGGAATCTCGCTACATGGAATCCAGCGGACTGAAGGAGAAGCAATCGCTGGAGGGTGCCATCAAGCTGGCTGTGGAAGCGATCTCCAACATCCGAACGGTTGCCAGTCTGGGACAGGAGCCGCACGTTCTTGAGCGGTATTACAAAGAAATGGAAAAGGTTGATGTGGCGTGTCGGAAGAAGACGCGACTTCGAGGAACGGTGTTTGCGCTGGGTCAAATCATGCCGTTTATGGGCTACGGCTTGGCACTGTTCTACGGAGGCAAGCTGGTCTCGGAGAAAGATTTGGACTACAAGGATGTGATCAAGTGAGGATTTCTTTGATTTATATTCTAGTTGAGAATACTAATCTAAGTTCTTTTCAGAATATCCGAAGCGCTGATCTTCGGCGCTTGGATGTTGGGACAAGCACTGGCCTATGCTCCGAACGTGAACTCAGCAATGCTATCTGCTGGTCGTCTATCGAAATTGTTTGATCGCATTCCAAAGATGCACAACCCGTCAAGTTCTTACAATCCGCTGTTCCAGGTAGGTGTTAATCTTGTTTTCAAAAATAAACATAACCTCAACGTAACCCTTCCTTCAACAGAATCACGACGGTGGCATCCAATTCAGCAACGTCGAGTTCCGTTACCCCACGAGGCCGACCGTACCGATTCTGCAGGGCCTGAACCTGGAGATCAAACCTGGCCACACCGTTGCGCTGGTTGGACCGTCCGGCTGCGGCAAGTCAACGTGCATCCAACTTCTGCTGCGCTACTACGACCCGGAAGGTGGCAAAGTGGTACGTTTTAGTCACGACCGTGTTGCCGTCCAAAACAATCCAACTAAAATAACATTCCTTTTACAGGCGGTTGACGGCGTTGCCACCACCGACTACCAGCTGGGCCGCATCCGCGCCCAAATGGGCCTCGTGTCGCAGGAACCAATCCTGTTCGACCGGACCATCGCCGAGAACATCGGCTACGGAGACAACTCGCGTGACATTCCGATGCCGGAAATCATCGAAGCCGCCAAGCTGGCCAACATCCACGAGTTCATCATCAATCTTCCCAAGGGCTACGAAACCAGCCTCGGCGCGAAGGGCGCTCAGCTGTCCGGCGGTCAAAAGCAGCGGATCGCAATCGCGCGAGCGCTCGTCCGCAATCCTCGCATTCTGCTGCTGGACGAGGCCACGTCAGCGCTAGACAACCAGAGCGAAAAGATTGTCCAGAACGCGCTGGATCACGCCCGGAAGGACCGGACCTGCATCATGATCGCGCATCGGCTGACCACAATCCAGAACGCGGACATGATTTGTGTAATCCAGAACGGAGTGGTGGTGGAAAAGGGCACACACGACGAGCTGATGGCGCACAGCAAAACCTACGCCAAGCTGTACACGATGCAACAAGTGGCTTAAAAGTGCACTTAGACGAATGAAAAAAAAAAATCAAGCTCAGTATTTATAACCTATTATTTTTGTAATTATTTAAAATTTGCTGATTCAATCAGAGAAAACTACGTGCCGTATTGGGTGTATGTTTCAGTACATCCGTAGAGTTCTACGCGAACCAAAAACAGCGCAAATTCTGGGCAGACCTCCGAAACAGCCGCAGAGTTTGCACACATAGACTTAACCTAGTGATACTGGAAACGCCTCCTTACTATTAGCATTGTAATTTTTATATATGTTTAAAAATGCAAGCTTCTATTTATACTGCAGAAAAAAGAGACTTCCTAAAAGTCAAACAAGCAAGCAAAAGCAATAAAGGTGCACGCACAGTTGAAATTTTACACAGCACAATGCTCTCTTTCAACTTCTTCAATGCATAGAAAAAAAAACTATTCAGGCTCATCGAACAAATCAAACTCAAATCTACCGTTATATACCATTGAATCTTGAAAAAGTGATATTTATAAGAACTTCAAATACTACAAGTTAACTTGATGTTGTTGCAATTTATTTATAGTTTACGTCGAAGATAGATCCAATAAATGAATTATTGTTGTATTTTAAAACAAAATCAGTAATTTTTTTTCAAACTCTTCCTCAAAAAAATAATTATTTGTCAATTTACACCTATGCGGTATGTATTCTTCGTATTCTTCCTCCCCAGTTGATTCTGTGAAATGTGATCCGTTAACAGAATTTGTCTCTGCCGTTAATGCAACGCAGTAGGCCTGGCCGCTTTATTTTTTGCAATACATGTTCAGGGTTAAGCGGATGTATTGAGGGCATCACTATTGACAAGAAAGACCTTAGGGCGTAATCAAACTACATGTTCTTTCGGGAAGCTTTCTTCAGACTGGTTGTGCCTTGTGCTCAATTAAATTTGATTAAACAAAAGTGAAATTAGTCAAAATCGAAAAAAAAAATTACAGACGTTATTGCCAGAGCAGTTGAAATTTAGCAATGAATCAAAAATGATCAGTGGGAGCCAATCATTCGTTCATTGTTCAACCCCTGAAATCCCTACTTTATTAGTCATAATCGGCGCCTTCCCAAAAAGCATGCAGTTCATGAAAGGAAAGAATGTTGGTCCAATACTTGAATTTGTAGACTCATCAGTAGGGCTAGTGAATATTTGAGTATTAAAAATATAAATATGTATATTTATTTTCTTACGGTTTGTGCTAAACTTTTAAGTTTTTTCAAGATGTCAAATATTGTTGCCATGCTAAAGAAAAAAAAATAATCAATTTACAGGCATTCGTTTGAGTTGTGTCAATAAAATTTTTTATTTTTATTTATAAGATCTTTGATCCTTTTTATAAAATAGGATTTTTTTTATTTAATTGTCTAAAAAAACCTAGATAATGATATAGTCGACTCTCTGGCTGTCGACTTTCTCGATATCAATAATCAAGCATCCCATGCGCCAGTGCCAACGCACACCGCAGGTTTGGTTTTCTAGCTTCGGTACGTGCCTGAACCCATTTGTGTATTGGTATCTTGGTACATCGTACCAGCGCACCACGACACTCTCGGCTCGCCCCATCGGTTGTGTGTCTGGCACTCACCCGAGGCATGAAACCAGCGTGCCGTGGTACGCGCCGTGGTATTGGACCCGTTTTGTACCGCCAGCGCGTACCACGGCATGTACCTCGGCTCGTATCGAGTGAAGCACCTTGGCTCATACACCGGGTTCATGCCATGGGTGAGTGCCAGACACAAAACCGACGCGGCGAACCAAGAGTGTCGTGGTGCGCTGGTACGATGAACCAAAATACCCTCGGTTCGTGTGAGTCGGGTACGGGTGTAAACCGAACAAAGCAGGCGCAAAGCAAACCCGAGTTACAAGTGAACCGCGTGTACCGCACGGTGCAGGGAAGCTTGTCAATATTGCTCCATCTACCGATTTGAAATTAATTTTTTTTTTGAAATTAAATATGTCTTTATTGAACATTCTTATAATAATTACATTTCTTTTACATGATAAGTGGTATGGCCTAATGCTCTTCATCTTTGTTGTATTTTTCGTTTTATTATTAACTGATTACATTTATTTATTTGCTTCAAATTGTTTTACATTATTGCATTGAATTGAATACATTTGGGTAAGAAAGAAAAAAAAAACACTTTAACAACTAATCCTAACCTAAAACTAAAAAAAATAAATCCATTGAAATATTCAAAATCACTAGAACGAGTAAACTACGAACTGTATTTTAAGATGAATGCTCCAAGCGTTCTTACTTGTTCTTGGCGAGTTTTGCAACCACGCAGTGTTGTTGTCATCTCGATGAAAATGTTCAAAAGTTCTTGTGGTGAAAACAGGTCACTACTGCCTTCACCCGTTGATGTTGGTTGGTTTTCTTTCGGTTGCTGATTGAAGCCTGGAGGTGTTGTATTCTCTGCAACTTTTTGCCGCTGATTCAACGGCAATGGCTGCAGATTTGGAACCACTCGAACAGATCCTGCTCCAGGTGACGCCAAAGCAGGAAAATCCACGTCCGTGTATGCTGGTGGTGTTTTGCGACGATTTGGTTGGTGCCTCGTCGTCGCTTGCTGCCGAATTTTACAAACTCAGCACGTTTTGGGCAGCTCCGATTCTTGGTAGAATGGTCGCCGCCGCAATTGAAGCATTTCGCTTCGATGTTCTCGTTGATTGTTTCGCAAGCTTGAGTTTTGTGCTCACCTCCGCAGGTTGCACAACGACTCTTGATGAAACAGTTCCTTCCACCATGTCCAAACTGCAAGCAGTTCGAACACTGTGTCACGTCACGGTGCACTGGACGATAACGTTCCAAAGTCACGATGATGTTGAAAATTGCCCGAACTGCTTTCAGCTCAGACGGCGTTGTCGATCCTCTCTCGAGATGAACCAGGTACAGTTGATCACGATACTTGATGTCCTTGTTGTGTCTCGTCATCTTGAAGACTTCGATCACGTTCAACTTCAGAGTTTTGAGCTCTTCTTTCAGCACACTCACATCCATGTCGTACAGGCCTCGGAGGACCTGTTTCATGGGGCGTTTACCTGGATCGTCATGGCTGTAGTATTCAATCTTTGTGTTGTTCAGGAAATCCCGAACGTAGTTGTAATCCTTTCTGGTAGGTAGCAGAATTTTGAGTCCATCAGCACACAAGCGAATGGAAGCTCGTAAAGCACCAGATTTGATAAACCCGGTCAGCCACTTTCGCACCGAATCCGATGACGATGTTTTCACAAAATGGGTGGCAACTTTTCCCGTCGTTCAAATTCTTCCTTCTCGCTCACGTCCACAGGGAGGGTAGCGAACTGGTTTCCAGACGAATTTTGAGCGTCCTTGCTCAAACTACCTGGCTTTGCAGGTAGCGCTTCGGCATTCTTTAGCTTCTTCAAATCTGCCGATCCTGCTGGTGAGGACCGCCTCTTTTTCTTGCCCTGAGGCATTTTTGCACTTTTAAAGCACTTTTCAGGAGCTAAAATCCAGGAGTACCTCACTGAATGATGGTCCACAAAGGAATCTCCATCTACCGATGAATTCAAGCAAAACAATGTAAATGGGCCGAAATCAACATGTAAACAAAGAGTCTATCTTGCCTGCGTCAGTTGATGTTTACATTAGAAACGAGCAGGATAGACTCTTTGTTTACATGTCGACATTGACCCAATTACATTGTTTTGCTAGAATTCTTCAGTCCCTTCAAACTGCATACTTCGATTCTCTTCATTCCTCTATATTTTCTCTTGCTTGAAGGATCTCTTCCTTGTCGGTCCCTTGGATTCTGTTTAAAAAATCTCTTCCGGTTGTCAATAATTTCACTTCCTCATGGCTTGCATAGACTTTTTTCTTTTTTTTAATATTTATAAAAGCAAGACATAAAAACAACAAAGCATAAACTTATTTTTAAGGTCTATTTTGTTTTTTTTCTTTCATTTTCAAGAACTGGAAAAACATGCCTGACAAAGGCCAGTCTTACATATTTTGCTCTGAATTTTTGCATATTGAGAAATTATTTATTTTCAATCAGCAATCTTTTGTCACTAAAAAAGCAAATGAAAAAAAGATCACGGTCAAAATTCATGAGTATGATTAAAATTCAATTGAAAATAATTATAAAAAAGCGTAGAAAATATTGTATGCACTTTCAACATGGCATTTTCTAGGTTATCTTAATATTGGTTACATTTCGTGAAATTTGGTGTGTTGGAATTATGGTCTCCATGAAAATTTCTATTTTGAGCTCCCGAGCTAGGATGCTATGGGGAGGAATCCAATAATTTTGCCGCCCGTCGCCGAACCCTCTGAGCAACGATGCTATGAGAAGTTCTTTCTGGTCAGTAAAACAACAATCGCACATCTTAATGTCTAGTAAATATAATTTTGCACTACGGGTAACGCGACGCCCCAAACGTCAGCCTGCCTTCCGATCAACGATGATATAGAAAAGGCTTATTTATAAAACATAAGGAATTTGGACATTTTACGCATAATTTCACACATTAAGTACATCACGACGCCGTGCCTTCCGATCAACGATGTTATAGGAAGGACTTCTTTAATATGCCAAACAATGAGGATTATAAACGCACTATACAAATAGTGAATTTTCCCATAACAAAATCACTTTTCTCAACTAATAATTATTCAACAATCACGTGGTCACACTGCTCATTAACCACTCGACGAGAAAAAAAACCACGCGGCATCGCTGCCTGCACCGTACGCAGCAAAAAAAAATCACATGATTAATATTTTACGACCGCGAGCCTCCACTGCAAACCAATTAGATTCAATTAGACAAAAATAAAGGGAGCAAAATTAGTCAAAATCGAAAAAACAGACGTTGGTATAAACAGATTTTTATTCGCTTATTAAAAATTGTTCCTTTGTATTACCGGTCAACAATAATATTTTATCAATTGTCATGGCCGAACCTAAAATGAAACAACTTTAATAATTAAAAATGAACAAACCTCAGCCAAAATCACCCAACTCACCCATCGGAAGCCACTCCTCCGGCAGTCCCGCATCCCGCCTCGCCGACATCAACGCATACCGCAGCGCAAAGGTCGTCGACACGCCCAGCGTATAGCCCGGCTCGCCGACTCCCTTCGATCGCAGCGCTCCCACCGGGTTCGATGCTCCGCGCAGCAAATTTACCCGGAAATCGGTCGGAATGTCCTTCGCTCCCGGGGGCTTGTAGTTCCACGATCGAATGTTGGTCAACGCTCCGCTGGTTTTGTCGTACTCGAGCGATTCGGTGAGGAAGTATCCGACGGCCATGATGAACGCTCCCTCGACCTGTCCAATGTCCAGGCCGGGGTTCATGCTTTCGCCGGTGTCCTCCAGGATGTCGACGCGAGGCAGTCGGACGGCTCCGGTTAGGATGTCGAGTTCGAGCTCGGTGCAGCAGAGGGCCCAGATTGTGTACTGGGGGTGGTTGGTGGGTTTTGTGAGGAATCGGGCTGTTAGGTCTAGGTTGCTGGCGAAGCTGTGGGCGACGAGGACTTCCCAGGAAGCGGTCGGGTAGGATTCGCGGATCGGTTGCATTCGTTCAACGAGGATTTCGCACGCCTTTTGGACGGCGTAGGCAATGTTCATGTTGGTTGTGCTTCCGCCACAGATGAAGGCGTTTGGCGAGGACATGCTGTTCAGCGGTTTGATGGATACCTTATCGAGTGGGATTCCGAGGACATGAGCCGCAACTTGGGCTGCCTTGGTGTGGATTCCTTGACCCATCTCGATTCCGCTGTGGGTAACCGATACCGATCCATCCAGGTGGTGAATCGATACGAGGGCATCGAAGGTTCCCATGTGATTGATGGGGAACGCGACCGGGACAATCGAGATACCTCGCTTACGCCAGCGGTTAGCCGCGTTGAATTCGTCAATCTCTTTTCTTCGCTGATCGAACTCTACATCGGTTCTGAATCGAGGAAGAAGCTCAAGCATTTTACTGTCCGCTGGCATGTTTTTCATGCGAACTTCAAGCGGATCTTGACCCGTTTTGAAAGCAATGTGTTCCATGATTGTTTCGGTGGTGGCGATAGCTTCGCCCGATCCGGGCGCCCTAAGCCATGTGTTACTTGCGACATCGGTCAGCGATGTGCGGGACACATGTCGCCAAGCGCTTTGATCGTAGCAATTCTTAAAGGTCTCCTTGAAGAGAAAAGATAGCGGCTCGTTGGGAGAACAACCCGAGTCGTGGGTGTACGTGTTGGACAGCCGGACGATCTTCCCGTCACTTTTGACCGCAACCTCGTAGTCGTTCCAGAGTCCCTGCCGCTTCCCAACGGAACACATGTTTGCCTCCATCGTTAGCACGAAGCGGACAGGTCTCCGGGTGTGATGCGCAGCCAACGCACAGGCACTAGCAATTTGAGCGCTACGAGTTGCCTTTGATCCGTACGCACCTCCAAGTCGGCGACTGAAGTAGTTGATCGAGTTTTGAGGTATCTTGAGTAACTGCGCGATCGATGCTTGGACCTGGCCAAGAAACTGCGACGAACTGTACACGTTCATCCCGTCCTCGATCGGAACGCAGATGCAGGTATGCGTTTCCATAGTGTAGTGATACTGTCCGCCAAGGTAGTACACCCCCTTGAAGGTTAGATCCTCGCCCGTTGCGGTGGCGTACGCCTCACCGGTCACATGATTGGGCTGGTCGAGGATCCGATGTGTGGCGTTCGCTTCCATGAGATCTACGATGGTCGCATAGATGTTATCTTCCCTCGAATCACTGTACGTTATGGTAACCAAGTTTGCGGCATGATTTGCGAGCTGAAACGTTTCCGCAACGATCACTCCCACAGGTTGACCATGGTATAACACCTTGCCACTGCACAGAACTTCCTCCGCGGCAGCCCCAATCGGAAACGTAAAGTTTATCCCAGTCTTAAAAGGCATGAAATCGTTGAACCCAGGAATATCCTTCGCCGAGAAGAAACCCACAACTCCACCACACCTCAACGCTTCCGTTGCGTCAATATCCAAGATTCGCTTCTGCGCTTCAGTTGCCGTTACGTACGCCGCGTACAGTTCGTTCTCGTAACAAGGCATATCGTTGATGTAGCTTGCCTCCCCGGAAGTCTGCGCGAGAGCCTCAATTTTGGGAACGTTCTGCGTCAGCGGCCAATTCTTCGGATACGTATCGTATGACTGTGCGCCACTGGACGTTGGACGCTCTAGCATCGCCTTCCCAGAACTGAATCTGGGACTTACTAAATTCACGTTGCGTGGAGCGATGTTCAGCACGAAGCGGTATAACAACCCGAGCGCCGTCTGCTTCCGGTAGGCAGGGCTGGGCTCAGGAAGCACCCAGTCCGGGTGCAGTTCCGCGTCCAATATCTCAAGAACCTCCTGGAGGGTTTCGTTGCGGAAGAGATTTTTCCCCACGAGGGCCATTTCCGTCAAGGTAGCGTGTGTGAACTGAAAGAAAGCTTGTTTCAACCATGTGCTGCTGTCGATGTAGTGTTCTCTTGGCTAAATCGCCCTTTTTTAACTTGGCACGAGTTCGAACAACTTAAGCAGGTATTAGACTATGACAAACAAACTCGCACCTTTTGACAGTTTGCCTGCACTTATTTGTAGAAACGTTATGGCCTATTTACAATCAACTTTACTTAGGTCACTACGGAAGGAATCACCAATGTTATAGGAATCAAACATCGGGCCCAGTTTGCTACGATGTTTTGGCAACATCCTGTTGACTATGTTGACAGGGTCATAAGTGACAGTTAAGTAGGCTGATTGTAGATAGACCATAAGCCTGCATACATTTTGAGTTGTTTGCGAGTTTGGCAAACTGTCAAACACGAAAAAGTGCGAGTTTGTTTGTTTGTTTTTCATAGTCTAATACCTGCTTTAGAGAATATAAAAATGTCGACAAGAGAGCACAACATCAACGTAGAAAAAACAACAAAACGTTACGCTTGGGTGGATTCCCCCGAAGCAGACGGACGCCGCCGTCACGACGCCCTGCTTGCTGCCAGCGTCGTTGAACTTGATCATAAATGCGGCGTTCACGTGGGCTTTCGAGTTCTGGGCCCGCGGTTGCACCTTGTACGAGCGGAACACGCATACGGCCGGATCCAGGGCCGGTAACACCACGTTCAGCAGGAGCTTCTTGGTCATGTCAATTTTCAAGAATTGTTGAGGGGTTGCAGTTTGGACGGTTCCGTCCATGCTCACTTTTTTGGGGGGAGAGGTATCTTTAGTAGGAGGTTAATTAGGAATTTGAGATCGTACTTATCGTCAGCTGCGCTCCAACAGACTCCAGAATAAGGTATAGATCGGATGGAAACTCATGGTGTTGATGTTTGATAGAGAGGTTTCCAGCAATAGTTCCAACATTCCGTACAGCTTCATGGGCTATCATGGTGACGTGTTTCGCCAACTCCAGACAATAGTGGAACTTGACATCACTTGCGGCAGCTTCCTGAAGAGTACGGATCAACTCATTCAAAGTTACATTGGCACCAACGATCAAGTCACTTCCAATCCACTGCGAGCTCAGTTCTTGGACCGATTTCACGTCAATGAACACGACCAAATCTTCCCTACGTCGATACACACCATGTCCTGTATTCCCTGCAACGAGCATGTACGGTTTGCTTCCAATTCTGGCGAAAATGTCGAATATCTCCTGCAGCGAATAAACTTTGTGCCACTCTCTACCATCTTCAAAGTACATATCGATTCGTTGATCTTCTTCACCAGCACTAATGAATGAACACTTGGATGAACAATTCCCGGTTCTTCCTCGAGCACAACCCTTCTCCAAATCTTCAATGTCACGACACAACCCAGTCAGCTTTTCATCAGCATCACCAGCAAACGATTTGAACGCGTCCAAGATCGGACGATATCCCGTACATCTGCAGATGTTTCCTCCTAACGAATTTTCAATCTGCTCCATCGATAGCCCTTCCTTGTTCGAATCCAGCAAGCTATACATACTCATGACCATTCCGGGCGAACAGTAACCACACTGACTCCCGTGGAAGAATGCCAACCTTCGCTGGACCGGATGCACGGCGTGTTTTCTAGAACAAACTTTTCAGGAAAAAATAGTCATCGCTACTTTCAAATGTGTCTTATAGGAAATTTTCTCAGCTTTCCAATGCTTCTAAGAGCGAAATGTTTCGTCGGGAATTTTCTGAGATATTTCTATTTTAAGTTTTTTGATTTTAAATTCCGTTATTATTTATTGGAAACATCATACTGACAGTTTAGAAAACTTGTCAAATGATGTGTTTCATGTGTCATTTACTCATCAAAATATGCAAAATAAGACAAGAAGCAACTTTGTAGAAAGTTGCAAACCTCTAAACATTTTTAAATTTATGTTTTGTCTGAGTTTTTGAATATATGGGATTTATTCAGAAATTAAAATCATATAACAGTGAACAAACATATATTTTTACAAGAATTATTAGATTATTACATATTTTTTGTGTACAAATATCACGTTTCTGCTCCGATTTAGCTTGTTCAACCGAAACTTTGGCAGGTTTGTGATTGTTAATGGTTTTATTGAATTTAAATGAATAATTTTGATATTTTTTTAAGCAAACATCAACCAGGAACATAAACACAAATATGATTTTAAATCGAAAATGTACTACATAGTACTGTTGCAAGCTTCAAAAGTCATATTTTCATGAGTATAAAATATAGATAAAATTTTATGAAATGTTTGCTGTTGAAAATGCACTTAAAAGTAGCAATAATACTCGAGTCTTCCAATTCAGAATGCTGAAAACACCGTCACAAACTTTGTTTTTGTTTGAACATTATTATTTATTATTTTAACAAAAAAAATACAGATAGAAACTTTCTTTCAAAACTATTTCAACAAAAATCAAGAAATAATTTTTTTATATATAATATGAGATTGAAGATGAGAGTCTCATAAACTTCTAAAATATTGCTAATGCATAGATCATTTTTTTTGAAAAGTATTTCTCCTAAGGCTTGCAACAGTAGTTTGTAGTTCAATTTCGAGTATTAAACATGTTTTGTATCCATGTAACTGATTAATGTTTGATTAAGGAAATATGATATTTATTTATAAAAATCTTGTAATCCCCTATCAATCTCAAATCTGTAGAAATTTCGGTAGTTTTAGCTAATTCCAAGCTGAATCAGAGCAGACCGATGTTATTTGTACATAACAATTAAGTTATAATCTATTTGTTCTTGTAAAATTAATATTTTAATGTGGTTTTATGATTATAATTTCTGAATAAATCCCACATATTCAAAAAGTCGGTTAAAACTTCATTTTCAAAATGTTTAGCGATTTGCAACCTTCTACAAAGTTGTTTCTTGTCTTAATTGCACATTTTGATGAGTAAATAACACATGAAACACACCATTAGACAAGTTTTCTGGACTGTTAGTATAAAGGTTCCAATAAATAATAATGGAATTTAGAACCAAATAACTTAAAATAGAAATATCTCAGAAATTTCCCGATAAAACATTTCGCTCTTAGAAGCATTGGAAAGCTGAGAAAATTTCCTATAAGATACTTTTGAAAGTTGCGATGACTATTTTTTCTCCTTAAGGTTGCCCAGAAAACACGCCGTGGATGGTATCCGTCCTCCTTGGAGCCGATCCCCTCCACCGTGAGGATATCCATTCCGTGGCACGAAAACACTGAAAATAAGCACTAATCCAGCTGGTTAGACAGTTATTAGTAGCAGTATGTCTGCACTAAAAGTCTTACCGAATTTACAGCATGACTCGTCGGCTGCCTGGTCACGGGATGAACTCCCTTAATATTCACGATACAGGCTCCACAACCGCCCTCCAAACACATGAACTTGGTTCCCTTAAGATGAGCATGGTTTCGAATGAAGGTGCTCAAAGATGTATCCACCGGGACATCCTCAGGTGAAACTACAACCCACAACAATTTCCATATCAGACTCCAAAATTAAACATTACAAATTTGCAAACCAACCGTGATAAACCTGCCCGTTGATGGTGAAGACGACTGCCATTGCGCGATGCGAGCACTGTAACTGGAATGCGTCGACTGAATTTGAAACTGACCAACTGTGGCTGGCTACGGGCCGCCCTAGACACGAAACCAAAATGAAAATTTCATGTTGGACGTGTGCTACTCGAGCGGAAAATGTTTACTTTATCTAGTACTGTAAACCGGGGTGACACTTATAGTATATTTCTTTATTTTTCAAAAAATATTCAGACGGTAGAACTTGCCTCAAGATTAAACAGTCATAGTAAATGATTTTTGTATTTTTTTAGAAGAGACATACCATCCTGCATTTTTCGTGAGTCTTTTTGTAACCTTAGGCTATTTCTTCAAAAAATTTAAACGAAAAAAGATCACGACATCACCTTATAATTTAACTTTTAAACTTAAAGATTGAAAAATCTCATAGAAGTGGCGTGTATTTTTCTATCAGTGATTTTTTTCTTTCAGAAAGCTCGTCCAATTTCCTACAAGTTTGTCTTTTACCACTTTTTGAATCGATGAATTATTTTGATTTTGAATTACAAAACACAATAATATTTGAATAACTTACGCTCTTCTCAAATGTCATTTTCGAGTACAATTGGGTCTATATACACAAAAATGGCTTATATAAGCCTTGGAAGGGTCGGGTACAAAAGTATCAGAAAAATTCCTGATTTGAGCTGGAATTGCTTACATTCATTGCGACATAAACTTTGAAAAAATATGCACAGAAAAAAAAAACATGGTAATATTACATCTGGGAAGGGGTACATCTTTTATGTCAGAAAAAAGGTGTAATTTTACCTCTGGAAATGTGTAATTTTAACACTTTTCTGGTGTTATGTCACTTTTTCAGTCTAAATTGAGGTAAAATTACATCATAAGAGAGGTAATATTGAACCTTCCAAAATTACAGCTTCCAAATTTACATTATTTTTTTCTGTGTGGCCTTTATGAGAAAAACAATAAATTTTAGGAATATCTTACGGTGACATGGGAAACCCGTTCTTGGACAACTTCTGTTCAACAACTGAAATCAATTTCTGAACTCGTTGTTAATTTTTATTTTTCAAAAAAATCTTGATTCTGTTAATGATAATCGGGATTATCAATCTCACGCCGGTTTACGGTACGACAGTGATTTGCACGAGGCTAAAATGAGAAAGCTTTCCGCGCCAACTTTGGGTACTTGCGTACGCTAGGACTTAGTAATGGATTAACTTTGGTCGAGTGCATAGTTTTTGCTTGTTGTTGAAGGGCTTCAGTTTGGTCGAAATTTGTGTAGGAAAAATAACTATTTAAACATGGATGTGGAATTTAGCATAAATGGAAAGATTTATCGAAGTAAGTATTATTTAGGATAAGCTTGATCCAGTTTTCAAACAATGTTCAAGTCTTTTTTTTTTGCAAAGTCTTACGCATTTTTTAGCAGGGTAATTTTGAAATTTTTTCTTGACCTAATTTTCCACATTTTGAGTGAAGTTTTTCTTACGAAACCGTACTAGTATAAATTTAAAATGAAAAAGCGATATTTGATGTATTTTTTCAATCTTGCCATTTGAAAGAATTATAATTTGAATATTTAATAAAACCTTTTAGCAGTGTCCCTTGGTTGTAAGATTTCTACCAATAATCTTTTTTTTAATTTATAGATTTTTATTCTAACGATACAGTAATATGGTTCCAAACTTGGTTCCAAATGTAATTTCAATTGCAATTTATAACACCCAGCATTGAAAAGTTCGATAATTTCTTCTTGAGTGGTGATAATTAATGTCAGAGTTGCAAAATCTTTAAAGCAAGTAACTTGTTGCACAGTTACTTGGTCTGAAAATCATCAAAATATATGGTATTCTATACGACTCTAAAAAGTTATAAACATCTCAAGTAGGATGCAGGCAGGATTGCCAGATCTTCAAAATTCGAGGATCATATGAAAAAGGCCGATAAGCATTCTGACCGGTAACTTTTTTGCAAAACTCGAACTGTAAAACAAAAGCGGGCCTCCCCAGTTACCTTCCAACACTGCGGGGTTTGTTAAAAAAAGTTACCGAAAAAGTAAGTCGAAATGCTTATCTGCTTTTTTCAAATGTTGATCCAGATATGAAAGGTCTTAATTAGGTCTTTCCAATTATTACTTTACATAGAAACCAAAAGTACAGCCGGCTCTCTGGCTGTCGTCTATTTTCTCGATATCAATATTGCTCCAGCTATCAATAAATTTTTCAGTCCCTTCAAAAAGCATGCTTTGTTTTTTCGTTCTATAATTTGATACCTCCCGCTCTCGACGGTCCCTTCAATATCGACAACCATAGAGTCCACTGTATGAACAAAACTCGATATTTTGACATTTTGGCTCAATTCTGAGGGTAGATAAAGTTTCAGCGTTCATGTATAAACATATAGTTGTACAATTTTCGATTTTGTTAAGCTGATCCCATATATTTTTCGCTTGAAAATGAGACATTTTCAAACTAAGATATCACGAGTTTTTAAAAATTCCCCTGCGATTTTTGAATATTTGCGGGGAGGGAAGACCCTTTGGGTAATTCTCTACCAACTCACACGAAATCGGTAAAAATTGCCCCGACCCCTCTTCGATTTGCGTGAAACTTTGTCCTTAGGGGTAACTTTTGTCATTGTTCACGAATCCGAGGTCCGTTTTTTGATATCTCGTGACGGAGGGGCGGTACGACCCCTTCCATTTTTGAACATGCGAAAAAAGAGGTGTTTTTCAATAATTTGCAGCCTGAAACGGTGATGAGATAGAAATTTGGTGTCAAATGGACTTTTATGTAAAATTAGTCGCCCGATTTGATGGCGTACTCAGAATTCCGAAAAAACGTATTTTTCATCGAAAAAAACACTAAAAAAGTTTTAAAAATTCTCCCATTTTCCGTTACTCGACTGTAAAAAATTTTGGAACATGTCATTTTATGGGAAATTTAATGTACTTTTCGAATCTACATTGACCCAGAAGGGTCATTTTTTCATTTAGAACAAAAATTTTCATTTTAAAATTTCGTGTTTTTTCTAACTTTGCAGGGTTATTTTTTAGAGTGTAACAATGTTCTACAAAGTTGTAGAGCAGACAATTACAAAAATTTTGATATATAGACATAAGGGGTTTGCTTAAAAACATCACGAGTTATCGCGATTTTACGAAAAAAAGTTTTGAAAAAGTTGGTCGTCTTCGATCATGGTCGTTCATGGTCACCCGCGACAGACACGGACGACGAAACAAAGAGAAACGCAAAAAGTTTTTTTTTTAGTTTTTTTTTTTAAGGTGGCTAAACTATTTTTTTTCAACGTTTATTATTTTGGAAGCAGTATTGTTGTACGGTTAAAAAAATAAAAAAAGAAGTTAAAAAAACGTACATTGAAGAATATTTGCCTGCAAATTTTGACCTGCTTCATACATTAATCTGAAAAATATTTTTTTAATTCATAACTATAGTAAAAAAAAAATGTTTTTTTTTAAATACAGTTCAGACTCAATTATCCATATGATAATCGAATTGCCTGTTAGCAAACCAAATACATTTTTTAAATATTTCGTCTACATTTTGGCCAACATCTTGGATTTAAAAAATATAAAACACTTTTAAGTAGTTTTGGGGTCAGATTCGAACTACACAGTAAAAAACAAAACAACGATTCGATTATCCGAAGTGAAATTTTTCCGAAGCCTTCGGATAATTAACCCTCTACTGCCCAAATTTTTTTTCGAAATTTTTTATTTTTCCCGTGTTCAGGAGCATTTTGAGCATTTTTTTTCTACGAAAAACTTCACTTCTCTTGTTTTATTTTTAGTATTTTAATTTTCATTTATCTTGTATAGTTTATGTTTGTTTTTGGTAGTATTTGCCCTATTCTAACATCTCATATCATTACATTTCGCCAGTCTAATTTTTTCATGTTTTTACAGTCACTTTTCCATTTTTTTACTTGTGAGTCGTGTGGTGTTCGTGGGGGAGATCAGTCGGCTAATCGACGCGCGAAAAATTCGCGAGAAAGTGCTCGAAGTTTCTTGAACTTATTGATAGAAGGCTTCACGTCGTCGTGAATATAATGTCTTTCTGTTTTTGAACCGGTTGTTTGCGGTCCGGACTGGGTAAATTTGTGGTTAAGTTGGTTGTAAAGAAGTTGTGCGCGAAGAATTTCATGAAATCGATTGAAACAGTTAAGTGTATCAGCACTATTTAAGGTTTACATGATAACGAATAATACGTTACTAAAAATTTCATTTTGTTTTGAAAGCCCTTCCCATAGCATCGATGCTCGGAAGGCACGTCGACGGTAAGACCGTCGCTGGTATTGACTTAAAGCAGAGATCTTCAGGGGTTATACAGTGAGGATGATTAGCTCCCACTACTCATCTGTTGGTTCATTGTGTAACTTCAGCTGATCCGTCAATAACGGAGTAGCAGCTCATTGGCAGTCAACCATGCTCATGCTCATGCTCACTTTTCCATTTTTTTACTTGTTTTTCACATTTTCTGCTATATTGACTGCACCATTGAAAAAACGGCTAATATCCACTTTTGGCAAAAACGAGATATTAGCACCAAGTGGTAGAGGATGTTCCAACGCATCTTCTGGAACTTGAATTTTACTGAAATAGTGCTCAGATGCGAAAAACCAAACGGCTAATATGCCACTCTTATGGGAAATTGCCTTGACGGAGATTTTGTCACAAACACTAAAACGCGTTTTTCTCGGAATACTTGATTTGGCATAATAGCCGAATTTTCAATTATGGGCAGTATAGAATGGCATGATTATAATTTAAATTGTTAAAAAAATGAAAAAAATGCGTAGAGGCATAGTCCGGGACACTACAAAAATTACTGCATACTTTTTTTTACTTAAAATATAGGAAATGTTAGTAAAAAACCCAGCCAAGGTTAACCCCTAAAAAAATTACATTTTTAAAAACATTGGCAAAGTCACATAAAAAACAAGTGAAAATTTCTAAAATTTTAAAAGTTCTTCTTTCCAATGCATTTTAATGATCTAAAATTGGTTGATAAATGGATTTCTGGCGAATTTTTACATCGAAGCCCGTCTAAAGGCGGGGTTAGGTTGTAGAGGGTTAAGGAATAAAACATCCAAAATTTGAAACAATATAATGGTTTTTTTACATTGCAAAATTTATATGGACTACAACTTTTCTTGGACCTTGTATAGAAAACTAATGATTATAAATGGATTTGACTGAAATAATAAATAAGTAGACAAATGTGCATCCAATAAAAAAAATCTTGAAGATATCACGTTAGATTAAATTTACTGTTCCATATCCCACTTACAAAATCTAAAATCCCGTTATATTCTCTTCCAGTCAATCCCCAAACCGTCCCCATCGACACGTCCCTGCTCACCTTCATCCGAGATCACGCCCAGCTGAAGGGCACCAAGTTCATGTGCCTCGAGGGTGGCTGCGGAGCGTGCATCGTAAACGTTACCCAGGTCCATCCGGCGACCAAGCAGATCGTTACGAAAGCCGAAAATTCCGTGCGTAATTTTGAAGGTTAAGTTTGTACTCGACGTTTAATTTGGGTAAATCGTTACAGTGCCTGCTTCCGGTTTACTCCTGCCATGGACGGGACATCCTCACCGTTGAAGGGATTGGGAGTAGGGGGGCTGGTTACAACTCGGTTCAGAAACGCTTGGCTTCGTTTAATGGATCCCAGTGTGGGTACTGTTCACCTGGGATGGTTATGAGTATGTACAGCTTGCTGGAGGGGAATCCGGAGGGGATTACCATGCGGCAGGTTGAGGGAAGTCTCGATGGTAACATTTGCCGGTGCACTGGCTATCGACCGATCTTGGATGCGTTTAAGTCATTTGCGACGGACGTGGACGAAAAGGTGTCGCGGATGTGTAAGGATATTGAAGATCTTGAGAGTTGCTCGTCGCGTAAAGCTTGTGAAGGCATTTGTGTCAATGGTAGGAATTCTGCAACTGTGCGGAGACTAGTTGGTAACGGGCAAACCTGGTACAGGGTGAAAAGCGTCGAAAGCATCTTTGAGATATTCAAAACCATAGAGGATGAACCGTACATGCTGGTTGCGGGGAATACCGCCCACGGCGTTTACCGTCGAAGGGAGGATCTTAAGGTGTTCATCGATGTAAGCTCGGTAGCGGAGCTGCAGCAATGCAAGATTGAAGCGGAAGTGATCGTTGGAGCTAACGTTACGCTCGATGAGTTTATCAAAATCTTGGAAGAAGCGGCAGCGAAGAACGGAGGACATCAATATTTGAGTCACTTTGTGAAACATCTTGAGCTGGTAGCAAACACTGCAGTGCGGAATGCTGGCACGATTGCGGGGAATTTGATGATCAAGCATCAACATCCGGAATTTCCGTCGGATGTTTTCCTTCTGCTTGAAACTGTGGGGGCTACTTTGAGTATTCGTATGTGTGGTATTATAACTTTTTGTTTACAGATAACTAACATTTGTATCCCGCAGGAATGGATGAGCTTCGGATCGATGTATCTCCGCTGGAGTTTCTCAACCTGGACATGTCCAAAGCTGTACTACTAGCCGTCACTCTTCCATCACTGGATCCAACCCTCTACCGATTCAGATCGTTCAAAGTGATGCCCGTTAGTCGGAACAACCAGGCGTACGTCAATGCCGGATTCTTGATCAAATCTCGCCGATCAGACGAGATCGTCGAATGTGCATCGATCTGCTTTGGTGGAATAAATCCAGTCTTTGTCCACGCTTCTAGCACGGAATACTTTCTCGTGGGAAGACCCTTGCTCACGAATGAAACGCTTCAAGGAGCGCTTCAGACACTGGCTACCGAGCTGGAGCCAGACTGGGTTCTACCGGATGCCTCACCAAACTACCGCCGAAGGCTGGCCCTGTCTTTGTACTACAAGTTCATGCTCGGAGCAGCTTCCGAGAGTTCGGTTGGAGCTGTAAGCACGCGGTACACGAGTGGAAGCACGATGCTGGAACGTCCCCTGTCGTCCGGCAAGCAGAACTACGACACCTATCCGACCAAGTGGCCGCTAACGCAATATCTGCCCAAGCTGGATGGAATCCTGCAAGCTTCGGGCGAAGCCGAATACATCAACGATATGCCGAGGCTGCCGAACGAGCTGTACGCTGCGTTTGTGCTGGCGTCGGTACCAATGTCACGGATCGTGCAGATCGACGCTTCAGCGGCTCTGGTAGGAGATGGAATCTTGAATGTGTTCAAAACAAATACAAATTGTTACAATTTCAGCAAATGGAAGGAGTCCGGGCGTTCTACTCGGCGCAGAATATTCCCGGGATCAACAACTTTATGTCACACGACTTGGGATACGTCGAGGGCGAGGAAATACTGTGCAGTGGAGAAGTGCTGTTCCATGGTCAACCGCTGGGAATAGTGGTGGCTACATCGATCGAGCTTGCCAACCGAGCAACTGAGCTGGTGGAAGTGTGCTACGAAGCTTTGGGTTAGTAATGATACGTACCTGTCCAAGCGCTGAACATTAAAATCTGTTTCTTTCAGCAAATTCCCCAATTCTTACATCGGCAAGGGATGTCATCGAAAGCGGAGCGTACAACCGTGTGTCCAATCAAAACTTCGATCGCCATGGATCTCAGTACGATTCAGCCCACGAGGGTCCGATCAAGATTCAAGGTTGCATGGAACTCAACGGACAATACCACTACACGATGGAAACGCAGACCTGCTTCTGCGTCCCGGTGGAAGATGGCTTAGACGTTTACTGCGCTTCGCACCACACAAAGCACGCCCTGGCAGCCATATCGCAAGCACTGAACGTCCAGGAGAACAGTGTGAATGTCAAGGTACGTCGTGTCGGAGGAGCCTTCGGGGCAAAGTCAACGCGAGCATCGCAGATTGCAGCCGCTTGTGCACTAGCCGCCCAGCTGACGCGACGACCTGTCCGAATGGTGCTACCAATGGAAACCAACATGTCCGCCATCGGCAAAAGACAGGGAGTGTTCAGCGAGTACGAGGTCGATGTGGATAAAAGTGGGAAGATCAACCGGTTAAATCATACGTACACGCACGATTCCGGAGCGGTGATCAACGAAAGGCTAGCGTTCATGACAAGCGATATGTTCAAGAACTGCTACCGAACTGATCGCTGGAATCTGGTGGGGAACATCGCCCGTACCGACGTCTGCTCTAACACCATCTGCCGTGCGCCTGGTACCTCGGAAGGCATTTCGATGATCGAGAACATCATGGAGCACATTGCGCACGTAACCCGGAAGGATCCGCTGGAGGTGCGGCTGCTGAACATGAACAAGGAGAACAAAATGTACACACTTTTGCCGGAATTCCGCAAAAATGTAGAGTTTGATGATCGCCGCAAAGCGATCGATCTGTTCAACAGACATAACCGCTGGCGAAAACGTGGCATCGCGATCATTCCCATGGAGTACCCAATGGAATACTCCGGCACACTGAACGCAATGGTTTCGATTTACTACAAAGACGCTACAGTCGCGATCACGCACGGTGGGATCGAGATGGGACAGGGTGTCAACACCAAGGTCGTTCAGGTCGCTTCGCACATTCTGGGCGTGCCTATAAGCAAGATCGTCGTTAAACCCAACACGAGCTTGACGTCGCCCAACTGCGCAGCATCAGTACACAGCAGAACCAGCGAAACGGCTGCGTTTGCTGTTCAAAGATGTTGCGAAACGCTCGTGGAGCGATTCCTCCCGTACAAAAAGAACAACCCGCAAGGATCGTGGGAGGAGATCGTCGGTCAAGCCTACCTCGCGAACGAGGATCTAGCGGCAACCTACAACTACCAACCAACCGACCTCCAAGCGTACGTCATCTGGGGACTGGCTTGCGCCGAAGTGGAAGTGGACATTCTAACCGGGAACGTGCAGGTATCCCGGGTTGACATCCTCGAAGACGTCGGCGAAAGCATGAATCCGGCCGTCGATGTAGGGCAAGTGGAGGGGGCCTTCATCATGGGTCTCGGGCATTACCTCACGGAAGCATTGACATTTGACCCGTCTAACGGTGCGCTGACAAACAATCGATCGTGGAACTACAAGGTGCCGGGCGCCCACGACATCCCCGTTGATTTCCGGGTGCAATTTCTGAGAAACAGTTCAAACCCGCACGGAGTGTTGAGATCGAAAGCGGTCGCGGAACCTGCGCTCAGTATGAGTCCTGTACTGATGTACGCGCTGAGATACGCCCTGAGGTCGGCGCGGCTGGACGGTGGCTATCCGGATGAGTGGATCCATCTTGGGACGGGAAACACACCGGAGCGGATATTCATGCTGGCGGGGAACTCGATCGATCAGTTTAAGCTATATTAGGTTAGTAGGTTTGAAAAATCTAAATTATTAGGGCATCTGCACCGTGCGGATTTAATTGGGCGGCCAGCTTACTTTGACCTCGTAGCAAGCTCTTCGCGGACTTGTGAAAAATATTGCTCAAATTGATATTATTTAATTCTAAATTTTAACTTTGCTTCGCCCCACAGTTAGATACTTGCAGTGGAGATGCCCTTATTGTCTTTTGCAAGCAGAACATAACCAAACTTTTCGCCACCCTCAGCAAACGTCAAATCAATACAAATTGCTGTCGGATCTTTTTCCGGATCTTACCCGGAAAAGATCCGGCAGCAATTTTGAATGATTTGACGTTTACGAAGCATTAGCATTAGCATTAGCATTTGGAGGACGCCCCACCACCGGAAGGCTCCACAACGCTTATCCCACTGTTTGGTCTGGTTGTGTTAGACCCTCATCCGGAACAATAATCCAACACGGGAGATACCATGTCTTCATCTTTTGATGAGTGTGTAATACAGCCCAGGGCATAAGGGGGTCCACGCCGGGTCCAAGCTATCCTCAGGGAAATGAAGGAATGTTAGTAAACACCTATCTAAAGTGCGCAGGGACCCCTACGTCACCTTAGTGGTATAGATGTTTGTAGGGAGGTTTTGGACTCAATGTTAGTAGGAGAGGTAGAACCCTAGGATATACCCAGAAAGGTATTGCGGGCGAATCAAGTAGAGTTAGTTTTTTTATTATTAAACAGTACAGATTGCACAGTGTAAAAGATGCATGATTTATAGATATTCTATTTAAAGCAACGGCAGACACAACGCGACGAAGCCGTGCATGAATAAATTGACTATTGTATTACTAAACCAATCATTTTCTCCGGTATAAGCAATGTTGATTAAACACAGTTTTAAGATATCTGCTATTAAACTCAAGCTATCGACTGTAAAAGTAAAGAGAAGTTTATATTTTCCTTTAAATTATTATATGTTTAAGCGAAATTCGAGGTTGTAAATGATTTAACGATTCTAATTATGATTTGACGTTTACGAAGCGTGCCGAAAAAAGGTAAACAAATCACTTGGTGCATCAGCCAATAACCTCAAATCTCGATTAAATTTTCAAAAGGCCCTATCTGCATAGGAAACCCATGAGGGATAGGTTGTTTTGAAAATTTAATCTAGAAATACTTCAATACACAAAAAAAGAGAATATGGACAACACAGGCTAAAAACCAACACCAAAATAAACAAAACAAATCATTTTGCAATAATTTACTTCAATATTTACAAGTAAAAGCCACATTTCTACACAATAGCAACACACTCGACGGCGACAGCGCGCTTCTAAATGCACAATCACATGATTCCGTGTCGGCCTTTACAGACGACTGTCCAGAATGGTGCCCGGACTGGAGAGCGCTTCCTTCCGCTCGTGGATCGCGTTGCAGAGCCTTCGATGGGGACCGATCGGCAGCCCCAGTGACTTGATGTCCCCCTCCGTCAGCAGCATCAGCGTCTCCATGTCGATTTCGTTCTTTTGGAAGCTAGAATTAGATGAAATTTTATGTAAATTTTTGTAATTTTAAGTAGAAGAAATAAATACATTGGATAGTAGTCTTCCAGCTTGAAGGCCGCCAAAAACCGCAGCATGGCTATCGCATCGCTCTCCTCGTTGTCCGAACTGTCCGGTTCGCTTTCCGAGTCCGAGATGACCAGCTGCGAGCGCGGTTTGATCGGGCCGTGCTTTGGTTTGGGTTTCGTCGAGCTGTCCGAGGACTCGTTCGCCGAATGTTCGTTGCCCAGCTGTGCCAGCACGGTGGAAACGGAACGTCTGAAAGGAGGTGAAGACAGGTTGAGTTCTTGAAGTCAAACCTTCAAATTATGGATTCCTCACGTCATAGCAAAGTTGCCCGAGGGTCGGTTGAAGAGACTGGGCCGGCTCTGCAGCAGCACATCGTTCGTCAGGTCGTCGTTCATGTTCGCCAGAAAGTCCGGCTGGCTCACCGATCTCGAAATCGTGTTGAACTTTACGTTTGATCCTCCACTCTCGCTGTCATCGTCGACCTCTTCGTAGCCGTTGGAATCCACGTCGAACACGTCCTTGATGTTGCCCCGTTTGCCGTTGTCTTCCGACGAGGTGAACGTCCCGCAGTACAAAATCTCCGAATCTCTCTGGAGTCCCTGGATCGAGCGGACACTGCGCTTTCCCGTTGACTCCACCTCACCGATTTTGAACCCTCCATTCTCCATCTGTTGTCTCATCTTGGACGCTTCGGCCCGTTTCTTCACCGCTCCCCTCGATCCCGTCATAGTTCCTCCCACGAGGGCACTGAATTTGGTCGAGTTGTGATGTCCGTTGTCCTTGTTGGAGTTCTTCAGGTTACCCTGACTGCCGGACCAAATCTTGTGCTTCAACTTTTGCAACACGTTTGATGGTCGATGTGGTCTAATCCTGGTATCGTCATCGTTCGTCTGATCACTCTTTTGTTGCTTCTTGGCAAACTCCCGCGCTTTCTTCTCTGACTTCTTCTTTGCTTGCTCCTTCATATCGCGAACCTTTTTCCTTAAAAATAAAATCAATAAGTTTAATTCCACCTTCATACCTGACATCTCAACCCTCTTACTTATCAACCACCTCCAGATTCCCAGCCGCCGCATCCAAATACCGCAAAATGTTGTCCCGATTATTGATCGCGGCCAAATCCTGCGCACTGTGGTGATCAATATCCAGCGCGTACAGATTCACCCCGAACTGAACTAGAAAGTCCACGCACTGCATGTGTCCCTTGGCGGAGGCCAAGTGCAGCGCCGTGTTGCCAAACTGGTCCGACTTGTCCGGATCACCACTGAAAGATTCAAACGTCCGAGTTAGTCATTTATTTCATCAGTGAAAGAATCCAATTTACCCCCGTCCGACTAGTAGTTTGAGCGCCTCGAGCCGGCCCTCGAAGGCCGCCCACAGCACCGGCGTCATGCCGTCCGAGTCTTTGGAGTTGGCCTCGGCCCGGGTCGTCTCCTTGAGCACGTCCAGCAGGCCATCCTTGGCCGCCCTGGAGGAAAGGGAAATGAATGATGAAGGCATAAATTTAGGATCATATTCTGTTTTGTATTTTTTAAGGATTATTTTCAGCTTTCAGTCTGTATAGTTTAAGTTAGATTAAATTAACGAACTCAAAATAATAAACAGGCCATTTTTTAAAATAACTAGCTTGACAATATTTGAAGCGAATCTTCACCCGTACCCATTAAAATTCTTAAAATTCCTCAAATTCTTAAAAAAATGATTTCTTTAACTTTAAATTCTATAAATTCCATAAATTCTATAAATTTCATAAATTTCATAAATTTTTTAAAATTCTAAAAAAAAATTAAATTCTAAAAATTCTAAAAATTCCAAAAAATCTAAAAATTCTTAAAATTCTTAAATTTCCTAAAATTCTTAAAATTCTTAAAATTCTTAAAATTCTTAAAATTCTTAAAATTCTTAAAATTCTTAAAATTCTTAAAATTCTTAAAATTCTTAAAATTCTTAAAATTCTTAAAATTCTTAAAATTCTTAAAATTCTTAAAATTCTTAAAATTCTTAAAATTCTTAAAATTCTTCAAATTCTTCAAATTCTTAAAATTCTTAAAATTCTTAAAATTCTTAAAATTCTTAAAATTCTAAACATTTCTTAAAATTCTTAAAATTCTTAAAATTCTTAAAAATCTTAAAATTCTTAAAAATCTTAAAATTCTTAAAATTCTTAAAATTCTTAAAATTCTTAAAATTCTTAAAATTCTTAAAATTCTTAAAATTCTTAAAATTCTTAAAATTCTTAAAATTCTTAAAATTCTTAAAATTCTTAAAATTCTTAAAATTCTTAAAATTCTTAAAATTCTTAAAATTCTTAAAATTCTTAAAATTCTTAAAATTCTTAAAATTCTTAAAATTCTTAAAATTCTTAAAATTCTTAAAATTCTTAAAATTCTTAAAATTCTTAAAATTCTTAAAATTCTTAAAATTGTTAAAAATTTTTAAAATTCTTAAAATTCTAAGCATTTCTTAAAATTACTCAAATTTTAAAAATTCTTCAAATCTATAAAATTCGCAAAGTTCTTAAAATTCTTGAAATTTTTATTATTTTTTAAAATTCCTAAATTTCTTAATTCTATAAATTCCATAAATTCCAAAAATTCCATAAATTCCATGAATTATATCAATTCTATAAATTTCATAAAATCTATAAATTCTCCAAATTAATATTTTTTTAAATCGCTGTATTCTTTAAATTCTGGGGTTTGTAGATCATGAAAAACTTAAAAAAAAAATATTAAAGAACTTTCTTGTGTAAATATAAATTGCAGTAGTTTCAGGATTCATTGAATAATTGCCTGTTTTTTTTTTGCATTTTCTTAAATTACATTTTTTAATGTTTTGTAAGTTTTTTGTTTTTTGTTGTTTGAAACTAAACTGTCCTTGAAAGAACATTGACATTTTTTTGTTTATTTTTATTTCTAAGAGTGTTTGAGATCTAGGTAGTTGAAAAAATATATATTTTTATTATAAAATATAACCATGTTTTTACGTTTACGTTACGTTTTTACACTTATCGTTCTTTTTTTTAAAAAAAAAGGTTGAAAATATGGGGTTTAAACAATATTTTTTGTGAGTATTATATTCTCTCAGGCGCAAAAATTTTTTTTTGTTTAAAAACATGTAAAAAAAAAAAGATTATGAGCAGTAATTTGTTTGAACAATTTTCGCGTTTTGTGCGTTATTGAAAACTGCTACGTTTCTTGTCATTATAAAACTAATTCAATTTTTTTAGACAGATCGAAAACAAACACATATTGTTTGGTTTGTTTCACTTCCACATATTTATATGTTACATTTTTTTTATTTACATCAATCTTTTAACAAATCCTTAATTATGAACATGTGTTTTTTTTACCAAATAAATTACTTTAAAATTGGTATAATTAGTTTTGCTCCGATTTTTAAATGGAGAGAGACATTGGCATTAAGAGACATAAATACGGTTCTGTTAAATTCTCCAAACAAAAAGTTTGAAAATGTCAAAGTAAGAAAATGTAGCGGAGGATAAATTTCTGAAGGAAACTAAGCAAACATTATTTATAATTTTGTTTAATGAATGACATAAATTAATGATAATTTTTCAGAAGTGACTCTGACCGCATAAAAGCTCAACTTTAATTAGTCAACGCAATCAAAATCGCTTCGAAAATCAAACCAGACTTTCACTCTAATAAAATTTAGCACAAAACAAACAAACAAAAATCCAAATAACTCACCTGTGTATCCGATCCGATGACATCGTTTCCCGTTATCTGCTAGCTCGTCACTTCCGCTTTCATTGAGCCACACTTGGGTCTTGGATTTTTCGACTCAGAGTTTTTTCACAAAGCAACGTTCGTTCCCATCCCTTCCATCCTTTGCATAATGCTCACAGTCACTTACTTAAGGTATAAGACACAACACGAGACACTCCGCTCCGGTTCACTGCACTGCAACTTTACCGGCTCTGATGAGCGAATTAATGCTCATCTAACTTCAACACTATATCAGTCGCGCAGAATCTTCATTGTAAGGGTAAAATAAAATATAAATTCATCAACTGCTTGTTACGATACGCTACTGTACTCGGGACGGTGTTGAGCAACGAGCGTTACACATTGGCTGCGATATCACTTTCTTCTGTAAGGTAATCTCTCGACTGCTTGCAAAATATTCCCTTGCAGTTTGTGATCTTCACTCGATCTCGATAGACATGGACACCCGCGCTAAAATGTGTACCCTACTACGCACCCGTGTTGAACACGTGTGAAATAAGCTGAAACACAACTTGGCTGGCTTGACTGGCTGGTAACATAATTGAACTCTCGAACCATAGGCAAATTAAAATTGAATGCACCGCTAGAAGAGATAATTTCCCGGCTGGAAATGCCGGGGCCAGATATGGGCGATTCTCTGCGAAATCACCTCTGTTTTTTTCAAGATTTTTTTCAGATTTTTTTTCAGGCTATCCTCTTGAATTTCGAAAAATGACTTTTCATTGTATTTTTTGTGTCTACTAAAAAATGCAAAAAATCTAAGGGAAAAAATCGAGTTTTTTGTGAGAAAAACTTATCTAAAAACTAAGTAATTTTTTAGAGCATAGCTTTTTTATCTTAATAGTCTAATCATAACCTACAAATATGCCAAATCCTAAAAAAAACAATTTTCGAATTATAAAAATCGCGACAAAAGGGCTTTAATCATAATACTTGGTCCTATTGAAAAAAATTTACGCAAATTTCACTTCTTAACATTGAAAATCAGATCACTGCAGTGGTGATGGTTTCCAAGATATCGTCAATTGGGAAATACTAAAAAAAAACTCATTTTAGATAGGTTTCATTTTGGCAAGGCCATATCTCGGCAACCAAAAGTCGGATCAGCCTTTCAAATATATTTTTTCAAAGATGGACAAGGATAAAATATTAACAAGACTGTTGAATCATTGAACCTAAAAATGTCTATAACTCAAAAACGGTGCAGTTTATCATCATTTTACAAAAGTACTTTCCAATTGAGAGTTCAATTTTATATCTAAAAATATTTTTTTGATTTTTTGTGAGATTTTTTTATATTAAAAAAATAACCTAATCCACCCATGTATGCCTTTTCTCACTCCTAAACAAAAATTGGACACAATGAAATTCAGAAATAAAGGACATTAAGCACCAAACAAAATTCTTGTTACGGATCCATTAAAACCAAAAGAGAGCCATTTGAAAGGTATTTTGAATATCATCCAACGATAGGACAAAGTTTGCATACAAATAAGGCTTCAAAAAAGTACTAAAACACCACTTAAGTGGTGTTAACTTTAGACAGTGATGTCAAATCTTAATACTTTTGGACCCGTTTGAGGGAATTTTGAATAGGTCAGATTATCGATCCGGACAAATTTTTCATATAAATATGTAAGATCCGGCTTCAAAAAAGTACTTAAATAACCCTTAAGTGGTAATAAAATATGACAGTGTTGCTAGATCATCAAACTATATGACTCTTTTTAAAAGGTTTTTTTTTAAATACCTGTCCAACAATAGGTCAGATTATTGATCAGGACCAGGCCTGCAAATTGTTTCCAACCCAGCGTACACATGAAGCAAACCAAAATGTCAGTTCACTGCTAGCATCTGACTGTAAGCCTACAGTGTCCGTTCAACCACTGCCGCCTGACTCGTGCCGGTCGGCTGCTGGAGAATGAGAGACGTGAAAAAATGAGCTACACTCACTCAATTCGTGTCGTATGACTGACTCGTAAAATCCTCTCTAAACACTATTTTGACTATTTTTAAACAATTGAATGGTTCTAGACTGTGCAAAACACTTAAAACAACCATAACTTATATTCAAAATTACATTTCCACGCATAAATACCAACTTTTTGTGTAAAAACTTGTTTCTTTATGTGTGTGCGTGCAACGTCGAATGAGCGTTGGTCGACAACTGCCTCGCATTGCAGCTGCTCAGTGAGCTAGGGCACTCACGACTGAGTCGGATTTGTTTATGTCACGGTTTTGCGGTTCAGTGAATGGATCTGAAAAAATCGTGTATGCGTCGCCGATTTTCGCGTCAGGACCCCTTACATTTTCAGCTCTGATCAGGACAAAGTTTTTATACAAATAAGTGAGATCCGGCTTCGAATAAATACATAAATACACACAAAAAAATATTATGGTAATGACAAAAGTAACTTACTTTTGAATTTAAAAGTGGTCAAAATTTGCTACATTAAAAGTTTTTTTCTTGTTATAAAAATGAAAACTTTTACTGCTACAGTTTTTGAAAATCTCATTGCTAACTGATTTAAAAGTTTTAACTTTTAATTCGACTGTATAATTTGTTTCATTTTGTCGTTCTTGTGAAACCGTGTACGTCTAAGTCCAAAATGTAAACAAACGTTTAGGTGATTTCGGTGGTTAGTGAGTGGTGGTCCACGACGTCAATCAAAACAGAACGCGTCTGCAGTCAGGACTTGAACGCGGATACCTTCGAAGGAGGATGGTGCGGAGCAAGGTTGGGGGATTAGGGGAAAGTTGGTTTTCAAAAGGATAAGGCCAGCTTCCTGCCGGATCTTCAGCTGTTTCACGACCGAAATGGGTAAGAAGGAAACTTTTGTGTTTGATGGCGTTAGTGTTTGATTTCGTTTGTTTTTTGTAGGACGCCGTTTATGCAGATCTGAATTCGCACCGGTTGTATTCGGTGGTGGTGGCCCAGGGTGGGTAGACGAGATTGAAGTTGGAGCAGATTTACATCCGCTTTTTGAACAAGTACGATAAAGTAAATTTTAACGGTGAGGAGAAGGATCCGACGGAAGAAGGAAACGACGAGAAGCGATCGGAGGTGGTCAGCGCAGATGTTGCACTCGGTGCCGGTGGTTTACGACCATCAGCAGCATTATGTGCCGGAAGTGATGACGGGACAGTTTGGGATGTCCTGAGGGTCCACAGTCCATTGCTCGGTGCGGGACATGTTTGACGAGTATTACCTAAACATCCGGAAGAACAGTTTGCACCAGTTCTGGAAGGACCGTCTGTACGAAAGCCGCAGGTCATGAAGCTGTCGTACTCGGATTACTTCTAGAGGTTGAAGCGATTTCCGACAAACCTGATCAAGAACATCTACCTCGGATACCGAAGAATTCACCGGTGAGTATTGAAAATGTGTTTAGTGTCTAACCAATTTAATTTACTTTCAAACTCTTTCAGCAACTCCCACTCGCAAACGCTCAACTCGCGACGGCGCAGCTTCGGCCGGATGAACTGGCAACATCTGTGTCGTTCTCGAAGGAGGACCAAGTGATCGGGAACTATCGGTTCAGGCGCTTCACTTCCCAGTCGGAAAACGTCGACTTCCCTTACCGAATCAACACCCAATGGCCAACTCCTCCAAGCCTGTCGTGATGATGGCCGGCAACGAGACCACCCTGTTCTCTACATCGCTGTCGCGCTTCAAAATGAAGGCTACGATGTTAAGCAGCATAAGCAGCAGTTTTAATATTAAAATAAAAATAAAAATAGAAATAAAATCCATCACATTTTTCGAAAATCATCACTGTAATGTTAAATGTTATTTATCGTTGCAATAAAAAGTTTCTTCTTAAAATAAAAGTAAAAAACTTTTACCGATACAACGATTTTGTTCCAGAAATGCATGGTAGTATCAAAAACTTTCCAACTTTTAAGTAAAAAGTTTGAACTTTCTACGAATATTCACCAACGCGAACTTTTAATCCAACGAACGATCTTTTTAAATTTACAGTATTTTTTCTTTGTGTGTACCACTTAAGTGGTTAAAACTTGAGACAGTGTTGCAAGTTCTTAAATTTGTTGATCTCGTTTGAAAGGTATTTTGAATACCTATCAAACGATAGGGCAGATTATTGTTCAGACAAATAAGTGAGATCCGGGTTCAGAAAAGTACTTAAGTACTTAAGTGGTCATAATTTGAGACAGTGTTGCCAGATATTTAAACTTTTTTACTCATTTAGAAGGCATTTCGAATACCTTTCCAACGATAGGTTTGATTATTGATCCGGACAAATTTGTCATACAATTGAATGAGAATTGGCTTCAAAAAGCCCACAAATACCATAAAAGTTCGTAACATGAGATAGGGTTGCCAGATCTTCAATGTTTTGGACTCGTTTGAATGGCCTTTTGATTTTCTATCAAACGCGATATTTTTACGATTTTCGGTCATTCATCTAACATCCAGATATATGCAAAAACACATTTGTGTACATAATTTTGAATTACTTATCGAAACTTCAAACAATTCAAAAGCGACATACGGGACACTAAACCGAGTCGGTCACACTCATACACACCTACACACATACGGACAGACATTTGTTCAGTTTTCTAAGTCAAAAGGTATACATGAAGATGGGTTAACCAATAAACAAACTAACAAAAAAAATTGAGCTTTCTGTAAAAGTTCATTTCTCGAGTTTTTTTTGAAAAGGTCCTATCAACAAAATTTTCACTTTTTGCTTTTTGGGTGTTTTTGAATACCCCTGACTCAAGGCGGTTCTAAAAACACCCAAAAAGCAAAAATTGAAAATTTTGTTTATAGGACCTTTTCAAAAAAAACTCTAGATTTTAAGAGAAACATTATTTTTTCATAAAATAAAAACGTTGGCCAACAACAAAACGTCCCTTTAGTTCAAAAGTTGGCACTTTTTGTCTACTAAAACATAATTAATTTTTTTTTGCCAAAATCGGGTTTTTAGGGAAAAAATATATTTAAAAAATGTGTATTTTTTGGGAAGATTTTTACAATTTTCTCTGAATAGTTCTGAATAGTACCCTAACCAAAGGTGCTTTTACTTGAAGAAACATTGTTTAATTGCAAAAAAATAACATTTTCGAAAAAATGCATGTAAATGCCTAAAATTTGATAATGGTGCACAAAAAATGTGAAGTGATTTTGATTGCAAATTTGATTTTGCATCTTAAAACGGGTCTTGAAATAAAATGTTTAATTAAGTTTAGCAGTAGGATTGATTTTTACAAAAATATCATAACCAGGGTACCGGATTTTGCACTATCCCTAACTTAAGCATAAAAGATGTCTTATTTGATCCCCTAACACATTAAAAAAAACTAGAATAGATTTTTTTTGGGAATTGAGCTTTTAGTACCTTCATCCGGGAACATTGAGTCTGGTAGTTTCAGCATTTTTGTGTGACCCCATCTCACCCCCAGAACCAACGTCAAATGCCAAATAAAAAATATGAGTGTTTTTTATGAACCTTTTTTTTCCTGAAAAGTCCATTACATTCGATCAGAAAAAAAATCCTTCTCAAAATATAGATTTTCTCTACAACAATTGTATGGAAAACCGATTGATGCAAAACTTTTCATGACACGCGTCAAACAAGTTTTAGCCAAATTAAGAATTACAAAAAATGTCGATTTGTAAAAACGTAAAGAATGACTCAGTAGATCACCATCAAACTTAGAACCTTTAAAATTCACCTTTTTATTAATTTTAACCTTGTCTTGAAAAAAAAAACTCTGAATCTCCAGAGAACCACTCAAATGAGAAGGTAAACAAACACAACAGCCCCCCCCAAAGCATATCGGTGAGGCATTAGAGTTACTGTTAAAACAAACAAAAAAAAGCACCATTCTTTTTGCCCGACCGTATTCAAACGATCTCACACCTCCGGCGGGGCCGCCGGATCGTTGTTTGCGAGCGCTCGTTTAATCAGGATGGAAAATCATGCCCCAGACTTGTCGTGTTTAATAGCATTAATTTATTCGCAAAATCTCGTTTCGATCGTTGCGGTAGCCACATTTTGGGGTTTGTTTTGAGTCTGTGTAGTGTATAGTTTGAGCGTAACGGACTGCCGATGATCTATTTCGCGTTTTGGTTTATGGTCCAGCCATGGTTCGCGCAAGGGGAAACGCCTCGAGATTAGTCGCTTTCCAAATGCTGTTCAGATCAACGTTCTCAATAAAGAGACAAATTTCGATTAATGTTTTATGACAAAGTGAGGGTCACAGACTCAGGCCATGACTGTAATCACAGCGTGAAATGGTAATAAACCTTTGGAGCATAACTGATGGAAATTTGCATGAAAATAGCCACGAAAAGGTTCAAACGGGCGCAATATATGGGGTTCCAATAATTGCAAGTCCCTTTTGTTGGGGAAGCCAGACAGGTTTCAGATGAAATAATTTGATTGTGCGACTAATAAAGTTGAATCAACTTGCTATTCAGGTTTTGTTTCCAGTTTGCCAAATGTTATAATCATGCTTTCAAATCGTTTCACAATACCCATCAGGTGGCTCGAGCTTTGCAAAGCCCTTGTTAATACTTTTTTGTTAAATTAAAATTAGAGAATACTACTCAACAGTTATATTATGTGAGATGAAATAAGTTTTTCATTAATTTCAAAATAAAACAACAATTTCCAAACTAATTCAAAAAGAAGAGACTGTTAAACGTAATTTGAATAATTGTGACCAAACGCCTGCCTATTTGACACTGATTTCTCCACCAGAGCAATTGATATTTTGCACTCATTTTCCAACAAATTTGGACAAATTGGTCTGCAAAGCAGCTTTGCTTTGGCGCGCGCTCGCAACGCACACACACGAGACATGCAATGATACAATTTCTTTCTCGAATCAAGAAAAGTAGACGAAGAAAAAAACTCCCAGCAAAACCTGTTTCCTTTCCCAAGCCGCCCGCCGGCATCGGTTCCCATTTCGTGCCCGTCCGTAAGTAATCCATCACTCATCCGGAGCCATTATGGAGTGCCTACACGGGCGCTTATGCGATAAATGTGCGCGATCAACAGCGTACATTGTACATGAGCCACAGAGACCATGCCTGTTGAAGCCTTCCGGGGCAACAATTTGCCAAAAAAAAAAAAATCTGAAAGCACTCCCCCGAAAACACTCTCTGTTCTGGTGGTCAGACGTGCACGTGTTTGAGTAGGGTGACCAACTTAAAAAAACTTATTAATCTTTTAGTTAAGGTTTGTAAAAAAATGGTTTAAGTTGAAATTACAAAATTTTCACACCAATTTTCCTGGACACCCTAATTTTTCATACAAATGAATATTGTAGGGTAATTACGGTTCTGACTGGCAGCGCACATGATGACGTTGCAACTCACTTCCCGCAACTGCTCGTCTAGAGAGAGGACCCACAACGAAAGAGTCGGGTTCCTCGCCGGTTGTTCCACTCTGGAGCATATTTTTCGCCGGTGGTGGTTGGGAAACTGTTGGTCAATTTTTCAGTTTATTTTGGTTTCCTCTTTTCTTTTCAGAATGTTGACTCATGATGCTCAAATGCCCACCAAAAACATTAGACTATAGCAGACCGTTGGGTTTGGGACAAATGTGGTGAGCTCATTGACACCACCGCGGTTAATTCGCGGAAGAGGGGTTCATGCAGGTTGTGTCGCCGTCGAGCCGCTGGAATGGTTTCGTTGTTGTGGTCATTATTCGTGCACTGAAAGGGCGACAGATCGTAGATTGGGCTAATTTCGGTTGTTCAAACGATTCCGTATTGAAGGGGTCTTCGTGTGGCTCTAAAATTACAATTTCTGTGAAAATGTCAGTGCAAATTTTATGTCAAGTTTTTGTAATCTCGTAAACTTTTTTAAATTGATTAAATAGTACGGATATTACTTTATTTCAATGGAAAAAAAGTTTTACCTTTTAATTCATAATATTTCAGGTCTAAACGTGCTTTCACTCATCATTTTAGAATGTTTGTCGTGTTTTTTTTTTCATAAAAAATGTATTTACTATAAACATCAATCAACTTACCCATTAATTTACCGATTATTACCTCATTTTCAATATGATTACGTGTTAAAATCATAATGTGTAAAAAAATGTAGTTGAAAATGTGTACTTTTAGATGCTTTGTTTGGTTTTGCGCCAAAATGTGCCATTTTGAAAACACATAAACTTGAAAATCACTTCAAAATATAATTATAAATCTTTATTAAAAGGCTTATAACATGTATCACCAAAAAAAGTTCTTTTTGGTCATTTTTGCAAATATGTCATATGTCTCGTGTAGATCAAGAGCTAGAAATTTAGCTTCTTCGACAAACAGTGTTGGAATTCGAGCGAGAAGAAGGAAAGCATTTCTCGCTCGCGAACGAGGGAGAGAACTTGTAGTACTTTTCTCTTCTCGCTCGCGCTCGAATTTTCGTTCGCGTTCTCGCTCTCGACGCGAGCGCTCGCGAGCGCCTCTGGCTATCCGTTCGTCCCAAGCTAGCAATTTGTTTATCAGGCTTATGAATACGGACCAGGCGATGGTATAAAGGTGTAACTTCAATCGCTGTGTTGTTTTTTGTTCGTTTCTAACACGTTCAACTTCTCGCGAACGGGCAATTCTGGCTCGCGAGAAAGCCCGTTCGCGAGCGGAGGAGAGCACGGGCAATCGGTGAGTTTCTCTCGGCAGCTCGAGACTCGCGGCGAGAACTCGAGAGAGAGAAATTTTTCTCGCGAGAGCGCGATAATACCAACACTGTCGACAAACTTTAATGAACTTTTGTCCTCTACAACTTTGCCAAAGACACAAAAGCCCTCACCCAAAAAAATAGATTTTGGTTGACACCCTGGAATGTCATCACTATGTATGTCAATAACTTCAAAAGATTATCAAGTACAACAACTCTTCCGAAGACACCATTTGGCTAGGACGTCAAATGAATGAGTTAACAATTTGTTTCGCTTAATTTTGTCGTCAGTTCGATTCTCGTACTGGGCACGGTGTGTTTTGTAGAACAAACTAATGATAAAAAATTCGGTAAGTCAGATATTTGGCACCGTGAAAGAAGGGCTCTTTCCCGACATTTTGCAAAGTATACCGAAATATTTCGTCGGAGGGTCTAGTGCAACTTTTTTTGTTGAATGTTATTTTTCGATTCTATGGGATATTTTTTCAAAAAAGTCACAGAAAATCGGTGCATTCATATTGATATCACTCAAATCTCTAGAACTTCTTACGTTTTGAGAACTCTAACCAACTATATTTGACCTCCAAAAAAAATCGAACCAAATTTTACCAGATTTCTAGCTTTCTTTGAAATTACCCCAAGATCCAAGCTCGAAACCCCGATACGACCGAAAATAAATCTTTTCTTTGTACAATTTTTTATGAAAATAGAGCAACACATTGCCCGTATACGAATTTGAGCAATAAACAATGCAAAACATGGATTATTTAATTAATAAACTGGCATATTCATAAAAAATTTGAGTGATATCAACATGAATGCACCGATTTTCTGTGACTTTTTTGAACAAATATCCCATAAAATCGAAAAATAATCTTCAAAAAAAAGTTGCTCTAGACCCCCCGACGAAATATTTCGGTATAGCGTGGTGTGGGATGATGAAGTCAAAAAAAAATATAGAAATTTCACTTTGCAACGGTCCCTTTTAACTCCTGAACTACAGCCTGATTAAAACACGATGTTTTTGAACATTTTACTAAATCGAACCTAACTCGATAATTTTGTACAAAATTGTGGTCATTCATATTGAATTTTGTGCATGTTTCTGCTGCATTTCAAATTAATCATTTTAATTATTTATTTTTAATTAAAAAAAAAATCGCAAGAAATAATTTACAAAGGACTCGATTATCTTTGCAATCGTGTTTAACAAAAAATGTTTAACATAATCGTAAAACCGACAGAAAATCATATCATGAATCTGTGTACGTATATTCAATTTATGCTCCTAATATAAGACAGAAATATCAGACTTTCAAATATATTGCCTTATTCGTAATTAAAGCAACATTGTTTTTATTATTTTTGTTTTTTATTTGACTAAAATTATTACAACAAATGTTCAATGTTGAAAATATAAACTGGGAAGAATTTTTTAGAATCTTGAAAACAACTTTTATTCACCCGACATAAGGCCGTTGCAAATATTTTTCAAAGTTTATGTCGCCCCCTTCAAAATCGGTCTGAAAAATCAGGGGCAAAAAAATATTTTTCCAAAAAACTTCAAAATTTCCATGAAAATAGAAGTCTAATCAACTGAAAACAATCTAAAATGCATTTTTCTGCATTAATAATCATATTTAGCATATTTGGGCTTGTTTAAAAATGTTTTGAATTTTTATGAAATTCCAATGTACAGCACCGCAAAAAAATTATGTTTCGCAAAAAAAAAATTTTTTCGTCAATACTTAGATATTTTGGAAACTAATGATGGCAAAACAACTGGACAGGAGTATAATGCATTTAAAAACACTTTTTTCATTAAAATGTTGAAACCATGGCTCGTAATTTCAATTTTTATACTTTTTTATTTTTTTGCCCCCCCCCCCCTCGACTTTGATCAGAGTCGAGGGACATAAACTTCAAAAAATATTTGCAACGGCCTAACTGAATCAAAATTTAATACTTTTCGATACAAGGACTTTAAAGTTTTATTTTTCAGCACTAAAATGGTATCTATAAAGTTTGACTTTCCAGCACTTGTGTTGAAAAGTTACTTTTTTCAATATTATATTGATTTGAACGTTGAACTGACTTAACACAGGATCGTTCGACTTCAATCCACTTTCAAAGGGTGTTTTTTTAGGAATTAAAAAAACTGTTGTTTGCAACTCGTTGCATTAACTACTATTTCAGCGCTCCCCCTACTTTTTAAATTCGGTAAACCTCGTTGGATAAATTTACAACTCGTGCTAAAAATCTTCTTTTTGCTACTTGTGGCGTAAACTACTATTTCAAAGCGTTAGTAACTTTTCAGGGTCAAATTGGCCATTTAGGCAAGATTGAAGAGAATTTAATCTCACTTTTGAGAATAATTGAATAGATACAGCACTACCTCCTGATAAAACTTTACAAAAAGCTAGTGTTTACAAACAAAAAATAAATGATTAATTGTTGACAAATTTTGTTTATATTTCGCCTTTAGCCTAAAAGTATCAATCAGTGAACAATTTTCAGCTTGTCGAGCGGGGTTTGAATGCAAGTCGCGTATTTTGGGCGCTCTTACATACAAACAAATCAAACTAAAGAATTCCAATTTTAAATGAAATACATTTCAAGGCTGAATCCTGAATGTTGTGCTTTAACCCTCTACAACCTAACCCCGCATCTAAACAGGCTTTGATCTAAAAAATTTCCAATAATCCATTTTTCAACCAAATTTTGATCATTGGAAAGAAGAAATCTTATAACTTTAGAAAATATTAGGGTTGGAAAATTGACTTGTTTTATGTGACTTTGCCAATGTTATTAAAAATGTCATTTTTTAAGGGGGCAACTCTGGCTGTGTGTTTTATTAAAATTTCCTATATTTTAATTTAACTAAACAAGATAAATGCAAATTAAAATATTAAAAATAAAACAAGAAAAACTTACAACAAGAGAAGTAAAGTTTCTTGTAGAACAAAAGTTGTTGGCCATTAGAGGGTTATGACTTTCGGAGCCAAGTTCTTGCATCGTTTGACAGGTAATGCAAAAATCGCACCAATCATTCAAAGTTCAACATAAAATTAAATAACAATGAGAGAAAGGCATCAAAAGTTATGTTTTGCATTTGATTTGATGAATTTAATTTTTCTTTTAACAGAGTTTGCTACCTAGACTTTTATTATGACATAATTTGTTATATTCTGAATGCAAATAATTAGTCCAAGTCACAAAAACCCTGCGTTTACGCACTTTGTGCTCACATCACTCACTCAATCACTCACAAATCAGCCACCTTTGGTGTACACTTGCTCGTGCGCGCGCGCAATTTAAAACGGTGTTTTGTCGGAACAATCAAAGAGCCATTTGGTGTGCTGGGTTTAGAGCAGCAACAGCAGCAATTGAAGCCATTTTTCCGTTTCAGTAATTCTCGCACTCGCCCGCAAGATGTGTGTCTGTAGGTGCCCAAATAGCAATACTTTGTTCCAACATCTTACTGTAGATTAGATCTATCGTAGATTAGTATTTGATTAGGTGGAGTCGATTAATTGGAAGGTTTCGTTGTGACTGCCAAAATTCTGCTAATTCTTTCAAAATAAGGCAAATTTCCAGATAATCGAGGCTGCACTGTACTGGTACGAACATATCCAGTATTGGGGGAGGTGGTGCAACTTTCCAACCCGATCTTTGCGCGGTTAGCGCTAATAACCACTACTGCTATTCTACAAACGCTCTCGAGCCAAGTCTGACCGACCAATCTGAATGGGAATACAAGTATGGTTCGTTCGCACCGTAGTGCAGAGTTGGGTGTTACATTTCAGCTTGCGTTTTTTTCGGCACTCCAAGTACGCTCAAGTACGAGCTGAGTTGACAGAAACTTGACGGCGGTCCATGTTCATGACATCAGCGAAGGATTGTTGAAACGACGCCAGCGGCGATGTTCTCTGTCCACTCTGCTGTCACTTGGGAAGGCGATATCGCAGCCAATCACTATCAGGTGGTCGTTCGGTCGATATCTAATGAGTAATTCACGTTTCAATGGGGCCACTTATCGCTGTACTCAATTGCGGACAGGACTTTGATGATAAGATAACAAACGGTCCTGTCCTGCGCGTGAAGGTTGCTAAAACTAAACACTTGAATCACTGAAGCGGATGGTCAATTTGGTACGTTCTCGAGTGCGGTCACGCGCGCAAGGCCGAATTCTTCCTTAAAACACCCCCGTTGAACAAACACTCAATTGACGCGACTTGAATTAGTCACTAATTTTTTTGGGCTGAACGTTCACCAAAGCACTTGTGAACGCGTTTTTTGCAATCTGCACTTCACCTCTGCAGAACAAGAGCAACGCCAGACAGTGGTCAGCGCAACTCCGACTATCGGACAACTCGGCGTCTCTTTCAACATGTAACCATTATTCCTCCCTAACTATAACAATAATAAGACACAATTAAACCGCGATCAACACTTGTCGCTCGTACCGTAGATATACAAAGGACAGAGTCGGCGATCAGCACGAAGAAGAGTCCAAACGAGCCAGCTGCAAATTCCACCGTGTGTCTACGTTCCACGCGTCCCGAACCGAAACTAGAAGAGACTCTCTTTGCAACACTTCCATGAACCTGCACACGGCGGGTTTGTCGCTGTATGAGTTTGCTCAGGTGTAATAATACCACCGACCGATTGGTTGATGGTGGTGTGTGAGCGCGGAAGAGAACGCGAGCGATCGTACACAGTGGCTGGTGGCTGGAAAAGGGGCATGAACTCGGACGGACCTGTACACGGGCAGCTGGAACCACAACCAGTGGGCCGGTTCGGTTGGTTGGTAGACTTTGCGAATGTCTGCATGGCGTGCTCTGGGAACAAGCAAAGCACTAATACGAATGTGGAGGGACGGAGCAGAAAGCGAAGCAACTTGGGGTTGGTATAAAGCTTTGCAAGGGTTGATATAAGCTTTTTATAGCGAACAGGTGTGGAGTAGAAGCTTGTGAAACAGTCATCCCACATATTCGGAGCAGTTGAGATCGGCCAATGTTCAAAAAATCATAGAAAATCGATAATTGAACATAATGATTCGTTTTTAGCTTAATTTGAAAGCTTTTGTTGTGATCTATTGAGCTATGTTTCGAACAACTACAAATTTGAAAATTCGGGATGAATTTAGGCGATTTAAAAAAAGCAAATGTAAAAAAGTTAAATTTCAGAATATTTAAATAATTCAAAGGCAAAAATAACATTTTAACTCTTGATTAACGGTGCACATCAACCAGAGCTTTTGCACTCAGATTTTTGTTACAGACATTTTGGTATCTTCAAAACTACGGGAAATACCAATTTAATTTTTTATTCATCCCCTAAGCTACCATTTCCATAACGATTTACAATAAAATTTGTCAATTTTTATAATCAAATTATTTCAGGATTGAATTCGTAAGTTCAACTATTTTAAAACAAGAAGACAACAACATCCTTGGTTGCTGTGTACCCTTAAACGTCATCGAAAAACTATGTAACTATTTTGGAACAATAAAACATGTCGCCTGCTAAGTGTGCCCACCGGAACAAGCCCCCGAATGCCCACAAAATAGTAGTTTATGCAACAAGTTGCAAAAAAATGATTTTTTCAGCACAAGTCGTACATTAATCTAACGAGGTTCACTGAGTTGGATAAATACGAAGAGTGCTGAAAAAATCATGTTTTGCAACGAGTTCCATACAACATTTATGCAATTTCGAAAAACACCCATTGAGTGAAATTTTAAGTCAAATTTGCATGTATTTTGTCAATAAATTGTTTAAATCGAAAAAAATGTTGAAAAGTGTTACTTTTCGAAACATTTCAGTGCTGAAAAGTAGAACTTTTCAGCATTTATTTTGAAAAGTGTTGCTATTCAATTATGTTATTTTTGGTACAGAAAAGTAGGTTATTTCGTCGTTCAAGAATGACAGGAAAAGTAAGTAGTTTCACGACGGAATTGAAAAAAGCACTTGTATTAAAAAGTAATACTTTTGAACATTGTTTGAACCGTTTAATCATTGAATAAATACATGGACATTTGGTTTATGACTACATTCAAAGGATGATTTTCGTAATTGCAAAAAATGTTGTGGGGACCTCGTTGCAAAACTTGATTTTTACCGTAGAGTTACAATTTTTATAAAAAAGGAGTTAAAATTTTTATGAAAAATTCCAGGTAGGGTATACATCTTTGACCAATTTATGACAGTATTTAAAAAAAAAACAATCTAGAAAAAGATTTAACTTCTGACTTGATTTTAAATGTGCAATCAAAAAGTACTTTAGGGAAATTTTGATAAGGTGCACCTTGTTTAAGTTAAAGCCATTCTAGGTACCTAACTTTAATGAAGACACAGTATTTAAATTAAAAAAGCCATGTTTGTTAATTTTTAAACATTTTTTTTCAAAAAGTTTAAAAATTCCCTACATTTTGCTTTTTAAGTACATCGTTGATACGGCCTTTGATTGCTGATATTTTTGATTTGATATTTCGGGAACACATAATCCGATTTTTAATTTTGAAAAATGAGAAATTTGTGAAAATTTCAGCATATTTTAATAAAAATTAATTGAAAATTTTAAAGTTTTGCCCAACATTTGAAAATGTAAAAAATAAGTATTTTTAGCCCAAACAAAAAAAAAAACTTGATTTTAAAATTTCAAAATAATACTAATTTGAAAGAGAAAAAAATTCACAGCATTTTCACTTTTAATTTTTTTATTCAAAAGCAGGCACTACAGTCCGAAGGCCTCGGAAAAATCACGAAAAAATAAATTTTTTTCGCTGTCTAATTTTTGATTGCCGAGCTTACGTATGACCCCTAAACTGCGCTGGAATGATTTAGAATTTTTCAATCCAAGATGGCGGTTGGCATTGGCAGTGATGCAATAATAAAAACAATGCATTTTATTGTTTAATAGGCAATCAACAACTCAAATTTGACTAAAATGGGGTCGCAGAACTCGAATTTTATGTTGAAAACAAGAAAATGAAAAAAAAAACACGAACACATTTTTTTTGTTCGTGATTCGATTATTCGAAATCCCAAACAAACCTTCGGATAATCGAGGCTTCGGATAATCGAGTCTGGACTGTATCTTCATAAAATGAGAAACGACGACTTTAACATAAAAATACCTAAATTAGATATAACTTAAAACGGTGCTCTTTATCAAAACTGCAAAACTTTTTTTTTCATTAAAAACGAAGTAAAAGAATAGTTTTGACCTTTTTAAACATGTTTTTAAGTCATTATTTTTTTCAAAAAATCATAAGTTAGTCAAAAACTTCACAGCTAAAAAAGTAGTAATCCAGCTGCGTGTAAAAAGCCTGGGTGTAAAATAAAAATTGCATTATTTTATGCAATTTTATGTGATTTTACACCCTGAAATATGTAGCCCATCAGTATGGGTAACCTACTTGACCGAAATGTCAAGCTAATATATGCGTTTATCCTTACAGCTTTTCATCGGTCTGATGGCCGAATGGGCTAAGGCGCCAGTCCTTACTGTTGGTGCTGGGTTTGAATCCCGTCGATTGCAACTTTTTTTTGTGTTTGCAAAATTTACATGCAGTTTGTAATATTAAGTGTTTATTTTGACGAAGGTGATGTGCATGCTTTTGCATGCGAATTTACCATCGGATTTTTTGCTGTGTTGATGCCTCTTCTGAAACTTTCTAAAAAGATGAGATGTTAAGTCCGCTAAAACATATAAAAAAATTAAAAATAGTTTTTTTTAAACCAATTTAAGGCCGTTGCAAATATTTTTCAAAGTTTATGTCGCCCCCCCCCTTCAAAATTGGTCTGAAAAATCAGGGGACAAAAAATTTTTTTTCAAAAAACTTCAAAATTTCCATGAAAATAGAAGTCTAATCAAATGAAAACAATCTAAAATGCATTTTTCTGCATTGATAATCATATTTAGCATGTTTGGGCTTGTTTAAAAATGTTTTGAATTTTTATAAAATTCCAATATACAGCACCGCAAAATTTTTATTTTTTGCAAAAAATAAAATTTTCGTCAATACTCAGATTTTTTGGAAACTAATGATGTCAAAACAACTGAACAGGTGTATAATGCATTTTAAAGCACTTTTTTCATGAAAATGTTGAAACCATGGCTCGTAATTTCAATTTTCACACTTTTTAATTTTTTTGCCCCCCCTCGACTTTGGTCAGAGTCGAGGGACATAAACTTCAAAAAATATTTGCAACGGCCTAAACTGCCGTTCTACGCATAATTGTCCCATGTCAGTTTTGGACGATTTTGACTTTATGACATTTTTAAGTTTAGTTTGATGTGTACTTTAAGAAAAACACATAAAATTTGGTACTTTGTTCAGAAACTCATTGAAAACAACACCAAGTCTGTTTGTCCCATCGTTAACTTCTACGCATAATTGTCCCACCAAGTATTTTCTTACACGTAAATCATTGGTTTAACTAAGCATTATGTCTTGTTTATCTGTTGTATAGCAAGAGAATCACAAATAAGGGTGATAAACTGCTAACTGGGCCGATCAGGGACACATAGGGCGAATAGGAACCCACGGGACAATTATGCGTAGAAACATAGAAATCGGTCGAAAAATTTCAATCGCGTTTTTCTCAGTTGCACTTTTTTGAACATGGGACAATTATGCGTAGAACGGCAGTAAAGTGATTTCAAAAATTAAAAAAAAAAAAAAAAAATGACGGAGACACCATAACGATCAGAAAATGTCATTCCCAAGATATCGATTTTCGAATATTTACATAATGTTTTTGTATGGATAGCTGCGTATGGCGAATCCCCAGAATTCAAAAAATTAAATGACATGAAACCGGCCGATAACATTATATTTTTATAAAACATGGATGTTTTTTTTTAAATGTCAAGGTCGGTAGGAGGTCAAATTAAGAAGTTCGTTTTTTGAGTGCTTTTATAGCCTTTCATCAGTAAGATGAGGAAGGCAAAAACTGTGTTCACTAATCTGAAACAAACATCGTTGTTTTTGTCTTTCAATCCATAGCATTAAGTGTGTTTTGTTAAACTAAAAAAAACATATATTATTTATTTTTAGTATTTCTATTATTTCTATTTACTCTTACTAGACACCAATGCTATGCTATGCTATGCTATGCTATTTCTATTTACTCTTACTATGGTTTGGTTTCTGTTTCATTACATGATTTTATTTCTTATTTGTACTAACTATTTTTACATATTTTTAGATTTCATGGCACGATAAAATGGAGGACATAGCTTCATGTGAATTTTACAGAACTAAATTAATCCTACAGTCTACTTCGTGTGCGCTTTCAATCGACCAGATAAATATTTGAACTCATCATCCCACATTAAGCTTCGATCATCATCCCCCATCACGTCGTTCTCACTCGCGTTTATTTTTGGCACCACTTTCCCCCTTTGGCGACGAACCAAATAATCCCAACACGGATCTTACCACCCGAATTACAGCGGCCAACACCAACCCCACTAATAATAACATCAATCCGTACACGTCCAACAGGTTCCGCTCGGCGTAGGATAGCTCGGGTGCGGCCGAGTGCAGCTGGGGGGCGCCCCGATGTCTGATCACGTACTCGACCCAGAATACGGTCGTTTCCGCCGGGGTGGCCATTTTGTCCCGGTATCGGTCGGAGATAAGTCTAGCGTTGGTTGTGAAGGAGGGGTTGGCGAGGACGGTTTGGATGGCTTCGGAGATTGACTGTTGGGACAGGTGTTCGTACTCTACGCTGGTTCCGTAGCCTGCGTTCCGGGCGCGTGCCATGTTGAGCCGTTGGTCGCCGTAGATGGGGACGCCCACCATGGGTTTGCCGTGGTACAGGGATTCCGTTGAGCCGAGCAGACCACCGTGGGTGATGAAGAGTTTGACGTTTGGATGAGCCAGGATGTCGTTCTGGGGCATCCACTGCTTGATGAGGACGTTCTTTGGTTTGTTGGGGAGGCTTGTGTTCTCGTACTTCCAGAGAACGTTTTCTTTTAGTTGGGCGAAGGCGCTGATGAAGGCGTTGCGTTTCTCTTCGGGGAAGTTGCATCCTTTGAGCATGGAGCCCATGCTGAAGTAGATGACGCCGTGTTTGGAGTTGTCCAGGTAGTCTTGAAGGTCTTTGGACAGCTGCTTTGGTCCGTCCATCTGAATGCCGCCGATTTCAATCATGTTCGGGGCATACGGATGTGGGAAGCTCAAACTAAAGTGCTGATTCAACAGCACTAAGCTTGTATTTTTTCTTTGCTGTTCCAACGAAACAGTTGCATTGGGGAAGTACTTGTCGTACATCGCTTCTTGGCGAGGCAGGAAAACATTCTTGTAATAGAAGTGATCTACGTTCCAGAGCAGCGTGTTGGTGACACGTTCCCAGAAGCTCATGCGATCCGTATAGCTGAGGAAGGTGTGTGGAATCTGGGAGTACGGATACGGCGTTCCGACAAGCTCGTTGGCCCACAAAGACGCCCCAAAAGGAGAAAACACAATCAACGGAGCCTTAAAATGCTGTGCAAATCCGTACAAAACGTCGCTCACGAAGCATTCCACAATTACGGCGTCAAATGACTGATTAGAAGCCAGAAATTCTTTCACGTTTTCGTGTGTCAGAATCATTTCCGATAAGGCCGGCCCAATCTCGGTGTACAGCTGATAAAGCACGTTCAAGTACGGAGCGTTGCGGTACTGGAACAGATTCGGCGCAGATCCTAAACGGCGCACAAATCATCAATTAGCTAGTGCCCAAGGTCAATTTCACACCTCAATCTTACCTCCTTTATCGAACACTAACTCTTTCAACTCGATGGCGCGATAGTTGCTGGGCGCATCCTTCCAACGGTGTGCACCGATAACGGTTACGTCGTGTCCAGCCCGGGCCAGAGCCTTCATGATACCTTCCCCGATCGCGTAGTGGGACCATCCTGCCGACGGTAAAACTCCCAAGATCCTCGCCCCGTTCAACGGAACAACCAATCCCGCCAATAACACCACAGCTATCAATCCTAGCCACCGTCCGTTCATTATCACAGCCAAGTAGGAACTGCATCCAAGACGCGAGACAAATCACTGCCACGGTCAAGAAGTGTACTAAATATAATCGACGTATATACTAACAATCAACGCCCGGCCGCCACATAAACCACGAGGAGCTCGACATCACCAAAGAAGCGACTAATTCTCACGTTTTGTTTGCGCAGATTAGAATGCTTTCTAACTGAACGCTGGTGTGGGCAACGCAACGTCACACAATCGTTGACGAATAAATTGCTACCGCTGCTGATAAGAGGAGGGTGCTGAAGGATTCCGCCAGACGAGAGCGCGCGCGCTAATATTGACCGGCTGTGTCTATCACCTTCAGCGAGGTGTTTCGGATCACGTGTAGCGCATCTGGACGAAAGTGTTTGAATGGGTTTACTAACGAACATGTGGAATGGGGGTAAGTGTATTTGCATTGTTGCAATTGGGTGCACTTTTTAGACAGCAAAAAGTTCCGAAAAAATACAATTGAACGGAAATAAAATGTACTTTTTTTTATATCAGCAAGACTTTTCATAAAGAATGAGGTTATATTATCGAGATTCTTAGAAAATAAATTGAAAAAGTTACTTTAACATTCCTTGGCAGTGACGCCGTTCTGGTCTCATTCGATCCGACTTGGGGTCCCACAAGACCCTAGTTAATATTATAAAGTTTTGTAAAGTACTTTAAAAGTTCTGCAAAAAAAGATTTTAACAAAAGTCCGGAAGATTGTAAAAAGTGTGGGTTTTTTTTAAGAAAATCAGTCTTGTTATACATTTTTAGAAAGGTATTTGAACGAGTACAAAACATAGAAGATCTGATAACCCTATCAAATGTTATAAGCACGTAAGTGTTATTTATACACTTTTTTTAGGCCGGATCTAAGATATTTTAATGAAAACATTGTCCGGATCTATCATGCGACCCATCGTTAGATAGGTAATCAGAAGACGCTTCCAATGCACCCAAAAGATTGAAGATCTGACAATCCTATCAAAAGTTATGAGCACTTAAGTGTAACTTTAACACTTGTCAGAGGCTAAACCTCAGATCTTTTGATGAAAACGTTGTCCGGATCTATCGTGCGGCCCGTCGTTGGTCAGTTGGTTGGACCTTTTGCAACACGCCCAAAAAGTTGAAGGTCTAACAACCCTCCTATCAAATGATTAATATGACTTTATTAATGTGAGGCTTCAACCACCTTAGGGTGGATTAATTAACGTTTTTGCCTTCCTCACCTCACTGAGGCAAGGCTATAAAATCACTCGAAAAATGAACTTCTTAAATACACCTCCTAGATATACCTTCACGTATACCTATCGACTCAGAATTAAATTCTCTACAAATGTCTGTGGGGATGTGTGTAGACATGATTTTTTTTCCACACGATTATCTCAGAACTGGCTGAACCGATTTTGGCCGGATCCGCCTTATTCTGTTCGTTTTGGGGTCCCCTAAGACCCTATTAAATTTTATTCTGTTTAATGAAGTACTTTTAAAGTTATGCCATAAAAAAGTTTTTTTGTAGATACAAAAAAGGGTGATTTTTGCATAACCTCAAAGGCCGGATCTTTTTGCCTACGCGCGAGAGGCGCTCAGCATATGCATATCGCCCGGTTGCCACATTGTTTCAAATGAGAGTCTGCATATCTTCTGGAAAAAGTCTGTATTAATTATGTTGCTGAACAATTATGCCCTGACAAAGAATTACACGATTTTTTAGTGAAATACACTCCTCATAATACCAAGGTGTTAGAATTTCCACACGGTTTTTGCACGAAAGGTTTGTGTTCAGGGTGAAATTGGGTGCGCGATGGTACTGGATAGTGCACATCTGCACGCACTCAATTTTCGCGCGGAACTGTCACAGCACTTTCTCTGCTGAACTGGCAACGCTTGATTTTGAAATGTCAAAATCAAAGATTGTTTACGTGATGCAGCTGTCGACGGCGGCTGCATCTGGCCTCGTACGCGCTGCAAAAACAGTTCAAAAACAGTTCAACTGTTCATAGAGTGGAAAAAAGAAGATATTGAAATTCCTCCATTCAGGCCCACCCGGGGTACATCAACTCGCTACTGACTTCCCGACGGAAGCTGCTTTGTTCATCTATGTGCCCACAAGCCGGTGAAGATTTCGGATTGAACAGCATCATCAGCCCCGCCGAGCACGAGTTCTCCCGTCCAAATTGACCATAGTCGGCGAGCGGTTACCAGCAGGTGATGCGTATTTGCCCCAATACATTCTTTTCCCTCCCAACTAAATCTTTATTTGCATCTGCTAGGTTATCCGATATGCCACTCCAATTACGACAACCCACGAATCGACCCTGTGTGCGATCTTCTCGAATCAAATTGTGGTCAACACCGTGATCTCCGGGCAAATCTCCCATGACTTGCTGAGCTGAATTTCCCGATCGTCTCCAATTCGGTGTCCGTCGAGAGGGACTCGGAGGAGCTGATCCGACTGATGTTCCTGATGTCGGTAGGATATTTCAAAATTTGTCAACAGTCGAGTATGTCTACACGAACGCGGCAACGAACGTGAGGACGTTTTCATTTCCACGTCAACCTTCCGTTTGTCGATTCAGCAACGTCAAGGTTAAATGTTCAACCAAACCACAATGTTAAGCGTGTTCCGAAAAAGGCTGGAGTACTGCATCCGGAACACGCTTTCGGAGTCATTTTTTTACAGTAAAACGCATCTGCGTCCTGTGGCCTTGATGATCGTTTGGTGGTGACGTTTAGTATTTAAGATTATTAAATAATAAACATGACTAAAGAAGTCAAGAATAATACGAATGGAATAAGAAATGATTAAATAACCGAAAAAAAAACGCAAGTTCTTTCTGCTTTCCTCACCTTACTCAAAAACGCTATACAATCACTCGAAAAATCAACTCCTTAGTTCGATTTCCTAGACCCACCTTCACGTATACATATCGACTCAGAATCAATTTCTATCTCCGGAGTGCTGAACCGATTTGGACCGTTTTGGTCTCATTCGATCGGTCTTAGGGTCTCATAAACCCTAGTTAATATGAAGTTTAGAAGGTACTGTACTTAAAAATGTATGCTAAAAAAAAGGATTTTGGTAAAATCCCGAAAGATTGTTAAAAGGGTGGCTTTTGTAAGAAAACCCATCTTTTTATATATTTTTAAAAAGTTTTTTGAAAGACCTTTTCAGTTAGAGATTGATTAAATATTTGGTTTCAATGGAATTCAATTTGATTTCGATGGAACTCTCATGTGAACCGTCGTCCCTTTAATTGCAGGGTGTATAGTGATTTTCTTAAATATAAAAAAGCTTAAATTTGCCATATTATTGTTCACAACGATAAAGCTTATTTTTCTGAGTACAATGACCCTTCGTACAATCGAAAAGGATTTATAATAAATTTTTTAATCAATTTTGATAAATTAACTTCGCGGTTCTTCTTCACAGAAAAGATCTTACTTGACAGCTCGTTCCAAGGGGACCATAGTTAATCTATCAAAATCATGTTGTCTTGTAATTTTTTTTTTGTATAAAAATGAAAAAAGTGATCACAAATGGTTTTTAATCGTGTTTTTTACCGTTGTACATACACATTTACATAGGGCTTTAGGACCCTTTTGCTGGTCTGGTAAAAAATTCTAGAGTTTTTTAGAAGGTCCTATAAGCTATTGTGTTTCATATGTTTATAGGTCCTTATAAAAAAAACTCTAGAACCAAATATACAATATAAATGTGAGGAAGGCACCAACCACCTTATGGTGGATTAAGTAAGGTTTTTTAAATAAGTTTTTATGTATTTCAAACAAACAAAAACTAAATGGTAATCAATTTTCAATCGTTTATACCTGTTACTGCATACCTGTTACTGCAAATTGAACAAAGAAAAAAAATATGAGAAATAAAAAATTTCTGCAAGTTTTCTTGAATTTTTATTAAAAAAATTAGGAGAAAAGTTTGTGAATGTGTTAAAAATTTATTTGATTTCATAACCATTCTCTCCTTAAGATGAACTGATTTTTAAGAAATGTTAAATTTATGCACATTACATTTATTTCAAAATTTCCTACAAATTTAATGTATTTAAAATTCAAAAAAAAAAAGTTTGCTGTGCTGTACATTGTAATTTTATAAAAGTTCAAGATATTTTTAAACGAGTCCAAACATGCTAAATATGATTATCAATGCAAAAAAAATGCATTCTAGATTGTTCTCAGTTGATAAGACTTCTATTTCCATTGAAATTTTGATGTTTTTTTTTAAATACAAAAATTACAAAAATTTAAAAATTACAAAATCTACAAAAATTACAAAAATTATAAAAATTACAAAAAATACAATAAAAAATCCCTGAAATCAAACTTTCGGTGGTTAATCTTGAAAACGGGGCCCTATATCAAAAAATCTGTACAATACTTTTCGATTGCAAATTCAAATTTACATAAAAAAATGAGGTCAAAACAATTTTATGTATGAAATTTCGATTTTTTACAAAAATCACTGTTGTTTCAAAAAGTCTCGGTGGCTCAAAAGTTGCGGGTTTTGGTCTCCTGAAACATATCAAAAAATCTAAAAAAAAAACGGATTTTGGGAAACTTACTTTTTGTGAAAAAAAAGTGAATTAAAAAAATGGCTAGATTTCCGTGAACCTATTTTTTCTGAACAGTCCTCATCAGTACCTACAACCTTGCCGAAGACAAATCAGAAAATTCCTTCCAAAGGTTACAGATTTTCGAATATTTACGTACCATTTTTGTATGGACAGCTGCCGAATTTGTATGAAGACTTGTATGGGTGAACCAATGACACAAAAAACTTTTTTGGTCATAAAGAAGGCTCCCACAAAGTTTGAGCCAAATAAAAAAATACAAATAAAATCCATTTCCGGTTTTAATAAACGATTGCTCATTTCGACGCTGTCGTGCTATCTTGTCGCACCCGCCAATTCGACGTTCCGAGAAAAAGGCATTTTAATGTTTGACCTTGAATAAACAAAAACGAGAGCACGCAATGTAAACAATGACAAAAACGTTTTGTTTGGCTGACCATTTTGTGCATTGTCCCGAAGTTTGGTTGAAGTTGGTTGCTGGAGTCTCGAGTTATAATTACAAATGTTTACGGTAGTCTAACTTGTACGTGCGTCAAACGCGTTCTGACCTGAAATTCCTTTGGCCAGTTGTCGCGACGAAACGAAGTTGACTTTATAGCTGTCGGCCACCATTGCTAGTACCAACCACTAGTGTCTTCCTTTTTATCTACAAGGACTTCGCCGCCCTGGGCTCCTAAGTGTATGAAAGTATGGCACGGAGCGACGGCGCCGAATACCCATATTTACACAAAGAATTTTAGAGCGCCCGCCGCGGGATTCGAACCAGCAACCTCTGGATTGTGAGCCAGTGCGCGGTCCGATTGATCCACACGGGCGGGATCCAGTTGTCGCATTTACATCAATTTTCAGGGAGTGACAAGATCGAAAATTCTTTCATATGAAGAGCGACAACAATGCACGGAGTTTTTTGGGTTTTTATTGAATATCTTAGAATTGAAATCGAATTTTGGGTATCTGTGAAGGTCAAAAGGTGAGGCATTGTTAGCTGCACAAAATGGCGTTCTTAACTTAATTTGGCCCAAAATGCACGTGCGACAAGTTAGCACGACGGCGACGATTTGTATTTGCTGCATTGCTGGCATTTCAGATTGACAAAATCGATGCCTCTGTGCTCTCTTATGCTAACTAGATAGGAAAACCAGCAAGTTAGGAACAAGAGAGCACAGAGGCATCGAATTACTAAATACTAAAATCGTAGAAAAATGCATTGTCATTTTTGGTTGCGCTCTACACAGCTAGACAAAAAATGCGAAGAGTCACAATTTTATATTGGATATCATTAGTGAACTCATGACAGTATCTAATCATTTAAAATCTTACGCAGCGAGAAACGTTCACAGTGAAATACTCTTAATTCTTATTCATAGTGGTATTTATATAGGGTAAACGTACAAGTCTTTGGAATTTAACTTGTCTAAGAATGAAAATAAAGCATTCAAAGCAGACCGAAAATACCGGTACCTTTCCAAATGAGCATAGCTCCAAGAAATGATCCGTCTACCTCCATTCTTCAAATATTTTACCAACACCAATCATCATTTCAGCCTGGAATTAGCTAGATTCGTCGTACACACGCAAAAAAACCTCAGATATCCAACAGCGGCAACTGGTTTTCGGTCATCAGCCGGTCAGAGTCAAATTTACTCTGGCGATGGTCAGTCGCGTGGTGAAATCGTGAAGAGCGTTTTATATATCCTACAACGATGAAAAGCGCGTGGCTGCTGGTTGTCGGCGGTTTTTTGGCCATTTCGTCCTTTTCTGGCACGGAATCTGCCAAAATTTTGGGAGTTTTTCCCACTACAGCCCGATCCCATTACATTGTGGCTTCGTCGTTGATGAAGGCACTTGCCAAGAAAGGTCATGAGGTTAGTTTGTTTCAAATTTCGTCTGTAGATGCAAAAAATAGCAAATGCACTGAACAAATCACCCCATTTTCAACAGGTGACCGTTATCAGCCCGTTTCCGCAGAAGAAACCGATTGAAAATTTTCGCGATGTCACGACAACCAAAATTTGGGAAGCAGTCAAGCGTAAGTCAAGTGATAAACGAACCCAGCGTCGTAGATAAGTTTGTCCAAATGAATGAAGAAGACAAACGAGAAACACCTCAAAAAAGGTGCTAAATCATCGCCCGTTCTGTTCTGTGATTCCAGCGCTGACTTCAAACATGCTGAACTTTGCGCAGATGGGAGCCCTGGACAGCATTAAGAAGACGTACGCCTTTGGGCAAACGGTTACGAATGAAACGTTGACCGATCCTGCCGTGACGAAGCTGATCAATTCCGACGAAAAGTTTGACCTGATCGTGCTAGAGATCTTTATGAATGACGCAATGCTCGGTAAGTGGAAGCGTGCGTTGTGAAGATGGCAGCTTAGTTCCGTTGGGTTGGGAGGGTCTAATTGTTGACATAGTTGGGTAAACTTGTCGACAAGATGGGATGCTGCTGTAGAATGTTCTTTATCAATAGAATGGCTACGATAATTTCGCTAGATCGCAAAAATAAGTGTAAAATTGATTTTCCTAAAAATTGTGAAGTTTTGGAGCTTTGGTGCCTTCAGAAGTGTTGTTGCAAATGGAAAAGGGCAACTTTTGGTTTGGTTCAAAATTAGGGTGGTTCACGATTAAGGTGATTTTAGAAATCTAACTTTGCAGGAATAGTTTTGGGATTTTTTTTTGTTTTCTAGAAACTTGTTGGGCTCGCCAATCCAAGCAACTTTGTTGAAGACACCAAAATTATATCTCGCAATCTACACCTTCTATGACCATATTTAGAGAAAGCATCTGAGCAAACCTTAAAAAATCAGTTTTTTGAGCGTAGCAATTCAGGGTTAAGCTTGAGAGTAAAGTGATGTTCGGGGCACTTTTAACGCTCTAGAAATCGAACATTTTTATTTTTTGACAAATCAATTTGGATTTGCATCAAGGTAAAATAGATGCAACTCAAATATCTCGAAAGGACTCAGGCCAAATTTTAAGCGCCAGGTTGAATTCGAAAGAGTAGATCTAGCACTATAAACGCTGAAAAAATCCGAGGGGTATTTTTCTTTAAACTCGAGATATCTTCATTTGAAAATGTTCAAGGGAAAAGTGTATGGGACCACCCTAACGAAATTCAAACAAAATGTTCAACTATATGTTTTTTCATGTAATTTTGCCCGCTGAATCTGCTCTCAGAATTGAAAATTGTCATAAAAACACAAAATATGACCAAAAGTCGATTTTTCAAATTCACATCAACGTTTGATATTTTTTATAGTAAAACAAGAGCTTTACAAAAACAATATTTTTTTTTAGTCAAAGCTTGTCCTTACGCTTTTGCACGTATTTCTGTAAAGCTAAGCCATTTTGCGTCCTAAATACAATTTAAAAAAATATATAAAATTTCTACAAAACCCAGAATATGGAAATTCATGATTTTGTGAAAAATAAAAGATAATTCAAAAAACGATAATTTTATTTCTCGGTGTACCTTTATGTTTAAGTTGTTCTTGTTAATAACAACTTTGTCGAGGAGACCAAAAGAATCAACAAATCCTATCTCAAGATACAGCATAATATATTTTTACTTATTTTGTATGGAGACTTGCCTGAAAAAAAACATGTGAGCTTTTTCTTGAGCTTTTTGGGACTCATAATTGAAGTATAAAGTGTTTACGAACCTTAATTCGTGCTGAGTCATTTTTTAAAAAAATCAGTGTTCCCACGAGCCTAAGCCATCGGCTAGGCTAGGTTCATTTTTCTGGTTCAGGTTCACACCACACGTCGGCAAGCATCGTCGGCTCAGGCTCACTGAGTGCCGTGAGCCATGGTTCATTTGGTTCAAACCAGGCGAGGCTAGCCAAAATGAACCATCGGCTTGAACCAGGCTTGAACCTGGCTTGAACCTGATCAAAGATTGTTAGGCTAAACGGCAAGCTTTGTTACACCGTAGTATGCTCAAACCGTAACATTCGTTACACCGTAGTATGATTACACCATAACATTGTTACACCACAACATTCGTTACACCGTTACATTCGTTACACCGCAACATTCATTACATCGTAACATTGTAACACCGTAATGTTGTTACACCGTAACGTTGTTACACCGTAACGTTGTTACACCGTAACGTTGTTACACCGTAACGTTGTTACACCGTAACGTTGTTACACCGTAACATTGTAACACCGTAATGTTGTTACACCGTAACGTTGTTACACCGTAACGTTGTTACACCGTAACGTTGTTACACCGTAACGTTGTTACACCGTAACGTTGTTACACCGTAACGTTGTTACACCGTAGCGTTGTTACACCGTAACGTTGTTACACCGTAACGTTGTTACACCGTAACATTGTTACACCGTAACATTCGTTACACCGTAACAATCTTACACCGTAACATTCGTTACACCGTTACATTGTTACACCGCAACATTCATTACACCGTAACAATCTTACACCGTAACAATCTTACACCGTAACAATCTTACACCGTAACATTATTACGGTGTAACGAATGTTGCGGTGTAACAATGTAACGGTGTAACGAATGTTACGGTGTAACGAATGTTGTGGTGTAACAATGTTACGGTGTAATCATACAACGGTGTAACAATGTTACGGTGTAACAACGTTACGGTGTAACGAATGATGCGGTGTAACGAATGATGCGGTGTAACAATGTTACGGTGTAATGAATGTTACATTGTAACATTGCTACACTTAATATTTGTTACACAGTGCATTATTCCTATGGTTTTCATTAGCCTGGTTAACCTGGCTTAAGCCATGGTTCATGGTTCACTGAACCAGGATTGAACCACAAAGGGAGGCTTAAGCCGAACCAAGTTTATAGGTGAACCTAGCCTAACCGGTTCATTTGGGAACACTGTTATATAATTTCTGAATTTTTGCAATATGATAAATAACGATTCAATACAACAATTTAAAATGTGTTTTTTTCCTTTTTAAGGTCAACTGTTAATATTCATTGAAAAAATAGTTATCAGGAAAATCCGAATGTTCATATGTGGCGGACCTTAACTTTACAAAGATTGCCAGATGTTTTTTATTTAAAGATGAGGTTGATACGAAACACACAATGACTTATTGACATCGAAAAAAAATTACCTTGAAACAGAGAAATTAACTTACTAAACTAGACTAGGAGGATTGTTATGCTCGAGAGAGGATATGTAAATTATACTTATCTTGAAAACACAGTAAAAAATTGTGTAAATTTGGAAGGTGTAATTTTGGAAGGTTGAATGTTACCTCTTTTATGATGTAATTTTACCTCAAATTAAACTGAAAAAGCGACATTAAAACAGAAAAGAGTTAAAATTACACATTTTCAGAGGTAAAATTACACCTTTTTTCTGACATAAAAGATGTACCCCTTTCCAGATGTAATATTACCAAGATTTTTTTCTGTGAAGGCTTTTTCCTCTTAGAAATAATAAATAGAAACAATAACTACTAAGTATACTTAAGTTAAAGTTTACACTTTCTGAATAAGAAGATTAGAGAGGCATTGGTTCGCTCAAACTTGAGCATCGAATATTGAACATCTAATGACAAAAACAATTTCGAAATTTTTAAATGTTTTTCTGATTAGTTTGTATAATTTTGCTTCGATATTCATAAGTTTGAAATTTCCCGGAGTCTCGACCAAATTTACCGGGAATCGAGAGGTCCAAAAATGATCAATTTCCCGGGAATTCCCGCTCGTCACCCTCTAATTACAATAAACCAAAAACTTATTTTTTCCACTTTCGTCCCCAGGCTTCGTCCACCACTTCAACGCCCCGTGCGTAGCCATGTCCACCTTCGGCGCCAGCAAGTGGACCACCGACCTGGTCGGCACCCCCTCGCCCCCCTCGTACGTGCCCAATCCGTTCCTGAGCTTCACCGACCACATGACCTTCAAGGAGCGCGCCCTAAACACCGTCATGAGCGCGGTTGAAATTCTCGTGGAGAACATCTTGGACCGACCGGCCCAGCTGCAGATGTACGGCAGTGCCTTTCCGGATCCGAAGCCGGACCTGTACGAGCTGAAGAAGCGCGCGGTTTCGTTGGTACTGCTTAATACGCACTTTTCGATCGGATATCCGAGGCCTTACGCGACGAACATGGTCGAGGTTGGGGGAATGCATATTAATCGGGTGGCGAATGCGCTTCCGGGGAAGATTCAGGCGATTATGGACAACGCAACGGAGGGGGTTATTTATTTCTCAATGGGGTCGAACATTCAGGGCAAGGATATGCCTCCGGCGAAGCGGGATGCGTTTTTGAAGGTGTTTTCGGGGTTGAAGCAAACGGTGCTGTGGAAGTGGGAAGATGAGAATCTGCCGAATAAGCCGGACAATGTTGTTATTCAGAACTGGTGGCCACAGGATGACGTTCTGGCGCATCCCAATGTGCGGTTGTTCATTACCCATGGAGGGTTGCTGAGTTCGACGGAGTCTCTGTATCATGGGGTGCCAATTATTGGTATTCCGGTGTTTGGCGATCAACATCTGAACATGGCCAAGGCGGAACGTGGCGGCTACGGACTGGCCGTAGCTTATCAGGACATAACCTACGAACGGCTGACGAATGCAATCCACGCAATCCTAAAGGATCCCAAGTACAGTGAAAGTGCGAAAGCTATCTCCCAGCGGTACCGTGATCAACCGCAAACCCCGCTGGAACTGGCCGTATTCTGGATAGAGTACGTCATCCGACATAAGGGAGCTCCACACATCCGGACCGCGTCGATGGATCTCGGATTTGTCCAGTACCACAATCTGGACGTGTTGGCTATGCTTCTGGGAGTGCCAATGTTGGTCTTGTACCTGCTTGGACGACTTATTTGCGGGAAGAAAAAATCCAAAAAGACGCATAGTTCGAAGAAAACCAACTAAATAAAGCCAAATTTGTACTCAGGGTTGTATTTTCAAGTTCATTAATTTGTCCAACACGCTTTCTTCCGGTTGTGAAATCACCTCCTCGTCACTACTCTCGGTCTCCGTTTCGCCCTCACTCGACGAATCGTCATCCGAGTCGGTTGAGCTATCATCCAACCGGCCAATAATATCCCGGACAAACTTTTGCACAACAGCCTCTTCTCCAAATCCCAGCGATCGCTCGTGTACCTGCGGCAGAAGCGCCGCAACTTCTTCCACAACTTTGCGAAAACCTTCAACGGGCGCGCAAAGCCGCACAAACCGGATGTAGTCTTTGACGTAGTAATGGTTCAGCACAGAGCAATCATTTTGCATGAAAGACTCGTAACAGTACATCAACTTTTCGAGGATCCAATCGTTGAAGGCGTCCTTTTTCGACGCATCTACCAAGCGCTGCGCGCAGATTTGCGCCAGTTCTTTGCTTCGAAACAGCGGGTAGACACAGGATCGTCGATAGAACGCAGTCAGCACAGTATCCTCAGATTTGAACTGCTCAAAGTACGACAGCGTGGCCGATATCCGGTGGATGTTGACGTGCGAAATGGCCTCGTTCAGTTCGTTGCTTTGCAGCAGTTTGTCGTACAGCACGGCCAGCAAAATGTCGAGTAGGTTCAGTAGAATCGAACTGTCTTCCGCTAGCGTTCGATACTGATCCAGATCGTCCTTCTTGTCGCTGAGAATCACCTTAATACGATAGTTTTGATCTTCGGTGAGCTTTACTTCCAGGGGTATCACCGCGGAGTCCAGCCCAAAGCAGTCGATCAAGCACTGAACGTGATCCATCCCAAAGTGTTCCTGGTTGAAGTCAGTCTTCTCGTCTGACAATCGCTTCTGGTGTCGTTCCTCGTTGGAGAATCGTTCCGGATTCGATAGAGATTTGAAATCTTGGTTGTTGATCTGGAAATGATCGCTCATTAATGTTCTGATTCTACTCAGAATCCAATCGACTTACAATGTTCAGCGGTCCGCTGTACCAATTGTTGAAGCCATACGCAAACAACGTTTCAGAACTTGACTCAACCTGTTCCCTCGTCACCAACGGGATGTGGTAACAGATAACCTCCTTCTCGTAATCAATCCGCTCGGGAAAACCCTCATCCTGCCGCCGCAGATCACGATCCACCGGAATTCTAAGTAACATCAAGAAGAGTCATAATAAGTCCCGCAAAATCTCTACAAAGACGATCGAAACCTCACCTCACATGGTACGGCGGTGCGGTGAACACGAGCTCCCGGTCGTGCACTTCGAGGGCCAGCGCGGTGTCGGCGTGCTCCAGGTCCAGCTCCGGGGTGGTCACGAGCAGCACGGCGTGCGTATCCGTGTACGATACCGAGTAGGTCACTGAATCACTCATTGCGCGAAGTTTTCGAGGGGGGATTTTAACTTAATTGGACCGCTGCTTCGAACGCACGCCGTTTTGTTTATGTTTTTGTTATCGGAGCTGGTGAAAAGCAAAGGGTCTATCCGGGAAAAGTGGCGAAGTCGAAAAACCAGGCGACGTAACGCTGGTTGGATCTGACTAGGGTAACCGTTTTTGGAAGGAGAACAACTTTCAAGATCTTCGAAATTTTTTCTCGATTTTTATTTAGCATTTTTATGTTTTGAGCAAATTTTTGTTATTTTCCCTGTTTTCAATAAATCCAAAAAAATAAGAAATAGAAATTAAAAAAACGATAATTTTCTTACTGTTGTTTTTTTTTTGTAAATGTAATGTAAATGTAATGTAAATGTAATGTAAATGTAATGTAAATGTAATGTAAATGTAATGTAAATGTAATGTAAATGTAATGTAAATGTAATGTAAATGTAATGTAAATGTAATGTAAATGTAATGTAAATGTAATGTAAATGTAATGTAAATGTAATGTAAATGTAATGTAAATGTAATGTAAATGTAATGTAAATGTAATGTAAATGTAATGTAAATGTAATGTAAATGTAATGTAAATGTAATGTAAATGTAATGTAAATGTAATGTAAATGTAATGTAAATGTAATGTAAATGTAATGTAAATGTAATGTAAATGTAATGTAAATGTAATGTAAATGTAATGTAAATGTAATGTAAATGTAATGTAAATGTAATGTAAATGTAATGTAAATGTAATGTAAATGTAATGTAAATGTAATGTAAATGTAATGTAAATGTAATGTAAATGTAATGTAAATGTAATGTAAATGTAATGTAAATGTAATGTAAATGTAATGTAAATGTAATGTAAATGTAATGTAAATGTAATGTAAATGTAATGTAAATGTAATGTAAATGTAATGTAAATGTAATGTAAATGTAATGTAAATGTAATGTAAATGTAATGTAAATGTAATGAAAATTACCTTTGAGACGATAAATTTATTTTTAATTGCGGATGTTTTCTTTTTGGTTGCGTTGTGGCTTCCAGATTTGATCAGTTTTAGGAAAACAAATATGGGTAATTCTCCGCCAACTCACACGGGATCGGAAAAAGTTGTCCAGACCCCTCTTCGATTTGCGTGAAACTTGGTCGTAAGGGGTAATTTTTGTTGCTGATCACGAATCCGAGGTCCATTTTCCGATATCTCGTGACGAAGGGGCGGTGCAACCCCTTTCATTTTTGTGATTTGTAGCTCGAAACCGTGAGGTGATAGAAATTTGGTGTCGAGTTGACTTTTGTGTAAAATGGGACGCTCGATTTGATGGCGTACTAAAAATAAAAATAAAACGAATTTTTCAATTTAAAAAAAACAAAAAAAAAATTTTATAAACCGCTGCCATTTCCCGTTACTCAGCAGTAAAAAATCGTGAGACATGATTTTATGGGACATTTAATGTACGTTTCAAACCTGAAATAACCCAGAGAGAAGGGTTATTTTTTCATTTAGAACAAAAAAAAATCATTTTAAAATTACGTATTTTTGTAACTATGCAGGGTTACTTTTTAGAGTGTAAAAATATTCGGATTCGTTATCAGGGACCAAAATTTAGGACAAAGTTTTACGCAAATAAAAGATCGAGGCTTCGAATAACCGAGTCTGGACTGTATATCTTAACGAATTATATTATGTTATATATTTAAAAAAAAAAAATTCAATATTTTTTTTGTTTCTAATTTTTGCAAACATTAGATATTGTTTTAAAAAATTTAACAAAAAGTAGTCTGAAATATCTGCCTTGCACCGTAAGAGATGAATGTAAATCTATTTAATAAAAAACAAACAAAGTTAATCAATAACTGCATACAAATTAAAATTTTCAAAAAAAAAATGTTTAAAAAAAATTTTAGCGTTTTGAATAAACAAATAAAAAAAAATAGTTTTGAAAATTTCCTAACTAATGAAATTTTTGACACTTTTAAAATGAAAAAAACCTATTAATTTAAAGTCTTAAAATTTCGATCGTAATTTCTCGATGGCAAGTCGTAATTTGTGGATGGTAGATCGAGATTTGTCGAGATGTGATCGGGATTTGGTAGATCGAAATCTCAGTATCGAGAAATCTCGGTCGTGAGTCGATAAATCACGAACGAAATATTATGATCGAGTGCAATAATCACCACGTTGTTTTCCTTCAAATGTTTTTTTTTTGTTGTATTTTTGTAAAATTTTTTATCTTCTCTAACATGAGCTGTTCTTTAAATAGTTTTTTGGAAAATGAAAAATGTGAATTTATTATTCTTTCAAACAATTTTTTAAGTAACATATTTTCCAGCTTTACAATTTTTAACACCCCATACGATTTGTACGATCATTAAAAACTACAAGAATTTGTAAAAGAGGCAGCATTATTTTTTCAAATCATTTCAAATCATTCACTGATCATCCGAACAAGTTCTATTATAGAGAGTAACGCCGTTACATGACTTTCTCTTTGACATATCGCCTGAGAAATGAGTAAAATGTCAGACTGAGATGTGACAGAAATCCACCGACGAAGGACCTACCTGCACCCAGACCCAGACGAATGAACTTTGAAACTGCACTTAATTCTGTTTATAAGTTTATTAACTCTCTTTAAAACGGTACTTACGAGTGATTACAAGTGACATGCTAGTTTGCTAAACTTTTGTGGCAAACGAGTGAAACGAGGCAGTTAAAGTTTGGACAGAACTTAGCTACATTTAAGAAAGACTTTTTGTGTTTTGCCGTCCATCGAGAAACTTCCCAAAAACTGTTCTTGCCCATCAATCGGGACAAAGCAGCATCTGTTTATCAATTATTGTCCAGCGCCTGATAACAGCCGGATTAGCGTGACAAAGCAAGACAGAGCGAGAGGGGGGTCAGCTGCTGCCGGTGCTTTCTCGGTGTCGTGTCTTCGCCGTCAGCCAACAAGATTAATCTCTCGGTCCAAATCAACATGAGCGGGGACGGGGACGAAGCGCCACCGCAGCAGGCGATTCCGCCGGCCGTCCCACCACGGGAACATCTGGTAAGTGCGATGGAGTATCTTCGCGGAGAGTTGTGATGTAAGCTTTTTGGTTGTTGTTTTCTTCCAGATCACCACCGCCATCAAGTTCCTCAACAACCCGAACGTACTGCGCAGTGCCGTGGGACAGAAGCAGGCGTTTCTTCGCTCGAAAGGACTCACCGAGGATGAGATTCAGCTGGCCTGTGAGCGGGCCGGGGTGTTCAGCCGGGAGCCGGTTCAGCAGAACCACCAGACCGTCATCAGCATGGACGTGGGCACTGGCGGAGGAGGAGGAGGTGTGGCGAAGGCGAGTTACAGCGTTCAACCGCAGAGCTGGTTCGGGCGGGTTCGGGAGGTCCTCAACTCGGTGGCCCTCATCAGTGGGCTGATGTACGGCGTCTACATGTTCTACAAGGTATCTAGAAAGGCTTTCGATGCTCGAAAGGCACTTTGGTTCTATTGGTGGTGGATCAGTTAGTGGTTGCACAGCTTAGAATAATCCTTAGGTTAAGCATAATAAAGTTTATTTTTCTGTTCATGTACTCACACCTTCTGTTTGGTTTGGTTTGACCTATTTTCATTCCCCTGCACCCATCTGTCCAGAAATTCATCGAGCCCCTGCTCTTCCGAAGCAAGAAGAAGAAGCCCGTCGACGAGCAGCTCGCCGACCTCAGCCGGACGGTCGAGGGCAAGATCGACAAGCTCAGCGGCGAGCTGGTCAAGATCAAGGACGAGCTGACCCGGGTAAACCAGGCGCAATCCGCCGCCAAGGAGCTCGCCGCCTTCAAGACCGACCTGGACTCGATCAAGGGACTGCTGCTGAACCGGAAGCAGTTCGCGTCGCCCAACCTGCCCATCGTGCCGCCCTCGATTCCCGCCTGGCAGCTGCAGTCCCAGTCCCAGCAGGAGGAACGGACGCCCAACAGCGAGGGCGAGCCGGACAAAATCGACGACAACGACACCGGGTCCGGGTCCGGGTCGAGCGAGAACGACGTCGTGTTGAAAAACAGCGACAGCAGTTTGGAGATTATGTAAGTTGGAGTTGAGAGATGATAAGAGTGCGTTTTAAAATAAACATTACCTCTTATTCGCTTGCAGATCATAAACGAACGAGCGTTGAGTTAATTTGGCGAAGGTGTGAGTCACGGTTGGTGAAGGTACCCGGTTCGGCAGCAGTTTTTAGTTAGACCAATAGTGTGATTTTAAATATAAATGTAATTTGGTATGCGGCAGCATACCGTGTTCAGGTATACAGAGTTAAGATACTTTACCCCCACTCTACCACCATTTTTAAGTTCTTCCGTATAATTCCACGGTTTTGTGCATTTACTTGAAAGAAATTGCAAAGCTGAAATTTTCGCATTTCGAAAAGTGTGAAAATTGAATATAGACTCATGACAGATTAGACGAGGCGAGCGGGCCATAAAACGGAACGAAACGCGTAGATTGCAAAGCGATAAGAAATAAAGCATGGTTTAAGATTAAAATGTGTTTTAATCCAAGATTTAGATGATAGCTTTAAATATCACCAGGTCATGAGTTCACTCATAGTTCACTACGATTTCGCCAATTTTTTTCGTGACTTTATTTATTTTTTTTATTTTTTTGATGAATTTACGTCAAAAGAAGTCATTTTATATCATTAGTTTTTCCATAAAAGTTTCCAAACAATTTTGAGGGCTGGTCATTAGGATGCACAAAAAATGACCCCTGCTCATTTTGAGCGAAATTGGTTGAGATTAACCCATTGATCCCCGAGCCTGAAGTTGATGAAAAAAATGTTTTTTATACAAAAATGACTTTTTTAATTCGCTAATAACTTTTCAGGATCGAGTTACATAGCTTTGGTATGTTCTACAAAGTTGTAGAGCATAAAATTTTCCATAAAAATCTCACCCTGCAGACAAAGCCGTAAGAAAATTGGGTTTTTCATACATTTTTTTCGATGTTTCCCATACAAACTTTGACTTCGAGTGTCAATGGATAAATGTTGACCGATTTTGCTCCTATTTGGCCCAGAGTCCTAAAATTACCTAAAATATTCAGCTTGTGGAGCGAGGTTTTGAGAAAAAGTCCCATATACTGGGCACCCTACTGGTCATACAAAAAGGCTGTATAATTGTATGAAATTTTGTTTTTTGAGAAAGGATTTACTGATCAATTTGCTGTCTTCGGCAAAGTTGTAGGTTATGATGAGGACTTTTCGGAAAAATCATAGGTACACGGGAAAAATGATAAGTGAAGTGCTTCTGAGGACGCGCAGTCCTGTTTTCTCGCGATAATTTTCGTCTCTTTTGTGTCGCTGTTTGTGTGCATGGGGTGATTGGTCATAATAATTAAATAATGCCTTCATAAGTGAAGTGCTTCTGAGGACGCGCAGTCCTGTTTTCTCGCGATAATTCTCGTCTCTTTTGTGTCGCTTTTTGTGTGCATGGGGTGATTGGTCATAATAATCGAATAATGCCTTCATAAGTGCAGTGCTTCTGGGGACGCGCAGTTTTGTTTTCTCGCGATAATTTTCGTCTCTTTTGTGTCGCTGTTTGTGTGCATGGGGTGATTGGTCATAATAATCGAATAATGCCTTCATAAGTGCAGTGCTTCTGGGGACGCGCAGTCCTGTTTTCTCGCGATAATTTTCGTCGTAAATGATCGTAAAAATTTATTCCAACATTCAGTTTTGGTATTAACTCATCAAACTATCGATTTTATGAAGAGTAAAGCGTCATTTATTTACTATTTTTGAAATTTGCTCGCGTTATCTAAATGGTAAAAACAATAAAAATATACTGATAAGTCCAGCCCATAGCACTACTGCTCAGCTGGCACGCGTACGATAAAAATAAACTATTTTAAATAACACAGCGTAACAAAATATTTTTTTTATTTTTTGGCAGCACGAAAAAAATGCTCCTCTAGGGATCGGCTTCCTGAACAAAATGCAACCTGGCGCATATTTTTATTGTTATCCTAACTCGAGATATTCAATGCAGAAGTTTTGCATATGAATCACCCCCCGTCGGAAAATATTTTTTATTTTGTTTTCTCTGTAACTTCTGATCAATTAGGTCTTTTTGGACGCTTCCGGTGTCATTCGACGATAAATTGTTAGAAAAACTCAAGATTTGGTCCCATTGGCCGGTTCCCGTAACCGGTTCCGGAGGAAATCCGGAATATTGGCCAAAACTGTGCAAAAACTTCAAAAAATTGAAGTTTTTTGCTCTTAATGCGAAGTGAACGCACTATAGCATGAAACAATCCATACAAACTAAAAAAATGTTGGTCCCAGCATGTTTGAAGGTGTTTAATTGAAAAGGTGGCCATTGAGAACCGGTTCCGGTCAATCCGGATCCGGAAACTCCTAGCACTACTGCTCGGTTGGCACGCGTTCGATAAAAAAAAACTTTTTTTAAATAATCAATTATTTATCTTTCCGCAGCCGGCTGCCTAAGATTTAAAAAATTTCAACCGATAAACAAAATGCTCATGGTCACATCACTGCCACTCGTGAATCCTGACCTCATACCCTCAAGTATCGGACTAACATTCCCATCCACTTCCCCGTGACCCTACCACTGGTCGTGGCCGGCGCCGGTATTGATCAGCATGATAGGGGCCTTTGAGAAGTTGCGAAGCGAGGAAAGATAGCACCCACTCATCTTCCACGGCTCGTGGATGTAACTTCTGGAGGTCCTGGTCAATAACGGAGTAGCAACTGCGGGTGGGCACCTATGCTTATGCTTATGCTTATGCTTATGCTTAAATCATAGGTACACGGGAAAAATACGTTTTTTTTATTATTCAACATTTAATCACTTAAAGTCAAATTTAAAAAAAAGAATCGAAATTGTTTGATATGTTTCAGGGGACTTAAAAATACATCTTCTAAGCCATAGTGCGTAATGGTGCAAAATCTGGTTTAACAGTTATGAATTTTTGAAAAAATCGAGTTTCGTTTTGAAAAATCCCTTAAAAGAGTAAATCTGCTCACTGGGAATACTGACCGGTAGGGGATGGGTTTCGATTAGCGACGTGCTGGATTTCTAATCCAGAGGTCGTGAGTTCAATTCTCGTACCAGGATGATGATGTTTAAAAAAATATCGAGAACCTAATAAAAAAACAATAAAAAAAATGATGCAAAAACTTTTTTATTTTCGTTTTTTGTTTGCATTTGAAAAAAACTTCTTGATACTAAGCACCTTAGAAAAAAGCTCAGAAAATTTCCTTCAATTTTCATTCTGAAATTTTGAAATACGGGCTATTAGCTTCTGAGACAAAGCCTCACAATGAATTCGAATCGATGAAAATGATTTATTCTAAGTGTCACCTAATTAGCCAATAATTTTCAAAAAAAATAGATAAAATCATTAAATCATTAAATTATTAAATTATGAAATTAAGAAATTATGAAATTATGAAATTATGAAATTATTAAATTATGAAATTATTAAATTATTAAATTATTAAATTATTAAATTATTAAATTATTAAATTATTAAATTATTAAATTATTAAATTATTAAATTATCAAATTATTAAATTATTAAATTATTAAATTATTAAATTATTAAATTATTAAATTATTAAATTATTAAATTATTACATTTTTAAATTATTAAATTATTAAATTAATAAATTATTAAATTATTAAATTATTAAATTATTAAATTATTAAATCATTAAATTATTAAATCATTAAATCATTAAATTATAAAATTATTAAATTATTAAATTGTTAAATTATTAAATTATTAAATTATTAAATTATGAAATTATGAAATTATGAAATTATGAAATTATTAAATTATGAAATTAAGAAATTATTAAATTATTAAATTATTAAATTATTAAATTATTAAATTATTAAATTATTGAGATTTATTGAACTTAACAAGGAAAGATTTAAAATTTGAGGAAAAAGACTTTTGGACCCACCTTTCTCAAACAATTTCTGATCTGGCAACACTGTCACGAAAACTGCAGCTGTGATTCAACCCCAAACCACCTACAAGTGTTTGTCGACACAAGGAATTTTCGGCACGTTTTAGCAAATAGTAAAACTCAACACCCGTCTCGTCTATCTTGTTCATTTTCTGCTTTCTTATTTGGGCTTTGTTTTCTTGATGTTCTCTTCTACATATCAAACTATATCAAACTATATTTACAAATTAATACCTATGACGCAATAAAATGGGAGGAGGGGGAACTTTGAAGATGAGTGTGTTTGTTTACTTTGTTGTTCTTTACTGTAAATTGGTTTTATTTTCTTTGCTGTTTTTTTTCTTTTGTGTGAAGAAAATCGAATAAATCATTTTACCTGCGTCTTCGTTTTGCTTACCTTTTTTTTATCGTAATGGATTAAGATAGAATTGTTTTGCTTTGCTTTCTTTGTATAGTGTTTGAGTGTTTCCCCTTTTTATCGATTATTTGCTTGTGTTTTTTTTTAAAGAGTGTTACAAGTAATTTTACCAAAATGCTAATCTTTGTTTGTTTTCTTGTCTCCCATTCTGGTTGGTTACTATTTAGTTATATTTGTTTCCGACTTACATCGCTAATAAGAGAATTTGTCTTATGCAAAAAATCACCTCTCAGTGTGGGGTCAATGGCGCCAGAGTGTAAGTCGAAAGAGGAAGGGAAAGAGTGTTAGTCTCGGTCGCGGAAGATTTGCGGGAAAAAGGTCGGCCAAATCAAGTTTGTGAATGCATGAAAACAATTGCCTGTGAAAACTAGGAAACTAACATTGAACACAAGCCTTAACACAAAAAAATAGTGAATGCATTTGGTTAGGAGGATGGTGCGAGCTAGAGTATTGCTTACGCTTAAGTCGGGCTTAAATAATTCCGCGGGCGGGAAAGAGTAAGGCGGGGAAGAATCTTACTTGGGAACTTATTTCTTTTTGGCTATCTCGATGTTGTTGTTTTTAAACCAAATTGTATACACAAAAAAACATTATCTGGTAGCCTCTCTTTAAAAAAATGATTGTAACTCGAGAAACGGACAAAAAATGTGTCGCGCAGCAGCAGAAGATAATACAGATTGACAAATACTTCTAATCAGTGACCCGCGCGCGATCGAGGCAGGTGCCGGATTCTCGGAAGGATAAAGATATTGAGGACGAGGAAGAATAGAGTTTGTAAGCTTGCCTGTTTTTGAGGACACAACCAGTCGTGTGGGTGTTTGTTTTATTTAGTTTTAGGTTTAGTTTGTGTAAGAGCATCTCCACCGAGGGTGGCTAAACGGGTATCCATTTGTGTAGCGATTGGACACCCCCGGTGGAGATACCCTAAGTGCATTTTATTTGGTTTGAGCAATCGCCCCTCGCGATCGCGAACGTTCTACGATAATTTCAACAATCGTTGAGCTCGTATTTGTTTTAATGAGTGCGCGAATCCGTTTGATGAAAGTGTTTCTGTTGGTTGGTTGTTGTAGAGCAATATCTTAACCTCTAAAAAAGTGTAATCCTCCTAAATTTTTGCTTAAATGTACTGACAGGAGGTAACCTTATGATTTTTGTTGTTGTTGGTACTAAGTTTACTAAATTTGTGTGTGTGTGTCACTCGTTTTTTCACTTATTAAGACTCACTTTTTTTTTGTTTTTAAGTATTCACCTTCTTTCTACCACACTCACAAAATGATTCTCTTTTGCCGTATATTTTAATATAAATTATTCTGTCTTCAACGTGTACATTCTTAGCTATTAAAACAAACAATCAGGTAAACGTATCGAACAATGTCTAATTGACATTTTGCTCGACGTGTGCAAATTCCGGCAATCCGTCGGTTAGCCAAAACAGGGAACAATAAACGACAATGCTTGGAGTACTTTCCAGTGCATTGCATGAGCTTTGTTTAAGTAATTTAAATAAAAGAACGAAAATTTCATGCGCCAACAAAAGAAGCAGCACGCCTTCGGAGATCTGGAAAAGATCACTCAAAATGCGTCAAAAACCTCGATAACTTTGAGTTACTTAAATGTATTGTACGTAATACAATTTATGCCTACTTCAAACTCCCTTTTTTTTGCTTGTTTTTCTTATTTTTTTCTCTTTTAACCGCTACGTTTTAGGATTTCTTTTTGAAATGTGATCTTGCAACATCCGATCGACATTAAGACGAGAGAATTTAAAATATAATTAATGAATATTTGTAAGCTTTCGCAAGTCTCACAGCGCACCTTAAAAATGTGTTACTTAAATTCTGCAGTAAGAACCAAAAAAAGAATAAAGAAAACAAAAAAAAACCTAATAAACCCAACCCGTCGGGCGATCCAGCGATTCCGCGTTCGTTCGTTTGTTTGTTGTGTTGTGTTGAAGGTTGTGCCTTAGTTCGGCAAAAGGAAGTAGGACATGTGCTGCGGCGCACCACCGATGCCACCTACCTGCTACCACAAACGGTGAAGGTGCAGATTCCGCGACAGCACGGACCGGACGTCGTTGGTGAACCGGAGCGCGTCCAGCAGCGGCAGCAGCGACAGCAGACAGATGTCCATCGGGTCCGAGAACCAGGACTTGATCGGGATGGCGTTGTTCGGGAAGCAGCGGTACGCGCCCGGCGAGTTGTCGATTATGAATATCTGGAGAGGAATCGAAAAGAATGGGATGTGATTTAATTTAAGTCACTTGCAATATGCAAATCTTATGCAAATTAACGGTTCTTAGCGAAGTTGCACAAATGTTCAATTTTTCAATGTGATTTTTTAAATGAAAGATTTATGAGTAATTTTCCCCCAACTCACACGAAATCGGAAAAAGTTGTCCCGACCCCTTTTTTGTCCTAAAGGGTAATTTTTGTCACTAATCACGAATCCGAGCTACATTTTTCGATATCTCGTGACGGAGGGGTCGTGCCCCTTCAATTTATGAAAAAAGAGGTGTTTTTCAATAATTTGCAGCCTGATATGGTGAAGATATGAAAATTTGGTGTCAAAAAGACTTTAATGTAAAATTGGGAGCCCGATTCAATGGCATACTCGGAATCCCGAGAAAATGTATTTTTCATCGATTTTTTTTATTTAGAACAAAAATTTTCATTTTGAAATTTCGTGTTTTTTCTAACATTGCAGGGCTATTTTTTTTAGACATTTCCAAATTTTGTTATGTAAACATAATGGGGTTGCTTGTAACCATCACAAAATATCGCGATTTCACGAAAAAAAAGTGTTGAAAAAGTTGGTCTTCGTTGATCATGGTCAAGGTCACCCGAACACGAACTAACTTAATCCACCTATGTGCTGATGCCTTCCTCACTGTGCTTTAATCAATATTACAATTATTGTTTTGTGATTTTGAAAGCCCTTCCTATATCATCGTTGATCAGAAGGCACGGCGTCGGGTAAATTGAGCATTAATTTCTCAAATAATTTCAAAGTATCGTTTATCGAAAGACACGCTGACAATTGGGATAGACTATTAGTGCGCTGGCCACGGTTACGCCCAAACTCTTTTTGCATTTCCATCTCTTCCATTTTCGTTGTATCGCTGTTCAGATTCGATTGTGAGTAGCGGGACCTCGCAGTTACTCTGCATCGTGCAGTTTTAGTATTAACTTATAAAAATATCCATTTTATGAAGAGTAAAGCTTCTTTTATTTATAATTTTTTTTTTATTTGCTCGCGTTTTCTCAATTGCCCAAACAGGGAAAATATATTGATAAGTCCATCCCATAGCACTACTGCCCGGTTGGCACGCGTTCGTTTAAAAAAACTTTCAATTATGCATCTTTCCGCAACCGGCTGCCTAAGATTTTTAAAATTTCAACCAATAAACAAATTGCTTATGGTCGCATAACCTACCACAGTGAATCCTGACCTCATACCCATCTTACTAACTCCTCAAAACTCTTGTGATACTTTGTCGGAGGCGCACTAACTAACGGACTAACATTCCACTTCCCCGTGTCTTACCACTGGTCGTGGCAGGCGTCGGTATTTATCAGCATAATGGGGACCTTTGAAAATTGCGAAGGGATTATTTTTGGTTCCTACTTTTCTTCTGAGGGCAATTTTTGGGGGTCACGACGACGGTCGGCAGGGAAAGAGATCGACTCAAGATCTGCTTTGCTCTCCAAGCCTTGTGCAATAAAAGCAATTATAAGTACGATACCTACTGACAATTAGGATTCAACTATTGGTACTACTCTTATAGTATACGAGGAATACTACAATCAATAACGAAGTAGTATTTCCGTCTACTAATGCTATGCTAAATCGTGTTTTTTGTTTTTGGAAAATATCGAAAACCTGGACAAAAAATTCCCAAAAATAATTTTTAAAGCGAAATCAATTTTTTCAATTTTATTTTGATAAAATGTCCCGTTTTCATTTTATAGCAACTTTTAGGTATACATTTTCGACATCTTTTCGTTATTTTGCAATATTTCTTGAAAGAAAAGCACCCCTGAAATAGTAGTTAATACACGAGTCGAACATTTATCCAACGAGGTTTACCGAGTTGGATAAATACGACGAGTGCTTAAAAAAAAAGTTTTGCAACGAGTTGCTTACAACTATTTTTGCAATTCCGAAAAACGCTTTTTCAATGGAGTTTTATGTCACACATCCAGAAGTGTTAAATAAAATCACCGTACAAAACAAAAAAAATATTGAAAACTGTTGCTTTTTGATACTAGGTGCTGAAGAGTTCAACATTTCAACACCCATTTCAGTGCTGAAAAGTAGAACTTTTCAGCACTGGTATTAATTTTCCATTCTATTATTTTTGGTAGAGAAAATGACAGGAAAAGTAAGTAGGTAGATTCACGGCGCAATTGCTAATTTTATTTTTTGATAGCTGAGAAAATTTCCTAAAATTTTCTCTCTAGAAATGTGGAAAATTTAATTGCCCGAGAAAAAGCCTCACAAAGAATTCGAATCAATGGAAATGATTTTTTCTAAGAGTCACCTAATTAGCCTGTAATTTTCTACTGACGATATCTCGGAAACTATTGGTCCGATTTCAATGTTAAAAAAATAAACTTATGGGAAATTTTCCAATCTTTTCATTCAAAGTAATTTCAAAATTTTCAAATCAAGTTTTACTTTTGAAATGGTCTACATATAGATAATTTTACTAATTTCGTAGTTTATACCGATTTGGATGAAAACCAAGGTCTTGCAAACAGCCCCATCAGGTTATAGGATTGAGGCGGAATGACCCTTAAACGCTTTCTACTCACTCTGTTCAGGTCGCCACATATCGCCGACAGGTCCTTGGTGTACGAGCCAAAGTCGGGCGTACAGTGCTGCCGGTAGTAGCGCCGCTTCAGGATGTTCCGCCCATTGTCCAGCTTATCGGCGACTGCGGCGCCGTAAATCTCCATGCTGGCGGTGAACACGACCAGGTCGTACCACTGGGACACCTGAAAGTGGAGAAGATTTTTTTTGGTTGGTCTCGTGTCTAATTCTTCTAAGCCACAGTTGGTATACTCACAATATCCAGGAAGTAGTCGACGTGGGGCCGCTTGTGCACGAAGAACCGCACCGGGTGCCGGTCGATCGTGACCTTGACGGTGAAGTCGTGCGGCGTGCCGGGCTTGACCGTGTTGCGGGGCATCGCGTCGTGGTGCGAGTGGATCAGCGTCTCGTCCAGGTCCAGCACCAGCGTCTTGCGCTGGACCATCCCGAGCCGGTGGCGGGACACGGGCGACAGCGGGAACAGTTCATATTTCACCGGTTGATGCTGTACAAACTAATGTCAGTCAGATTATCGTAGGAAAAGAAAAGGGCAAATCATTTGGTGTGATTGCGGCGCGGCGGCGGGCGGCGGCAAGTGGCAGTGGGGGGGTGAGGGTGGAATGGTTCGAGCGATGATTCAAAATAATATTTTTTTTTTACAAGTCACTTTTACTTGAAATTTAGAATTAAAAAAGTCAAATTAATTTTACAAAAAAAAAAGTATTTTGAAACACCGTCGGAAAAAGGTGTTTGCTTTTGGCAGTTTGCGGCGAGCGGGCTCAGTGTGAGTGGTTGTGGCGGCGGCAATTGTAAGAGGGATTGTTTTAGGCATATAGAATGAGTGAAGAAGGTACAGCAGTTTCGTTGAATGATGAGATGAGAGCATGAAAGGCAAACCAAAAATAAAACGCAGAAGAAGCCGCTAAGTAGGCAAGTGTCATTGTTTTGCCTTCCTCACTGAGGTAAGGCTATAATCCTGCTCTAAAATTGAACTTTCTATTAAAAGCTCCTAGACCCACCTTCATGTATACATATCGACTCAGAATCGAAAACTGAACAAATGTCTGTGTGTATGTGTGTGTGTATGTGTGTGGGTATGTGTGTGTGTATGTGTGTGTGTATGTGACCAATAATGTCACTCAGTTTTCTCAGCACTGGCTGAACCAATTTTGACCAAACCAGTCGCATTCGACTTGGTTTAGGGTCCCATACGGTGCTATTGAATTGTTTGAAGTTTCGATAAGTAGTTAAAAAGTTATGTATAAAAATGTGTTTTCGCATATTTTCGGAAGTTGAATAAATGGCAGTAAACTGAACCAAACATCATCATGCTATACATCGTTAGTTAGGTAATTGAAAGACCTTTCCAACGAGACCAAAACATTGGTAATCTGGCAACCCTGTCTCGAGTTATAACCACTTAAGTGATATTTATGTACTTTTTTGTAGCCGGAACTCATTTAAATGTATGTAAACAATGTCCGGATCCATCATCCAACCTATCTATGGTTAGGTAATCGAAAGACCTTTCTAACGAATCTAAAACATTGAAGATTGGGCAACCCTGTCTCGAGTTATAACCACTTAAGTGATATTTATGTACTTTTTTGTAGCCGGAACTCATTTAAATGTATGTAAACAATGTCCGGATCCATCATCCAACCTATCTATGGTTAGGTAATCGAAAGACCTTTCTAGAGACACTAAAACATTGAAGATCTGGCAACCCTGTCTCGAGTTCTGACCACTTAAGTGATATTTATGTACTTTTTCTGTAGCCGGATCTCACTTAAATGTATGTAAACATTGTCCGGATCCATCATCCGACCCACCGATGGTTAGGTAATCGAAAGACCTTTCCAACGAGTACTAAACATTGAAGATTTGGCAACCCTGTCTCAAGGCTATGACCACTTATGATACCACTTATGAGCCCTTGAGTGATATGTGTGTTTTTTTGTTTTCCGGAACATAACGAAATTAGACGAAATTTGTGTGCAAACCCATCATATCACATATCACCCATTGTTGGAAAATAGTGAGGAAGGCACCAGCCACATAGGTGGATTAAGTTAGTTTTTACTTTACGGTTTATGCACTACTAGAGAAGAAAACGTAAGCAAAAAAAAGTGGTGCAAAAACTAGCTGGCTGTGCAGTTGACGTTGCATTTGTTGTGACTGGGGTGAACATTTGTTCCAAAGCTGATCCATTTAATTATTTAGTATAAATCAACCAACACTTGTATCTTTTTAAACAAGGTACAACAAATTTAGCTTTCTTAAATCATATAGTGATATTATATCTCAAACGATTATTGAACAAATCTAACATTGATATCTAGCAGAATCACCATTCAACTTTGCCTGATGTCAATGTTCAGTCGTTCCATTCTGGTTTACAGATGTTTGGACTGTCTTTCAACCAAGTAAAAACAGTGTAGTATGTCCCTGCAGTGTACTACTACCACAAACACAGCTTGGGGGGATCGCTTGGTTCAGCAATATTAATTGCTGGCAGGCGTCCAACAAGTCGATAGGCTGTCTGTACAACGGTTTTGGTACCAGATTGAGAGCACGTGAAAACCGACGTTGGACAGCCGTAAAGTTTACATTTAATATCTTTTCCTTTTTGTTTTAAATTTTATCAAATAACGAACAATTATAATATGAAACGTTATATAAAGGCCTTAAAATTGATTCGACCAAATATTGAGTTCAAAAAACTACAAAAAAAAAAAACACTGAAAAATCCAAAATTCAGGCCAACACAATTTTCTGTACACCTCAACTATCTTCAAAGTTGATGTTTTTTGTTATAAAGTTTTCAGATATACCTATTTGATAGATGTGTCTTTAACACAATAAAAGTTATCCTGAACTTATGATTTTTTTTGTAATTTTATATGAAAAAGTGGCAAAATTATATTTCTTATGTCAAGATATATTAACTTATCAACATTTTATCAAAATTTAAAGATAAGCTATCTTTAAATTTACGGACAATTTCATGGCCTAATTTTTGGACATTTTATAGTACAACAAAAAAGATATATAATACTTGGTACTTCACTTAGATTTTATGTAGGTACTTTTACAACGGATAAAGTACACGTACAAAGCTGTACGAACAAAATGTTTTGATAAATATTTTTTTTAATTTAATCTACAAAAGGGAGCGTTCTTTCATTACGTAACATAGTTTTTGTATGTTTTTTTACGAGGACAGAGGAGAGGCCAAAAATCCAAAATTTTGCGTTACGTAATAAAAGATCGCTCCCTAATTAGCTGGATGTACCAGATTTATTATTTTTTCGCAACTTTGTTGTAAAACTCTTAATTTTTCCTGTCATTCGCAAATGACAAAGTTTCTTTGTCTTAAAAGGTTATCTAATTTATTGTTTGCTGAATATTAGGTGTATTCCAGTATCGCAGAATTCTACAATTCTGCACAGATTCTGCAGCAAAGCGTTCCCGTACTTTCCTGCACCATTAGTAACTTTTCTCTCAGTCAAAACCTTTGCAAAGAGAGAAGCAGAAGTAGCAACAAAACCGTTCCCGTACTTTTCTCCAGGTAGCATTTTCTCTCTTCTGCTGGTAAGCTTCTTATGTAAATATCGCTCTCCCTTTTTTGCTCTCTTGCATAACTTCTGCAAAAGAGAGATTTTGAGAAGAGTAAGGAAACGCGTTTCAAAAAAGCGGGTAAGGGAATAGATCTATTGACATTTTTTTTTGTTTTTAGAGACTTTATGAGATTTTTGATTAAAAAACTGTGGTATTTAATGTACCTAATCTTTAATTTAATTTAAAATATTCAGTAACAAAATGTTTCCCAAGTATTGAAATTCTTGAAATGGCAAATGTTGACTTTTAACCTTTAAAATTGCCAAAATTAATATTTTTTTTGCATACCTCTCTCTCGAGTTCTCGTCCGCGAGTCCCGAGCTACCGAGAGCAACTCGCCGATTGTCCACGCTCTCCTCCGCTCGCGAGCCAGAATTGCCCGTGAGCGGGAATTGGAACGAGTTAACAACAAAAAAAAAAACAACGTAGTGATTGAACCACCGCGTCGTTCGCATTCATAAGCTTGATAAACATTTTGCTAGCTTGAAACGAGGCGCTCGCGGCGAGAGCGAGAGCGCGAGAGAAAATGCGAGCGCGAGCGAGGAGAGGAAAGGACTGCCAGTTCCGTCTCTCACTCGCGAGTGAGAAAAGCTTTCCTTCTTCTCGCTCGAATTCTGATTGAAATATAATAAGACCGTTGTAATTGTTATTCAAATTTTATGAAAAATATTTCTTTTTTTTTTGTAAAATTCCGATGAAAAAAGCTGTTTTGCTAGACTGACGTAAACATAAATTTTGAAAAACTTTTGCATTTAAATGTCGGCTTGTAATTTTTTTTTATGTTTTTGACATTTGTTTGTCCATACGAGATAAATATATGAAAATCTGTATCTTGAGATGTTCTGTACGATTAGTGTATTCGACAAAATTGTGACAGTCTGAAAAAAAAAACACTTTTTCATTTCACCTTTTTTAACTAATAGTTGAACTCAAAAAGACATCTAAGACACTATGGCTCAATAGTGCGCTATGGTAAAAATTCAGATTCCAGAGATATTAATAAAAAAATACTTTTGAAGAATATCGAAAACGTGTTTAAAAAATGTATTAATCCCTTCCCGCCCAGAGCAAAATCGAGATTTTTTACGTTTTTCTACATGCATCGTAATTGGATCGACCAAATTAGCTGAAATTTTAATGGTTAACCCTCTAACGCCCATGGTTACTCCAGAGCACCACTAATTTTTGTCTTCAAAATAAAATTTCTCTGCAACCAAGCATTTTTTCAACCTGGTCCAACCTACATTAGTTTATATAGAATGTTAACTTATAACCATTCAAATTTCATCCAATTCAGTCGATCCAGTTACGAGTTTTGTAGAAAAGCGTAAAAAAAACTCGCTTTTGCTCTGGGCGGGAAGGGGTTAAAAGCTGGGTGCTGAAAAAAAAACAAAAGTACACCCAAAGTTAAAGAACGAGGGGATAGTCCTCACGAAAAGAAACGTGAAGAAAGTGCTGTTTTGCGAGAGTATAGTCCTCTCGTGTGTTCATTCGTTCATTGGAACAGTTCATCCTATTGAGTGGCTTATATGGACAAATGACTGCCACTTAGTCACCGAACCATGGTGGCCCATACGGCAAAGGCACGGTTCAATATGTCGAAGGTCTTGGGTTCGAGTCTCGGTACCGGTACTTTTTTTTATGGATGAACTTTTTTTGAAGATGAACCAATTAGTAAAGTACTCTCGGTAATTTCGGGATATATCCTCTCCGTTCGCACACAGTACCATTTTACTACTGAATCGTGCTCTTTATCCTCTCGTATGCCGATGCCCAAATCTGGGTGTATAGTAACTAATGCAGGTTCAACCAGGTTGAAAAAATGCATGGTTGCAGAGAAATTTAATTTTGAAGACAAAAATTATTGTTGCTCTGGAGTAACCATGGGCGTTAGAGGGTTAAAAGTATTTTTAAAAGCTTCAAATAAGGGAACAGAATCTAATTCCATCTCGGCTCTTATGTTGACATGTCAGCACTTAGACGTTTAATTGCAGCTCATAAAAAAGCGTTTTCAACTGAAATCAATAGGAAGTGAGCAGTCAAGTTACATCAAACGTTTTGCAAAATAAGATGTTTAAATAGTGAAAATTTGCTAGCTGGATGAACTAAGCAGCGAGTGCCTTATGTGCCAAACATATGACCTTCATGAAGGAAAGCGAAAATAATATTTTTGAAAAGCTGAAAATTCCCACAACTTTCTCTACATAAGTACGAAAATTGGACAATTAGTTTCTTGGATACATTCTCATAAAGTATTCGAATAAGATAAATGGTAGAGGAAATGAATTCTGGATATATAGATGAGGATCCCTGTTTTGCGATGTTTCAACTTTCCAGTACATTATTCACAATAGTAAGTTTATTTAATTACGAATCGAAGCAATACCTTCTATGTTGCTCAAACCGCAAACGACTTCCCACATAATCGCATCGCAAGTTACTGGAAATATTACTTCTCTTGAATAATGCATCAGTGAAAGCCGATCCAATCGATTGCAATTAACCCCTGCAATAACCAACCATCGATCTACTCTCATCTCTGCCTTAATCGCAATTCGATCGCAAAATCAACGCCGCCATATCGCGTTTATCAATTACCGGATTGAACTCTCCCCTCTTCCTCCTCCTCCCCTTCTCCTAAACCCGTCAACTAAGTTCGATTGGCGGGCAAAACATTCGAACTCACAATATTGTGAATCGTGACACTTCTCATCGCGCACGCCTTTGTCGGCAGACCGGACCATGTATGCAGTTTTAATAGAGTCGGGTGCGTGAGAATGGCATGCTGCCGCCGGAACGACCGGTAAAAAAGCAAATTCGAAATTCATTCTGAAAAAAAAGTGTACGTTCGACTATTAATAGAACGCAACGTCGGCTTTTTTACCGCATCGGTACGGGGTCTCGGGGCATGTTTGTTCGTACATATGTGGATGACACATAATTCGAGCTTGAGTGGTCTTTTGGAAGGGCGAAACTACCAATAGAGTGAGTGATTTTGAGATTATTTGTAGATTCAAGCAAGTTTTTTTTTGCTAAAATTTGCAATATTTTTAGTTAAATTTGGAATTATTTTCTTTTTCAAAACACGTTCCTGAACATTGAACCTATATCGCACGTTATCATTCACCCCCAAGTACACAAACCACTCCCGTCAGCAGCAAGAATCGTTGATAGACCCGCAAAAAAAGCCGATTAGATATGAAGTCCCTACGGCGCTATGGCGTTCCGTTTTGATTGGGTTTTTTCTTCCCACATCGAACGTGTGGCAGGAAATTGATTAGTTTATATTGTTTGTTTAGTGGCTGTTCCATAATTTATAATCTAGTGAGGTTTGTGAACTTGGGCTGGCTTTAGGTGATCCCTAATGTGACTCTGTAAATTACAAATTGTCAGAGTAGAATTGATTTTATTCGGCATTCGGCTTAATCTGTAACACCCCTTTAAGTGCTATTATAAAGCTATAATCCGACTTCCAAGTCCACGTAATATCAACAAAAAGAGGCTTTAGACAGTGTGATACAACAGCTGCGGCACAGCAAGCAAGTGGTGGTGACGGATGTTACGAGTCGAATAAATAAATGTTTTATTTATGCGCCACACACAGCAAAGCCATCACAAATCACGTGCTGCACTTGCAAACAACCGAGCTGCATTCTACTTAGTTGTTGTTGATAGTTAACCTTGTGATGAGCACTGTTGAAAATTAATTTTCATAAATTATTCATTAACAATGAAAATCAACAATTTAACTACAATTTTTGTAAAATTGCTAGGATTTTGTCAACAATACCTCGTCACTCGAGGGTTAATCCGAGCACCTTAGCCCAGTAATTCAATGTTATTAACCGCTACGGGGACGACGACGCATGTGTTTTTTTTTAAATTCTTGGTCGCAACAAAACTGGTCAAACCACTCTAGGAACTGACCTTTCTCTGCGGCCCGCTGTAATAAACCGCAGATAAGTGTCCGTGTAATTGTCGTCACGGATTGGATCTGTGGTTAAATAAGCGACCGACCTCCTCTACGTGGAGCGTTGAGGAGCTGTCATTTGCGTATGGCAACAGAGTGTGAAAGAGATTTACTTAGAACTTCAAAGTGGCTTAAAATATGGCTTACTCGGAAGACGCGCGAGAGTTCAATTACATCATTTGTCAAAGGTGGTGTGAAACGACACGTTTAAAAATTAAGCAGCAGATTTGCTATCAAACGAATTTTGTCTTATTTTCAAGTTTTTTTTTATCAAGCAAAATTAATATGAAATTATGTTTGGAAGGATCACAGAAATCTTGGGAAATAAGAAATTTATTGAATTGAAAATGATTCTGAATAATATTTTTGACACATGCGTAGTGGTCAGCCATTTTTTAAGTCAAAATAAATCCGAGAATCATTCAATTGATTTCTTGTCAAAAAAAATCATACGGCTCGAAGCAAATATATAAAAAAGATAAATTGAAAATGTCTTAGTTGTTGATCCCAGAAATATTACAAATAACCAGAATTATGCATAACACTTCGCTGTAAGATTTATTTTAAAGCTTTTTAGGTGAACTTTCAATTGGTGTATGAAGTGGTCGCAGTTTTTTTTTACTTTTTGAGTGAACATAATAAAAAATATCGTTGACTTCAGCTATCCAAAAAAAAAACAACTACAAAAAAACAGATTTAAAAAGAAATGTTCCAGTTTTCACTAAAAACTTCAAAAACTTTAGTTTTGGCTTGGAAACAACACTATATTTATTATTACTTTAAAGGCTTGTCTTATTACCTATCAAAAGAATCCTAGTAAAAAAATTAAACAATGAGCTTTTTTTTAAAGAAAAACGTTACTTTTTACCCCATTTTTGCCTTTCGGCTTGCGTATCTTCGTAATGACCGACCGAGCCACGTAGCCCAGTGGTAACGCTTCCGCCTCGTAAGCGGTAGATCGGGGTTCAAATCCCGGCTCGGACCAACACAACTGGTGATCTTTTCCCTTCTGGAATCGATTGCTTAGTAAAGGGAAGGTAGTGTATCGTCACAAACTGGACCTTATCACGACACCTTAGGGAGGCGACCTATGGAATGTTAACATTAACCTTAACATGTTAACATTAAGTTGAAAATGAAACTGCCACTGAATCCGCTTTGTAAATGCCGGCCCCGATACTCTTCAAGGGTGTTCCCCTCAGGAACTGGGAAAGATTTACTTAGAGATTTACTTATCTTCGTAATGAGAAAACTTAGCTTAGAGGTTTAAAAATTTTGGATTTTTTTAGTTAGAATGTTTACTTCCGAGAAAAAAAATACCAAAAAATACTCGGAAAACGACACTTTTTCATGGCTCTTTAGACCATTCACCTTCCCAAAAACCCATCCAACTTCTAGCAAAACTAACTTGAGGAGAACGAGTAAATTTTCTCTTATTCTATTAAAAAAGTGGAGCAACAATAGTCATGGTAGTTAGAATCTGGTTCAAGTGGAATTCTATACGCATAGCATAAACTTTAAACATGACGAAATCCAAAATGCAATCCGCTAAAATCACCTTCTCCAAGCAAAGCGAAGTGAGAATTTCAATTTTTTTTTCAAAATACTGTGAGAGACCTGAATACTAATGCAAAGCCATTTCGGTGGCTATTTTGATAGTTCTCATTTTTATATCTATTTTGATGTACTCTTAAGAAAAACTCATCGATAAACTTTTACGCATAAAAGTACCACAAAGTATTTTCATTTAAGGTGAAACAGGACGACAGTTCTTGGACAACTTCTGTTCAACTGAAATCAATTTCGGAACTCGACAGATTGCTTGCTATCTTTATATTTACATATTGTCTGGAACAAACAGGACTTGTTTGAGCTACGGCGTTTTTCTTAACGATGCTTCCAAAAACTCGAGTCTTGGTATCAATATGGCTCTGCCTTCCCGTATCACCTTAATATGAAGACTTCCATCATTGTCATGATTTTTCGTTCAAAGATATAAATTTTGCGTCGCTTTCATATTTTGACAAAATTCCTTCAACAAGTTGTTTAGAATAGTGCACTACACATGCTGATTCATTATCCCATTCCTTGTAAAGTTATGGAATACGTCATTAATCAATGATTGTACCACAAGATTTTATAATTTTTTAAACGGATTTGACAACATTATCACTATATGTAAAATGCTTCTACAAACAACCCAAAGAAAACCTTTTTTTGATTGAAACATTCTGAATCAAGATTTGAATGTTTTTTTTTTAAACAAACATGGCCGCCAAATGGCCGATCGGGAATGATGCCATCCAGAGCCTTAAGGAATCACCATTTTTACTAAGCATTTCAACTTTTTCTAGCAGGATTGTGGCAGAGTTCTAATGGAGCTGTAATTTTAGGAAAATTCTGGCAGCAATGTTTGAATGATTTTAGCAGGATTCTGGTAGAATAAGCTTTGCTAGCATTTCGAGTCAAACATTTCATTAGGGCACAAAACCAAAACGTAAACATTCGGGATTTTTCCACTATTCCATTCATTAGTACACTCTTTATATGCCCTCCAAGAATCAGATTGATAACAAACAATTTCCTATTGAAAAAAACAAAAACACAAAAGGGCACATAACCATGTTCACTGCAAACCAACAAAAAAATCAAATGTGCCCTAATATTTTACGTTAGTTTCTCGAACTTTTTGTGTTTTAAAGTGAATTTTCCATACATTCTTAACACTAATTAACTTCAAAAAAAAGTTCAAAAACAGCAGCCGCGGAACCGTATTAAATATTATTTTTGACGAAGTTTTTCTCTGCAGAAATCATTGGTGAAAAGTAAACCAAATTTTTTTTAAAGTGAATTAGTGTTAAGAATGTATGAAAAGTTTACTTTATAACACAAAAAGTTCCTCAAGTACGAGAAACTAACGTAAAATAAAAGGGCCCATTTGAACATTTTATTTAAAAGAATTTTTATGTTTCACATACCTTATCTACACTATTCAATCACAAAACTTCACCAATTATCAAAATTTCTACTGAATTCCTCATTATTTCTAACTAAACAAAAGGGCCCGTAAACATCATTCAAAACAACAATCCGGTGACAGCGCTTTATTGCCCTTTCAGCTCTTTTCGAAATTGCATTTAGAAAGGGACCACTATGATCAACACTTGGAATTTAAAAGGGCCTAATAACGAGATTTTTTTTTTAAATTATGAGTTTTATTGCGAAAATCAACAAAAATTAAGAAGCATTCAAGCAGAGTTGAGGATAATGATGTGTTTTATCGTATGATCAGTAAAAATACCATCAGTCAAGCTTAATTTTTAAATAGGAATTGAAACAAGTTGTCCACTTTTTGCAAGCGATTTTCTCGAATCGCGGTTTTTGGTTTTGTGCCCTAATAAAATGTTTGGCCCGATTTTTCGTGACTCGTTGTTGTTTACCGAGAGTATTTTAAAAAGGGTCGAAAATCTACTAACTAAGATAGTGAAATACATGGCAAATGGAGACAGCTGGGTCGTAGAATCACACTAAAGGGTGTACATACTTCAGTCGCTTTTTTTTCGTTGCAACGTGCTACAATTAGAAGTAAAACGGTAGTACGCTTTCCAAACACTGACGTGAACAAGATGTTATCTAGAAGTACTGTAATGTATAAAAATGGCCACACCAAAAGCGTTTTCCTACCACCGACGGGAAAAACTAGTAGGAGCCTAGAATGCATAGAATTTGGAAGCGTTAGTCAAATCCATAATTGAGAATTCTCTACGAAATCGGCCGATTTATTGTATTTTTTTATTTGGCTCAAACTTTGTGGGAGCCTTTTCTATGACCAAAGAAGCCAATTTGTGTCATTGGTTTACCCATACAAGTCTCCATACAATTTTAGCAATTCTGGAGCAACATTTGAAATGGGCGGTACGACATTGCTCTTACGGCCTTTCATTACACGCGTTTAAATGGGACGAAAGGCCGTAAGAGCAATGTCATACCGCCCCTTTCAAATGTTGCTCTGGAATTGTCCTTACAAAAATAGTACGTAAATATTCGAAAATCTGTAACTTTTGAAGGAATTTTCAAATCAATTTGGTGGCTTCGGCAAAATAGGTACACGCCAATTTTTAATAAACTTTGTTATCACAAAAACTCAATTTCCCCAAATTGGTATTTTTCGATTTTTGAGATTTTTAATATGTTTCAGGGTAGGTACCAAAACCGGCAACTTTTGGGCCATAGAGAAGTATGGTCAAAAATTTTGCCGCCGAGTTATGATTTTTTGAAAAATAGTGATTTGTATACGGGTAATTCTCTACCAACTCACACGAAATCGGGAAAAGCAGCCCCGACCCCTCTTCGATTTGCGTGAAACTTTGTCCTGTTTTGATACCTCGTAACGGAGGGGCAGTACGACCCCTTCAATTTTTGAACATGCGAATTGAATTGTTGAATCTTTTTGCTTTTAGTTTGACTGTTTTTCCCGCATCAAGGCAGATCGAAACTGATGCTAATTCATTCATCTCAGTGAAGTTCTCATCTCCTCTTTGCGGGTGATGGGGTTTTCCACAAAATTTTAGCATTACCAAAGCAATATTTACTGCACATTGTTTTGTTTTTTGGTTTGTGATTTGTTTGCAGTACATCAAAAGAAATAGGTTCAACTCAAGCTGAAAAGCCAACCCAGCAGTAACAGCAACTAATAACCAGCCTCGATAATGATACGTTTTGCCCGGATTTTGCACAGACAGACATCAACAACAACAACAACAACCACTCACACTGAGCATTATTATGGCCTAAGCGCATTCGAAGGCGAGGGTGTAAGCGCTGTAGATAAAGAGGGGGAGGACGGGACGGGACACGGACGACGACGGACCAAACGACGATGATTGGCCAATCTTTCACTTACCGCTCTAACCTGCCGGTTGAACATGTAGCAGAGGCAGGTCCATATCTTCGATGCTAGCACTAGGAACGCGCGAAAGTTCATTTGAAATTGAGAAAACATTGGCATCGTCCACGACGGCGGCCACGGCTGATGTGGTGGTGGGGAAGGGGGCCTTGTTCCGGTGCTGCTGCTCCTTCCGGATGGGTTGTTGTTTTTGGTGATGCTCTTTTTTGAATGTTTTTTCGTTTAGAAAATTGTCTATCGTTAACGATTATTGAAAATTTTGATGGTCCAAAATAAAAAGGTAAAAATGAAAATAGTTTTTGCAAAAAATTCCCAAACTTGGAGACGAAAAACTGCTCGCGCCCGAAAGGAAATCACATCTTCTTCTTCTTCTTGCTGCTGCTGTTGCCCGTCTTGATGATTGTCTTCTTGCTCCTTCTCCTCCTCTCTAGGCTGGGTTTTCTTCTGCGGTCGTCGCTCCGAAGAAAAAGAAAAGCCTCCTTCGATCGCTCTCTCTCTATCTCTGTCGCTCACGAATCTCGCGAAATTTTCACAACGCGTTTTTGGACTAATCAAAAAGTCCTTTCCAGGAATCGCCTCCGTACTTCCTTACGCCCGGGACACTCGCGGCGGCGGCACCGATTCCAAACACTCACACACACACGCGCGCGTCCAAAACGGAACGCGAAAAAAAAACGTCTTCTTTTCTTTTTGCCAATTTTTCTGTCACTCACGCACGACTGTCACACCCGTGTGACAGATTGACCCCCGACAGCAGCGCGGAACCTGTTGTAGAAAAGGGTTCCCCGGAGGATTTTGCACGGCCACCGGAGTATGCGTGAATCGGGGATTTTGGCCTGCTTTTGCTTGTCTCCACTTTTTGGCTCTGGCTGACTGATGCGATGCGCGGATTTCTGACGGGAGGGATTTTGACAGTGGCGCTGCTGTGGCACAGACCTGTCTGTCAAAGTGACGGATGGAGTTGTTTTTTTTGAGCCCAGGTGGTGAATTTATCAGAGATGCACGGAGAAAAGAAAGGTTGTTTGCAAACCAAAAATTACAAAATTAAATCAGAAATCCCATTTTTTTACTGTTAATGTTAAACATTAAATTTAAATTCAGCGACCCAATTTTAGTGAAATTTGAAAGATTGATTGCCTATTAAATTACCAAATGACAGATTCTTAGCGAAGCTACAGCAAAATGTTCCTTTTTTGAATTTTCAATGTGATTTTTAAAATGTTTAATTGGGTACTAAAGCCCTATGTCAATTTTTATGTACAACGGTAAAAAACACGATTAAAAACCATTTCTGATCACTTTTTTTCATTTTAATGCAATTTTTTTTTTTTACAGGACAACATTTTTCCGATGGATTAACTATGGTCCCCTTGGAATGAGCTGTCAAGTAGGAGCTTTTCTGTCAAGAAGGACCGCGAGGTTAATTTTTCAAAATTGATTTAAAAATCCATTTTAAACTCTTTGTGGTCGTACAAAGAGTCATTGTACTCAGAAAAATAAGCTTTATCGCTGTAAACAATAATATCAGCAATCTAAGCTTCATTTTAGGACCCAATTAACTTAAAATATATGATTTAATAATTGCAATGTGTTTTCTTACCTCAACCGCCAAAAATATTGACCAAATAAGGTCTGCAAGCCTGGGAGAGATTTTTTTTTTCATAAAACTGGAAAAACTGTAGCGATTTATATGGATTCCGGATAATCAAGTCTGGACTGTACTGAATAGGGTCCTAAAGTCCTTGGTAAATTTTTATGTACAAAGGTAAAAAATACGATTTAAAACCATTTCTGATCGATTTTATCTTTTTAATGCGAAAAATAATTGAACAGACAGCTTAAATTTGTGATATTATTGTTCACAACGATAAAGCTTATTTTTCTGAGTACAATGACCCCTTGTAAGACTGCAAAGGTACATTTTGTTGGTTCTAAAAATTTCAGAAAATGTATACTTCAGCTTGCATTTCGGGAAGTCCCGGGAAATTTACAAATATCCTGGGAAACGGGAAATATTTTTTTACGGGAAATCCCGGGATTCCCGGGAATTTTTTTCCCGGGACGGAAAATTAGACGCTCTAGTTGTCCCGTCACGCTAAGAAATGGCAAGCAAAAATTCAAAAAGTTAGCAAAAATCATACTGGAAAAACTGTAGCCTCCGGATAAGCGAGTCTGGACTTACTGAAATTCATAAATTCTTAAATCTAAAAATTTAATTATGGATCCAAAAATAATTCAATTACAAAATTTTAAAAATTTCAGAAATTCTATAAATTAGGAATTCAAAAAAGTGTCCACGAGGTTTATGTGCGGTTCCAAACAAAAATTTCAAGAAAATGTTGAAGTTTTGTTAAAAAAAAGAAAAAAGTTCAAATATAAAAAAATTAACTTCAACATGGTGAATACTGCAATTGGGTCCTAAAATGAAGCTTAGATTGCTGATATTATTGTTTACAGCGATAAAGCTTATTTTTCTGAGTACAATGACCCTTTGTACGACCACAAAGAGTTTAAAATGGATTTTTAAATCAATTTGAAAAAATTAATCTCGCGGTCCTTCTTGACAGAAAAGCTCCTACTTGACAGCTCGTTCCAAGGGGACCATAGTTGATCCATCGAAAAAATGTTGTCTTGTCAAAAAAAAAAAATTGCGTTAAAATGAAAAAAAGTGATCAGAAATGGTTTTTAATCGTGTTTTTTACCGTTGTACATAAAAATTTACATAGGGCTTTAGTACCCAATTGATTGTCATTTCTCTGATCGTGAGTAAAGATTTCTAGATATTATGATTTCGATCTCCCAATACGCTCGAAATTCTTCGATCGTAGATCGTAAAATTATGATTGAAATTTGTTCGAATTAAAAAATATCAAAAATTCCACAACATATTTTTTTCAATGTCTGCCTAATTTTTTTTAATTCAAAAAATTTTAAAATTTCAAAAAGCTGTTTTTGAATAAAAAAAATGTCAAAATTAAAAAAAAAGAATTTTCTATGATTTTGTAAGACTTCAAAAGTTTTATGTATTTTTTTAATTTAAAAGAATTGAATATATACATAAAATTAAAAAAATATATATATTTTTTTTTGGTATTTTTTAAAAATTGATCTTGTAAATTTTCCTTTTTTTTTATTTCAAACTTTTTTAATTGGTTAAAATATCTAGATTTTGTTTTTAATTTTAGATGTTCGCTATTTTTTTATTTTTTTTTGATGTTTTGAAAAATAAATACATTTAATTTTTTTTTACTTTTTTAACAATATCAGATTTTTTTGATATATTTTTTCACTTATTTTGATTCTTTTTTAAAATGTCAAATTTTTCTGTTTATATTTTAATTTTCAATATTTTTGGAATTCATGAGATAAAAAAAATGTATTTTTTATGCTTTGAATTGAAAAACATAAATATATACATTTAATGTTTTTCAAACATGAAAAAATTAAAATCATTTGAAATAAGAAATCAGTTATTTTTTCTAATTTTAATTTTATCTGTAACTGCTATTTTTTAAACTTTTAAAAATTTGATTGAAATTGCAGATTTTTAATTTTTTTTTATATTATGAGTTTTAAAACAGAAAGTTGGGCAAATCTGGACACAAAGGTTTAAAAACGTTAAAAATCGTAGAAAGGCTGAAACTAAGGCAAATTTCAATTGATTTTTAAAATTGAACGGTGAAGCATCCTATAGATACTATGAATAATTGAATAAACTAATAATCGTAATAATCTAATCTAATTAAATCACTTTGACGCATTTTTTAAGTAATTTTTCGTTTAACTGCAGTGAATTTTTGTCTTGAGTCCCTGATAAACGAGTACGGACTAAATTTAAAAAAAAAATATTCAAAATCTTGTTTTATTTTTGGCTTTTAGAGCCAGGTCTGAACCTTTTTCTAATTTTTGTATTCTAATTTTTGTATCAAGGATTTTTGAATAATTGATTGATTTAGGTATTTTTGGTTATCTGAATCTTTGATTTTTTGAAACTTCATCCTGCTTTTTTTATTTTTGGCCTTTCAAGATCTGGCTATGTGAGGGATCTCTGGATTTTCAATATTTTTTCGTCAAACAAAAAAAAAATCTAGTTTAGTATTTATATATTTTTAAAAAGGAATACCTCTTCAATGAACAAAAAAATATTGGATTTATGCACTTACGCATTTTTTTCAATCGATTCGGTGTCTTCGGCAAAATAAATTGTAGGTAAAAGTAAGGGGAAATCAGAAAAAAAAACAAATAGATACAGTATTTATTTTAGACATTAGAATATTTTATTCTTAACGATTCAAAATATACATTCTTGCATATTTTTCTGACAATCTGCTCCAGAAAAAAGTTAAATGTTTCTCTCTCAAAATCATTCCAACGCACAATGCTTTCTGGCAAAAAATCTGACAACTGATTAAAAATGTAAAATAGCTGTCCAGTACTGACGATGACTTCCAAGAAAACCTCACTTTTCCTTCCATCATAGTTACGATGCCTCCAGGGCGACCTTTTTCCCAGATCGTTCGCCGCCTGCAAGAGAGAAAAGGTTAAAGTTCTTCACTTTTCCAACATCCAACCAAACATTTACCCTTCTCTTTCCGCTTCCTTTCTGCGGCCGCAGCCGCCACAGGATCGTCTTCGGGCACATCCGGCAACCTCGCGCCGATATCTTCCGGTGTCTTCTCCGGCTCTTCTTCTGCGGCGACCAGCGCGTCCAGTTCGGCCAGCACCTCGTCCTCGTCTTCCTCGGACAGCACTCCGTTGAGCAGGGCGTCAATTTCCTGCTGCTTTTCGATGCTTTCGCGCGTTTCGTCTAAAATCTGCTCCACCTCGTCGATCGAGAGGATTTCGTTGACCTTTTTGAGCGCCTCGTTGCCCACCCGGAGGCCACTGATGACCTGCGCCTCGACCTGGGCGAACTCAATGTCCGAGGCGAGCTTTTCGATCGTTTCCAGCTGGGCGTCCGTGTTGGAGAGGAGCTTCTCCTGGTACTTTTTCTTTCGGAGGAGGGTTTTGGCGCGTCTGTGAAGTTTATTTTGTTGAAAGATCAACGAAAAACATATTTATGGGGTTTCAAACTTACTCTTTCCGTCCCGATGACAAACATTTCTTAGCCATTTCGCGATCTTTTTCAAGCTGCAGTTCGATTCGCTTCTGATATTGTTTCAGTTTATCTCTCTGTTGTTTGAGTTGCTGCAATTTTTAAATATTATTTTTCAATATTGCAATTTTTTAAACCAGTTTTGCGTCTTACCAGAACTGCTTTGTCTTGCTCCGTCACTCTGCTCACTTTGGCCTTGGCCGACGATTTGCCGAAAATGTTGCCCATTTTGCGACCGCTGTTGATTTATATCACAATATTTTTTAGGAACAAACGGTTCCCTAATTAGATTAACATAAAAATATTAACCAGATTTTTGGAGCAAATCGTCCAAAAGTTTATTATCTCTGATCAGCAGATGAGTCAATGTTTTTGTTTTGACTTTTCTCGATGTTCAAGTTTGCCCCTGTGGTAAATTTTATTGACATTTCGGTTTTTTGTTCAAGGGTTGTAGTTTGAAACAAGAGTCAAAACTAAAAACTAAAAACTAAAAACTAAAAACTAAAAACTAAAAACTAAAAACTAAAAACTAAAAACTAAAAACTAAAAACTAAAAACTAAAAACTAAAAACTAAAAACTAAAAACTAAAAAAAAGCAAAGCAAAAAAAGCAATCCACTTTAACGACCCCCGGGTCTTTTGTGGGCTCTGTTGCAAGTTTCTACTCATTTCTAGGCGTCCGAAGGTTATGTGTGGTGAGTCACTCAAAACCTCTTTTACGCTAATGGACCGACGTTTTACTTCCCCATCCGATAGAAGGCGTGATCAGGCAAATCTCGTCTCGAAAAATGCCACCGGGTCCGTCTGGGATTGAACCCAGGCCATACTGGGGTTCAGAGGCTACCACGCTAACCACTGCGCCACCGGACCCGGCTAAAAAAAACTAAAAACTAAAAACTAAAAACTAAAAACTAAAAACTAAAAACTAAAAACTAAAAACTAAAAACTAAAAACTAAAAACTAAAAACTAAAAACTAAAAACTAAAAACTAAAAACTAAAAACTAAAAACTAAAAACTAAAAACTAAAAACTAAAAACTCAAAACTAAAAACTAAAAACTAAAAACTAAAAACTAAAAACTAAAAACTAAAAACTAAAAACTAAAAACTAAAAACTAAAAACTAAAAACTAAAAACTAAAAACTAAACTGAATCCTAACAACCTCCTCAAATCCATTATAAAACCTATGTTAAAACCTAATCAGGAGGTATGGAAAAAATACATTTCATACGTCTTAAGACTTTGATTATGCCAAACAGGTTTTATTCTGGCAAAAAAAGTCTTCGTTTTGCCAAAAGATATTATGGAGATGGATTCGTTAATTCGAATTTAGCTACTTTAAATGTCCGCTAATTAGAATGCTCGGTAATTCCGTCAAAACCAGTTGTCAAACTGATGTTGAAGTTTGAACCCCATTGTTCGTAAATTTCCGAACATGTGGTTTCCAAGGTAAGGTAAGGTAAGGTAAGGTGGGTTTTCCAGCTGTCAAAATAATTAGTTAGCACGAAACCCGAATTTTAAATGGAGATTTTCAGAAAAGTGAATATTTCTTGGACAATTTGACAATTTTCCGGGCAAATTTCACCGAATTTTTTTTCTGTTGGATTTGTTAAGCATGCCAAACTGAACCGTAATACGCCTTTAAAACAAAAATATTTTTTCGAATAACAAATTCAGCTAAACACGTTTTTCGATTCAACCAGAATAAACCTGTGACAGCTGGGAAATCCCGCCTTACCTTAACTAACCTACATACCTTGCGTGGTTTCAAACTTTTGACAGCTGTCAGTCGTTCCAATTAACAAATTCGGATTCGCTCATTCGAATGCAGTTCCATTCGAATTAGCGGATCCACTCTGTATTGGAGGTAATTTGATAATTTCAAATCTCATTCTTCGCAATTCGTGGCTCACATTCAGCTCCGGTTGAAATTTTATCGATAAATGTGGGGGAGATTGAGTCAAAAAAAAAAACAACTCTATTCATCAAAATTATTTCTTTTGTAGCCACAGTTTTTGATTTTTTTTTAATTTGCATTTTATTTTGCAAAAAATTAAATTATGTCAGATGTCAGAAATTCTTCATAAATGTGTGTTTTCTTGAAATTTTAATCAAATTTATGCTTTTTCTTTTTTTTCTAACAAATATGGCGATCAATCATATTCAATCAGACCACGCCTTTAGCGCCATATTTAAGCATTGCTATTTGGCTGCGTTAAATGCTCTTTAAGGAGTTTATGGTTTTAAGAGAGCTTTTTGTATGCCTAATGGCACTTGACAGCTACAACACCCTTGGTTTTAAAGAAGCATGAAATTAAACCGTTTGGCATGGCATTCTGGTTTTCAAAACTCTCTTAAAACTTTCATGAAACCTTATTGAAAGCCAGTTGGCTTTTATTTTCACCAGGTTTTATGTTCGAGGCATAAAATCTTGTTAGAACCTATTAATTAGCTTTTGCTTATTGGTTGCAGTGAATGCCGAAACAAAGCTATTAAGCAATCAAGATGCTACCAAAAACCAAACCATCCACATTAACGACCCCCGGGTCTTTTGTGGTCTCTATTGCAAGTTTCTGCTCGAACCTAGGAGTCCGAAGGCTTGAATGGGGAGAGCACCCAAACCTCTTTCTACTCCAAGGAACCTTCCACCCCAGTGTTTGGACTGACGACCTTTGGATTGCGAGTCCAACCGCCGCCAGTGATTCCACCGGAGTAGGCTTGGTTTGGTGTGTTGTTTGTACTTATGGCATGGAGACGAACTCCTACACCTGGAATGACTTAACGGCCTAACAACCAAGACCGGGACCGACATTTTACTTCCTTATCCGATGGAAGGTTGGAGCAGATGGGAATCGAACCCAGAATCATCCGCTTACAAAGCGGACAGCGTAACCATTCGGCCATGCACTGCCACCATAAAACCATGCTACCATAAAACTTCAAAAAACTAGGTGGTGGCTAGTTGGTTTTGAAAGCTTATAATTTTTGATAGGGTTGTCAGATCTTTAAAATGTTGAACACAAACAAAAAAGTCAGCGCAATGATTCCAAGAATAAATATTTTATTATTTAATATAAATTCATTCAACATTACATAATTTAAATAAAACATCAATAAGACATTGCAAAATCTCAACAGGATATTTTTAAAACTGTCCCCTCAAAACAGCTCATCATTCACGTACATTGCGTCCCACATGTCCAACCGGTCCGCATCCGGATAGTCAACGAACGCCACCCCGTCGTTGGCAATGTTCAGACACTTGAACGTGGGCTTCGTCTGCGCGTTCGGCTCAAAGACCACACCACTCTTCGCCGTCATGTCACAGTTTGGATCCCCGTTGATGACGAACGCGCTGAACACATCGACCAGCGTTTGCAGACCGCGGTACTCGAACGTTTCCTTGCCGGGGACCTGCTGGGTAAAGTTGGAAAACAGATAGGACAGCTCGTCGGCATGGGCCGTGCCGCGCAGCTTCGGGTCGATCATCATGATGCGGTAGTGGTTGTAAAACTCCGAATCCAGACAGATCCGGTACACGAAGGTGCGGGCGCGCGATCTGGCGGCTCGGGCTAGGATGGTGCGGTGCAGGCCGTGCCAGAAGACTCGGTCGGACATCATCTGGAATTGGTTTGAGGGGTTGATAAGTTGATGTGGTGATCGAGGGTTGATTGGGACTTACATGAACGTATCCCAGGTTGTTCTCCATTGAAGGATTGCTATCGGGGTAGTAACGTTGTTTCAGCTTGGCAGCAAACTCGATTCGTTTTTCCATGCTGATCTTCAAATTTGGAGGAATATTTCCCAGGAATAGATGTGGATGGGACAGTAGTTCCGGTTGCAACTTGATCTTTTGCAGCAGCAGCAGTCCTTCCTCAGAAGTTCCTCCGATCATGATATCAATCTTGTCACCCCAAGCAGTTCGAGCCATCTCGAACGGTTCCTTCGGTATCATGCACTGTTCGGTCAGGTACGGTTCGACGGTAGGTCCAAATGGAGTAAAGATATCGTCCTGCATGTCCTGGTCCGTCAGAAGCTTCTCCTGGTGAGCAACAATGTCCTCCGGTTTGGCAGCTCTCAAGAATCTCAACGCTCCGGACTCACCACCCTGTCCATCCCAACCGATGGCCTTCGCCAACTTCTCAACCCAGTTGCGTTGCCTGGTCAACGACCAACTGGAATACGTACTCCCAGACATTACGATAGCCCGCTGAAACAAGTCCTTGGAAGCATCCGAGATCAGATGATACTGAACCGAAGCGGCACCTGCGCTATGGCCGGCCAGGGTCACGCGCTTCGGGTCTCCTCCAAAGGCGGCAATGTTCTCCAGAACCCACCGAATTGCCAAGTTCTGATCTTTAAGGCCGGCATTACCGGGTACGCCATCCTGCTCCGATTGACAACACAGAAATCCCAACGCCCCAATACGGTAGTTGAACGACACCAACACGATATCCTTCTGAACCAGGAAATCCGGCCCGTACAGTTCGGTTCCGCTGGTTCCTTCCGTGAAGCCCCCGCCGTAGATGTACAACATCACCGGGAGTGGCGTTGAAGGGTTGATCTGGAGAAATTACCAAATTATAACATATGATTTTTTTTAATTCTTCAATTCAACTCACCTCCTTCGCAAACACGTTGATCTTCAGACTGTCCTCGCAGCCGACGATCTTCTGGAGGCGCCGGTCGAAGTGATAGCAGGGCTCGCATTGCTGCGTGCAGTCCAACGTTTCGGTCCACTTTTGCGGTGGAACTGGTGCCTGAAATGTTTTAAAGTTATTTTTTTAAATTTCCAGTTTTGTTCGTTGCTTGTTTTGCGTTCAAGTCACCGGGAAATACAGTGCTGGTCAAAATATTTTACACAGTGAGGTGTGATATTTGAACGTTTCTTTTTATTGAGCAATTCCAGCTCAAATCGGGGATTTTTTTGGAACTTATGTACCCGACCCTCTCCGATTTCAACGAAACTTTGTAGACATGTTATTCTAGGCCTATATAAGTCATTTTTGTGTATATGGAGCCAATTGTTCCCGAAAATAACATTTGAGAAGGTCGTACGTTATTCAAATATTTTTGTATTTTGTAATTCAAAAATAACTGTATCTCGAAGCCTCTGCATCGTATCAAAAAGTGGTCAAAGACATACTTGTAGGAAATTCGACGGGCTTTCTGAAAAAATACACTGAAATAAAAATACACGTCTATGAGATTTTTCAATTTTTAAGTTTAAAAGTTAAATTTTAAGGTGATGTCACAATTTTTTTTCGTTCAAAATTTTTGAGGAAATAGCCTAAGATGTTACAAAAAGACTGACGAAAAATGCAGGATGGTATGTCTCTCCTAAAAAAATACAAAAATCATTTACTAAAACAGTTTTTTTTTAAAGGTGGTCTAAACGCCAAATTTTTATAAACCGATAATGAGAATCGATTCCCCAGACAATTTTACATAAAAGTCTCCATATTGACCATTATCCTATGTCCAATCCTTGTAAAGATACAGCGGTTTTAAAAATAAAAATGTTGAAAAAATAGGTTTTTTGGTGGTTTTTGGCAATTTCTATATGTATAGCCCGTCGAATTTCCTACAAGTTTGTCTCTGACCATTTTTTGATACGATGCAGAGGCTTCGAGATACAGTAATTTTTGAATTACAAAATACAAAAATATTTGAATAACGTACGCCCTTCTCAAATGTTATTTTCGGGTACAATTGGCTCCATATACACAAAAATGGCTTATATAGGCCTAGAATAACATGTCTACAAAGTTTCGTTGAAATCGGAGAGGGTCGGGTACATAAGTGCCAAAAAAATCCCTGATTTGAGCTGGAATTGCTCTATTAATAATTTGTTCGCAAAATGGCTGAGGATTTATGAAAAAAAAAATGTTTTGCCAGTTTGATCATTTTTTTAGCATTTTCAAAATGTCAAAACTACTAAATTTTACTGACAAATTTAATGTTATTTCAAAGTGATTTGTAAATGTTTTTGTATGCAGCTGTTAGGTTTTTCTGAAGATTTTTTTTGTTTTACAAAAAATTAAATTTTTGAACAAAATAAAGATTAAATCTAAGATTAAATTAAATTGTAAACAGTCTAATGTTTCAATAACTTCTACACTTGCACAGACTTCATTATCAATTGTACAACAAACAATTTTGGATTAAGTTTATGGTCTTATCTTTTATCAAAATGGATGTGAAAGTCACTGCCAAATTTATGTTTGACTTTGTCACTCTTCAATTAATTTCCAGCCTAGACCTTGACTGGCTTGTACGTGTCCAAGTACAAAATATTTATTACAGTTAATTTTTTTTTACAAATATGTCATATCATTGTGGTGGAGTATCAACCCGCGGAGGTCACACTCTCAGATACAGCGCTAATCAGCAGCACTCGTTGCTCTTTATTTGAACAAAAATGCACTTGCACATCCATAAAATTTGAACAGCACTCGAAACAAATTTGCCACTCTCACCTTAAACCGCAGCTCCCCTTCCGGTGCCTGGGCGTACGGAATTCCCTGAAAGCTGACGTACTCCTGGCCCAGCAACGATACGTTCTGTTTGCCCCGGACCGGGCCGTATTTGGTCTGAACGGTTAAGCTTTCCAAACTCATCCTACGTACAGATTGGAGTATTTTTTTTGCTTCAATTTTCGCTATCAGCTGGGTGTGACTCGTCGAAGTTTTTTTTTTTCGTTTTGCTCAGCTGAAATTGACTTGCACTAACCAGCTCGGTGCGCTGCCCACTCTGTACTGATGATTTGTAGAGCTGAAAATTGTGCTGTTGGTAGTAGTCCGACTTGCCACAAATGCAGATTTTTCAGCACAGACTCGAGACTCAAAAGAATTGATTTCTTGAGTTTGAAGAGATTTGAAATAATTCTCCAAAAATATTAATTGAAGATTTTCCGCTTGTTTAATTCAAATAAAAAAAAACATGAAATTCAAATTTGTGCCGAAAACATCTTCATATGTGACAAGCTTGCAAGTAGTGGTTTTAAGCCGACTTTTATTTATAACGTTTATTCAGTATCAGCTAACCGGCGATGGATGTGTGAACGGATGGGTTGCGAATGTGGTTGGGAAAAATCTCTGCTAAATATATTTAATGTTTACCTAAGTTGTCGTTTGGACATTTACTTTCGAATAACGTTATAAAGTTACAGTTTCAGCATTCAATTGGGTCGATAACTAAAAAACAAATCAAATGGTAAAAGAATGAAAGATACCGTCATCAGGAGTGAGATTGGGTCATACAAAAATGCTGAAATTTGTATGACCCAAAAACAAATTGGCGTCAGAATATTTTTAAATTTTATTCTGTGAATCAGGTACAGAACGGATTCGCTAATTCAAATGGAACTGCATTTGTGTGAGCGAATCCAAATTCGCTAATGAGAACGACTGACAGCTGTCAAAAGCTTGAAACCACGTGTTCGTAAATTGTCGAAAAATTGTGCAGAAACGTCAACATCAGCTTGACAACTGGTTTTGACAGTTGAATACTTTGTAATTCGAATACGTTGGAATTAGTAAGCATTCGAATCAGCGGACATTTGAAGTAGCGAAATTCGAATTAATTAATCCGCTCTGTACTGTAAAATTAAAGTAAAGTTGAACTTTTCTTGGGAATCCCAGAAATTTGAAATTTGTATCATATAAAATTACAGTTTAGGTCCAAATTCGGATTGAACAGTCACAGAAAACCAAAATAGACAATGAAACAATAAAAAAAAAAAATACTGTCCCTATTCAGACTGCAGTCCCGATTCGCCCCAGTTGACGGCACATGATTTTCTCGGCTTTGGCTGAAAGATTTGTTTTGTTCCGGATTTGTTCCAAAAAAAAAAAAGCAAAGCAATCCACTTTAACGACCCCCGGGTCTTTTGTGGGCTCTGTTGCAAGTTTCTGCTCATTTCTAGGCGTCCGAAGGTTATTCCAGGATGCTTTCTTCGGACTGGCTGCGCTTGTGTTCGATTAGATTAGATTAGATTAGATTTCTAGGCGTCCGAAGGTTATGTGTGGTGAGTCACCCAAAACCTCTTTTACGCAAATGGACCGACGTTTTACTTCCCCATCCGATAGAAGGCCAGGAGGATAAGGCGGGAATCGAACCCGCGCCCCATAGCAACTTAGGGATCTGCAGCCGAAGCCGCTAACCACCGGCCCCACCCGGATTTGTTCCATTCGGTCCAGTTTCGGATCTCAGAGCTTGCAATTAGAAGTTGTGAAGTTTAATATAGTTGTACTATAGTTATCATATTAGGGGGTTTCACCCAAAAACAAAAAGTTTGATAATCCCTGGTTTAAAGAATTCACGGTGCTCAAAATACCGTTATTATGAAAAAATAGGCAATCGTCGATTTTGGTTTCTATTGATTCCTTACATCATAGCGCACCTTTGAGCCAACAATAAAAATATTCGCTGATGTAGTTTTCAAGCTACAGCCATTTTAAGATGTTATATCCGATTTTTAATTAGAAAGCCAATAAATTATACAATTTCAGCATTTCAAAGAATGTGCAATTCATGATAATGATAAATTTTGCTTCATATGACTGTCAAGTATCTCTGGGCCAAGTTCAGAAAGTTCACTCATATAGTTCTCGAGATACAGCCATTTTAAAATGTTATTTCCGAATTTTCTGAGAAAATCTATAAAATCTATACAATTTTAAGCATTTCGAAAAAATGATGCATTTTGCTTCATATGACTGTCAAGTAAATCTGTGCCAAATTTCAGAACGTTACCTGATCCAGTTCTTGAGATACAGCCATTTTAAAATGTTAATTCCGACTATTTGTTAAAAAAAACATCATTAGGTATCATTAGGCCAGGTATCAAAAGGTTTGCCGAGGTTTGCTGATAAAGTTTTCGAGATACAGCCATTTTATGATGTTATTTCCTACTTTTTCTAAGAACATCAATTAAATCCATTACCTACATAATAAAATACGCAAAATATTTTTTTCTAAAAAAACTGTATGAGAAGCGAAAAACATCAGTATATTGAAATGCTTTTTTTTATTTGAAATGCTTAAATTGTATTGATTTTATAGATTTTCTATGTAAACGTCGGAATTAACATTTTAAAATGACTGTATCTCGAGAACTTACGTCATGATTCGAAATCCGGACACTTAGTAGCATATCATTTTTGTTATAGCTGGCAAAAAATCGGGTGTATCCCATTTGGCATAAAACCATTTGGCATAATGCCGTTTGGCATAACGCCGTTTGGCATAATGCCGTTTGGCATAATGGACGTTTGGCATAACGGTCATTTGGCATAATGGCCATTTGGCATAATGGTCATTTGGCATAATGATATTAAATTTTCAAAATTATTTCAACTCCATAGACTGGGATCAATCGGCACTACAGTTTGAATGAGGACAGCAGTTTTTAGTACATTTTAAAGCTTGACATTTAGAAAACGATGCACTTTTTTGAATGTTACAGAATTTATAACACTTCTTCAGTTCTTCAGGCAGCTTGCTTGCCCACTGAGAATTTTGGCTAGAGCCTTGAGTCGATCTGGTTCGAGATCGAGCCCGAATCGAGTCGAGGCTCAAGCAAAATTCTCAGTGGGTGGTTACATGAGAGTATCCTGCCTCAATATTTTCTGCAGTAGCAGCAAGTGCTGGCCGAAGAGCTTAAAGAAAATGTTGAAGTTTTCAGCGGTGGTGTTATAAAATCTGTAACATTCTTAATATTTGACGGATCTTGTCGCACTCTTCGGTTCCCAATAATCATTAAGGGACTAAAAACTCAAAACCAAAACGCACCGATTAAAAGGGTTTAAATCCCATTTAAATTTCAAAGTCAAAGCGCCAGGTCCTGTCACAATCAATCAAGCTCATATTTGGGATTCGGGCTTAGTGAATCCAGCGAATCATGACTTGAAATGAACGCAAAATTCGCTCATTTTGTTACATCCTACCAACATATACTCATTCATATTAAAGGGTGAATATTAATTGAATATTTTATCAGCAAGTGGCGCTACTTCCATTCAAATATACACAAAACTGAGATTTTTATTTGAAATGTTAACACGAATGTAAAGCATTCCACTTTGTCATATACGTAGAAACATATTCACCGTCTTCAGCTTTGGATCTAACCCAAAAAAACCTGCGGGTCATTTTTTCTGAACTCAACTGCTGACTCAAGGTTTATATTTCCTTTAAAGAAGGGGACACTTTGTAGACTTGTGACAACAGCTGATAAAAGTTGAATTTCCTTCTAAAGTTGATTTTTTTTTCATTAAAAAGGAAATAATGCGCTTCAGCGGTGGTCACAACTCGGGTGTATCCCATTTGGCATAATGCCATTTGGCATAATGCCGTTTGGCATAACGCCGTTTGGCATAATGCCGTTTGGCATAATGGACGTTTGGCATAACGGTCATTTGGCATAATGACCATTTGACATAATGGTCATTTGGCATAACCCGCATAAAAAAGTACCATATAAAAACTTTTTTTCATATGGTAATTGAACTTTAAACTATATTGTTACTACCATTTCCAAAAATGTTTGACTACTATTTTAAAAATGGTATTTATATGGTTGGCATGAATTTTTACTATCTCACAAATGGTTTAACCATCTGGCATAAGGGTGGTTAGCAATGGTAACCTTAAAAACTCAGTACTATTTTCGTCAAAAACTGTTTGTTGTATGGTAAATAAATGGTTTAAGTACTATTTGGCAAAAAGTAACCTGAAATCAAACAGTTCACAAATAGTTTAATATAGTTAAATTTTAATTTTGGGAAATTGAAAAAACGATTTCACAAATAGTTACCATTTCTCAAAGTGTCATTGTATGATCCAATATGGTAATCAAATGGTTATTTTTTATCCGGGAATGATGTTAAAATTTCAAAATAAAGTATAATATTGGAATTGCTTTAAGAAGACCACATTAGGTTGTGATAACTGCCGGCGAAAGCTGATTTTTGCATTCCTTAAGATTTTTTTTCTTGATTTTAAAAACTGCTGGCTATGGGTGCCCACAACTTGAAAGGTTTGTCAAAACGTTGCTCCACATGCTGAATATTGTTCCCAGGGTTATTTTAAGCCATTGAGCCCTAGATTGAGCCAAATATGTTCGACATTTATGGAGCCAAGAATTGAAATGACTTTTCTTCGGACTGGTCACTCTGGGTTACTCTGTGGTTATTATTTCCTTCAAAGAAAGGGACTTGCCATAACTGCACAGAAAAAAGTTGAATTTTGGAAGGTTGAAAATTTGGATGGTTGAATATTTCCTCTTTTTTGAGTAATATTACCTAAAAAAAATGTAAAAATGTGAACCTGATGAATATTCATCATTTTCTTATGTAAAATTAATCTATTTTTTACACAAGATCTGTCACCATTTTCTGATGAATAATTTCCATCATTTATTTACTGTGTGCTAAAAAAAGTTGAATTTTCTTTTTAAAACTGAATTTTCTTTACTAAACAGAGGAGAATGCGCTTCAGCTGTGGTCGCAACTCAAGCGAGTTTTCCCTTCTTTTTAAAAAATATTCACCCATATCAGCAGTCAAGAGAGTTTTCCCTTCTTTAAAGAAGGGAAAATTCAACTCATGTTAGTAGTTATCTCAAATCAAAGAAAGTTTTCACTTCTTTAAAGAAAGATAAATTCAACGTGTGTCAGCAGTTAACACAAGTCAAGAAAATTTTCCCTACACAAAGGGAGAAAAAATTCAAACATATAGGGATAATTCAACTCGTGTTAGTAGTTATCACAAGTAAAGAGAATTTTCCATTATTTAAAGATGAAAAAACTTACTGACTTGTGATGACTACTGGCACAAGTTGAATTTTTCCTTCTTTAAATTATGGAAAATTCTCTTTACTTGTGATAACTACTAACACGAGTTGAATTATCCCTATATGTTTGAATTTTCTCTCCAATCAAGAAGGACAAATTCTCTTGACTTGTGATAGCTGCTGACACAAGTTGAATTTACCTTTCTTTAAAGAAGTGAAAACTTTCTTGGACTTGAGATAACTACTAACATGAGTTGAATTTTCCCTTCTTTAATGAAGGGAAAATTCTTTGACTGCTGATATAGGTATTTTTTTTTAAAGGAAGGGAAAACTCGCTTGAGTTGTGACCACCGCTGAAGCGCGTTATCCCCTTTTTAATGAAGAAAATTCAACTTTAGAAGGAAAATTCAACCTTTATCAGCAGTTGTCACAAGTCTAGAAAGTGTCCCTTTCTTTAAAGGAAATATAAACCTTGAGTCAGCAGTTGAGTTGAGTTTAGAAAAAATGACCCGCAGCTTTTTTGGGTTTGATCCTTAGCTGAAGACGGTGAATTAATATGAAATTCTCACTTTTGTGTATATTTGAATGGAAGTAGCGCCACTTGCTGATAAAATATTCAATTAATATTCACCCAGTAATATGATCGAGCATATGTTGGTATGATCCCCTGGATGCACTAAGCTCGAATCACAATTATGAGCTTAGTGCATCCAGAGGAGGAGTTCTAAATTCTGTAAAATTCAAAAAAGTGCATCGTTTTAAAATGCCGAAGTAACAATTCAATAGGGCGAATCTGCTTTTGTAAACAAGCAGTATATCCCCCTCTTACTTGACGTGAACTGTCACTTGAGCAAAAGGGATAGACTGCTTGTTTACAAACGCAGATTCGCCCTATTGAACTGTTAATACGGAATGTACTAAAAACTGCTGTCCTCATTCAAACTGTAGTGGGTTAACCCAGTCTATGGAATTGAAATAATTTTGAAAATTTAATATCATTATGCCAAATGACCATTATGCCAAATGACCATTATGCCAAATGACCTTTATGCCAAACGTCCATTATGCCAAACGGCATTATGCCAAATGGCATTATGCCAAATGGGATACACCCTCACAACTCAAGCGAGTTTTCCCTTCCTTTAAAAATATTCACCTATATCAGCAGTCAAGGAGTTTTCCCTTCTTTAAAGAAGGGAAAATTCAACTTGCATCAGCAGTCAAGAGATTTTTCCCTTCTTTAAAGAAGGGAAAATTTAACTCATGTTAGTAGTTATCTCAAATCAAAGAAAGTTTTCACTTCTTAAAGAAAGGTAAATTCAACTTGTGTCAGCAGTCAAGAGAATTTACCCTTCTTGATTAGAGAGAAAATTCAAACATATAGGGACAATTCAACTCGTGTTAGTGGTAATCACAAGTAAAGATAATTTTCCATAATTTAAAGAAGGAAAAACTCAACTTGTGTCAGTAGTCATCACAAGTCAGTGATTTTTTTTTCCCTTCTTCAAATAATGGAAAATTCTCTTTACTTGTGATAACTAATAACATGAGTTGAATTATCTCTATATGTTTGAATTTTCTCTCCATTAGAGAAGGGAAAATTTTAGTGACTTGTGATAACTGCTGACACAAGTTGAATTTACCTATTTTCAAAGAAGTAAAAACTTTCTTTGATTTGGGATAACTACTAACATGAGTTGAATTTTCCCTTCTTTAATGAAGGGAAAACTCTCTTGACTGCTGATATGGGTGAATATTTTTTGAAAAGAAGGGAAAACTCGCTTGAGCTGTGACCACAGCTGAAGCGCATTTTCCCTTGTTTAATGAAGAAAATTCAGTTTTAGAAGAAAAATTCAACATTTTTAAGCACACAGAAAATAAATGATGGTAATATTCATCAGGAAATGGTGCCAGATCAGAAATTGGTGAATATTCATAAGTTTCTGATAAATATTCATCAGGTTCACATGTTTGAAAAAAATTAGGTAATATTACTCAAAAAGAGGTGATATTCAACCAACCCAATTTTCAACTTTACAAAATTCAACTTTGATTCTGTGCAGTTGTCGCAAGCTTAGAAAGTGTCCCTTTCTTTAAAGGAAATAGTAACCTTCATAAATGTCGAACATATTTGGCTCAATCTAGGGGTCAATGGCTTAAAATAGCCCTGGGAACAATATTGAGCATGTGGAGCAACGTTTTGAACAAACGTTTCAAGTTCTGGGCACCCATACACAGAATAAAATGATGGTAACATTCATCAGGAAATGGTGAAGAATTTTGTCTCGAAAAAAATGTGTAATATTACATCAGGAATTGACGAATATTCATCAGTTTCTGATGAATATTCATCAGGTTCACATTTTTACACATTTTTTATGTAATATTACTCAAAAAAGAGGGAATATTCAACCCACCAAATTTTCAACCTTCCAAAATTAAAAGTTTTTTTTTTGCTTTGTAGCCAGCAGTTTTTAAATCAAAAAAAATCATAAGGAAAGAAAAAATCAGCTTTCTCCGGCAGTTATCACAACTTTCTTAAAACAATTCCAATATTAACTTTATTTTGAAATTTTAACATCATTATGCCAAATCACCATTATGCCAAATGGCCAAAAAATGACCATTATGCCGTTATGCCAAACGTCCATTATGCCAAACGGCATTATGCCAAACGGCGTTATGCCAAACGGCATTATGCCAAATGGCATTATGCCAAATGGGATACACCCCAAAAAATCATGAAATAAGTTGGAAATGTAGAAATATCATCAGGATGTAGTATACACAGTCAGTTTCAAGAAAATGCATGCAAAATATGTCTTTTCAAACAAATTTTCATCAGAATTTCAAAATTAAGATGACTTGTTGTGCTTCGAATCCCGGACACTGATAAAAGCTGATTCGAAATCTGGACACTTTTGCTTCGAATTCCGGACACTCGATTTTACTTATGAATCGCACAAATTTGGACTGAAATGTTAGTGAATGGCATTCTTTAGGTCTCAAATAAGCTGTTAACATCAAAACAATCGATAGTTTATATAAACATTTGCTAGAATTTAAGGAAATCGTAACCATAAATTTCTCCTTTGCCTTTGTTACATCAGCAAACCTTCTGAAACTTGGCCCAGAGATACTTGACAGTCATATAAAGCAAGATCCATCATTATCTCTAAATGCACATTCTTGGAAACAAGGGTCCCGATGGTCGGTTCAAAGATCAGAAATCACTCACTCATCGCCGAGCGAATCTTTGCCGACTGGAGCTCGCAACCATTCGCGATCGAACACTGCACTCAGGCTGCCAGCGGCTTGCTCAATCGCTTCACTCAGTGACACAAAAACGTGTTTCGTGAATTTCTTTGCCTACTCCGTCCGTCGACCCGAGTCACACACGAATACGTTCAGAGAGGAGAGAACCTTTTAACATACCAGTTCAGCGCTCTTTTGGCCTGCATTACCATAGTTTGCCGTAAATTGGTATTTGGCAGGGTGGAAATTGCTTTTAAATGCTTTTAAATCAACATAATTGCAAAACATTTTTCATAACATTGATTTTAACCAGTTTAATAAATGAGCAAAACAAAGTCGATCGACGAAACCAGTTCGACGTCGACGGCGGCAGTCGTACTGCGGTGGACCAGCTGGCATTGCAGGAGATTCCAAGGAAGTGGAGGGGAAAGAACCAAGTTTTGAAAGTGCTCCTGCAGATATTTTCTTGGACGACGTCGGTGGTTTGTGGATGCCGGCTGTGGATTGCGTCAACAGCGTCAACAGCTGACCTAACTGGGGGGAGGCTACGTGGCATACGGAAGAGGTTTACATCGGAGTTGGGAGCTGGTTGGAAGATCCCAGAATTGAATTTGGTGAGAGCGTTCTAATTTCTTCCTTATTATATTATTGCATTTCAATTTTCTCATTATTTACCAACGCCCACTACTTCATTCGTCGGTGAAGTATCCCATCAAACCCTTTCCCCTTCCAAATCCGGATATCTTGGAGATCGTCTAAGTTCTTAGGCATCTCTATAGGATATCCAATCATCAAATCCCTCCCCACCTCCCCCGTTGATCGTGAGGAGTCGACCAAAAGGACAAATGAATGGTGATGTGTCATTCGGCACATTACTGACGCATTTATTTTCCTTATCGGCGCCAACCTAGCTATTGCGAGCTTTATGCTAGGCTAGAATACGGTCAACCAAGCTAAGCTAAGCTAAAACAAAGTCGATCGCAAACTACTTCGACTCAGCTTTGAGCGACAAAGCACAATCTATCTCTCTGAAACACTCGATGTACTACCCGGTTGGAGTGAGAGGGAGAGCAAAGAGAGAGTATTCAGTAGCGATCGGTGTGGAAGTGACAAACGGTTGGAAACGGCCAGAGGAGTTTTTCGTCGCATTATATTTGTGGTCGCGAGTGATTTAGTCTGTTTTGAGTAATCAGGACCCTTGCTTTGTAATGCTGAAATTGTATAGATTATGTAGGGTCTCTTAGAAAAAGTCGGAAATTACAATGTAAAATGGCTGTAAAAAATATTTCAAATTTTAAGGCCATTATTTTCAAATAAAGAAAAATACTAAAACGCGTTTTGCTCTAAACGTGATTTGGCCTAAAACTTTCAAATATGCGCAGTCAAGCAATCATAAAAGCACTACTTTTCAGAGAATATTACAGATAACAACACCCAACACGCGCGCGTCACCAGAGCCAAACTCAGTTGATACCGCGTACTCGTATACGAAAGAGTACAGCACAGGTGATCCATCATTGCGTCGCAAAGATAACAAATAAAAAAAAAACGACCTGCTATGATTAGGAGGGGTGGGCTTCTGGTGTGGGAACACGATGTTATCTATGCATGATTGCCATACCATCGTGCCATCGAAGTCATTCGTGAGGTAACACCTGATTGTTAAACATCTTTCGGACACTATGGACGTCGAACATCCGGTTGTGCCGACCCAGTACGGTCCAGTTAGGGGGGTTCGTAAGGTGGCCGCAACGGGGGTCGATTACTACAGCTTCCAGCGCATTCCGTACGTGCAGCCTCCCGTTGGAGAGTTGAGATTTAAGGTAGGGATTTTGGGTTGTTGATTGTGGGACTTGAAATGATGGTGCTGAGTTGATTTTTTTAGGATGCTCAACCGCCGAAACCGTGGACGGAACCGTTGGACTGTACCGTCCAAGGGCCGGGTGGATATCAGTACAGTAAGCTGCTGAACAAAATCATCGGAAGTGAGGACAGCTTGCACATGAATGTGTTCACGAAGAACGTAAGTTGAATGGACCTTTGAACTTGTTGGTGGTTATTGTATGAATGATTAAAATTGTAGCTCGATAGCAAGAAGTTATTACCTGTGATGTTGTATATCCACGGTGGAGCCTTCATGAGAGGATCTAGTGGGGTGGAGATGTACGGACCAGACTATCTGATACAGAAGGATGTGGTGTTCGTTTCGTTCAACTACAGAATCGGTGCTCTTGGTATGATTTGTGATTTCTTGGTAGACAAACTTGTAGAATGCTCAACTATCCTTCAGGATTCATCTCGTTCGATTCTCCCGAGCTGGGACTTCCGGGCAATGCCGGACTGAAGGACCAGAACCTCGCGCTTCGCTGGGTGGTGGACAACGTCGCCAACTTTGGAGGTGACCCGAAGAACATAACGCTGTTTGGAGAGAGTGCCGGTGGTTGTTCCGTACACTACCACATGGTGTCGGACTTGTCGCGGGGACTGTTCCAGCGCGCGATCGTAATGTCCGGCTGCGTGCTGAACAATTGGTCCGTGGTTCCACGAAGAAAGTTTAGCGAACGGCTCGCCAAAGCTCTTGGCTGGAACGGGCAAGGTGGTGAGCGGGCCGCACTGGAGGTGCTCGTGAAGGCAGATCCGGAGAGTATCGTTCGTGAGCAGGAGATTTTGCTGAATGAGAATGTAAGATTTATAGCTTGTTAGCTTCAATAGTTAATATTCACTGAATTTAATTTGTAGGAGATCGAAAATCGCATCTTGTTCTCATTTGGACCAGTGATCGAGCCGTACATCACGAAGAACTGTATGATTCCAAAGGATCCAGTCGAAATGTGTCGTGAAGCTTGGAGTAACGAAATAGACATCTTGATTGGTGGAAACTCGGAGGAAGGTCTGTTCTGTCTCAACGGGATCAAGGAGAATCCCTCGATCATGAGTAACTTGAAAGACTTTGAGTACCTGGTTCCGCTGGAGCTGGACCTGGTCAGGACTTCTCAGAGTTGCAAGCAGGTGGGCAAACAGATGAAGAAGTTCTACTACGGTGAAACGGAACCGTCGTTTGAGAATCGAGAAGGTTACCTTACGGTAAGATGATCATTACGCATTCCAATATCTATTACAAGTATCGTTTTTCACACAGCTGATGACCGACAAGCTATTCCTGCACGGACTGCACCGTACGATCTTGTCAAGACTCAACTCGAAGAAACCGTCGAAGACCTTCCTGTACCGGTTTTCCGTGGATTCGGACACCTACAACCACTACCGGATCGTGTTTTGCGATAAAGACGTGCGCGGAACGGCCCATGCCGACGATTTATCGTACATCTTCAAGAACGTGTTCAACGATCCCCCGGCGAAGGATACCTTCGAGCACCGCGCGATGGTGAATATGGTGAGTTGGACTTTCTAATTTCTATCCTTCATGTAGAGTAATTGAATGCTTAAAGGTCGGCCTGTTCTCAACGTTCGCGAGCAAAAATGGAAATCCAAACGGAGAGGAGACCAACGAATGGGAATCGATTGCGACGCCAACGGGACCGTTCAAGTGTCTAAACATCAACAACGACGGTTTGCAGTTTATTGAGTATCCGGAGCAGGAACGAATGCAGTTTTGGGATTCACTGTACAGCAAAGATAAACTTTATTAGCGATCATAAGTGTATTACAAATATAAATTTATTGTAGTTTCAAGTGTTCAATTTTACTGCCTGCAGCAAGGCAGATTTGTTCCGGGGTTGAGGGTGTCACTGAAATAAAAATACACGTCAGATTTAATCGCAATCCTTCAGGCGATCACTCTTACCAATTGTGTACCATTCATCCGAAAGTCCAGCATCCTTGCGGGCAGAGTTCAGTGCGTGTCTCAGCGCAAACAATAGCGATACCGTCATGTTCAGCGCCGGTTCTCCGGTGGTCTTTGAGCGTAGCACAAAGGTCTCGTTGAAAGTATTGTGCAGCAGCTTAACCCGGAAATCCACAGGAATATCCTTCGCTCCCGGAAGATGGTAGTTCCACGTTCGATTCGTCAGCAGCTGTCCGTTGTCGTCACTGTAGATCAAGTTCTCGGTGAAGTACAGTCCGATTCCCATCACGAACGCTCCCTCAATCTGGCCGACGTCGATCGCCGGGTTGATGCTCTCCCCAGTGTCTTCCAGAATGTCAACACGACGCACTAGCACGTTTCCGGTCAGCACATCCACCTCAACTTCGGCACAGCTGAGTCCGTAGACCTGGTAGTTCTGGATGTCCCCGGCCTTGTACTGGTACATGGCGCACAGGTCGATCGTGCGCTTATGACAGCGTTGCGTTATCTGCTCCCAGGACTCTTCCGGGAACTCGTCCCGCACCGGTTTGATGCGGTTCAGCAGAATCTCGCAAGCATTCTTGACCGCGAAGCTAGCCGCTTCGCTGGTCATGCTGCCGCCGGAAACGCTGGCGTTCGGTGAGGTTAGACTGCTCATCGTTTTAATACTGATTTTGCTCATTGGGATGCCCATGATGTGAGCCGCCACTTGGGTTACCTTGGTGTTGACGCCTTGTCCCATGTCGATTCCGGCTGTAGTGATCGAGACCGTTCCATCGATGTGGTAGATCGAAACTAGGGCGTGCATTTGACCGAAGAACGCCTGCGGGTATTCCATGGGAACGATCGCGATGCCGCGCTTCTTCCAGCGATTCGCTTCGTTGAAGCTCTCAATCTCCTGCTTGCGCAGCTCGTATTGGACATCTCGGACAAACTCCGGAAGCAATTCTCGTATCTTGTGGTTCTCACTCATGTTTGCCAACCTCACTTCCAGAGGATCTTTCCCCAAAGCGTGAGCAATGTGTTCCATGATATTCTCGGCCATGGTGATCCCTTCGTTGGTTCCTGGACCACGACACCAGGTATTGCTGGCAGAGTTGGTAACAGCTGCCTTCCCAACCAGCTTCCACCGGCTTGCATCGTAGCAATTCTTGTAGAACTGCGCCGTAACCCACTCGATGGGTTCGTTCAAGCTGCACCCGTAGTCCTCCAAGTAGTTGTTCAACAGCTTACAGATCCTACCGTCCCCATCCACTTCAATTTGATAGTTGCTGATGCACGAGGCACGCTTACCAACCGCCTCCATGTTGGTCTCCAGCGACGGGATCAATCGGACAGGTCGCTGACTAAAGTGTGCGGCTATGGCACAGGCGCAAGCAAACTGCGAAGCTCGCGAGATCTTCGACCCGAACGCACCTCCCAACCGTTTGACGTAAAAGTTTAAGCTATTCTCCGGCACGTTCAGCGCTTGCGCAACGGCAATCTGACAAATGTCCACCCACTGAGTCGAGCTGTACACGTCCATGCCGTCTTCCGTCGGCACGCAGATGCACATCTGGGACTCCATCGAAAAGTGGAACTGCCCGGGCAGTTCAAAGCGACCCTCGATCTTCCTGTACTGACCATCCACCTTACCGTATTCCTCCCCCTCCTGATCGTACGGTTGATCGTGGATACGATCCTGAGCTCCAGCGTCCAGCACGCGCTTCAACGTGGCCAAAACAGGTTTCCCATCGGGTTCACCGTAGCTAACCTGCACCAATTTCGCAGCCCGATGAGCAAGCTCAAACGTTTCCGCCAGGATCACCCCAATCGGTTGTCCGTGGTACAGTACCTCACCGCTGCAGAAGATCTCCTCGACTTCCGCGTTGTCCAGCTCCGTTGGCATAAAGTCATTCCGTCCGGGGATGTCTTTGGCGCTGTAAAAACCATGCACGCCGTCTAGGTTCATCGCCGGTTGCGGGTCAATGCCGAGGATCTTGCATCTGGGACGCGTAGCGAGGACCAGCGCACCGTACAGCTCGTTCGGAACGTTCGGAAGATCTTCGATGTACTTGGCTTCGCCGGCTGTTTGGGCGAGACCCTCCACCTTGGGGACGTCCTTGTTCATGGGCCAGTTTTTCTGGATGGTTTGGAACTCCTGCTTGCTGGTGGTTAGGGGGCGGTGCAGACCTTGGGCTGCGGATTGGTATTTTGAAGTTATCGGTATCTGATGTTTGGAGGCAATATCCAAGGCTGCGCGGTATAGCAGGGTAGTTGTTAAGAGCTTGCGATATTCAACGGAAGCATCTCCAGGTTTCTCTTCTGGAGCAATCTCTGATGAGAGGATCGTGAAGGCATTTTGTAGAACCTCGTCAGAAAAGATATTTTTACCACGCACGAAGTTCTCCGTGTTGGAGGCATGAATAAACGTTGAGTTGATTCCTCCAAAGCATAGCGATGCCGATGTCACTAAAGATTTGTCCGCGTTGAATTCGAACAGAAATGCAGCGTTGACGTACGCGTGGACGCTCTGAGCACGTGGCATCACTTTGAATGATCTAAACTCAAACTTATTAGCATTCAGAGGAGGACAAACTACGTTCAGAATAACTTTCTTGTTTAGATCCAAATTGGGAAAATCTTCAACCAGCACGGTATTCAGCTTTCCACCAGCTTCAGCTGAAATAAATTTGAAATTATAAAAAAAAAAAACAATAAAATCTTCCACAAAACAAACAACAAACCAATCGTCAACTTAGCCCCAACCGCGGCCAAAATCAGGAACAAATCCGACGGAAACCCGTTGTGCTGATTTTTCATCCAAAGATTTCCCGCAATCGTACCCGCGTTCCGAACGGGAACGTTTGCGATAAGGTCGACGTGTTTGGCGAGCTCGGTGCAGTAGCGGAATTCAGTGCTCTTTACAGCCGCTTCCGTCAATATTTGCAGCAGCTGTGTCAACGTGGCGCTTGCCCCAACCGTCAGCGAGCTGCTCCCGAGGGAGTGGTACTTGAGCTCCTCGATGGAGCTGATATCGATGAAAACCTCCAGGCTGTCGGAGCGACGGTAGACACCTGGAATGGGCTTTGTGTTATTAATATTTTGTTTTAATTAGGGGAGAGTGGGGAGACTTGATCCCCTTTTTTTGTATCGCACATAACTCTGTCAATTTCTCACAAAACTATAAACTTTTTGCATGAATTGAAAGCTTAAACATTCATCTATGTTTGGCTAATAACGGTATTTCATCAGATGAACTCTTCGAATCATGCCGAGCGTTTTAAAAAAAATATTTTAAACCAGCATTTTAAAAATGTTAGGGGTAACTTGATCCCCCTTTCAACATTTTGAAGAAATCTTAAGCAAAATGTTTCTTATTCATCCAAACTTTTGATTTTCTATAAGTTACAGCAATTTCACATAAAACCTGTACGTTTGTGTTCAAAATATAACAAGTTTAGTGTGTAAAATATTAAAAAAAACTTATAATATTATATTTTAGACCAAAATTAAGCATGTTTACAAAAGCTGGAAATTTTTGTTTACAAAACTTTTGAAAAAAGGTTCAAACTGCAGTTATTTATGAATAACTATACTAGAGGAAACTATGTATGAAAACCCAGCCCAATTAATTAATCTTGAGGCTGATTCCAGTGACTTTAAAAATGCAGGGATCAAGTCTCCCTAAACGCACTTTTTTAAACAATTGATTGTAAAAATAGTATGACGATAAATTTAACGTCAAATGCGTAAGGGGTTTCGAGTTGATAAGTTAATCAAACAATTCATGTATAAAAAATATTTTTTTTGAATAATTTTTGAGTGTTTTCTAAAAAAAAAAAAAAACTATTGGCACTACGCCCCCCGGGGCATGGCCTTCCTCTAACGTGGGATTTCTGCTCCAGCGCCTCTGACGAGACAGGAGAAACCGGGACCGACGTTTTACTTCACCATCCGATAGAAGCTCAGTGGATAAGGCGGGAATCGAACCCGCGTCTCATAGCATCATCGGGATCGGCAGCCGAAGCCGCTACCCCTGCGCCACGAGACCCACCTGAGTGTTTTCTATACATATCAAAACAAAGAAAAAAAGTTCTCTTGGAAGTTTTTTGAAGCTCGTTTTAGAAAAATGTGTGTAACTCAATCTAAACATTTTTTAATTTTTTCTTTGTTTTCTACAATGAGTTTTAGCTAATTTCGCACAACTTTCTAGAACAAAGCTATTAGTTTTACCCACATGCTGACGAGATACAATCTTGGGATCAAGTGTCCCCGGGGATCAAGTCTCCCCACTCTCCCCTACTTTGTTTGGTTAGTTTATGGCAATTGAGCAATTGATGTAAGTAAACGCTTCAATTACGTTACGGTATGATAGATTTGGACAAAATTGAATGTTGGTGAATTTCATGAGAAAGAAAAAAGTAGTAAATTTCGAGTACAAATGATTTTATTCTGTGCTGAGAAACCAAGCGCCTCCATGGTTTAATTCTGGGAAAGACAAATAGAATGGAGGCGCTTGGTTTCTTAGAATATTTTTAGAGCATTTATATCCGAAATTTACAACTTTGTTCTTTTGAAGATAATTTACTAATATTCAATTCCATCGATTGGAGTCTGTTCAGAGAGCCCAAATCTATCATACCTTGATGAAACAGAAGCTTTCACTAACTGTTATTTTAATGTATTTGTTGTAGTAGAAAGGATGAGGATTTAGCAGAGTTACTAAACAACTATAAAACAAACCAAACCAAAAATCATCAAGGGACGAAAAAGTGGAGGTTGAAGAATAGGACTACTTCTTCTAGAAATAGAAAAACTAAACAAGCTTACAAGATGAAAGCAACTGAGAAATGAATTGATGTTTTTCGCATGATCTTGTTTCTGAAAATAGGGTTTTCTCAATTTTATTGTTTAATTTGATTCGCATTAATTTAATTTCTTAGAAATTTTTTTTTGCAAAAATGGGTTTAAAGCCACAATAATATATATTTTTAAACTTCAGAAACACAGAAACCCAGAAAGTTTTTTTTATCATGTTAAGCAAAAAAAAAAACAACTTTTAACTGTCATGTTTTTTTTTATAAATTGGGTAATTTTCCCGGGTTTTGAATTTCCCGGGAAACGCGAAATATTTTTAAAATTCCGAGAAATCCTGAGATACCGGGATATTTTTGAAAAATTTTGAATCAATTGAAGTCATAGAACTAGCAGATTACCATTAACTGATGATTGTCTAGACTAAAATCTGAACAAGGGCAGCAGTTTTTTGGTAGGGCAAATTAAAATGTTAAATGTTTATGTTTTGTATATTTCAAAATCAAATTTTACAAATAAGTTTAAAATTTAGTGTGTGGCATAAAAAAATCAAGTGATATTTATATGAATTTAATTCACTACCACCAACTGGGGCAAATTGAAACTACAGAGTGAATAAGGGCAATAGATTTTACAGGATGAAATTTGTTGATCGGTAAATTAATAATCAATCCTTTAAAACATAAACAAAAAAAAAACATGCCAGATCTGTACACAATTCCAACAATTTTCCTTGATAAGCTAAAATTATGCTGATATATTGATGTTGTCAAATTCATTAATTTCTGGCAGCTTTAACCTTCTTTTTCATTCGCTGCCTTATGCTGATATAAGCCCAATTAAAATTGTAATGGTTTGAAAATCCTAACGATTACAAAATAAAATTTAAATATTTTAAATAAATATGTTGAATACTTAACTGTTCCATTTTTTCTGGTAATTTGCCTCCAAATTTACATATCAAATTATGTATTATTTCTTAAATTTTCGAGAAAACCAAAACAAAATATAAAAATCCCGGTTTTGGAGAATTCCGTGGAAATCCCAGGTTGGAGGCTTGTTATAAATTAAGGGGTTACACTCATGTGGAAAATAATTTTATATTTCAGAAAATGTATTAAATCCACTCACAAGCTGATTTCCAATCACTTCTTAAAGTTTCATGTAGGTATTCCATGATTCAAGTAAGTTAAAGACGATTTAAGCTTGATGTTTTGCCATGCGCAAAGCGAACTGTCAAATTTTTCGTTTTCCTCGAAACTCCGAGTTGATTTACGGGAGCCACGATATCTCTAGATTGGATGGACCATAGAGTAATCTACGTGCGCATGTATTGCATATACGTACACGAAAAAGATTGAGGTTAAATTTGGTACCGGCCAGCAAAACAAATGGCGTACAAGTGTGCGTGAGCGCGGGCTTAGATAACTCTATACCGTCACCTGGGGTGAATCGGGACTACAGTCTGAATAGGGACTGCAGTGTTTAGAGCATTTAATGGTTTTAAGTTTGGAAATGGATGTACACATTTTGTTGGTTTCAGTCTGTTCAAACCGAAACCAACCAGAAAGATCAAAATATGGTGCCCCTACATGGTTAAAACTGCTGTCCCAATTCTCCCCATGTGTCCCGATTCACCCCAGTTGACGGTACTTGTTGAAATTTGAGGTGAAGACTCTCAAGACCGTGTGCATGACGAAGTAGGATTTGGAAATCTTGATTTTAAAAAAAATACGACAATCAAAAACTTACGATTATTTATATGGAAAACATAAACATATTTTTATCTATTTAAAAATAATGTTTAGCTTTTTGGAAAATATGTAGCTAAAGTGGATTTGAAATCAACTTATTATGCGACAACCAAATCTCGTCGAACCCCATTTTATCGCCTAGTAGAGCGTCGTTTATCAGTCAACTGGTTTTATTATACACATGAATAGATTGTAAACACAATCAAGAGATGTGATACGTACCGTGCGCAGTGTTGCCAGCGACCAGCATGTACGGCCGGGACCCGATCTTCTCCAAAATTGCAAACACATCCTGCACGTTGTACACCTTGTGCCATTCGCGTTGATTTTCAAACACCAGATGCAGCCCTTTCTTGGCCAGTGGACCACACCGACCTTGGCATGGTTTGCCGGTGTTTTGACAAATTTTCGGCAACTCCTCAATATCTTGACATGCCACCTTGAGACAAGGTTCGGCATCGACTGCCAGCGATTTGAACGCGTCCAGAATCGGTCGATATCCGGTGCACCGGCAGAGGTTTCCTCCGAAGGCGTTTTCGACCTCCTGCATGGTGACTTGACCGCCCTTGGACTCGAGCAAGCTGTACATGTTCATGACCATGCCGGGCGAGCAGTACCCGCACTGGGTTCCGTTGAAGTGCGCGAGTCGTTGCTGGACCGCGTGGAAGCCCTTGGTTTTGTTGCCGATTCCTTCGACCGTTACGATGTCCAGCCCGTGGCAGGAGAACACCGGGAGAAGGCACTGTTGGAAACAAATGTTTACAAATTCGAAATCGATTTCGGAACAGAGCTTTTCGATTTAAACAAAATTCTTACTGAATTAACTGCCCAGCTTTGACGCTCCTTCGTGACCGGATGTTCACTGTTTACGTTAACGATACAGGCTCCACAACCGCCTTCGCGGCAGACCAACTTGGTTCCACTTAATTGAGCATTCTTGCGAATGAATGATCCCAAAGAGGTCTCAATTGGGACTTGATGGGGATTAACTGCAAATTGTATTTTTTTTAAGTATAAAATTATAAGCTTGTAAAATTGCGACATTTTACACACCTTTAAACAGTTTTCCGTTGACTGTAAATATCACTTCCATTGTCACAAATAAATTATTCAAAAAAACGCCAATAACTTATCACAAACCGTCCACTTCGGTCTACCTCAACAAACTGACTATCGGACTGAGTTAAACAGTGCGTCTATATATAAACCAACTTGAAATCTACACACTGTTTTGGGTCGCGATTCTTCCAATATCAACGTATAGAATAGGACGCAGATTCGCGAGCTAGTGCTTGTGGGACTACGCCAAAATATCCACGCGTTCCGAAACCAAGTCATCAGCAGAAAACTTTTCGAACAACGCAAATGAATACTGGCGAAGGAAGTTGTTGGTGGTATTGTTGAGCGCGAGAGACAGAGATTGTGATTAGAATCAATATTGATTGAAAGCTTTGACGGGGAGCTGATAGCACTCGTAAAGGGCTTTTGTGTGGAATTGCAGTGGAATAACAATTTACAGGAGCAAATTAACTTAGAACAGTGGTCACTAAACTGCGGCCCGCGGACTGCTTTAGAAATTAGTATAGAATTTGGCTCTCTTAACAAGTCTTCTTTTAATAGAGAAAATAAATTATAAAAATTTAAATTCAATCAACTGCCGCTCTATGCATAATTGTCCCATGTCATTTTTGGTCGATTCTGACTTTTTGTAATTTTTTTGTCACTTTGTTCGGAAACTCAAATGCAAATGTTCAAAATTAAATTCATTGAATTTAGATCAAATAATCATTTTTTGGCCAAATTAAAGCATTATAAGTATAAGGAATGTTTGATCGAACGTTGCTCAATATTAGAAGTTCCGAATATGAATTATTTATTCAAAAACAGCTAAAAACAATGCACAAAAGACCGGTGAAGCTACATTAAAATTGAAAAAAAGGTGCAGGTGGTTATGTTACACATGACCAGTATGACAAAGAACTTTGCTAGATGATTGTTGAAATTTTCGATTAGAACGTCCGATCCAAATTTCCCCATGATTCCCTTATAATTACACAAGACAACTCTTTTGTGGTCTATTTCGTGGCTCTGAAACAGGCTGTTTGATTTGTAAAGTTTTAAGACATAATATCAAGCTGAACTGCCCTATTCAGGGCTCTAATTGATTACGAAATAGTTATTCTAAATTTCCAGAAACATGAAATTTCAAATTTCATGTCCAGTATCAAAATCCATAAAGTTTGATACCCATATTGCCCCAACTCTTATGATTCGGCAAATGTCCCCCCATCGGAATATCCCCGGGGCCTCCGGCCACTCCGGATTGTGGCCACTACTGCTGAAACATCAAATTTCATGTCCAGTATCAAAATCCATAAAGTTTGATACCCATATTGTACCAACTCTTATGGTTCCGCAAATGTCCCTCCATCGGAATATCCCCGGGGCCTCCGGCCACTCCAGGTGGTGGCCACTACTGCCAAAATGTCAAATTTCATGTTCAGTATCAAAAACCTTAAAGTTTGATACCCATATTGCCCCAACTCTTATGGTTCCGCAAATGTCCCCCCATCGGAACATCCGCGGGGCCTTCGGCCACTCCGTATTGTGGCCACTACTGCCGAAATGTCAAATTTCATATCCAGTATCAAAAACCCTAAAGTTTGATACCCATACTGCCCCAACTCTTATGGTTCCGCAAATGTCCCCCCATCGGAACATCCGCGGGGCTCTCTGGATTGTGGCCACTACTGCTGAAATGTCAAATTTCATGTTCAGTATCAAAAACCTTAAAGTTTGATACCCATATTGTACCAACTCTTATGGTTCGGCAAATGTCCCCCTATCGGAACATCCCCGGGGCCTCCGGCCACTCCAGGTGGTGGCCACTACTGCCAAAATGTCAAATTTCATATCCAGTATCAAAAACCCTACAGTTTGATACCCATATTGCCCCAACTCTTATGGTTCGGCAAATGTCCCCCCATCGGAACATCCGCGGGGCCTCCGGCCACTCCAGGTGGTGGCCACTACTGCCAAAATGTCAAATTTCATGTCCAGTATCGAAAACCTTAAAGTTTGATACCCATATTGCCCCAACTCTTATGGTTCGGGAAAAGTCCCCCTATCGGAACACCCGCCGGGGACTCCGGCCACTCCAAGTGGTGGCCAATTCCAATTCCCGCTCATGCCGGCTGGCATGTCTTGGCGTGTCCATGCCTCCAGGCTATCTGCTCCCGGGCCTCCAGGCCGTCTGCAAACGGGCCACCAGGCCATCTGCTCCTGATGTGTTCTCGTCGACGGCCAGCAACAGACTTAATTTTCGGGACCGACCGAGCCGAGTTTTGTTAATTTAGATCGGGGACGTATGCCCCACTAGGGTGTAATATCAAAATCGATTTTCCAGCACAGCAATTTTTCAGTTTCTTTTGGGGTCCTAAACAACTCCCCAAAGTTTGGGAACGATTGGTTTAGTCCTCACTTTGCGCAAAGCGACTCAATTTTCCATATAAATTTGTATGGGAAAAACCATTTTTTTGGATTTTGAGATTTATAAAATCCACGTTTCACGCTGTACTAAAACCGGATTCATATTCAGAAGCTCTAGAATGTGCTCTACAACTTTCCCGAAGAGAGTATGGTGCTAGCTTGTCCCTGAAAGAAGATACAGCGTCCTCAAAACTCGTCTAAAACGTGATTTTCGAGCAAAAAACACGTTTTAGACGAGTTTTGAACACGCTGTATCTTTTTATAGTAGCAAGTTAGCACCATACTCTCTTCCGGAAAGTTGTAGAGCACCTTCCAGAGCATCCGAATATGAATCCGGTTTTTGTACAGCGTGAAACGTGGATTTTATAAATATCAAAATCCAAAAAAATGGTTTTTCCCATACAAATTTATATGGAAAATTGAATCGCTTTGCGCAAAGTGAGGACTAAACCAATCGTTCCCAAACTTTGAGGAGTTGTTTAGGACCCCAAAAGGAACTGAAAAATGGTTGTGCTCGCTAAATTTGGACAACTTTATTTTTTTCCATACAACCATATTACACCCTAATGCCCCACTAGGGTGTAATATGGTTGTATGGAAAAAAATAAAGTTGTCCAAATTTAGCGAGCACAGCAATTTTTCAGTTCCTTTTGGGGTCCTAAACAACTCCCCAAAGTTTGGGAACGATTGGTTTAGTCCTCGCTTTGCGCAAAGCGATTCAATTTTCCATATAAATTTGTATGGGAAAAACCATTTTTTTGGATTTTGATATTTATAAAATTTACGTTTCACGCTGTACTAAAACCGAACTCATATTCGGATGCTCTGGAATGTGCTCTACAACTTTCCCGAAGACAGTATGGTGCTAGCTTGTCCCTGAAAGAAGACACAGCGTCCTCAAAACTCGTCTAAAACGTGATTTTCGAGCAAAAAACACGTTTTAGACGAGTTTTGAACACGCTGTATCTTTTTTTAGGAGCAAGTTAGCACCATACTCTCTTCGGGAAAGTTGTAGAGCATCTTTCAGAGTATTCGAATATGAATCCAGTTTCAGTACAGCGTGAAACGTGGATTTTATAAATATCAAAATCCAAAAAAATGGTTTTTCCCATACAAATTTATATGGAAAATTAAATCGCTTTGCGCAAAGCGAGGACTAAACCAATCATTCCCAAACTTTGGGGAGTTGTTTAGGACCCCAAAAGGAACTGAAAAATTGCTGTGCTGGAAAATCGATTTTGATATTACACCCTAATGCCCCACTAGGGTGTAATATCAAAATCGATTTTCCAACACAGCATTATTTTAGTTCCTTTTGGGGTCCTAAACAACTCCCCAAAGTTTGGGAACGATTGGTTTAGTCCTCACTTTGCGCAAAGCGATTAAATTTTCCATACAAATTTGTATGGGAAAAATCATTTTTTTGAATTTTGATATTTAAAAAATCCAAGTTTCACGCTATACTTAAAGCGGATTCATATTCGGATGCTCCGGAATGCGCTCTACAACTTTCCCGAAGAGAGTATGGTGCTAACTTGCTCCTGAAAGAAGTTATAGCGTCCTCAAAACTCGTCTAAAACGTGTTTTTTGATCGAAAATCACGTTTTAGACGAGTTTTGAGGACGCTGTATCTTTTTATAGGAGCAAGTTAGCACCATACTCTCTTCGGGAAAGTTGTAGAGCACATTCCAGAGCATCCGAATATGAATCCGGTTTTTATATAGCGTGAAACGTGGATTTTTAAATATCATAATTCAAAAAAATGATTTTTTCCATACAAATTTGTATGGAAACTTGAAATGCTTTGCGCAAAGTGAGGACTAAACCAATCGTTCCCAAACTTTGGGGAGTTGTTAAGGACCCTATAAGGAACCAAAAAGTTGCTGTGCTAGCCAAATTTGGGCAACTTTATTTTTTTCCATACAACCATATTACACCCTAATGCCCCATTAGGGTGTAATATCAAAATCGATTTTCCAGCACAGCAATTTTCCAGTTCCTTTTGGGGTCCTAAACAACTCCCCAAAGTTTGGGAATGATTGGTTTAGTCCTCGCTTTGCGCAAAGCGATTTAATTTTCCATATAAATTTGTATGGGAAAAACCATTTTTTTGGATTTTGATATTTATAAAATCCACGTTTCACGCTGTACTGAAACTGGATTCATATTCGAATACTCTGAAAGATGCTCTACAACTTTCCCGAAGAGAGTATGGTGCTAACTTGCTCCTAAAAAAAGATACAGCGTGTTCAAAACTCGTCTAAAACGTGTTTTTTGCTCGAAAATCACGTTTTAGACGAGTTTTGAGGACGCTGTGTCTTCTTTCAGGGACAAGCTAGCACCATACTGTCTTCGAAAGTTCAAGAGCATCCGAATATGAGTTCGGTTTAGTACAGCGTGAAACGTAAATTTTATAAATATCAAAATCCAAAAATGGTTTTTCCCATACAAATTTATATGGAAAATTGAATCGCTTTGCGCAAAGCGAGGACTAAACCAATCGTTCCCAAACTTTGGGGAGTTGTTTAGGACCCCAAAAGGAACTGAAAAATTGCTGTGCTCGCTAAATTTGGACAACTTTATTTTTTTCCATACAACCATATTACACCCTAATGCCCCATCTCTTTGCACCCATTCTCCTACATCTCCTTATTCGCTTTTTGCCGCGTCGACGATCCGAAAATTATGAGGTAGAGTGGGGGTGATTTTAGATACATCAATCTCACGTCTCTCGATTGACTGATTGGGAAACGTTCGTTCATCCAACCAGCGTGCACCAAAAAGAGGGGAAATTTGCCGAGAGGGGAATTCGTCACGTAACGTTTTCGCTTCGCGAAAATTTTGGATTGACACCCCGTATAGAAACCTTAGGACAAAGTTCTTTGTCAAAAAAATAGATTGAAACATTTTTCAAAATTCTCCTTTTTGCGATAAATAACTCGAAACACTATTATCTAATTGAAATCAAAACTTTCTATCTAGCAGCAGATATAAATCATATTCACAATCAGCAAAATCAAGTAATAGTGTAGTTTGTTTTTTCAATGCATGTTTTCAGAGAAAGGAACACAATTGCATCTAATTTATAATGATTATAATAGCAAAAAAAAAAACATGAGATCAGTTATTCATTAATTGATGCAGGCATGGTATATAAATTCTGCTTTTTTACCTCTACAAATAATTAACAGTAGGGGAAATTCTCGTATGTTTGGCAGGTTAAGCACTCGCTCCTAACTCCATCCAGTTTGCTGATTTTCACTATTTAAACAACTAATTTTGCGAAACTTTTGATAGAAACTTGCTTGCTCACTTCTTGTTGAACTAATTATCACTCGATTTCAGTTGAAAACGCTTTTGATTAGCTTTAATTGAATGTCAAAGTTCTGACCTGCCAACATTAGAGGCACGCTGGAATTAGATGCTGTTCCCCTATTTGAATTATAATTTTCTTTTTTACCTATTTACAGTTCAAGAACATTTCCAGAGTTTTTTTTTGAAATGGACCTTTAAACTATTGTCTTCCATATGTCCATGGACCTATTAAAAAAACTCTAGATTTTTAATAACTGTCCAAATTCAATCATATTTTTTATTGATTTAATGGCAGTTTTTTTAAATTTCTCAGTACTTGCTAACAAAACCTGAAATATTCATTTTTTGAAAGAAAGTTTTTGTTTTCTCCCAGCTAAATCTAATGATTTTAAACAAATATTTTAACACTCCTCCGTCCAAGCCTCCGAAACCGTTGCTTCGCTAATTTAAACTCGCTCGCATTTCGCCCCATTTCAACCAATCTTGATCGTTCTTGCAGCATTCGAACCGGTAGGATTTCAAGATTCATCTGAAACAAGAACGAACTTGATCCGACTAACCTGCTAGTCACACCGACTAAATTCGTCGAAGCAACTCTTTTTAGGCGCTCGTTTTAGGGAACACACCATGGCCAAATCAACAAGAAAGCATTAAAATTTGAAATCAACCATTCAAATTTAACTAATTTGGGGTCGCTGAACACGAATATGACACTAAGAATATTCCAAAGTATTCAGAAATCCAGAAATCCAAGATGGCGGCCAATATGGCGCCTGTAGTATATTGGGAACATATATTTGAGGGTGTAATAGTGATTCAACCACTCAAATCTAACTAATTGGAGGTCGCTGAACAAGAATATGACACTTAGAAAATCTCAAAGTATTCAAAAATCTAGAAATCCAAGATGGCGGCCAATATGGCGCCTGTAGTATATTGGGAATATTTATATGAGGATGTAATAGCCATTCAACCACTCAAATCTAACTAATTTGGGGTCGCTGAACACGAATATGACACTTTGTATATTCCAAAGTGTTCAGAAATTCAGAAATCCAAGATGGCGGCCAATATGGCGCCTGTAGTATATTGGGAATATTTATATGAGGTTGTAATAGCCATTCAACCACTCAAATCTAACTAATTTGAGGTCGCTGAACAAGAATATGACACTTCGAAAATCCCAAAGTATTCCGATGTCAAGAATTTCAATATGGCGGCCAATATGGCGCCTGTAAAATATTGGGAACATTTATTTGAGGGTGTAATAGCCATTCAACCACTAAAATCCAACTAATTTGGGGTCGCTGAGCACGAATATGACACTTGGTATATTCCAAAGTATTCTGAAATTCAGAAATCCAAGATGGCGGCCAATATGGCGCCTGTAGTATACTGGGAATATTTATTTGAGGTTGTAATAGTGATTCAACCACTCAAATCTAACTGATTTGAGGTCGCTGAACACGAATATGACACTTTGTATATTCTAAAGTATTCTGAAATTCAGAAATCCAAGATGGCGGCCAATATGGTGCCTGTAGTATATTGGGAATATTTATTTGAGGTTGTAATAGTGATTCAACCACTCAAATCTAACTGATTTGAGGTTGCTGAAAATGAATATCACACTTGGTATAATCCAAAGTATTCAGAAATCCAGAAATCCAAGATGGTTGCCAATATGGCGCCTGTAGAATTTTGGGAATATTTATTTGAGGGTGTAATAGCCATTCAACCACTAAAATCCAACTAATTTGGGGTCGCTGAGCACGAATATGACACTTGGTATATTCCAAAGTATTCTGAAATTCAGAAATCCAAGATGGCGGCCAATATGGCGCCTGTAGTATACTGGGAATATTTATTTGAGGTTGTAATAGTGATTCAACCACTCAAATCTAACTGATTTGAGGTCGCTGAACACGAATATGACACTTTGTATATTCTAAAGTATTCTGAAATTCAGAAATCCAAGATGGCGGCCAATATGGTGCCTGTAGTATATTGGGAATATTTATTTGAGGTTGTAATAGTGATTCAACCACTCAAATCTAACTGATTTGAGGTTGCTGAAAATGAATATCACACTTGGTATAATCCAAAGTATTCAGAAATCCAGAAATCCAAGATGGTTGCCAATATGGCGCCTGTAGAATTTGGGAATATTTATTTGAGGGTGTAATAGCCATTCAACCACTAAAATCCAACTAATTTGGGGTCGCTGAGCACGAATATGACACTTGGTATATTCCAAAGTATTCTGAAATTCAGAAATCCAAGATGGCGGCCAATATGGCGCCTGTAGTATACTGGGAATATTTATTTGAGGTTGTAATAGTGATTCAACCACTCAAATCTAACTGATTTGAGGTCGCTGAACACGAATATGACACTTGGTATATTCCAAAGTATTATGAAATTCAGAAATCCAAGATGGCGCCTGTAAAATATTGGGAATATTTATTTGAGGGTGTAATAACCATTCAACCACTCAAATCTAACTAATTTGGGGTCGCTGAACACGAATATGACACTTTGTATATTCCGGAGTGTTTAGAAATTCAGAAATCCAAGATGGCGGCCAATACGGCGCCTGTAGTATATTGGGAATATTTATTTGAGGTTGTAATAGAGATTCAACCACTCAAATCCAACTAATTTGAGGTCGCTGAACACGAATATGACACTAAAAATATTCCAAAGTATTCAGAAATCCAGAAATCCAAGCTGGCGGCTTATATTGCGCCTGTAGAATTTTTGGAATATTTATATGAGAGTGTTAAAGCCATTCAACATCTCAAATCTTTTTTATTTGGGGTCTCTGAACATGAATATGACACTTGGTATATTCCAAAGTATTCTGAAATTCAGAAATCCAAGATGGCGGCCAATATGGCGCCTGTAGTATATTGGGAATATTTATTTGAGGTTGTAATAGTGATTCAACCACTCAAATGTAACTAATTTGGTGTCGATGAACACTAATATGACAATAAGAATATCCCAAAGTATTCAGAAGTCCAGAAAAAAAATAAAAATTATTCCCAACATACTACAGGCGCCATTTTGGCAGCCATCTTAGATTTCTGGATTTCTGAATACTTTGGGATATTCTAAGTGTCATATTCGTGTTCAGTGACTTCAAATTAATTATATTTGAGTGGTTGAATGGCTTTTACACTCTCAAATAAATATTCCCAAAATTCTACAGGCGCCATATTTGCTGCCATCTTGGATTTCTGGATTTCTGAATTTTTGGAATATTCTAAGTGTCATATTCGTGTTCAACGACCTCAAATTAGTTAGATTTGAGTGGTTGAATCACTATTACAACCTCAAATAAATATTCCCAATATACTACAGGCGCCATATTGGCCGCCATCTTGGATTTCTGGATTTCTGAATACTTTGGATTATACCAAGTGTCATATTCATGTTCAGCGACCCCAAATTAGTTACATTTGAGTGGTTGAATGGCTCTTACACTCTCAAATAAATATTCCCAAAATTCTACAGGCGCCATATTGGCTGCCATCTTGGATTTCTGGATTTCTGATTTTTTGGAATATTCTAAGTGTCATATTCGTGTTCAACGACCTCAAATTAGTTAGATTTGAGTGGTTGAATCACTATTACAACCTCAAATAAATATTCCAAATATAATACAGGCGCCATATTGGCCGCCATCTAGGATTTCTGAATTTCTGAACACTTTGGAATATACCAAGTGTCATATTCCTCATATTCATACCCCAAATAAGTTGGATTTGAGTGGTTGAATGGCTTTTACAACCTCAAATAAATATTCCCAATATACTACAGGCGCCATATTGGCAACCATCTTGGATTTCTGGATTTCTGAATACTTTGAGATTTTCTAAGTGTCATATTCGTGTTCAGCGACCTCAAATCAGTTAGATTTGAGTGGTTGAATCACTATTACAACCTCAAATAAATATTCCCAGTATACTACAGGCGCCATATTGGCCGCCATCTTGGATTTCTGAATTTCATAATACTTTGGAATATACCAAGTGTCATATTCGTGTTCAGCGACCTCAAATCAGTTAGATTTGAGTTGTTGAATCACTATTACAACCTCAAATAAATATTCCCAGTATACTACAGGCGCCATATTGGCCGCCATCTTGGATTTCTGAATTTCATAATACTTTGGAATATACCAAGTGTCATATTCGTGTTCAGCGACCCCAAATTAGTTAGATTTGAGTGGTTGAATGGCTATTACACCCTCATATAAATATTCCCAATATACTACAGGCGCCATATTGGCCGCCATCTTGGATTTCTGGATTTCAGAATACTTTAGAATATACAAAGTGTCATATTCTTGTTCAGCGACCTCAAATTAGTTAGATTTGAGTGGTTGAATGGCTATTACATCCTCATATAAATATTCCCAATATACTACAGGCGCCATATTGGCCGCCATCTTGGATTTCTGGATTTCTGAATACTTTGGGATTTTCTAAGTGTCATATTCTTGTTCAGCGACCTCAAATTAGTTACATTTGAGTGGTTGAATCACAACCTCAACAAAATATTCCCAATATACTACAGGCGCCATATTGGCCGCCATCTTAGATTTCTGAATTTCATAATACTTTGGAATATACCAAGTGTCATATTCGTGTTCAGCGACCCCAAATTAGTTAGATTTGAGTGGTTGAATGGCTATTATTCCCTCATATAAATATTCCCAATATATTACAGGCGCCATATTGGCCGCCATCTTGGATTTCTGGATTTCTGAATACTTTGGGATTTCCTTAGTGTCATATTCTTGTTCAGCGACCTCAAATTAGTTAGATTTGAGTTGTTGAATCACTATTACACCCTCAAATATATGTTCCCAATATACTACAGGCGCCATATTGGTCGCCATCTTGGATTTCTGGATTTCTGAATACTTTGGGATTTTCGAAGTGTCATATTCGTGTTCTGCGACCTCAAATCAGTTAGATTTGAGTGGTTGAATCACTATTACAACCTCAAATAAATATTCCCAGTATACTACAGGCGCCATATTGGCCGCCATCTTGGATTTCTGGATTTCTGAATACTTTGGGATTTTCTAAGTGTCATATTCTTGTTCAGCGACCTCAAATTAGTTACATTTGAGTGGTTGAATCACTATTACAACCTCAACAAAATATTCCCAATATACTACAGGCGCCATATTGGCCGCCATCTTGGATTTCTGGATTTCTGAATACTTTGGGATTTTCTAAGTGTCATATTCTTGTTCAGCGACCTCAAATCAGTTAGATTTGAGTGGTTGAATCACTATTACAACCTCAAATAAATATTCCCAGTATACTACAGGCGCCATATTGGCCGCCATCTTGGATTTCTGAATTTCATAATACTTTGGAATATACCAAGTGTCATATTCGTGTTCAGCGACCCCAAATTAGTTAGATTTGAGTGGTTGAATGGCTATTACATCCTCATATAAATATTCCCAATATACTACAGGCGCCATATTGGCCGCCATCTTGGATTTCTGGATTTCTGAATACTTTGGAATATTCTTAGTGTCATATTCGTGTTCAGCGACCCCAAATTAGTTAAATTTGAATGGTTGATTTCAAATTTTAATGCTTTCTTGTTGATTTGGCCATGGTGTGTTCCCTAAAACGAGCGCCTAAAAAGAGTTGCTTCGACGAATTTAGTCGGTGTGACTAGCAGGTTAGTCGGATCAGGTTCGTTCTTGTTTTAGATGAATCTTGAAATCCTACCGGTTCGAATGCTGCAAGAACGATCAAGATTGGTTGAAATGGAGCCAAATGCGAGCGAGTTGAATTTAGCGAAGCAACGGTTTCGGAGGCTTGGTCGTCCGTGTAAGTGAAATATGCCTTGGACGGAGGAGTGTTAATCGTTTTCAATAACAAATTACTAACGTTACGAAATTCAACTAAATATTTAAAATTTTAGAATAAATAAATTTCTGTGAATAAACAATCATTGAAAAGAGTAGCAAAATGTTTCAAGCTTAAAAGAGAGTTTATTCCAAATATATTAGTAAAACTATAAAATATTGGTGGAGTGTAAATTGAATATCAAATGAAATAAAAAACATTTTGTTTTTGCGCAGAAAATTTAATTAGATGGGTTTGATATGGATGTGTATTTTGTGAAAATTTGAAAGTTGGAAAACTATAAACTACTTTTGAAACTCAAATGAAAAAGTTCTGCAGAAATTAAATTTATCAAAATGCAACTTTTGCACTTATATTTTTTCAATTTTGAGTTATTTTTATAATTATTTTACATACGGCCCACGATAGTACGGCAAATTGTCAAAATGGCCCGCGAGGTGCTGTTGGCTGAGGGCCACTGACCTGAAATATTGCCTGGAATTATACTCGACAGTTGATAAATGGTTTTTCACATGTATTTTTTTTTAATTATTGAAATGAAACATAACGAATTGTTAATTAAAACTGAGGATATTTATTTCAAGCTCAAAACAAGTGAAAAAAAAAATGAAACTGTATAGCAAAAAAAAAACCATAATGCTATAAATAGGATACATTTTTAGATCTGAATAACTAAAAAAACTAAATTAAGCTATAAAGGAAGAAGCCGATCGTCTTCTTTTTAGTTTTTTTTGTGATGTCTTTATTTCAAGTTTCATGTTTGGATACAAAAGATGTAAAAGTGCTCGATGGATAGAATTCTTATAAAAGGAACACATCTTAAAAATCACATGTTGTATACTAATTTGTATTTTTTTGTAATTTTATTTTCCCAGTAGGATATTACAAACTGTTATTTTTACAAAGTTTACACTCCCACCTTGAAAATCTTTTTAAATTCAAGAGAAATGTAGATTATTTTATTTTAAAAATAACTTCAATTTTTTTGAAAAATCGAAGACCAATTAATTGAAAGCAATTCAAACTAATTTGTTGTGCATTTTTCGTTAAATGGGCAATCTTTTATTCTTCGAAAAACTGCATTAGCTTTATGTTCTTCTTCATTCTTTTTCATGTATTTTTAATTATATTTATCATTTTAAGATTTTGTATTCAATAGGTAGGTTATTCTACAACATTTAATAATTATATTTGGCCTTTTTGCGGTTTTCAGAATTTTCAGGTAAATTTTCTGATTTCACCATTAACTTTACAGTCGCAATAATGTGTTTCAATATTGCAAAGTTATTTTGACACAAAAAAGAAAGGGTTAATGGGTAAAAACAGGAACGAAGTTGATCCCATTTTTTTACTTTTTTTTTAAACTATCAAATGAAACAAGTTATACAATCAAACCAAAGCATTTAAAAAAAAGTTGTTGAGTTCTTGTTTCCAATGCTTTTTGAAGATTACAAACTGGTTATAAATGGAATTTTTGAATTGAAGCCTAGGGGTTAATCACTTCGAGTATACTGCATACGCGTATCATACGCCCATAATATTCTCATTGTCTGCATACCTTATTGACGATATAGACCCCATATTTGTCATATTTGATGTCATTTCTACCCAAATACAGTATTCCTTGGCTGCATACCGTATCGACTTCAATATTGGCTTCATATTGGTGCAATATCAGAAGTGAATTGACCTTTGATTGAAGCTCGTCTAGAAGCTGTATTGGGTTTACAATAAATGCAAATAAATGTATGACAAAAAAAAATTAAGATGATTTTCTATCTTGATTTTGATCAGTGTTTGAAAAAAAAATGAATCATCGGACTTTGGTAGTTGAAAAAATGAAACAAACACATTTTGAATATTTAGAGGATATTTTATTTGTTAAACCAAGCACCTTTTATTCATTTTATTACGTTGATAAGCTACAAACTAAGCATTATTCTGCAATACATTTGTCAAATTAACCCTTCAGCACAGCTTAAACTGCTCAATGCTATTCCCGGCCAGCGCCAAAATCTGATCCGGCGTAGACGGAGCCCCTAGGGCGACCCACTCCCGCGCCAACCCAGCATCCTTCCGGGCGGCCATCAACGCGTGCCGCAGGGCAAAAATAATCGAAATGGTCATGTTCATCGCCGGCTCACCGGTAGCCTTGGAGCGTAGTACTCCCGTCTGGTTGGAGCTACCCTGCAGGAACCGGATGCGGAAGTCCACCGGGATATCTTTGGCACCCGGGGGTTTGTATGTCCAGGTGCGGTTCGTCAGCAGGGCACCGTCCTTCGGATCGAATACTAACGCTTCGGTTAGGTAGTAACCGAGCCCCATGACGAACGAGCCCTCGATCTGGCCGACGTCGATTCCGGGGCTAAGGCTTTCGCCGACGTCCTCGAGGATGTCAACGCGGCGGAGTTGAACGTTTCCGGTGAGGACGTCGACTTCGACCTCGGAACAGCTGAGACCCCAGATGATGTACGGGACGAGGTCGGATGCCTTGAACATGTAGGTGGCACACAGGTCGACGTTCTTGGTGTGACACTTTTCGACCAGGGCTTCCCACGGATCGTCCTTGTTCTCTTCCTTGACGGGTTGCATACGCTCCAGGATCATCTCGCAGGCACGTTTGACAGCATAGGAGACAGTCTCACTGGTCATGCTTCCTCCAGTGCAGATGGCATTCGGTGAAGTAAGATTGTTGGTTGGTTTGATGGAAATCTTCTCAATCGGTATGCCAAGAGTGTACGCAGCTACTTGTGATACCTTGGTGTTCATACCTTGTCCCATTTCGATACCACCGTGAGAAATTGCCACGGTTCCATCATCATGGAAGATGCTTACAATGGCGCTCAGCGATCCAAAGTAGCCCAAGGGATACCGCATCGGAACAATGGCAATACCACGTTTGCGCCAACGATGTTCAGCGTTGAACTGATCGATTTCCTTCTTTCTAGCATCGTACTCAACGTCAGCTCGGAACTGCGGCATCAGCTCCAACATCTTCAGGTCTTTTGGCATGTTTGCCATGCGGACATCCAACGGATCAAGACCGGTGGCAAATGCCACGTGTTCCATAATGTTTTCAATCATGGCAATTCCTTCGGTAGTTCCCGGAGCACGACACCAGGTGTTGCTGGCGCAATCCGTCTTTACTCCCTTGGCCACTGTCTTGAAAATGGTATCATCGTAACAGTTGGTGAAGAACATACCAGCATGTCCCATAGCTTCGTTGAAGTTCGATCCGAAATCATGAACGTATTCGTTAAACAGCTTGGTGATCTTGCCCTCCTTGGTAACGTCAACCTCGTAATCAGAAACGACCGGGTAGCGTTTACCAATTGCATCCATGTTGGCCTCCAAGGTCATCACAAATCGAACTGGTCTCTTCGTAAAGTGGGCGGCCAGTGCACAAGCACACGCGATCATCGTGGCACGTGTACCCTTTCCACCGTAAGCACCTCCCAGCCGGCGAACGTACAGGTTCAAGCTGTTCTGGGAAACCTTCAGCATCTTGGCAATCGCCATCTGGGTCAAATCCACCCACTGAGTAGCCGAGTACACGTCCATACCGTCCTCAATTGGGATGCACACGCAACATTGCGTTTCCATGTAGTAATGATACTGACCTCCAATTTCAAAATGACCCTTCACTTTCATGTCTCCTTCCGGAGCGGCCTCGTAACTTGCTCCAAGCGTGCTGTACGGCATTTCTTTGATACGATCAGTGACCTTGGCATGAAGGACATCCTGCACTGTTGGGTACACTTTAGAGTTAGGCTCTCCATACGACACCTTCACAAGTTTAACGGCCCGATTGGCTAAAGCAAACGATTCCGCCACGATCATGCCAACAGGTTGACCGTGATAGGCTACGCGATCGCTGCAGAACACTTCTTCGATATCCGAGCCCATAAAGTCGGGGAAATACATGAAGTTGTTAGCTCCGGGAATGTCCTTTGCGGAGAAGAACGCCACAACCCCAGCTTGCTTCAAAGCTTCCGAAGCGTCAATCTTCTCGATCTTTGCGTGAGCTTTGGTAGCCAGCACGAACGCTGCGTGAAGCTCGTTCGGTCGTGCCGGAATATCGTTGGTATACTGCGCCTCGCCGGACGTCTGCGCCAGACCTTCAATCTTGGGAATGTTCTTGGTGAGGGGCCAGTTCTCTTTGTAGGTATCGAATCGCTGTGAAGCGGTGGAAACCGGTCGCTCAAGGACCGAGCCACCGGATTTGTATTGGGGCTTGATGAGCGCGTTGCCTTTGGGGGCGATGTTGAGTACGAACTTGTAGAAAAGTGAGAGGGCCAGGTTCTTGCGGTACTCAGGCGATGCATCGGGAAGGACCCAGTCCGGGTTGAGCTCGTTCGACAGCGTTTGGAGAGCTCCTTGGAAGACGTCGTTGGAGAAGAGGTTTTTGCCGGCGAGGAACTTTTCAGTATTGGCGGCGTGGGTGAACTGAAGAAGAGAATCGTTTTAGATGAACTCCAAGCTATTAACCACTGCAAATCTCACCTTAGGATTGATTCCGCCAAAGCAAAGTGAAGCAGACTCAACGGATGACTTATTCGCGGTGAACTTGATCAGGAACGCACCGTTGACGTACGCGTGAGCGTTTTGTGCTCTTGGCATGATTTTGAACGAACGGAAGACGAATACTTTGGGATCCAGCGGTGGTAGAACAACGTTGAGTACCAACTTTTTCTTCATATCCTTGGACACAAATTGGGCTGGAGAAATGGTGCTGGTCTTGCCACCAGATTCCACTGAAATAAAAGTATTTTAGTTCAACTGGAAGCAACGCAATCTAAGAGAAACCTACTGATTGTCAGCTGAGCTCCAACGGCTTCCAGGATCAAGTACAAATCCGAAGGGAACTCGTTGTGCTGATTCTTGATGCTCAAATTTCCAGCGATTGTTCCAGTGTTGCGTACAGGAACGTTTGCAATCAGGTCAATATGCTTAACGAGCTCCGCGCAATAGCCAAAGTTCGGACTCTTTGCTGCGACCTCCGTCAGAATGGTCATCAACTCGGTAAGCGAGACATTTGCCCCAACGGTCAAGTTGTTCCCCATGGAGTGCGATCGCAGCTCTTCGATTGAAGTGACATCGATGAAAACCTGCAAGTCATCGCTTCTACGGTAGACACCTGAAATAGAGGATTGCTGTTTGTCATACTACTAAGTGATTACTGACTTAGATCATACCGTGAGCAGTGTTGCCAGCCACGAGCATGTACGGCTTCATTTTGATTTTCTCGAAGATAGCAAACACATCGCTGATATTGTAGACCTTGTGCCACTCTTTGTCCTCGGAAAAGCTCAGATGTACTCCCTTCTTGTCGTTGATTTTCCCAGCCGCGGAACACTTTCCAGCACAAGCGGAACCAGTTTTGGGACAAATCTTGGTCAAGTCCTCAATATCTCGGCACGCCTCCTTGAGACGAGGCTCGGCATCGACGGCCAACGATTTGAACGCGTCCAGAATCGGTCGATATCCGGTACAACGGCAGATGTTCCCACCGAAAGCGTTCTCGACCTCGGCCATGGTCACCTGACCGTTCTTGGACTCGAGCAAGCTGTACATGTTCATGACCATGCCCGGCGAGCAATATCCGCACTGGGTTCCGTTGAAGTGCGCCAGAAGCTTCTGGGTCGGATGGTAGCCATCTTGTTTGTCTCCAATTCCTTCGACCGTTAAGATATCCAGACCGTGGCAGGACAGTACCGGGAACAGACACTGAAATTGAAGTTGAATGCGTGTTAATTTTGAACAATTGCAATTGGGATTGAAGTTCGCCGCCGTCAATTACCGAGTTCACAGCCCATGATGACTTCTGCTTCGTGACCGGATGAATTCCGTTCACGTTGACGACGCAAGCCCCGCAACCTCCCTCCAGACACATGAACTTGGTCCCGGTGAGGTGGGCATGGTTGCGGATGAAGCTGTTCAGCGACGTATCAATCGGGACGGTCTTCGGGTCGACTGTGTTGATGTTTGGTGTGGAATTGCAAAATATTATTAAATATACCTTCAATTCAAGTAATGCACTCCATATTCTAGCCTAGTCATGTATCATTATTTGTGCAATGCAAACGAAATGAAGTATATTTGCTGTGACGAGTTTTCGCTATCACAATTGGCGGTGACACGCAAGAGCCTCGAAGGTAATTATCTAATCTGATGGTAAACGGTCGGTTTGAGGCAGAATGGGAAAATGTTGAGGTTTTCCAATTGTGCCTAACTGTATCCAGAGATAAGATACGGTCCATATTTGGTATATGAGAAGGCTAAATTATGGCAAATTTGTGCCTGTCACGCGTTACTAATTTCGATGAATTTGTTCATTTTGATGATTGTCTAATGTAATTAGTGGATTTTTACTCAAAATAGTTCATAATAAGTGAAATCACATAATCATGACTTATTTGTATACTAATTAAAATAACACGTTGTCTACTAATCGATGCCGGTGTGCTCTTTTGTACTAAGCTTGCTGGGATTCCTATCCAGATAGAACAAGAGAGCACACGGTCATCGTAATGATAACTTGAAAAATAGACTAAACTTAGAAAAAAATATATCTATTCTTTAAACTTTTATAATTGGGTTTGAAGTATTTCACAACATTTCCTAACAATACTTACCATTAAATGTCTTCCCGTTAATCGTAAAAATCACCTCCATTTTCTGCTAATATCTGAATCTTTTCCAACTCAATCAACGAATATCACGGAAAACTAATTTTCTTCAATCGCTCACAATTCGCTCCCCTCAGCCGGTCACTGTGATTAGAATTTATTTTTGCAAAACAGAAATATTTGCGGAAATGGAAACGCAACACGTCTTCTCACTACGACTAATCGTGAGCGAGTGTGCGGCCGTGAGCTCGGCCGAGGCAATTTTAACCGCCTTTGCGCAAACAGCTGAACCTGAGGTGGCGGCGCGCGCGCACGTGTTTGTCACCGGTCCGCGAGAGAGTGAGAAGTTTGGAGGAGAAAAAAACGTTTGTTTCGAGTGTGGGTTGAGTTTAGACTCAATCACAGGTTGTGAATGTTTGGGTTAAAATTTGGCAAATCATTCAATTGTGCGACTGGCTTAGGTCACCAATACTTCCTCTTTTTTTGGGTTTAGACAAGGTTTAAAATATGTCTTTAACTCGTCAGAAATACGAGTGAAATTTGAGAAATCACGAGTTTGAGTCTATGCAAGACTTTACTTATTTTGATTATTTTTGATCTTCAAAGAAGTTTTACGAATTACAAAATAAACCATTTAAATACAAGTTATACTTTTTTGTTGTGCCAAAACAAAATCTTCAATGTGAGCGAATTTTATTAGACGCCGGTATTATCGGCATTCATATACTAGCGTGCTACTGTTAGTTGTTTAGGTGTCGTCTATATGGCTGTGTTAGGATCTGACGCTAATGTTGCCGGCAGTTTGAGGAATGAAGATTTATGGATGGACGCTACTCACACCTCCCGTCTAGGGTGGTCCAGAAGTAAAACTACAAACCAAAGTTTGAAAGTATAACTACAACTTTGGTTTTCGATACTTTTTTTATGTTATTTTTTGCGAATAAGCAACTGTAATGATTTTTTTTGTTAAATGTAGCCATCGTGCTGTAGTTTCACACTTTAGACATTTTTATTTTATTTTCTACTCATTTTGATCATAAAAAGTCTTTTATGCATACGATTGCTTAATTATAGTGTACCTGGTACCTCTAATTTATCTAGAAATTCAAACTATTTCTGTCATCCTTATCTAATCTACATTTTTTTGTCATCCTTATCTACACAATTGCAAAAGGGAGGGGTGGGGGGGGGGGGTGGTCAAGCAAAACGCAACACTGATATTTTAAAAATTTTGATGGTATTGCCATCATCTGCAAACCATTCAAAACTCATTCAACAACGTCCCATTTTGTAGTTTTTAGAAAAAAAATTCATTACAAATATGTTCATGTTTTTTTCAAACCCTTCCTTTATTTTTTTTATCGAAAAACCAAGGGTTTAAACTTTTTTATTATTGCATTATCATTTTACCATCTATTTAATTACATTTAAATGTTACATTTAAAAAACATTATCAGCCCTGTTAAATTTTAGGAAATTTATCAATTTACGAAAGCAGACATGAGAGTAATCTTTTTAAGAAACAATTTATTTAAGGCCATTGCAAATTTTACCTCAAAACTTCCCCGTAAAATAAGGGTTAAAAAAATTATAAACATTAAAATTTTCTTGATAAAACTTCCGAAATCCAAAAAAGGGTACATTAAATTACGTTATTTTTATTTGATCAAATAGCGCATTGTTATACTGATATTTGAATAATTGTGTACTGGAAAGTTACTGAAAAAGTTTGCAGTTGTTTAAGATACAAAATATAAAACCTTGACACAAAATATTCATGATAATAAAATTTTGAGCCCAATTTTGTGAAATTTAGCAGAATTTTCATTAACAGAATTGACGATTCAGACATCCTATTTTTAATTAGATATTAGAAATTAAATTTGATAAAATATGTTTAAAACCAAGTACATCCTTAAATACCGTAAACCGGGGTGACTTTGATAGGATTTTAATTTATTTTTGGAATATTTCCCAACTGGAAAGGTTTTTCTCATGATTATTATTTTTAAAACATGTACTGGCGTAGGCCACACAAAGTCCATGCACTATTTATGAAAAAAGATTTTTCTATAATGTTTAGAAAAAAAGTTATGTTAAAAATTCTCATTTTAAATTCCGGGGTGACTTTGATGTCATAGTTTTTCTTGTTAAAATCAGATTAAAGATGTTTAAACTTTATTTTTAGGTTAAATGTACCATCACTAAGGTTGCTGATATAGTTTTAAAGAAAAAAAAATCAATGTTTATATTTAGTTAGCTAAGTTTTTAAGCTTTTAACAAAATACATATAAATTTTAGGTAAAATTGTTAAAAAGTCGGAATTTTGCCTGTAATTCGTTAAACCTAGTATTGTTCATAAAATTATCGATTTATATTGCATTTTAATCTGAATTCGAAGCACGAATCACAAATTTTCACATTTTATATGAAATTTGTTCAATTGAAATTGCCTATAAATTTTGAGATTTTTGTTGTATTATGTTTCAAAAACACATATTATTTACTATTTACTAAATTATTTTACCTTCTCCAAAGAATCCGAAAATGCATTCCATTTTCCGATTCAAAATCATGTTCAATGACAAAATATGACACTTTGAGAAGTTTAAAATAATTCCTTTTATCAACATTTTCTTAATAATAGTTAACTAACTTTTTAAACTTTTCAAAATTTTAAGAAAAGTTCTTCTTGAGGTACTTTGAGTACATCTCTACCACGATCAGTATGATTCCAGGCCATTCCGTACGTATTTCATTTGTACTCTTCATTTTGCGGAAAAATCTCAAACCTATCAAAGTCACCCCGGCTATCAAAGTCACCCCGTTTTACGGTATCTCAAAAACAAATCACATCCTAGATCCCATCCTAAGCCATAAATTCACCAAAACTAAAAATAGTACAACGAAAGAACTAAAATTTGCTTGCTTATGGTTTTTCAAAAAAGTTCAGGCAACATTTTATTTGGTGCAATTGTTACTGAAAATTCTAAGAAATCAGAAAACATTGCACAGTGGTTATCAAGTCACTAACATTTCGTTTTTTTAATCAAAAAGTTTCCTTGTTTTTTTGCAATTTGTTATTCATTAATTTCCAAAAAAATTAACAGAGATTTAAAAAAATAAAAGCTCAAGCTGCTTTGCGTTTTCTTTCTTTGCAGTTTTGAATCTCGTTCTTCCAATGCTTTAAATTTCACATTGTTTTATCCCTAGCATGTTACAACCAAAACATATATCGCTGGAACTTTTGGTAAACATTATAATAAACAGAATCTTAAATAATGAGATGCAAATGCACTGAGATGCAATTAAACAGTTAATTATTTCGAATTATCGCGGTATTACGCGTTACTTACCCAATTTTACGGCCAATGGCGAATTTCGCGGATTACGCGGCTTCCGTGAAATCGCGAAAAATTACTAGCCCTAACAATTGGTGATCAATTTTAAAAAAATGGGATGGGTCAAAATCATGATTTAAATCATAAACTGCAAAGAAACAATATTGGAAGGCATTTGAATGTTGATATTTTATTTTTAATGAATTCCTTAGACAATTTTCTATGAAATGCAACCAGAAGAAATTCTTTTGGTCTTATAGTTGGAAAGTTACGAGTAAAAGAAAAAGAGTATGTTAGAAAATCATCAAAGAAAAGGGATGGTCCAATCGGCATCCACCTTGCGATTTCTGCTAACGATAGATGAGAGTTCCCACCAAGTTTGGTCTAATTCGGTGAAGGTCGAGACCAAGGCTCAATGGTTCTCGGGCATAACTCAACCAATCAAGATGATTCTTCTTTCCAGTGATTTGTAAGGATGTCTAGATGATTCTAGAACTTTGCAGAACTTAATTTGATCAAATCTGTAATTTTTGCGATCAAAAATATCGTTCATACTTTTTTTTTCGCGTGTAAAAAAAATCGCCGAAAATTCCGCGGAGGCAGTCGTTTTAAAAAAGGTGGAACAATGTTTTCGGTCGCAGATATTACAGATTTGATCAAATCAAGTTCTGCAAAATTTTAGTATTTATTTAAATATTTTTTATGACCCACCACAATCCCCCACACCAAAAAGCTCATCATTGGTATGGACGCAAACTAATTTCAGCTCGAATTCAAAATGATAATAAAGCAATGTAATAAAATAATGAGCTGATTTTACTAGGATGTGCGGTGGTTTAACTACTATAAACTTTTAAGATGGTATCCCAGTGGAAGCTACTTCCTTTTAAGGGAACCACAACAATGTAATGATTTGTTAACGCTATTGACGGGTTATTGAAACTAAATGACGATTAGTAGAAAATTTCGTTTAATTTTTGTTTATAATGTTGTTTAATTCTAGCATTAAAGACTAGTATCATCTAGACATTCATACAAATCACTGGAAACAAGAATCGTCCCGATTGGTTGAGTAATGCCCGAGAACCAGGGAGTTGAAGTTACCGTTCCTCCTTTTTTAGAAGGCTTGGGCGTCCGTGTAAGTTGGACATGCGTTGGGCGTTAAAGTGTTAACAGATACAGACTTTCATTCAACCTGGAATTCGCAGCGATTTTTCTTATTTTGAAAATAAAAATGTGGGTACTAATTTAGTGAGAAATAAAAAAATTATAGTCCATTCTGATTATTTTAATTTAAATTAAAAACATTACAACAAACACAAAACAAATTAAAAGAATGAAGGCAATAAATCATTTCAGCAACAACTTATTTCAGTAGATATTTCTCCAGTTTATTCTCAGCCAATTTCTGAACAACATCGAGCGTCGACGGCGCTCCCAGCTCGATCCACTCATTCGGTAGTCCGGCATCTCTTCTCGCTGACATCAGGGCATTCCTCACGGCAAACAGCACCACAACACTCATCACAATCGCAGGCTCGCCGGTTGTTTTCGATCTCAAAACTCCAGCTTCATTCGACGCGTTTTGAAGCAGCTGAATACGAAAATCAACTGGAATATCCTTCGCCCCCGGTGGCTTGTACTTCCACGATCGATTCGTTAACAGGGCACCGTTCGTTGGGTCGTACACGAGTGCTTCGGTTAGGTAGTATCCAACTCCCATGACGAAGGCACCCTCGATCTGTCCGATGTCTATGCCGGGGCTAAGACTTTCGCCGGTGTCCTCGAGGATGTCCACCCGGCGGAGTTGGACGTTTCCGGTGAGGATGTCAACCTCGATTTCGGCACAGGAAACTCCCCAGACGTCGTACGGTCGCAGTTCACTTTCTTTGTACATGTAGCTGGCACTGAGGTCGATCTGGTTGTTGTGCGATTCGGAGATGATCGTGGTCCACGATGCTGCTGGATTTTGAGCTTTGATTGGTTGCATTCGCTGGAGAAGAATTTTGCATGCTTTTTTGATGGCCTAGAAGATTTACAGTGTTAGAAACGTAAAATGAGGATAAAACACTGTAAACTTACGTAACCTACGGCTTCACTAGTGTAGCTTGCCTGGGTACAAACTGCGTTCGGCGAGATGAGATTGTTGGTTGGTTTAATGCTGATCATCTCTACCGAAATTCCCAGTACGTGAGCTGCTACCTGGACGGCTTTGGTGTTCAAGCCTTGACCCATTTCGATGCCACCGTGAGCGATTGAAACTGTTCCATCACCATGATAGATTGAAACTAATGCGTGGAGAGCTCCAAGATAGGATACGGGATACTTCATCGGAACGATCGAGATTCCTCGCTTCCGCCAGCGATTTTCCTTATTGTACTGATCAATGCTTTGCTTTCTAGAATCGTATTGAACTTCTTTGCGAAACATTGGAAGGATTTCTCTCATTTTAGACTTTTCTGGGATATTGTTCATCCGGACATCTACCGGATCCATTCCTGATCCGTGAGCTACATGCTCCATGATCGTTTCGATCATGGCGATCGCTTCGGTTTGCCCTGGTGCTCGGCACCATGTGTTACTAGCCCGATCAGTCCGAACTTCAAACGCGTCTATTTTCCAGCAGTCACTCTCATAGCAGTTGGCATACGAGTTCTGGATCCAGAAGGGGCTTTCGTTGAAGGATGATCCTGCGTCGTGATAATACTTATTGTTCAATTGCACAATCTTCCCCTCCCTACTAGCTTTAACCACGTAGTCGGACTTCAATCCGTATCGTTTCCCGATCGCTGCCATGTTTGATTCGAGAGTCATGACCAACCTTACGGGTCGTCGAGAAAGGTGAGCGGCCAATGCACAAGCGCAAGCGATCATTGTAGAGCGGGCAGCTTTCCCTCCAAAGGATCCTCCTAGACGTCGAACAGCAATGTTAACGCTGTTCTCCGGAATCACGAGCATCCGAGCGATAGCTACTTGCACCATATCAATCCACTGAGTTGAGGAGTACACGTCCAGTCCATCCTCAATGGGCACGCAGACACAGGACTGTGTCTCCATGTAGAAGTGGTACTGTCCACCGAGCTCGAGACTTCCTTTGAATTCAATACAGCTTTCAGGTGAACTTACGCTTTGTGGTCCGACGAAGCCATGATCTTGCTTTAGTATCCGATCATCGTTATTCGCTTCAATGGCACTATCAATCGTTGATACTACTGGTTCACATGTCCTTTTATAGCTGATTTTGACAAGATTGCTTGCCTTATTAGCTAGCTCAAAGGTATCTGCCAGAATAACACCAATTGGCTGCCCATGATACTTGACCATTCCACTGCAAAATAGTTCTTCGGGATGCGGATGTATGCTTTTGATCGGCATGTAATCGTTGCACCCGGGTATATCCTTAGCTCCATAGAATGCATGAACCCCCACGACAGCCAAAGCTTCACCGAGGTCAACATCCAGAATCGTAGCATGAACTTCAGTAGCTAGTACGAACGATGCAAACAGTTGATTAGGCATCGCTGGTAGATCGTTGACGTATTTGGCCTCTCCGGACGTCTGCGCCAGCCCTTCAATCTTGGGAATGTTCTTGGTGAGGGGCCAGTTCTCCTTGTAGGTATCGAATCGCTGTGAAGCGGTGGAAACCGGTCGCTCTAGGACCGAGCCACCGGATTTGTACTGTGACTTGATGGATGCGTTGCCTTCGGGAGCGATGTTGAGAACGAATTTGTAGAACAGTGAGAGGGCTAGGTTCTTGCGGTACTCGGGAGATGCGTCGGGAAGGACCCAGTCCGGGTTGAGCTCGTTGGACAGCGTTTGAAGAGCCCTTTGGAAGACGTCGTTGGAGAACAGGTTTTTGCCGGCGAGGAACTTTTCAGTGTTGATGGCGTGCCTGAACTGTTGGAAAGAATCGTTTTAGATAAACTCGTAAGACCCACTACTAATCTTACTTTGGGATTGATTCCGCCGAAGCAAAGTGAAGCAGACTCAACGGATGACTTATTCGCGTTGAACTTGATCAGGAACGCACCGTTGACGTACGCGTGAGCGTTTTGTGCTCTTGGCATAATTTTGAACGAGCGGAAGACGAATACTTTGGGATCCAGCGGTGGTAGAACAACGTTGAGTACCAACTTTTTCTTCATATCCTTGGACACGAATTGGGCTGGAGAAATGGTGCTGGTCTTGCCACCAGATTCCACTGAAATAAAAGTATTTTAGTTCAACTAGAAGAAACGCAATCTATGGGAATCTTACTGATAGTGAACTGAGCTCCAACGGCTTCCAGGATCAAGTACATATCCGAAGGGAACTCGTGGTGCTGATTTTTGATGCTCAAATTTCCAGCGATTGTTCCAGTGTTGCGTACGGGAACGTTTGCAATCAGGTCAATATGCTTAACGAGCTCCACACAATATCTAAAGTTCGGACTCTTTGCTGCGACATCCGTCAGAATGGTCATTAACTCAGTAAGCGAGACATTCGCCCCAACTGTCAAGTTGTTCCCCAAGGAGTGCGATCGCAGCTCTTCGATAGAAGTGACATCGATGAAAACCTGCAAGTCATCGCTTCTACGGTAGACACCTGAAATAGAGGATTGCTGTTAGTCATACTGCTGGATAATGAGTCGATTAGCGCATACCGTGAGCAGTGTTGCCAGCGACGAGCATGTACGGCTTCGTCTTGATTTTCTCAAAGATGGCAAACACATCGCTGATATTGTAGACCTTGTGCCACTCTTTGTCCTCGGCAAAGCTCAGATGGACTCCCTTTTTATCCTTGATCTTCCCAGCCGCGGAACACTTGCCAGCACACGCCGATCCAGTTTTGGGACAAATCATGGTCAAGTCCTCAATATCTCGGCACGCCTCCTTGAGACGAGGCTCGGCATCGACGGCCAACGATTTGAACGCGTCCAAAATCGGCCGATATCCAGTACAACGGCAAATGTTCCCTCCGAAAGCGTTCTCGACCTCGGCCATGGTCACCTGACCTTTCTTGGACTCGAGCAAGCTGTACATGTTCATGACCATGCCCGGCGAGCAGTACCCGCACTGGGTTCCGTTGAAGTGCGCCAGAAGCTTCTGGGTTGGGTGGTAGCCATCTTGTTTGTCTCCAATTCCTTCGACTGTTAAGATATCCAGACCGTGGCATGCAAATATGGGGAATAAACACTACAATATTTAATATTAAATGTTAAGTGATCTTTTAAAAAATAATAAAAATTATACCGAATTAACAGCGCGAGAGTAAACTTCGCCGGACACTGGATGTAGCCCTGAGATGTTCACCACACACGCCCCGCAGCCTCCCTCCATGCACATGAACTTGGTCCCGGAGAGGTGGGCATGGTTGCGAATGAAGCTGTTCAGCGAAGTGTCGATGGGAACTGTTGTAGCGTGGACTTTATTTCCACAAAATTAGTAGTTTTAAAAGGGAATTTCTTAAAATTTAATACTCACTTGAGAATATTTTTCCATTGATGGTGAAATTAACCGACATTTCAGTTTCTGAACTACTTTTTCAGCAGAAATTTCAGGTCAATTTAACAAGACCGCTCCTAAGTGATGAAATAACTACTCACAAACATCGGTTACGATATCGTTTGAGAGGATTGAAGAAAATGGATAGAAAAAAAAAACGTAGCAGGGGGCAAGCTTGGGATCTAAACTAAGAAAAGTTGTAAACGTCACTGATAAGTTAATGTTCAAACCTCGGTTCAAACCATGTTATGTGGTATCGATGGAACTTTGAATGTCGATATTTGGAAAGTTTAGGCCAGTGCAAAGCTTATTTCAAGTTATTGTCATAAAAAACCAGCAATAATCTCGATTTTCGTCAAAATCGGACCACCCCCTCCTTTTTGACAAAAATCGAGTTGGACCAAATTGAGCTTGATCGTAAAATGTTGAATTCGAGTGCTGTGTACGTTTGAGTTGGAATGGTCCATAAAGCATTTTGTGATACTTTTTCGTGCCTTCCATTTCATTAGGGCACATAACTTTTGCAAACTAGAGTGTATGCCTCTCACATCTTATTTAAACTGTCATTTAAGCGAATGGGATACACTGTTGATTACAAAAGTTATGTGCTCTTTTGAAATGTTAGGTTCCATTCACTCAATATAGCTTTATGACGTTTCGCGTACGCACACTAGCGCATCATTTGATTTTGCTCGCCGGACAAAATTTAACCTCACTTTTTTTCGTGTACGTACACGCAATACATGCGCACGTTAATAACTCTATTATACAAAATGTACTTTTGTTTAATTTGGTTGAAAATTATGCTTGAAATTTTTATTTTTTATTTTCTGAGCTTTTTGGTTTTAGTTTTAATGACAGATATGATTTTTATGTGTGAAAAAATATTTATGAACGGGGCTTTTTCCAATATTTTTTTTCATATTCCGATAATATTGAATAATGTCATTTACAGGATATACATTTTTAATAGTAACATTTGAATGAGCCACCATGTCATAGAGGCTTCCAAAAAGTTTTACCCAAACGAAAAATTATTTAAGGTTTTACGGAGGGTTGCTGTTTCTGCACAATATTATTTCCCATTAAAAGATTGCATTTGAATGACCATTTTAATTTCTAGTCTGGCATCTCTTTTAGTATAGCACAGCATAGCATTACGGGTATGTACCACACTTTAGGGGGTTCCACAATGGTCGATTGGGTCCTAAAATTATGCCTAGATTTCTGATATTATAGTTCACAACGATAAAGCTTCTTTTTCTGAGTACAACTACCCTTTGTACGACCGCAAAGGATTTAAAATGGATTTTTAAATAAACTCAAAAAAAAAAAAAATAACTTCGCGGCCCTTCTTCGTCGCCGTCTCGCTAACTTGTCGCACGTGCATTTTGAACCAAATTAAGTTGAGAACGCCATTTTGTGCAGCTAACAATGCCTCACCTTTTGACCTTCACAGATCCCCAAAATTAGATTTCAATCCTGAGATATTCAATAAAAACCGAAAAAACTCTGTGCATTTTTGTCACTTTTCATATGAAAGAAGTTTCAATCATGTCGTGCTATCTTGTCACTCCCTGAAAATTAATGTGCGGCAACTGGCCAAGGGGATTTCAGGTCAGAACGCGTTTGACGCACGTAGAAGTTAGACTACCGTAAACATCTGTAATTATAACTTGGGATTCCAGCAGCCAACTTCAACCAAACTTCGGGACAATGCACAGAATGGTCAGCTAATCAAAACGTGTTTGTTAGTGTTTAAATTGCGTGCTCTGGTTTTTGTTTATTCAAGGTCAAACATTAAAACGCGTTCTTCTCGGAACGTCGAAATGGCGGGTGCGACAATATAGCACGACGCCGTCGTCTTGACAGAAAAAGGCCCTACTTGACAGCTCGTTCCAAGGGGACCATAGTTGATCCACCGAAAAATGTTGTATTGTCAATTTATTTTTAAGCATTAAAATGAAAAAAAAAAGTGATCAGAAATGGTTTTTAATCGTGTTTTTTACCGTTGTGCATAAAAATTGATATAGAAAATTTGATTGAATTTAGTCTGGTATCTCTTTTAAAAGACACTTAATTTGAATTGAGAATCACACCAAATTCACTTTGGCGAGTTTAAGCATTTTAACGACAGAACCTGTTTACCCAGCATTTATTCGCTATTTGGTGTTTTCTTTCTAATTAAACAGGACGCAACAATCAGTTTTGCCTTAAATCAAGCATGCAATTTATTTTGAAAATTATACAATTATAAAACTTTTCCAGCACCATTAAAAATTATCACTGTTTTAATAATCGACCTCAATTCAGCATGTACTGATCCATGTTATTTCCTGCCGCCATAAACACCTGATCCGGCGTTGTCGGCGATCCCAGCGGAATCCAGACGTCCTGCAGACCGGCATCACTTCGAGCCGCTCGAAGCGCATTTCTCAGCGCAAACAAAACCACAATCGCCATATTGAGCGCCGGTTCTCCGGTAGCCTTCGAGCGTAGCACTCCCACCGGATTCGCACTTCCGTGCAGGAAGTTGACCCTGAAATCAATCGGAATGTCCTTCGCGCCAGGCGGTTTGTACGTCCAGGTGCGGTTGGTCAGCAGCGCTCCCGAAGCGTCGTCGTACACCAGCGCTTCGGTTAGGTAGTATCCGATGCCCATCACGAACGCTCCCTCGATCTGACCGACGTCCACGCCCGGACTCATGCTCTCGCCGGTGTCTTCGAGGATGTCCACCCGCTTGACTTGGACGTTTCCGGTTAGGATGTCCACCTCGAGCTCGGCACAGCTCAGACCCCAGATGATGTAGCCCTTGAGTTCGTCGGCCTTGTACTGAGCTTCGGCGCACAGATCGATGTTCTTCACGTAGGACAGCTTGACGATCATTTCCCAGGGGGCGCCCGGGTTGCCGTCGCGGATGGGCTTCATGCGTTCCAGCAGCATTTCGCAGGCTTTCTTGACGGCCTGGGGAGGGAAAGGTGGATTAGATGAATGTTGAAGAATTGATTTCGAAATAACTTACATAGCAAACAGCTTCGCTGGTCATGCTGCCTCCGGTGACGATGGCATTTGGCGAAGTAAGACTCGTGGAAGGCTTCACGGCGACTTTCTCAAGTGGGACTCCCAGGACGAAGGCCGTGACTTGTGCCACCTTGGTGTTCATGCCTTGACCCATCTCGATGCCACCGTGTGTAACCGAGACTGTTCCGTCGCCAGCGTAGATCGAAACAATCGCATTTAGTTGGCCGAAGTATTCCAACCAGTACTGCATCGGAACGATGGCGATTCCACGTTTCTTCCAGCGGTTCTTGACGTTGAAGTCATCGATCTCTCGCTTGCGTTCGTTGTACTGAACGTCCGTACGGAACTGTGGTAGCAGCTGCTTCAATTTGTTGTCTGCAGCCATGTTGGCCAAGCGAACCTCGAGCGGATCTTGTCCGGTTTCGTGCGCGATGTGTTCCATAATGTTTTCGATCATGGCTACGCCCTCGGTCGTTCCCGGTGCCCGACACCAGGTGTTACTGGGAGCGTCGGTTTTCACCGCCTTTCCGACGACCTTCCACGTCTTGGCGTCGTAACAATTGTTGAAGAACGCCGTGGTTGCATCCTGGACGGACTCGTTCAACGATACTCCGTAGTCCTGAACGTAGTGGTTGTTCATCTTGGTGATCTTGCCATTTTTCTCCACATCAACGGTGTAGTCACTGATCAAGCCGTACCGCTTACCGATCGCTGACATGTTGGTTTCGATCGGCAGAACAAACCGTACAGTTCGGTTGGTAAAGTGAGCCGCCAAGGCACAAGCACATGCGATTTGGGTTGCTCGTGAAATTTTACCTCCGTAAGCTCCACCGAGTCGGCGAACGTACATGTTCAAGCTGTTCATCGGAAGCTTCAACGATTCGGCAATCGCCAGCTGGGTCAGATCCATCCACTGCGTTGAAGAGTACACGTCCATTCCGTCCTCGATCGGTACGCAAACGCAGGTCTGCGTTTCCATCGTGTAGTGATACTGCCCGGCGATCTCGAAGCGTCCCTTGACGGTTTTAGTAGCGGTGACTGCCGTCTGAACTCGGTAACCTTTGCCCTTCTTATCGAACGAAACGTCGAAGAAGCGATCCTGGACGTCTTTATCCATCACAGACTTCAGGGTCGGATAGAGCGGCTTGTTGTTCATCTTTTCGTACGTGATCACGACCGTTTTAGCTGCCCGTTGAGCCTGGTTGAACGTTTCAGCGACGATGACTCCCGCCGGTTGACCGTGGAACTGAACCTCTCCACTGCAGAAGATCTCTTCGACGTCCTGGTTGCCCAGTCCAGCCGGCATAAAGTTGTTCGTTCCGGGTATGTCCTTCGCGGAGTAGAACGCTACAACTCCGGGCATTTTCTGAAATACAAACAACCATGAACATCAGATCAACCTCCCTTTAAATCAAACACAAACCAACGCTTCAGCAGCGTCCAGCTTCGCAATCCTGGAGTGCACCTGCGTGGCCAGCACGAACGCCGCGTACAGCTCACCCGGCTGCGGGGGAAGATCGTTCGAGTAGTGCGCTTCGCCGGCTGTCTGCGCAAGGGCTTCGATCTTGGGGACGTTCTTGGTGAGCGGCCAGTTCTTCTCGATGGTGTCGAAGGTTTGCTTTCCGGAAGACAGCGGACGAGCCATTACGGTGCCACCGGACTTGTACTCGGGCTTCAGCGCGTACTGACCCTCGGGAATGATGCTCAAGATGAACTTGTAGAACAGCGAAATGGCCAGATTCTTGCGATAGTCGCTGGAAGCGTCCGGAAGAACCCAGTCCGGGTTAAGCTCGCCGACTAGGGTAGCAAACGCTGATTGGATGGATTCATTGTCGAAAATGTTTTTTCCAACCAAGGCACCCTCCGTAGCTGTAGCGTGGGTGAACTGAAATAAAATGTTCATAAGTTTGAAATTCTACACAAAGCATAAAGTCCTAATTACATCGGGATTGATTCCACCGAAGCAAATCCGGGCACTCTCGACGCGATCTTTGCCCGCGTTCAGCTGGAGCAGAAAGGCTCCGTTCACGTACGCGTGAGCGTTCTGGGCACGTGGCATGATTTTGAACGATTTGAAAAAGTACACCGATGGATCCAACGCCGGCAAGACTACGTTTTTTAGCACCTTCTTGCCCATGTCCATTGTGACGAAGTCCTTCGGGCTGACGCTGGACGATTTGCCGCCGGATTCGACTAGAATGGAAGTTAAAGTAAAATAATTAGCAATAACATTATATTTGTTGTAAAAATATCCTTAGAAATTTACTTACCAATATTCAAAACCGCTCCCACAGCCTCCAAAATCAAGTACATATCCGACGGAAACTCGTGGTGCTGATTCTTGATACTCAAATTCCCCGCAATAGTCCCAGCATTCCTCACCGGCACATTAGCGATCAGATCGATGTGCTTGACGAGCTCGTTGCAGTAGCTAAATTTGTTGTTTTTCGTTGCCGCCTCCGTAAGGATGGCCATAAACTCCGTCAGCGAAACGCTTCCCCCCACAATCAACTCGCTACCCAACGAGTGCGCGTGCAGCTCTTCGACGGCGTTGATGTCGATGAAAACCTGCAAGTTTTCGCTGCGACGGTACACTCCTAAAAAAGGTTGGGGATTTCATTAGGTTAACTGCAATACCATTTTTGGGGTAGATCTACTAACCGTGAGCAGTGTTGCCAGCCACCAGCATGTACGGCTTCTCTCCGATCTGCTCAAAGATGGCGAAAATATCGTTCAAGTTGAACACTTTGTGCCACTCGGATTGGTCATCGAAGACCATGCGGAGCGGTTGCTGGATTTCAACCTTGCCTCCAGCAGAGCACTTTCCCGCGCACGGACTTCCCGTTTTCGGGCACGTCTTGGTCAGATCTTCAATGTCTTTGCACGCTTCCACCAGCTTCTGGTCGGCGTCGACGGCCAGCGACTTGAACGCGTCCAAAATCGGTCGGTATCCGGTGCAACGGCAGATGTTTCCTCCGAACGAGTTTTCGATCTCTTCCATCGAAACCTGTCCCTTCTTGGACTCGAGCAAGCTGTACATGTTCATGACCATGCCGGGCGAGCAGTACCCGCACTGGGTTCCGTTGAAGTGCGCGAGTCGTTGCTGGGCCGGATGGTAGCCGTCCTTTTTGTTGCCGATTCCCTCGATCGTCAGGATGTCCATGCCGTGGCAGGCAAACACCGGAAAGAGACACTGGTTTGAGGTTAGTGAGTAAGCGAGTGAGCCGAAACGTCCACCGGAAATCTTACCGAATTGACGGCCCAGCTAGTCCTTGCCTTGGTCACCGGATGCACCCCGTTGACGTTGACCACGCACGCCCCGCAACCCCCCTCCAGGCACATGAACTTGGTACCGGTGAGGTGGGCATGGCTTCGGATGAAGGTGTTCAGCGAGGTGTCAACCGGTACGGCGTTGGGCTTAACTAAGGTTCACAAAGAGACAAGCAAAACGAGACTCCCATGAAGTAACCGAGTGCATTTTAATAAGGTGGCTGCAGCTTAATTGCCCCCTGCAAACGACAGACATTCAAACTAGCTGTTGAAATTTGCGTTGTAACGATCAGATGTAAGTCACACACATGGCACAGGTGAGTTTGTATGACGGTGAGAGAATGCACTCAGTTCGCAGTGTACTCACCAGTGTAAGCCTTTCCGTTGATGGTAAAAGTAGCTTCCTCAAGGGGGCTGAAATCGTAAACAACAAAGTTAATCACGTTTGGTGACTAGTTTTGTTGTATTGACTAAAGGCTAACGTCAAGCGATAATATGAGCATTTATATTCTAATCAAGATAACCGTCGGATGCATCACTTTGAATTTAGAATTCACTAGTTTAAACAGCTGCACCTAGAGTTTTGTCGCTACTTATTTGCTGGTTTCATGCTTTTTATAGCTGCTTTAATTAAACGAATATCTTGTCAATTAGCTTTTTTTTTGCGTAAGTTTTTACAGCTCTCTTGATACTACAATCTCAGTCAAATTTATGTGCCTCAAGGCTGAAGCCCGCAATTTTTTTTAAACAATCAAAACTAATGTCAATTTGATGAATCAATAGATTTAAAACACTTTCCAAGATGGCGGCCAAAATGGCGACGATGAAATATTGAGATACTGCATTTGGTAATTTTTAAGGCCATTATTTGCCCCATGAGCATATTTTTTTAATGTGAATTTGAAAGCATAGAAACAATGTTACCATTATGTTACTCTAGATATTTTGTTAAAAAAATAAATAGTAGCGATTTTGGATTTTGATTGTCATTGAATTCGAATATTCTGTATTTACAATTATAAAAAATTCCAAAAATCTATTCTTAAAAGCAAACCAATTCAATCCAATACAGTCATCCCTCATATTCGGAACAGTTTACAGATCGGCCAATGTTCAAAAAATCATAGCAAATCGATAATTAAGCTTAGTGATTCGCTTTTACTTTCATTTGAAAGCTTTTCTTGCGATCTTTCGAATGCTGTATCGAACAACTGCAAATTTTAACTTTTATATCAAGTTTTTGAAGAAAAACTTTGACCCTTGAAATCCACAAATTCGGAACACTTTTTTCTTACGGATGTAAACAAACTTTGGATCTCTCCAGTAGTACATATTTATAACAAAATAATGACTTCACACACTGCAACCAGTGAAACTCAAGCTTAGTGACGTTTTATCCATGGTCTGATAACTTTTTTTGTGAAAATATCAGTTAAATTCAGGTGTTCCACAATTGTGGGAGGCACAATAACATCCCACAATCATGGAACAGGAAATTTGGAGGCAGTGTTTTGCTGCTCAGGATAAAATAGTCTTGAAATGAAGTTTTTTGTTCAAAAGTACTACTTTTACTAGTGAAATAGCAAGAAAATGTCCAAATAAAGGTCTTAAAAATAGTAGGGTCGAGAGAAAAGCTGCATTTGGCACCCGGGCAGACGGTAATAACAAAATTCATGACATTTAAATAACAAATACTGTTAAAATAACAGAAAGTGTTAATCTTGTTATAAATAACATAAAATGTTATTGGCCCAGTATTTTCAAATATCAAAAAATGTTATTCCCAAGTTATTTCCGTCTGCTGGGGCATGCTATTGACAAATTATCACAAAAGTGTTCCGAATATGTGGGATGACTGTACTCTATTTGCACACTTTTTTTTTTCGCATCAGTCCTCTTGATATATAACCGAGAGTCTTCAAACCAGCTTGAACCATTCTTCTTGTGAAACGATTCGCATTATAATTGTTCCTCTCTTTAACCTTAGCGGATTTTAAGCTAAACCGGTTTTTGGTCACGTATTTTTTGCAGCATTACGTTTGAACAATAAACCATTATGATGTCAATCTAAACAACTGCTGAAACCCCTCTCTTGGAACTCACGCTGATCCTTCCGTAGATCCCCAGATGTATGAACTCAACGACGAAAACATTTTCACACACAAAATATTCTATTCAATGTAATAAAAAAAACTTTCACATAAACAAACTCAAGCCAGCTGCAGCGATTTTTTAACCCTTTTTTGCAAAGGGTGCGTTACGACAGAAGCAAAAAAAAAAAAAAAACTTGCGAATAAATCTTAAAACCGGCGCGCGAAATCTAACGTCCTCTCACTACGACTAGTCGCGAGTGAGTGCCGGCAGGTTCTGGCCGATCGATGGTTTTTGAGGTGCCCTCCGGAGTGAGAGAGAGAGAGAGAGGACGGAGATGGAATCGTAATTATGGAGTGCCGATGGAGTAATCCTGCTAGCAGCGTGGTTTTTTTAACTTTACCTTACTTTTTTGAGCTCAAATGATAAATTTTGATTTCTTTGCCATAAAGATGCCAATTATTCAGAAACAAATAATTGAATGTTGTTCAAACACGGTCCAAGTTTTCTCACCTCGATCACCTAATTTAATTTTAGCAAAATTGCCTTTCGACAATTGTTTTTTTTGTATTAAGTTCAATTAGAAACAAATATTTTTTTTTATATGTTTTTAGATGAACGTTTGTTAAAAAGAGTTATTTTGTCGCATATGATGGACACATTAAATAAATTCACTTAAAAAAATTAAGTAATAGATAGAAACAAATATTTTTAAATTAAAGTTCATTATTCTTTTCTTAAATAAAATGCTTTTTATTCAAAGTTACTTTTTCAACATTACAATTTTGAATAACAAGTTTTCTATTATTTCACGAATTATCAGAATTCTAGATTTTTTTTTGAAAAAGTTTAATTTTGACCAGTTTTTTCGAGTTTTAAACCCCTAAAATTCAATCGTGTGCTTTTGAAAGTATTTTTTCGGAAAGTTCAGCAAATTTTGCATAAGAATGACTCTTTGAACGATTGTTGTGGCTCGTACACTACTTGTGGCGGTGATGTTTCTAAAGTAAAAAAAACAAACCAGATGCTGCCGCTAATCATAAAAATATGTTTTTAAAGAGAAAATATGTGATTCTACCAATGCACGAGCTACACCAATCGTCCAACGGGTCATTCTTTACTAAATTTGCTGAAATTTCCGAAAAATAATTTCTAAAGCACATGATTGAGTTTTAAGGGTTGAAAATTCTAAAAACCGGTCAAAAATGGTCAAAATCATCGCTTTTTTTGTAAAATTCCGATAACTCGTGAAGAATACATACAAACCCCTCATGTTTATGTATCAATTTTTTTTTGTCTGCTCTACAACTTTGTAGAACATTGTCACGCTTTAAAAAACACGTGTGTGTGTATATGTGTGTGTGTGTGTGTGTGTGTGTGTGTGTGTGTGTGTGTGTGTGTGTGTGTGTGTGTGTGTGTGTGTGTGTGTGTGTGTGTGTGTGTGTGTGTGTGTGTGTGTGTGTGTGTGTGTGTGTGTGTGGTCCAATCCAATACCCGCTGACCGGCAATTATGGGAAAGTATAGTTTGTATCAGACTTGGTATATGCTGATACGACATATCTCAGTCCCGGGTATTAGGTGGTGACAGCCCTCGCGCTGCTTCCAATGACCCATTTCAGAATGGCGAGATCCTGGCAGCCCAATTCCGAGGTCGTTGGGCATTGTCTGGCCCCGCCTAAACATAGAGCAAGAACCAGACGAGTCCTCAAACTATCTTTAAACTTCCAATCCCATCAGGCAAAACAGAGATCTGCGCGTATATAATGGTTAATAAATAACATTTGTAGAACACTTCATTTAATTTTTTCGACTCCGATGAAGCTTTCACTCAAACTGGCCCCGACGCCCGACCAACTCGTCGGATTTTCTTCTTTTTCCACTCTTTTTTTTCCACCAGAAGATGCGCAGGATTGATCCTGTCATCCTCCGACGAACTCGCACTCTAATTGGCTGCAAAGTTACAAAATAACCAGTAATTTTAAAAATGAAAAATGTTGTTCTCAATGAAAAAATGACCCTTCAGGGTTATTTTAGATTCGGGAAATACATTAAATTTCCATAAAACGACTTACCTCACGATTTTTGACAGTTGAGTGAGGGGAAAAAGCAACGATTTTAAAACTTTATTTTTCCAATTTTACACAAAAGTCCTTTTAACACCAGATTTCTATCTCTTCACGGTTTCGAGCAACAAATCACTAACAAACGTGTTTTAGTAAAAATCAAGCAAAATGAAAGGGGTCGTACCACGGTCGTGATCAGGAACTTACATAACCCCTTAGAGCAAAGTTTCACGAAAATCGAAATAAGGTCGGGGCAACTGGTGTGTGATTTGGCAGAGAATGACCCAGAGGAAACTACACCACAAATATTACAAAAATAATATTTTTTGGCAGCAAAATGGCAAAGTTCTGAAAAAAATTGCTGTTTGTTTTTTTGTAGTTAACAAATCAGTTATTATATATTACTATATAATTTTACACTTAACACACACCCTACACAAAACCAATGCAATCATTAACCGGAGCGTTTGGTACGGTATGTCCAAGCATCCTTCCTCCTCTGTATATTCTGTGAAGTGCCGCAGAATCTTCTCTGCGGTAAACACAACGCAGTTGGGCTGACCGCTTTAATTTTTGTAATACATTTTCGGGTGTTCTCGGATGTACTGCAACTATTAATAATGACAAGAAAAGTGCTTGGGGCGTAATCACAAGACTTTCCAGCAAGCTTTCATCGGATTGGCTGCGTTTGTGTTAGATTAGATTAGATTTGATTAGTATTAGATTAGTATTTTGTCGTTATTAAAATACTAGCCACAACAAAGCAAATATTTTGAATTTAAATTGTTAGTAAATTGTTTCTGTTCGATGGATAGATGTTTAGTAAATCATGGATTGCTTGTCATCACCGGTTGTAAAAAATGCACTCTAATTTACTGCAATATATTTGGAAAATCATGTTGATGATTTTGATATAATTTTTTTATGTTGTGTAATTGCAGCGTAATGTAATGTAGTAGTTTTATTAAAACTGGTATTTGATATGCTGAGAAGCATCTTATAGTTAACATTTGATTACAGAATTCACTCCCGCAAGAACCGTCAATTTTGCCAACTGCAATTATCCGTTTATGACCCATTCTCAACCTCCATTTTTTCTCTTCTTCAACTTTGAGCATTTCCACCAGAGAGAGAAAAAAACAGATGCATGAATTAACTAGTGAGAACGAAAACGTCACCAAAACCTAATGATAACTATTTGAGAGGAACTCAGCAATATTGCTAATGCCTGGATTCACTAAACGGACGCGGCGCCAAAATGCTCCGAACGTAATCACATGTGAGCATTAATATATCGTTACTAAGCCGGTACTTAGCATACACGCAGTCGGAGGTGGTTGCATCTGTTATTTATTGTCGATTTATGGAAAAGTACGTTTAGGAATGGATTATCATTCTGAGGTATTTCGGTACTTCGGAAAAGTATTGCGCTGGACCACTTTTAGTTCATTTTCTTCTTGCCCTTTCCGCCTCGATGCGACGTCTGTAGCGCACTGCGTAAACAGCTGCAAAGTTTTTGCACAATCCGCTTCACTGCGAAGAACATCAGGGCGCACACCAGCACGACGAATCCGTACACATCAAGGTTGTTGTACTGGACAAAGTTTAGATGCTGAGCCGGCGACCGGAGGTGTTCTGCCCCGTCATGGCGAAGCACGTAATTGACCCAGTACTTGGCCATATCCATCGGCGGAAGGGGTTGATCGCGCAGCCGTCTGGACGCTGCTTCGACGTTCTGCGAGTATCTGTGGGGGAGAAAGAACGATTAACTCTCTAGACGCAGCCTACAAGCGAACAGCTCATGCTTACTTGGCATTGCCGAGAACTTCGGTTAACGCATTGCGGAACGTTTCCTCGTCCAGATCTACGTAGTTGACCCGCAAGCCCCATCCGGACAGCTCCACGCGGGCCATGTTGAGCTGCTGATCGCCAAAGATCGGGATTCCCACAATTGGTTTACCGTGGTGGATAGATTCCGTACAGCTCAGCAAACCTCCGTGCGTTACGAACAGCTTCACGTTGGGATGTGCCAGGATGTCGTCTTGGGGCAGCCAGTCGGAAATGAGGAACTTGCTCGGGTCCAGCTTTAGGCTGTCGTCGTTCCACTTCCAGATTACGGATTGGTTTACCTTGGCAAAGGCGTTCAGCAGGGCGTCACGCTTGCGAGCCTCCATAGCGGAAGGTCTGAGGTTCGAACCCATTGAGAAGTAAATCACACCATTTGGGGAGTTTTCGATAAAAGTGCGGATGTTCTGTAAAATTTTAAAAGTTTTTTTTAATAAAATGGTTTTGCAAAGTAAAATTGCAAAGCAAATGTTTGTATTTTTTTTTTCGAAATTCTTAAGATATTTTTAATAAGCATAAAAATAAATCTCTTACCTCCGGCAGCGGGTTAACTTTCCTATTGACGTGGAACCCTCCAATCTCGATCATATTCGGCACGTACGGACGTGGGTAACTAATACTAAAATGACTGTTGACCAGCACTGCCGACACCGAGTGCTTAATCATCTCATCCAGCGACCTGCTAGCGTTTGGAAACGCTTCCCGATACAGCTTCTCCTGAACGGGATGAAAGTAGTACGCCAGCAATGTCTTATCCAGAACATCAAACATAACATTGCCAAATCGTTGCCAAAAGTTCATTCGGTCCGTAAGGCCAAGGTGCACGTGGGGTACGTAGGACAGAGGTTGTGGGGTTCCCACCAGGACGTTGATCCAATCCAGCACTCCGTGGGTCGTCATTCCGATCACCGGACAACCAAAGTGGTCAGCGATTCCCAGCAGGGCGTGATCCAGGAAGATCTCCAAGATTATGAGGTCGAACTTTTCACCGGAATGGAGCAGTTTTTGAACATTGGGAGAGTTTAAGGTACTGTTGGAGAAGTAGTTCACCTCCGTGTAGAGTGTAATCATTTTCTGAATGGGATTCACGTTGTGATTGTTGAACAGTTTATTCACGATATCTACGAAAGAATGCTTTTAGTTGCTGAAATTTACAGTGGTGTAGCAACCTACTGTTGAAGAGTTCCTTATCAGTTTCGAGTTCCACATGTCGATAGTTTGTCGGTGCATTCGGAAGTTTGAATGGGCTGACATCCGTGACCTTAAATCACAGTGAAAGTTAACTTTATCACAACCATCCTACACGATCTACCGTACCTCATGACCATCCAATGCAAGTTCCCTCATGAGTGCCGATCCAAGAATCCAATGTGATTTCGAGGGAGTTGGAAATATTCCCAAAATCTTTGCAGAATCCACACATCTTCCATTAAATATGGCCACGAAGGCAATACACAAAACCAACGACCTCATGGTCAATCAAAACAGTCGTCCACAATTGCCGGTGGTCACTCGTAGACTAACTCGCTCACCGCTAAACAAATTTTGGTTGCCGAAAAAGTCATATCATTCAGCAAAGGTGTTTGTGACGTCATGAATGGGCTAGCGTGGTCGTCTCGCGGTATTATCTTCATACGCATTGATTGCGGTTCGTCCATGATATATTAAAGATTAGGTCTAGGTGTACAGAGCAACAGTTGTATACATTTCAGCCACAAAGAATCTAGTATTATCGCTTAGTCATTCATGCTCAGTCAGCAAAATTTTGGCTGTGGTAGTGATGGTTGTCTACTATGTTTGAGTTGATGAAATGTTCATCCCATTTAAAGGTTTCGAACTATTTGTGCAAAAAACTGTTGGTAAATTTGCTTTTAATACATTTAAACTTTATTTTTTTTCTCGTTGACAAAAAACAGTTCAACAAGCAGGAAATTAAGGATTTTCCCATAAAATAATGTCCAGCCTAACTTTTTCGTTGTAGGCCTAATTCGTGATTTGTTCAAGAGTCATATTTTCGTTTTATCTAGATGAAGCAGCAGTCATGCTAGAACTACATTATGGACAAATTGGCATGTCACAATGAGAATGCATAAGTTCACTAAATGAAAGTAGTTTACTAGTAAGCACGACTCACTCATTAGAAAGTCATGTTTTTTTATGAGTAGAGAAACTATGTTACTCTTACCTCCGCAATCAAACTTTATAAAAATTTCGAAAAAATATTTATATTTTTATATTATTGTAAAGTTCTCGTTACTAAGTTTCTGGTAAACGTTAAATCACAACCCAAAAAGCAAATAAGATGGGTCATACAGGCAGTTTTGTTAATCGACAGATCTTTCAAAAGTCACCAAACATGGAATTGTCGTATACATTCTATAGATTTAAACGTCTCGACCATTTTTCAACTAACAATATCTCATAAAATACATCATCGGTAACTGGGCGTTCTTTAACTGGAATGCTTTTGAACCTGGTAGGCAAACGTCAAAATCAAAATCACTAAGTGGAGGCAAAAACAAAAGGCAACGAATATACTTGTTTTTAAGGTTTTATGAAATGGATGATTCTCCGCCAACTCACACAGCAGTGGTCCCGACCCCTCTTCGATTTGCGTGAAACTTTGTCTTAAGGGGTAACTTTTGTCCCTGCTCACGAATCCGAGGTCCGTTTTTTGATATCTCGTGACGGAGGGACGGTGCGACCCTTTTCATTTTTGAACATGCGAAAAAAGAGGTGTTTTTCAATAATTTGCAGCCTGAAACGGTGATGAGATAGAAATTTGGTGTCAAAGGGACTTTATGTAAAATTGGAATGGAACAAGTTTTAAAAACTCTGCCATTTTCCGTAACTCAACTGTAAAATTTTTTGGAACATGTCATTTTAAGGGAAATTCAATGTACTTTTCGAATCTTCATTAACTTAGCAGGATCATTTTTTACATTTAGAACAAAATTTTTCATTTTAAAATTTCGTGTTTTTTCTAACTTTGCAGGGTTATTTTTTAGAGTGTTACAAATTTTAAAATACACTCCTTGGTGTTGCTTTTGAAGCGTTTTCGAACAAAGTAACAAATGTTATGAGTTTTTCTGAAAGTATACGTCAAATTTAATTCAAAAAATTACCAAAACTCAAAATCTTCCAAAAATGACATGGGACGGTTTTGCGTAGAACGGCAATTTAGGACCCTATTAAAGCTTAATTTTAGGAACCACCTGGTCACTTTTTCGCTTGATATACTAATTTGTCTGTAAAAATTGATAATTTGGTTCCCCTTTGAATTTAGTGATTTTTGGTTTTTCGGACAAAATCATTAACACATTCAATTTATTACTCCAGTAATGCTTAAATTTATTTCTGTGAACACTTAGTCGCGTTCGCTTCATTAAGTTTATTTCATAAAAAGATGAGAATACATTTGAGATGGATGACAATTGTTTTATCGTAGTTTAATTTAGCTGACTTGACATAAATAAAAATCATAAATAGTTGTGCAATTGAGTTATGTTATTTTTGCTGTTTTTGTAAAACTAAAAAGTTGCGCACTTTCGAATCAGTCTTTACTATAGATTAAAAAGTAGATTGGTTTGGTGATGTTCCTAAATAAAAAATAACCTACACAAGTCTTCTAATACTTTGCCGAGGAAAAACCTAGAAAAAAGTCATCCATAAAGTCATTCAAAAAGTCCAAACTAGAGATCATAGTTGTGTGTACACATCGAGATAAAATCAGCCCATCTCTCGTCCATCTTCTAACCTAGTAGCTTGACGCGAATCTTGTCTTTGAGAACCGTTTTATTTTGTCCTACTAAATGCTTGCTCCATTTTTTCCATTTTGCTTATCTAAAAACTGTTCCACACTCTCTTCCTAAATTACTATGATAAGTGCATGCAATATGTGATTTAAATAATAGTTTAAAACAAATGCCTATGCTTAGCCATCGTGAAACGAGCCCTGCATCAGCGGCAGCCCGACTGCCGGATCCGTCGTGTTGTTGGACTCGCTGGCCACGCTGAGGATGCTTCCGCTGCTGCTGGGCTTCCGGCTGCCATTGCTGGTTGGTGGCTGGGCCAACGACTGAGTGCTATTCTTTGGTAGGATTTGGTTCAGATCAGCGTCGGCGCTGTTCAGCGAGGACACCGACATCGTTCCGGTCGAGTTGTCCATTTTGCTGCGGCTTCTGCCTGAGCCGTGATGGTGATGATGATGGTGGTGACGATGCGGGTCCTTTGGGGGACGTTTCGACTCGCGTCCGCTGTAGCCGACTCCGCCGGGGCTGCTTGCCGCAGTGGCTTCTCCGTCGCCAAAGTCCAGATTGCTGTCTATGCTTTTGCGAGGGAGACTGAAGTTCTTGTAGGCTGGAGGTGCCCCCGGATGGTGCTGCTGTTGCTGCTGATGGTGCTGGTTCGGATGTTCCTGCATCGAGTGTATGCTCTTACTGCTACGACTGGTGCCGGTGTTGTTGTAGAAGCTGCGGTTGCTTTGGGTTTCGTACTGTTCACCCTCTTGCTGGTCCATTTTGCCACTGTTGGAGCGGTCCAGCGAGTTGTGATGCTGGTGATGGGACCGCGAGTGATGATGGTGAGGTTGCTGTTGCTGCTGCTGCTGTTGGTGATGGTTTGTGCGGAGGATCTTCTCCCGCTCCAGCGAGTGGTGATGCTTGCGAGGTTGATGTGGCTGGTGAGGGCCCGGCTCACGTGGCTCTGGCACGCCGTTTCGATTCAACGAGTGATGGCTGGACGAAGACGAAGGTGTAATGGCGTTCAAATTGCCCTGCGAGGACATTCGTTGAGTGTTTACACTTAAGACGGATCCTTTACGGTTGAAACCTTGTTCGGTTTGTTCATCTGTGGAAAAAACGACAAAATGATAAGTAACTTCAACGCGATGTCGAAAGATCAAGCAACAAACTTCTCTTCTGCGCTTGGTACCAAATCTTCAAGCGATGCCCGATCTCCGGGAATGTTGGACGTCGCACGGCTTGCTCGTGCCAGCACTCCACCATCAGGGAGTACACGGCACTCGGACAAGCCTCCGGACAGGGCAGCAGCTGTCTAGCTCGCACCATATTGATGACCTCCTGGTTGCTGTAGCCGTAGTAAGGCTGCAGCCCGTAGCTGTAGATCTCCCACAGCACCACACCGAACGACCAGACGTCACTTTCGGTGGTAAACTTCCCGTACAGAATGGACTCGGATGGCATCCAACGAACCGGAAGCAAAGATTTCGATTGGACCCTAAAAAATTCAACTCATTACCTTCAAGTTCTATCCTCCAACACCCCTTCAAACTCACCTATAATAGTCCGAGCTGTAAATGTCCCGCGACAGTCCAAAATCAGAAATCTTCACCGTCAAGCTCTCCCCCACCAAGCAGTTACGTGCCGCCAGATCACGGTGCACGTAATGATGACTCGCCAGATACTCCATCCCGTCGCAAATCTGCTGTGAAATCAGCAAAAACTGCAACTGCGTCAACTGTTTGCCCTCGTTCGGCGAGTTCGCGATCAAAAACTCGTGCAAGTCCCCTTGCGCCATGTACTCGAACAGCATGCACAGCGGTTCCTCCTTCAGCACCACGCCCAAAATGCACACGATGTTATCGTGCTTCAAGTCACTAATCAGCTCAATCTCCCGCTTGAAGTCCGCCTGCGTCTTCGCACTGGCATTCTCCTTCAGCGCCTTCACCGCAACGAAGATCTTCTCGCCGTCCTTTTGCGTCAACTCGCCCTTGTAAACCTTCCCGAACGCACCCTCGCCAAGTTCCTCTACGAAGCGCACGTCCTGCAGCGTGTACTGCGGAACCCGCGCGATGCCGTTGTTCCGCGACTGCGAAGACTGGCCGTGGCCGTGGTTCGACTGGCCGCTGAGCAGCCCCTGGATGCCACCATTCTCGGCGTTCCGGCTGATGGCGCCGGTCGAATTTTGGTTCGCAATCAGCGAGGTCATCTCGATGGGCGAGTTGTGGCGCGAGTTGCCGTAGATGTTCTTGTCGGCGTTGGGGAGGTTAATCTGTAGGGGTAAACGAGTAAATTATGCATTAATTATAAACTTATTTCATAAAAAATAACATTTTCGTGGAAATTGAAAAGAAAAATTGTAACAGATAGAAATTAATTGGGTAAATTTTTATATACAACGATAGAAAACACGATTAAAAACCGTTTCTGATCACTTTTTTTCATTTTAACACAAACATTCCCCCCGGTCCCCTTGGAACGAGCTGTCAAGTAGGAGCTTTTCTGTCAAGAAGGACCGCGAGGTTAATTTTTATAAATTGATTTAAAAATCCATTTTAAACTCTTTGTGGGCGTACAAAGGGTCATTGTACTCAGAAAAATAAGCTTTATCGCTGTAAACAATAATATCAGCAATCTAAGCTTCATTTTAGGATCCAATTTGGAATATTATCGTTTTAGTTTTTTTTTATCTTTCTAAAGAAATCCCCCCGGTTGCTGAACGGGACCTTAATATCCTATCAGCTCTACCAATCATAGACTTCGACGATCTAGCGGTGTTTTCCTTATCAACAGCATGTATGAATGCCATAATTTCTGAAACTAGATCAGTTGCGAATAGGTAACAGTCATTGGCCACCAACGGCACCCGCCATGTTAGTTTGTAGATCTCGATTTTTAAGGGACAGGACTGTTAGTAACGCTGTACAACTGTCTCGGAAAAAAAACATCTATCAAATAAAAACTTTTTTACAATTTCAAAGGAAACAATCATTCAACTCACATTCTGAATGTTGGACACTCCGTGCTTGCGGTACTTCCTGCAGCACACGATGGTCACGGCCAGCACAATTACAGTGGAGAACGCCACAAAGCCAACGATCAGGTACAGCCACATCCGGTCCGAACACTTGGTAATTTCGCAGAACTCGATCGTCTTCTTGAGGTCCGTGTAGCACCAGGGCGAGGACTGCTCTCCTCCAGGATTCCTACAAAAGATTTTATTTTAGTTTTTGATTTACAGATAAATTTGGGGGGATTATTCTCACCGGCAGAAATTATGCCCCGCCAGTTCCGGATGGTTCGAGATCTCTCGCATCAGCTTGGACCAGCGCATGCACGGCTTGCCGGAGCTGGATTTGTCCAGGATGCCGCGGTAGGTCAGCCCGGACTCCCAGTAGCAATCGTCGTCCGGAACGATGTCCATCTTGATGCCCAGCCGCATGCACTCGTTGTCTCCGGAACTTCCGAGGCCACCGATCCCATTGATTATGGTTCCATCGACTGAGTTTTGCAGCGGAAGGTCGTCGCACTCTTCAAGCGGTAGCTTCTGACCGATCGTTGGATGTCTTTTGGCGATCGCGTACTCCTTCTGACAGAGCTCGTTCTCAAGCAGCTCACAGTCGTTACGGCAGATTCTACGCAGGTTTTCGGTGTTTCTCGTTGGAGGGTAGTTCTTTTTGTTGTTGGAATTAGCCGAGTAAGAAGAGTAATAACCATCATCGTTATTGTAGGTGTTTTGCTGAAGAAAATGTCGCTGCCTATCGGTCAAGAATTCGCTGGATCTCCTCCTTCGCCCTGTTTCATCCAACGAGTTCTCCGTCACAATATCCCCGTTGAAGTCGTTCGAACTAGGCGTGACTCCACCACTGAAATACACCTTCAATCGCTCCGTCGTGGTCATCACTCCCGGTGTACTCGTAGTCTTACCCTTGCGATTGTTCTTCTTCTCGTGCGACTTAAACTTGGACCGGTTGTAGTTGGAACCTCTTCGAGCAGCCTCAGCCGCCGCCTTATTCGCAAAATACTGATGGTTCGTCTTCTCCGGCGTTCGACAAACCGGCAAAATGCTGTAACACAAACTGGGCAGCGCATAAACGCGACAGTTTGCGTTCATGTCCTTCGACTCTTTAATCACCCCGTACGCGGCCTTCAACCGTTCCTCCAGCATCTCGATCGTGATGTCCGGCGTGATGAACACCGTCTGGTTGCGCAGGAACTCGTCGCACGTGGTGCCGGTGTAGATCTGGCACACGCCCTGCTCGATTTTTTCCTCGTCATCGCCGCCACGGTACGGCAGCTTTTCCGTCTTCTTGCGCCGGGCGAACTTTTCCGGGTTCGCCGATTTGGTTAAGCTGGAACGAGGCGAGTTGGGGAGGAGAGAGGAAAATGGGAGCACAATTAGAAGCGTGAAACGTTGGATGAATATTCAGTAGATGGGCAGGGTGAGCACTTTTTAGTCGAATTAGAAAATTGATAAAAAAAATCGGTCAAATTATGGCTGTACCGTACAAAATCTCTTATCAAAAAACCTAGAAATGCCTAACCTAATAAAACAATTCCCGAAATTTTGAATTGTTACTGAACGGAAAAAAACATTCAATATGAGCTTAATATTTTGAATTTTGCAACACCATTTTTGACAAAATTTGTGTTGTTAATTGCCTTAAAAATTAACAAATGCATAAAAATGATCGATGCAGGTAAACCGGTTCAAATAACAGTTACCGGTTTGAACCGATTCCATGTTTTTTTTTACTTCAAATCATGCCATGTGACGTGTCAAAATTCCTCAATGATTTCAACAATTTATTTGTAATCAATTTGAACCAATTCGGTTGAACCGGTTTAAATAACCGGTACCATTTGCAACTATTCTATGTTTTTACAGCAAACCATGTAATGTGATGTGTCAAAATTCATGCAACAATTTATTCGTCTATTCGTGATAAATTTAAACCGATTGGAACAGCTTTGGTAGAACTGGCTGAAATAACTGGTACCGGCTTGTACCGATTCCATGTTTTACAGCAAACCATGTAATGCGACGAGTAAAAATTCAAAATCAAGAATAATGGGCCATTTTTTTTTTCTTTATATTGAATATGGATTTATATATCTGCCTCGAACAATATTTAACAAACAATCTGGTCATAATTAACCGAATAATACCCAACATGCTTCTTTAGACGGGATAGGATCAAATTTTCCCAAACTTTAATTTTTAATTTAGTTTTTGATCTTTGAACAGCATTGAAAGCAACATCTCTTCAATCACTTTATTTTTAGCTCTTTATCGACATCTTTTATTTTTTAAGTTAATATATAAAGCTATTCGTGAAATAAAAGTTGCTCTAAATAACCTCTTGAACACGGACAGTGTTGGGTTTCAAGGGAACAAATCAATCAAATGCAAAAAGAAGAAATATAAAAAAATAGTTATCCACTTTCTGAAATTGTCACAAACATTCAATCATTTAAAATTTAAAACATAGTTGCGTATTTCAATTACGAAAATTTTGGTACCCTAGCATGTATAGGTCATCGCTGAAATTTTTAAGTTATCGCAGTTTTAGTGAAAAAAGTTTTTTTGCTGTTTTCGTAATTTTGCGATTTTTGCGCACGGCGCGTCGAAAAACACAGTTTTTATTTTCAAAAAATCGTGTCTCAGAGTATCGAAAACATAACTTCACCATTTTTTGATATGTTATGTGAAATTTTCCGAGGCATCCGATAAAAATATTTTCAGACATAGGCTTTGGTCCCGAGACCTTCAAAACTACATTTTAAGTTTTCATACGACCTTCTCAAATGATAAGCTAGATTTTTGAAACTTCTTACTATTTCTCCCAAATAGCCAAACTAATCTCCTTTTTTTGCGTTTAGGACAGCTAAAACCCGATAAAATGGCGCAGAGATATGATTTTTTGAAAAAAGTGGTTTTTATTGCGAAAATCAACGAAAAGTGCCATTTTTCGGACCACCCTTACACGGCGAGCCTTTATAATGGGTCACCCTAATGGCCAAACAAAAAAAATACGGGTCTAATTATTTTTTTCGGCCAAGAAAAATTTTGATCGGAGAACGTGAAGCATTTGAATAATTGTTAGCAAAACATTCATTAACATAAAATTGTAACAACATTTACTGAGAAGTGAATGGTGCGAATACTTAGATCATGTTACCATAACCAATAAAAACATATTCTCGGAATCATCAAGTTATCACATTAATCTTTAAAAAGTTAAATATTTTACGAATTTTGGCTTTTTCTACTAAAATTTGTTATAAATTACTGAACAAGTATATTGTGATAACTCTTTGAGAAATTGCAGATATTGTTTCATTGAATTGTTTTATTTGCAGAAACTTCAGACTTTTTTGAGTCCTGTATAATTTCTACAATATTTGATTATTTTGATGCATGGTGCAAGGTAAATAAAACCCATCATTTTTTGTTACATGTTCTGATTTCTTATACAAATTTTCGTTAGAGGTTTAATTATTTTTGCCTATTTATTTTTGATTTAGGTTTTAAAAAGTGAGATGAAAACCTTTGAAAATATTTTTAACAGGGAAATATGTCAAATTATTTAAAAACATGTATTAAATCTTGCTTTGAAATGATAATTAATAAATTATAAAAAGATTTTTAGCAAATCAGCTTCAACTTTTTAGCCATATAAGTCGAATAATAAAATCAGGCAGTTCAATAAATGATAATACGCATGCCCTACATTTGGTTTCAAAATATATATATATAGAGCTCATCCATAAACCACTTGGAAACAATTTGGTAATTAGGAAAAGTTTTATTTTTGGGTCACGTTAAAATTCAGTGAAGATTTTCTTTAGTTTATTGAAGAATAATGTAGAATGAAGCATAGAAAGAAGTTTGTGTGATTTTCAAAGTAACGTTCCGCGAAATTTCCGTGATATTTGGTGTTTTAAAAATAATGTCCCTGAGAAATTTGCAATTTTTTAGCATGAAAATCACTTAGCCTAATTATATTGTATCAAATATGTATGTAATATGAAAATTGCTTTCCGCAAAATTATTTTAAATATTTTGTTAGATTCTATTTTTGTAGTCATATTATTCGATTGTTTGTTTTAGATTGGTATGCAGGATTTGATGATTTCTGGCTTTCTCAGTAAAATAAAAAAAAAGTTCAAACAATTTGTTGATTTAAAATGTTGAACGTTTCGGCTCGCGGTATGAGCCTTTATAATGGGAACTAGAGAAAATCATGTTGGTTGTAAAGGTCTGTTGCCATCAGAAGGACGTGGAAATTGTAGGTTGTTGGTGCTATGCACAAATATGAGAAATGTTCCAAAATGTCATGGTGCGCAATATTACGTCCTTGTCGTTCCGTTTAAAACAAAAGTTTTTAAAGAAAACGACTATAATACCCTTGAAAAAAAAACTGAAGCTCCGCGCCGCAAGGTTGGGCATTTTCAAACAAATCGTTTAATCTTTGTTTATTTTACTGAGAATGCCAAATACCTTTCAAATAAATATTTGTTTGAGCCATGCTTAAAATAAACTAAAGAAAAAATGATTTCAGTAATCAGATCGATCATACCTTTTATATTTTAAATTTTGTCATTATTTCTTCAAAAAGCAAATTAAAGCTGGGTGAATGATATCCAGTATTGCGCGTATTCCCGAAAAAGACACGCGGCATACCAGCCTCGAAACGACGCGCCGCACTTTCGGCAAATGCGCGCTGTCAAATCCCATACTGCGCGTTTTGTTTTTGTCGATCTTCTTCTTCGAATTGCATGGCTTTGTTGCCGGGTACGTTTTTTATTGCACCAAAAGTGCAGAAAATTGCTGGCAACAATGTATGCGGCACATTCTGAAATGCCGCGCGGCGTGTACCTTCGAGAGAAACGGACAATATGAAGAGGATTTTAGATTTTACACAATTGTATCTCAGCCAATTTTTAGGTGCATTTTAAATTTTTGATTTCCTATGTGGTTTCAGCATTGTGAGAATTCCGTGAAATTTTATGTTTCGAGTTGCCACCATGCTCAGCTGGTGCACGCTCATGCGTTTAAAACATTCGCAACCGAATAGCACAAATTTGAATAAACTCAACACATAAAGAGCCGAGCAAATCTCTTCGTTGTTTCCTCTTTCCGGCAAGAAATTCCAAAACATTGCGTAACGCAAATCTCACTCAACGCTCCGTACATCTGTCCATAATTAGCTCCTCCGCAATGAACAATGTTTTCAAGTAAACCACTTTTAAGCTCTGGCTCTCTCTCCGGTTTCTTTGAGTTCACTGTGCCCTACATATATTTGCATTTTCATTTATGCTAAACTGCTGTGCTGTGCTGGTGAGCTGTTTTAGATCGACTTTAATCTAGCTTACTTTTTTTGTTTTGCCCTTCGATATTCAATTACAGACTTTATGATTTGGGGCCTTTATCACGCCATTACGGATTAGGAGTTGCCGCTGTTTACTGCCTCATTAACCTGCCCAAATTAAATCCAGGTTTTACGCAATCATCACCTTTGCCCGGACGGTTCCGTTGTGAAAACTCACCCATTGCTCGCCACGTCCAGCACATTGGTCGTCTCGCCGAACGCCACCTCACGATGTAAACAAATCACTAGTGCTGCTACTACATAAATACTTTTGAGCATAGTGTTCTAGCCCTTCTACGGGCCTCTGCCCAGAACGACGACGACGTTCTGTTCCACTTTTCTTGCCACCCTTTCGTTTTTTTTGTGTTGCTTCTTGTGTTTTTCCGGGTGGCCGTGAGAGTTTCCTCACCCAGCAGAGATGTTTCCCTTTTTTATGACTCTTCTGTTGCCATAAAACAAGAACTTTCCACGCGAGTTTTACACACTCTCTCGTTCTCTTTTTTCCTTTTCTTCTTTTTCTCTTCACTTTTTCTTAAGCCACGCTTTTCCGCTTTTCCCTAATTCTTTTTATTACCCCCACAAACACACACAGTCACACTTCTTTTGTTCGCACACACTTTGCCAGTGTTGGTGTTGGCTGGCCGTCGTCGCCACTCTGGTGCCGCTAAGCAAATCTGAAAGCGAAAGATGGTACAAGAAACATGAGCTCTAATATAGTTGGGTCGTCGGGCGGCGCGGGAATGATGATGGTGTTTAGTTTGGAGGCGCGACGATGAGGCCATGTGGTGACTTAGTGCTTTATGTTTATAGTGGCATATGAGTCTTTTTAGGGACGACAATGGATGGCACACTTTACGCGTGCTTTTAAGAATATTAGACATCCTCTGTATCATTCATTGCAGAATTTTGAAAAAGTTTTTTTTTCTGTGTAAATCCAGGAATTGTTAACTATATTATACCATATTTAAAAAAAAAATTAGTTGAAATTCAACTTTTATGAACCTTATTTTTGCCTTCCTCACTGAGGTAAGGCTATAATCCTGCTCTAAAAATGAACTTTTTATTAAAAGCTCAAAGACCCACCTTCATGTATACATATCGACTCAGAATCGAAAACTGAACAAATGTCTGTGTGTGTGTATGTGTGTGTGTATGTGTGTGTGTATGTATGTATGTGACCAAAATTCTCACTGAGTTTTCTCAGCACTGGCTGAACCAATTTTGACCAAACCAGTTGCATTCGACTTGATTTAGGGTCCCATACATCGCTATTGAATTGTTTGAAGTTTCGATAACTAGTTCAAAAGTTATGTATAAAAATGTGTTTTCACATATATCCGGATCTCATTTATATGCATGTAAACGATGTCCGGATCCATCATCCGACCCATCGTTGGTTAGGTAATCAAGAGACCTTTCCAACGAGTCCACAACATTGAAGATCTGGCAACCCTGTCTCGAGTTATGACCACTTTAGTGATATTTATGTACTTTTTTGAAGCCGGATCTCACTTAAATGTATGTAAACGATGTCCGGACCCATCATCCGACCCATCGTTAGTTAGGTAATCAAGAGACCTTTCCAACGAGTCCACAACATTGAAGATCTGGCAACCCTGTCTCGAGTTATGACCACTTTAGTGATATTTATGTACGTTTTTGAAGCCGGATCTCACTTAAATGTATGTAAACGATGTCCGGACCCATCATCCGACCCATCGTTAGTTAGGTAATCAAGAGACCTTTCCAACGAGTCCACAACATTGAAGATCTGGCAACCCTGTCTCGAGTTATGACCACTTAAGTGATATTTATGTACTTTTTTGAAGCTGGATCTCACTTAAATGTATGTAAACGATGTCCGGATCCATCATCCGACCCATCGTTGGTTAGGTAATCAAGAGACCTTTCCAACGAGTCCAAAACATTGAAGATCAGGCAACCCTGTCTCGAGTTATGACCACTTTAGTGATATTTATGTATTTTTTTGAAGCCGGATCTCATTTCAATGTATGTAAAAAATGTCCGGATCCATCATCCGACCCATCGTTGGTTAGGTAATCAAGAGACCTTTCCAACGAGTCCACAACATTGATGATCTGGCAACCCTGTCTCGAATTATGACCTCTTAAGTTATATTTGTGTATTTATTTTTCTGGATCTAAAAAAAATAGCTGAAATATTACCCAGTGAGTAAAAAGTGAGGAAGGCATCAACCACATAGGTGGATTAAGTTAGTTTTTAATTTAAGAATTCAATGATTCTCTGCAATGGCCTGCAATAATTTAAGAATGTTTAGTGATTATTACGCTGAATTGTTTAGGGAAAACGAACTGTCGAATTTAAAAATGAGGTTTCTATTCAAACAGGATTTAAATGAACAACGAAGTTGACTTTACAGCAGTCGCAACTATTGCTAGTAACAACCACTAGTGTCTTCATTTTATCTACAAGGACTTCGTTGCCTTGGGCTCCAAAGTGTCTTGGTTACTTTAATTGATTCATGGCAGTGGATAAAATCTAAACATTTGTCAAGACAATTTAAAAATACATTCAACTTAAATGAATATCTTTGATTTGGCGAATAAATAAAAAAATAAAAATAAATTTAATCTTAGTTATGCTATGTTGGAATTTTAATAGTAAGACTACCGTCAGTGGGGGTGACATTGGGTCTGGGGGGTGAGATTGGGTCAAAGTGATTTTTTACCGATTTTACCATTTTTCAGGTTATTCTCAATGAAACTGAATTCTGTTAAAGGGGTTGTGTAGCGGACATCTTAAGATGACTTCGCTGAAAAAATCTCGTTCCTAGAACAAATCCTGTTATTTTGGCAGATGTCTAAAGTTGGGGTACGTTTTTGGCCAAAAATGACCTCTCGAAACATCATTTTTCTAATATTTTTGTTAAAATTGCTCGAAAACTACCCAAATGTTTGAAAATCTCCACTTCAAACAATCAATAGTTTTTTTTTTTTTTTTTTTCATCAAAATCTACCATATTTTGGGAAAATGTTAGTAAACTATCTAAGAACAAATAAACGTTGAAAGATTTTCGATGTTATTTAAATTGTTTTTGTTATTAAGAAATTTTGAGAGGTGTTTCGTTTTTTGACCCATAGTCACCCCCACTGACGGCACTCAAAGAATATTGAGCAATTATCTACGAAATCAGCAGATTTCGAACATTTTACTTTTTTTATTTGGCTCAAACTTTGTGTGGGGCCTTCCCTATGACCAAAGAAGCCATTTTGTGTCATTTGTTCGCCCATACAAATCTCCATACAATTTTGGCAGCTGTTCATGCAAAAATGGTAAGTAAATATTCGAAAATCTGCAACTTCTCAAGAAATGTTTTGATTGATTTGGTGTTTTCGGCAAAGTTGTAGGTATAGATGAGGACTACTCAGAATAAATAGGAACACGGAAAAAATATAAGTGATTGTTTAATTAACTTTTTTTCACAGAAAATAAATTTACCAAAATCGGTATTTTTGATTTTTTTTATATCTATCAGGGGAAAAAACCCCGCATCTTTAAGGCAAAGTATTTTACCGATGAGTTATAATTTTTTTAAATAGTGATTTTTGTAAAAAAAAAATTGTTTTTAAATTTTTTAACCACAATTTTTTATTTAAAATCAATTGAAAAGCACTTTACAATATTTTTGATCAATTGCACCGTTTTCAAAATATCGCCATTCAAAGTTAAATTTTGTCCGAAAAAATACGGTTTTTTGGTTTTTTTTTAAATAGTGTCCTTGATTGACCATTTCTGAAAATATTTTTTTCAAAGTTAAAAAAAATGCTATGGCATTGACTAAGAGACATTGAAGATTGAACCTCTAGTTAATAAGATACAATGTTTTAAAGAAAAAGAAACAGGAAAATATAAATTTTCTAAGTCTTATCTAAACAACCCTCCAATTTCTAATGTCGAACTAATGGTCCGATTTTCAATGTAAAAAAATGTAACATTCGTAAAATTTTCCGATAATTTTGAAAATAATATTTTTATTTTTTGAATCAAGACTAACATTTCAAAGGGTTAAACATTCAATATTACGCCCTTTTGAAATGCTAGTCTTGATTTTTTTATATAATGTTTTCGAAATGATCGGAAAATTTCACGAATTAGATTAGCTGCTTTATTTTTCAATATTGATTTCATGAAAAAAATGAGGTCAAAAAATTTTAAGTACGATTTTTTTTTACAAAAATCACTATTTAAGTCACGTCGTTAAAATTTAAGTCCATAAAAATGGCTTAAAATATGCGGGGTTTTTTCGTCTAAGAAATTAAAAAAATGGATTTTGGAAAAAATATTTTTTTTGTGAAAAAAGTTTATGTAAAAATTACCAATTTTCTTCCCAGTGTTCTTTAGGATCTAGTTCATTTAGTATACCGCCATCAGGGGTGACATTGGGTCTGAGGGTTGAGATTGGGTTTTACAAATTTCAGCATTTTTGTATGACCTAATTATTTCAAAGTCGTAGTCATCACGACCTCCGAACCCGTTTGATTTTTTTTTCTACAGTACAAATTAAATTTTCACTTTTTTATAAGGAGCATTTAAAGGACGTGCAGAAGAACAATGTTAAGCACTTTTGAAGGTGATTATTTGTAAATTGAACGAAAATCGATTGAAACCCGCTTTGACCATTTGAAACTAATCAGAGAATTACTTTTATATTATTTGCAAAAACATGATATTAAATGATGCCAAATTTGTATAAGTTTTGTTAAATGATTGTTTTACTGTTAACATTTTCGAAATATTTACGAAAAATTGTAATAAAAAATTAGGCAGCGGTGAATGATTTGCACATTGTCAACTAAAAGAATCATAAAGGTATTATTTTGAATTAGTTGAACTTATCAGCACCCACATGAGTGCTTTAACTAACTTTTCAGCACTGTTAGTTTTGGTGAAGAATGCCAGGAAAGTAGGAACATTGAAAACGGAATTGAAAAAACACCATTGTTGATGAATCACTTGTAGTTTGATGTAAATAACTATCGAGAAAGAATCTATCTGTCAAGTAGGGGAAATATACCCATTTTAATCACTCTAAGCCGATCGACCAATTCTCATCACTTTTGCCGTTTTCCGCTATTAAAATTAACATTTTGAGATGTATCAACAATGGAGAGTTGCTTGCTCACTTTTATTTGAGCTATTTATTACTTTGGAACAGTCAAAAATACTTTATGAAAGCTGTAATTCATGATCAAAGTGCTGATAGGCCGATAATAGAAATAGGCTGAGAAAGGATATAGTTCCCCTAACACCGCAAACTATTTTTTTAATCCACATGTAATTTCCTTGCTTTCTTCCATTTATTTCACCAACAATGGCTCAATCTGTATTTTCTAAACTCTATTTGTTTTTGACATTAAATAACCACAATAAAATAATTTGAGCAGTGTGCCCCCCATGCAGTTCGCATAATTTATTCCAAAAAGATGTCAAAGATAATAAAACTCATTCATAACACCGCTTGCAGCATAAATCCCGCTATCCATTCAGCTTAGCAAAAAAAAAGACCGCAGGCGGCGGCTGCTGCTGCTTCTGCTACCATCACACGATACACTTCCACATGCCTCAACACCCGCCTCCGCTATGCTCTCCCCGACACCGAGCATAAACTCATAACACGCACACTCACGCAGCACTATGCTGGGAGAGTGCGGTGTGTACGGCATTTGTTGTATGTTTTGTTACGCTCTACACACGCCCACCAATACCAACACACACAAAGCACGGTCGTTCCTCTTTTTCCACTCCAAGATGAATGAAAAATTGTACAAATTTTCACCCCAGCCGAAAAACGCACCTTTCACAATGAATTTGTCACTTTTGGTGTGAAATTACATGGTTTGCACTGTAAGCGTTGCACTTTACGCCGAAATGACGCGTTTTACATGCTGCAAATAGTGGAATTTTGCAAATGCTTTTTGTTTATTCGGGCAGACGCACAGACACACGACGACGACGACGAATAAAGAAGGAAACACTCGACGGCTCGAGGTTTGACAACCGTTTGAGAGTCCAACTCAAGCTGCACAAAGCTGAATGAAGCGAGAGACTTCATTCGGATGGTGAAGAGAAGGCTGCAGGAGAGTAGGAACGTAGTGAATGACGTTAGGTTGCTCTCCCTCAATGAAATGATGAAGATGGGTTGAATGGTTTAACAGTGTAGGAAAATCAACTGTGAACTTTTTTTGGGGTGCGTTTAGTCAGTAAGTTGTTTGGAATCTTATTGGAATTCTTGTATTGCAAGATGTGAAATTCGTTTGGCAATTTCTAGTTCATTGCGTTTTTTTAAATAATTTATTTTATATTCAGCGCAATGTTTTTTTTTTGAGAATATTTGTGTCTTTTAACTTTTAACTTTTAACTTTTAACTTTTAACTTTTAACTTTTAACTTTTAACTTTTAACTTTTAACTTTTAACTTTTAACTTTTAACTTTTAACTTTTAACTTTTAACTTTTAACTTTTAACTTTTAACTTTTAACTTTTAACTTTTAACTTTTAACTTTTAACTTTTAACTTTTAACTTTTAACTTTTAACTTTTAACTTTTAACTTTTAACTTTTAACTTTTAACTTTTAACTTTTAACTTTTAACTTTTAACTTTTAACTTTTAACTTTTAACTTTTAACTTTTAACTTTTAACTTTTAACTTTTAACTTTTAACTTTTAACTTTTAACTTTTAACTTTTAACTTTTAACTTTTAACTTTTAACTTTTAACTTTTAACTTTTAACTTTTAACTTTTAACTTTTAACTTTTAACTTTTAACTTTTAACTTTTAACTTTTAACTTTTAACTTTTAACTTTTAACTTTTAACTTTTAACTTTTAACTTTTAACTTTTAACTTTTAACTTTTAACTTTTAACTTTTAACTTTTAACTTTTAACTTTTAACTTTTAACTTTTAACTTTTAACTTTTAACTTTTAACTTTTAATTTTTAACTTTTAACTTTTAACTTTTAACTTTTAACTTTTAACTCATTTATGAAGCAAAATATACCTTCTATTCAAATATGTCGTCGCTTGTGTATTATCTTGTGACACATCTGCTGTAAAAAGATAGGACGTGTTACAAGATTGCACACAAGCGATGATGTTTTAAGATATCTTTAACGGCATATTTACACATCTTTTCAAAAAAGTAAACTTTTTTTTCATTATATGGTCATCATAACAAATATTACGCTTAAAATGGTTCATATCGAATTGAATCACGAAAAAAACAAGAGCTCTTGAATTAAAAAAGGCAAAAGATGATATTTAAAAAAAAAATTGTCACTTTAAATAAAAATACAAAAACTATTATTTGAAAATCTATTGTTTTCCAGATTTTAAATCATGCTAATATTTTTTTGTTTTTATTACCATTAGTTTATTTTAAACAAAAATTAAGATTGTTTTTCGCACTATCATTCAATAATAACTTTTTACACTCAAAAAATCAAAAGAACGAAAAACATTTAATAAAACAAATTAGTTCTTTTTGATTGCCAATTTGATATAGCTTTTCAAAAATATTTTCAATATTGTGATGCCTCTGTGTTCTCCTATGCTAACTAGATAGGAAAACCAGAAAACTTAGTACAAGAGAGCACAGAGTCATCGATTTTTTTTTGTCCTGCATTTCAATGTTCTAAACACAAAACAATACATTAATTCTTTGTCAGATTTTGCAACATGGCTCAAAAGATGAATTAATTAGTCCCCCTAAACATATTAAAAAAATCGAAAATTAATCATTATTTTTGAAATTTGGGTCATTCCATCTGAAGCGGAACAGCATTTGAAAATTACCATCTCCGATTCTGCTCAAATTTGGCAGAGCTGTTCAGACTATCAAAACATGCAAAAATCCCGAATTTCATCCAACCACCTCCATTTTTGTACCCTCCCACAAAATCGACTTTTTGGCGATTTTTGAGCGAAACCCCTATTTTCAAACGACGATAACTTAGGAACCACAAATCTTAGAGGGTCGGTCTTAGACTCAATTTTGAAGGAAATTGGACGTAGAATCCATTTCTGTGATCAAATTTTAGATTAAAATATGTTTTCTACCTGTATTGCGCAATTGAAAACTTTAAATGGCCGTATCTCAAAACGGCCCTGTTTATTTTTCAAATTTGACATCACCATCGTATTCCCCGTCCGATGCTCGATTTTTTTGGGAGAGTACAAAAATGGAGTGGGTGGTCCGATTTTGATGAAATTCGGGATTTTTGCATGTTTTGATAGTCTCAACAGCTCTGCCAAATTTGAGCAGAATCGGAGATGGTAATTTTCAAATTTGCATTTTTTCTTGCACACTTCAGGTGGAATGACCCATTTAACTTTTAGTCGTAAAAAGTTAAATTAAAAAATTTGAATATTTTTCAAATATTCATTACATTGAAAATTAAAAATATATTTTTTACTGCGAAAAACTACAGAACTGTTATTCGTTGATCCTATTTTTCTTAGATTTATGAATTTGCGCATTCAGCAATCATGCGTTTTAAGGCGAATTAATTCTTTACTCAAATTATAAAAAATAAGAAAAAAATAAAAAGTAATGTTTTACAAGATTATTTTTATGTTTGCGAGTGGATTTTGTTTAAGACTTTGTTAAAACTGTTCATAATAACATTTTCAGATTGATTTTTCACGATTGAATGTTTGGCGAGATCCCGAGATCTACACGTTTTAACAAAAAGTTATATAAATGTATGTAAGACAACAACCTCCCGCAGTTTGATCAAATAATGTTTTGTACGTCAAATACACACAAAAATCATTCATCAATCAAAACAATATGTCATAATATCTCGCTCTCGCTAATTTTTTATTCTTCTGTCCAGCATAATTCTTAAATTATCAAGCCGCTACACACGACAAACAACAGCTTTAAGTAGCTTTATTGTTCTCCACAGCCGCTGATTACTTCCTGACTCATGGCCATTCGCGATGTCCAATATTCTAGCAACACGCTTAAACCAGTATTATAGCTGGAATGCCAGCAGTATAGTGTCAACTCAAAGAGTTGATGTGCAGATTTATGCGAATGTGATGTTAACGTCTGAAAGGTGAAATAATTTACATAAACACAACAGATTTTTAAAATAAAGATATCGCCTGCATCAGAGTGGGCACTATCCAGAACAAAAATCATCCAAATTTTATTTTAATTTTGAATTTGCTCTATTTAATGTTGAATGTTCGTTTGTCGATTCCCATCTGCTCCCAACGAGAAAGTTAAGAACACAGAAATTTGAAATGATGAATATGAACGAAAAATCAAAATCGCTCGAGGCGGGGTTCGATCCTCCGTCCTTTGGATTGGTAAGCAAAAATGCTAACCACTAGGCCATGACGACTTGGTGAGCGTGGACTGGAATTAGGAATACTGTTACAGAGAGCGAGTTGTGGCGCTATAACCACGGCAAATAGTGTCCAGGGCATTCGTGGAAATACAATGTCCCATCCCAGAGAGTCCCGGAGTACCAAACCTTCTTAGCATGGTGCTCCCAACGAATACAACCAAATCTCGGAGCGTATGGTGGTGTGTCCCCACGCTTCTTCCTCCCCTGTCGATTCAGAATTGTGTTGTTGTTCGAACACTCAGTGCTCAAACTCAACCCAATTACGAGTCATCTCTGCGATACGGCTTTACGCAGTAGGCCTGGCCGCTTTAACGCTTGTGATGTTTCAATGCATTTTCGATGCAATGGCGCACTACAAATGTTAATAAATGACAAGAAGAGTGCTAGGCGTCATCTAACCTAAGGCACTCTCCAGGATCCCTTCGAAAGATTGGCTGCGCTAGGGTCTGATTAGATTAGATTAGATTTAATGTTGAATGTTCGTTTGATAACTATAGTTGAATGTTTACGAGTGCCCACCCACGCATTCATCCAAAAAATACTTAAAAATAGGTTAAAGCTCTCACGATTTCGGTTTCTCCCATTCCATTCAACATGCACGTTTACACCAACCCCACCCCTTAATTCGCATTGTTTGCAATAACTTTGTAATAGATGTAAACAAACACTAACCAGCGCGCCAACGCGCATGAAGCGGCGTTTTCACGGTTTGGTTTGTTTCAGTTTAAGCCTCAACCGCGGTACTCGACGCATCGATACACCTTCCACCCCCCCCCCCCCCCACACCTGCGAAACCACGTGCGCTTCGACACAGGGGAGTGTGCGTGCGAGAGTCAAGCTTTCAGCGTCGATAGCTGGCAAAAGTGAGCGCCGCCGGTCGAGCAGGAAATCCCCCAAAAGCTGTTCCCAGGGGGGTCGATGGTATGCGCTGTTGGCGAATGTGGCATTTTAACGTTTTGATAACGGTGAATTTGACAGATTGCAGTCAGTGCGCTTGTTTTACGCTTGTGTCTAGAAAAAATCACAATTTCAGTCGTATTTATTGCAATCTTTTCAAAGAAACTTTTACATTGACACACAGAGAAAAGAATAATTCCCGTAATCGTGAATTGTGTTCATGAATTTGCGAACTACGAAGGAATTTATTCATGAGTATGGTGCATTTGCACTATAAACATGAATATATTCCTTCGTGGTTTTTTCCGTGCATGGAACATTTTTGCGGACGACATTTTGCTCTACAAGAATTGATATCAATGCATTGTCTAGGTTTGTGGCGGAAGTGAGTGTCTTGTTGACGTTTTAATAGAAATGTCATTAGAATCGTTACCGCAACCTTGTGGTTACGATTTCAAAAACAGTGTTGCTGTTTTCAAAGAGTTAGTATCGATGTCAATGTTTACATCTCCGGCGAATATGTCGTCTCTGAAGGTTTCTGGTTTGTCAAATGTGGCGATTGTGACAAGAGACCATGCGAATGTGTTGGCCAATTGGTCGTGTTGTTATTTGCTGTTCGATGTGGAGACACACAAACATCCGCGCGCCAGCAGAGGAGGTGTGGATGTTCGTGGATTGAACTGGTACGCTTCAGCTACAGAGCGGTGAAGCAACAGGCTGTTCAGGTCGATCCGTTCAGTTGTCTCTGGTGGTTCGGCGCGAACGCTCGCTTCTTCTGCAATTGTCTCCGGTTGAGGGATTCGCACTTCAAGGCGGATTTTCGGAATCCCTAAGTGTTTGGTCCAGCACTGAATGTATCAGAGTTATCTTCAAAGAAAGACGGACGATTGTTTATTCTAATACAAGTTTGTGTTACAAAAAGAATCTCATCTTGCCGTGAACGAGTGTGATACAGCAGCTTGGCCAATCCGATACCGGCGCGATTCCGTAACGAATCCTAAAAATAAGCCGGGAAAGTACTCAATTTAGTGAATAAACAGTGAAACCCAAGCAAACCACCAATCAGCCGATATTGACTCGAGCTGATATTTATCGGCCGTGAGTCACATCACAGCGTGAAACCAGTTTGAAGACGAGTTTGAAGTACCTTTGGTGACGGAAGAAGATCCACGTCGTGACCGGTTCACTTGTCAGGTCCCCGCGTGGCGTGATAATTACTTCTCCAGGTGCCCCCTCAAGCGCGGCGGAAAGTTTTCCAAACAGTGTTTGTATATTTACCCGCCGATACCATTTCCGGTTTCCTGATCGGCGTCATTAGACGGACGCCCCAACGACGTTGCAGCTAGAGCGGGAAGATCCCACGGGGTGTCCGAGCTCTGTTGTGCTTTCCAGAACAGCAACAAACCCCAGGTAATTAGGGAAGGTAATCGACGAGAGATTGAATCCGGCCGGTAACGTTGGTGCAGTGTCGGAGTGCGATTTGATCAGGGGAGAAGGTGTAATTTGAAGGGGTTTGAAGTGAGACAATGTGAAAATTGTGTGGAACTTATTTGAAAAACTTGTCAAAGCTTATTTGGCTTTCAATGTAATAGTTTTCGCCCTAACTTAAATTTCGGTATAATAGGCTAAAAAATGGGCCAAACAGTTGATATGGCCCTGATAAATATTTTAAATCATTTGTTTGGGGTTTTTTTTAGCGCAAATTATGAAGCTAACTAACTACCCACTCGAACCTAAGTCTTACTTTGACGTTTAGCATTGATCCAACAAAATTCTTGAATTTCAAATCAACAAAACGTGTTGTTGATCCAATTATGTTTTATTTTTCTGCTTGGGACTATGGTAAAAGATCATGTTATTCTTTAATTGAACTAAAATTTGAAAATTGTATAAAAAAAAACTTCATTAATTTCATAAGTTATGCGTTGAGATGTAGAACCTTTTCCAGTTCTAAAGAAGTTGTCTGGTCCTCAAATGAGACCGAATCATGTTTTGCTCTGATTCGAATGAATAACAGAGGTTCACATTACTGTCAAATATATGTAGTTCATTGATCAACCTTATATGGTTTTTACCAAAGAAACAACAGAATTAAAAAGAAATTCAAGAAATATGTTTGATTCTACTTATGAAGCTTTTGATTAATTTTGAAATTTTAGTTTCAAGTGATGTTCTTTTTAATTCTAGTTAAAATTTAAAGAATAACTTTTACTAACATTAATTAATTTCCTGGTATCTTTTATTTTTTTTTTTTACTTTTTGATGTAAATGTTCGATGTGAGGCCGGAAACACTCAAGCACAAGTACATAGTTGCTGACGTCAAGGTCAGCTGATTTAATGTGTACCAATTCAGTCCAAAAAGGTCATGCACTTGTCGTTTAAAAGGCTGAAAACAACAAAAAAAAAAATGTGCATTCATTTACTGGTTGTTCAAATGTAGTGTGTATTAATGGTAATGGTTGGAATTTCCGCGGAGAAATATTGTGCCATGAGTTGATTTTATTGCATTTAGTTTTTATCATGAATAGAATACTTAAGAGCGAGTTCGTAACACCAATGTTGACGAACTTAAAAACATTTGTTGTTTTCGTAAGTGATGACATTTTGCTCCAAATTGGAAACAAAATTGTCGATTTTTAAACAACTTTGAAATCTTGGTTAACGCTTAGTTGCAATAAAAAGCAGAAAAAACAGTTTGGTAATTCACAGAAAAAAAAGTTTAATTTTGGAAGGTTGAAAATTTGGTAATTGTTGAATATTACCTCTTATTTGAGTAATTTTACCTAAAAAATGTGAACCTGATGAAAATTCACCTAAAACTGATGAAAATTCACCAGTTCCTGATGCAATATTTCACATTTATTTTGACACTAAATCTGCCACCATTCCCCTATGAATATTACCTTCATATTTTCTCTGTGTTCGGAGTTTTACTTTTTAATTTTATTTGGTTCAATTTGAAATATTTGTTTTTTTTTTATATTTTTCAAAACAGCAAAAAATCTGATAAATTTATCGGGTTATCTGGAGGCTTGACTTGCAATATTATTAAGAGGAAAGTTGAGGATATTGTTGGTATATATTGTATCAGCAATGGACATTTTTTTCATTGATAATAATGAAACTGAGTTGTAGGTTCTTACGAAGGTGCTATGAAGATGACTCAAATAATTTATATATATTTTATCATTTTGGCATTAGTTAAAAACCCATGTAAAGTTTTTTCTTATATGGAAAGTGATCTCTTTAGGGACCATTCACAAACCACGTGGACACTTTTTCGGAAATCTCAACCCCCAACGTGGACAATTTCCATAGAAATAAAATCTTTTTGTATGGAGCGTGGACAATGGCCACCCCCTAAGGTGTCCACGTGGTTTATGGATGGTCCCTTACTAATAATCACATAATCACACTCGACTAATCAATATCACATCAGCTAACCTTTTACAAATGTTGACCATTGTTATACAATACATGCCGGACATATTTTGAATGTCTGATGAAAACATTTTTTTTTTAATTTTTGCTGGTTAATTTCTTTGGTTGTTTTGTAATCGAATCGAAAATTTGCAGAAGAACAATTCTAGAGTTTTTTTAATAGGTCCTAAAACATATGAAACACAAAAGCTTATAGGACCTTTTTTTTAAAAAAAATACTCTAGAATTCAATCGGCAATTTCTCACACAAAAATAAAACAATCAGACAATGAATTGATATTATATTTTGGATGACATCTTTTTAGAATCTTTGAAATTTGTACATCATTAAATACCGAGCAACGTGAAATGCTTGTGATTTTTTTATCCCTTTAAATTATTCGATATTTGCTAAAATCGTTGGTTATTTGAAGCTTAAGGTTACAAATTATTGTTAAAAGTATTTTTATGTTAATAAAATCGTATTACAAACTGGCAAAGTAATATTTTTTTAATTGTTACAGTATACAACCACTGTGAATTTTTAAAAATTTAATATTCTTTAGGATGGTACAAATATTCTTTGTCACCCCCCTTAAAAATTAGCCCGAAAAATTAGAGGGCAAAAAAAACATTTTTTTCAAAAATGCATTTAAAATGCATTCCCCTTGATTTTAAAATAATTTTTAGCATGTTTGGGTTTTTTTTAATCTTTTTTTTTATGTTCGGTGTACAGTACTGCAACATTCCTTCGATAAAATTTTTATTTTCGTCAAATCTTACATTTGTTTAAAACTAATGATTGCAAAACAACTGAATTTGTGTCAAATTTATTCTGCAACTTTATTTTTTTATTTATATCTTAAGATTTTGGCTTGATATTTAAATCTCTCCCCCCCCTAAGAGCCAGAGCCGAAACACAAAAACTTCGAAAAATATTTGCATCGGCCTTATGATTGTTAAATAAATATGTTTTTACCTTTCTTGCTAAATAAACGTATAAGGTTTGTTTTTTGTTAGTACCTCATTCATAATCTTCGTAAAGAATCAATGCTTGAGAAAATTGAATTGTATTTTTTATAGGAATTATTGAATTAAATAATTTGAGACTATAGTTGCTTCAGAAAGTAAACTTAAATTGTGAATTTATTTTTAGGTAGCAATTACATGCAAATATGTCAAAAGTTTACTAAGCTTTAAATTAATTGTTCCTAATAAAATTTTAAACTGATGTACACTCAAAAGTCGTATTCTGTTATTTAATATGCAAACAACAATTCATTCATAATACACAACGATATCAAATAAATATTGAGTTTGCTGATCTCATTCATGCAGTTTAAATTATAAGTTTAAAATATGCAAGCAAAGTCATTTACTACAACACTTAACTCAACTGCAATTATGGAGAAGATTAATGCAACTAGACGTTGTAGACTAGTGGTATATAATAAGACGGCTAGTGTAAATTGAAATAAATAAATCTGCTTCTGAAAAATGTCCAAATGATCGTGCTAGCTTGTCGCACCCGCCTTTTAGTGTTTCGAGAAAAACGCGTATTAATGTTTGACCTTGAATCTAGAAAATCATAAATAAACATAACCAAGAGCATGTATTTTTTTAAATTTGGTTGAATTTTGTTGCCGAAGTCCCGAGTATCAGTTATAAAATGTAAACATTGAGAGTGCATGCACTTGTGACACTGCATCTGATAAAATCTTTTTAAAAAATACGTACCTTGAATGCACGTGTAGAGCGTCCAATTTCCCGGGGTTACAAATTTCCCGGGAAACGGGAAATTTTCATCCAATTTCCCGGGAAATCCCGGGAATTCCCGGGAAATTTTAAATTTATTGAAAATTGTTATGATCTTGGTTTTCATTTATATTATGCAACAAAATTGTATAGGACATCAACATTAATGGTTTAAAAAAGTGTGGAGATCAATTAACAGCTTGACTGCATGTAAAAAATCATTCAACTACAAGAAAATGTATTTTGGTATTTTATGATGAGAAATTTAAACTTGCCTCTGTGACCAGTTTATTGAAATGAGAAAAAAAACATGCAGAAATTATGTTATTAGTGATGGTTTTACTCCAAACAACAAAATATTTTCAAATATTTGAAGCAAGCTTTGAATGTACTTTTGCATTTTTTGAGAACAAACAATAGAAAATAATTTTTCAATGATTATTTTTGTATTATCATGCAACATGATTTAAATTATATGATAAATTAACATCATTACACAAAAAGTCTTCTATTTTTTCACATTTAACCCTCAAACACCTATAGTTGCACCAGTTCTCCATAATTCTTTTAATTCAAATTGTAATTTCTTTAGTACTAGGTATTTAACCAATTGAATTAATTCTTTTTGCACAAATTCGATTTTCATCTCATTTGATCATGGTAAACAAAAACGTAAAAAAAATCTCAATTTTAATTTGGAGGTAAGGAGTTAATATTGTTTTGATGAAATGATATCAATCTGTTAAAAGCTTACCTAATTGTAATAATATAATACTCATTAAGCAAGAACTATTTCCAGTTGCATCAAAATTTTATATTATCAAACATAATTCTGATATCATAATTTCTGATAATCTGATTAATTATATATAAACCAAACAATACATTTAATTGAACAAAATCATGTTGAGTTTGTTCCTTTATTATTTTTTCCGTGCATTTTCAAAAAATATTTCCAAAAACTTAAGAAAATGTATACTTCCGCTTGAATTTCGGGAATTCCCGGGAAATTTACAAATTTCCCGGGAAACGGGAAATATTTTTTTTCGGGAAATCCCGGGAATTCCCGGGAATTTTTTTCCCGGGACGGGAAATTGGACGCTCTATGCACGTGTGACAAAATTGTCCTAGCTTGACGAATTACAAAAATTTTCAATGGATTTTAATAGATCTTGAAAAACATTTTTTGTATGCTTAACGTTGTTTAACTGAACATGATGAGTAAATTTTTTGTTTTGGATTTGTTAGAATGTTTATTTATTGACAAATTACCTGTTCTTTTTTTTCTCGGATGACATTTCTGCACTTTCCGTAACGACTTTCGATTAATTATATTCTAAGATTCATTTGATCTACTCGTGCGATAAAAATGCTGCACGAACTTTACCGTAACCGGTTGCCGCTGTGAGAGCAGGAAATTTACACCACACGCTAAAGTTCATATCAAGTAATGAAATGTATATGCGGCAAGTGATCCGATCGCGTTTCTCCGCAATAGCTAAGCTGGAGGGGTGGTTTTCCCACTCGCAAGCAATTAATATAAATTAGAATGTACAGCAGCGCAGTCTCACAACGTGCAGTGATAAGAAGTGGATACTTTTGCTTTGCAAGAATAATTATCAACTATTGTGGTTTGTTCGTCTATTTAGCAAAATACATAAACAAATCTAATTGATTGATAATTTTTGCGGTTTGAAAAATTCTGATGTCATTGAGCTGTTTCAACATTGGGCAAACATATTGCCTTCCTGTCAAGAATGACGGTTTCGTTTACATTGCGCTGCTCTGAGGGGAATCCATTGATGTATGCGAAGGTGTGTTTACCTGCAATTACCGTAGAAAATGCGAAAACGTTGCCTCCCACATCGGGAGCTATTCAGTAATTCACTGGTAGCTTCTTTATATGATGAAGCTAAATTAGATTGTTTTTGTTACTTTTCTTCGAGCTTAATTTTAGTGAAATTAAATCGAAAAGTCAGTTGGTGAAATGGTTTTCATTGATTTCATTTTTTTATTCATTCAAAATTAGGTGATTCACTGCAATTAGCAGTACGAGCTAATGATGTTTACACCAACACCAAGTATGATTGTTGTCTGTTCAAAGAAGAGAGAAGGAGAAATGAACGTCCAAACTTCGCTGAGAACACCGTGGGTTTTGTGTATTCTGGTCCAAATTCAATCCACTCATTGTGAAATTAACCCAGAATAGCTTTGTTTGTTTCTGGAGAAGAGTGGATGAGGAGGGTTTCTTTAACTGTTGGTGAAACATCATATTCCGTGGAAAGATTTGAGTTGGATATTTTTTTAAATATTCTATCGTCATATTTTTAAACTGTTTCGATATGTATTTGACATTTTTATTAACACTGGAACGCCCAACGCATGTCCAACTTACACGGACGCCCAAGCCTCCCAAAAAAGTTGGAACGGTAACTTCAACTCGCTGGTTCTCGGGCATAACTCAACCAATCGGGACGATTCTTGTTTCCAGTAATTTGTAAGAATGTCTAGATGATACTAGAACTTTGCAGAACTTAATTTGATCAACTCTGTAATTTCTGCGACCGAAAACATCGTTCCACCTTTTTTCAAAGCGACTGCCTCCGCGGAATTTTTGGCGAATTTTTTTTTGTACGCGAAAAAAAAAAGTTGGAACGATGTTTTTGATCGCAAAAATTACAGATTTGATAAAATTAAGTTCTGCACAGTCCTAGAATCATCTAGACATCCTAACAAATCACTGGAAAGAAGAATCATCTTGATTGGTTGAGTTATGCCCGAGATCCATTGAGTTGAAGTTACCGTTCCAACTTTTTTGGAGCCTTGGGCGTTGGAATGATAATTCAAGCAGTTTATTAAGGGACCATCCATAAACCACGTGGACACTTTGGGGGGGGGGGGGGAATGGCGATTGTCCACGCTCCATACAAAAAAGATTTTTTTTATATGGACAATTGTCCACGAAGGGGGGGAGGGTTCAAGATTCCCAAAAAAGTGTCCACGTGGTTTATGGATGGTCCCTAAGAAAAAATACCTCTTAAAATCAATAGAAAAAAATTGGGAGAACTGAATTAAATTAGCTCTTCTAATCTATCCAGAATTTTCCAGCAAACAACTTGTTCCATTTTGAACTAAAGAGACGATGATCAGTATCGCCTGTTGCCACCTCAAACGGTTCGGATTTCATGTTTGCTTATTTGTCCAAATGGTTCAAATGTTCGTCTGCAACGCCATTCTCGAGCCATTCGACAAACAACAAGTTTTCGACAAACTAGGTACCTGGCATTTCCAGACATCAAATAAACTTGTTTTGTAGTCTAGGAATTAATGAATTTTTGAAAACCAGCCACTTTCAAAATGCGCAGCATGATATAAAACACGTTACTTTTTGTATTCAAAACCAAATCTTATTCCTAAACAAAGAAGCCCAATTAGAAGCGGAAACTAATCCTTCAAAGCTCCCGGTTGAAAGTTCGAATTCTCAAGGCACTCCGTCCTAACCTTAACCTCGAGAGCTGCCATTTCGATCTTCGAAAACAGGTATTTCAAGGTTTTTTGATGGAATCCTCCAAAAATAAACATGGAACAAACCCATCCGCGGAAAAACTTGTTTGAGAAGAGACTGAAAAAAAAAACATCGTCATAGTACCCCGCCCCACGTCGGCCAATACTAATAGCATCGTCCGCGACATTAGCAAATAAAAAACAACATCGCAGACCGGAGAAGTGACACCACCGATTCGTCTTCCTGATCAAGCTCTCCTGACACAAACGGTTTTTTGGTAAAACAATATTTCAGAAAATTACCAAAATCAATAAAAGTGTTATTTTTACGTTTTCTTTGTTCAAGAGAAGTTTGACAAAACGAAATTGTTTGAAGTATTGTCATTCAAAATCTATAGATACAAGTGTTCAAAAAACATTTTTTGAACAATGTTAACAAAAAAAGTCATCCACGATTTTGAAAAAAGTGGAAGTGGTTTTCAAAACTTTTCAAAAATATTTTTAATGACCTATCGATAACGATTGAAACAAGTAACTGCGTAACGAGAGCACAACTCCAACGAATCGGGTGCCAATATTCCAATCTTTTCGACGCTTTGAATGGATTTTTGCGTCAAACGGTTCGATTGTTGTTGGCTATGTAGGCCGTTAGCATCTTCAGCGCGCGACCTCGCGGTCCACGTAGAACGATACCTGAGAGAGCCAGCCATGACTTCAGGCGTCACACTCTTATCGATACGGAGCCGTTGTCGTATAGTTGGAAAAGTCGTCCGTAAACTCTGGAAGGTAGAAATCGAATAGCGCCTCAACCTGGAGTGATAAGATACGCGTTGCCAAGCTTATCGAGTGGGTTTCTTGCGAGGAGTCCCCCCTTTGAGGATGAATAAGTTTTTAGTATGAAAGTGCACTTTGGTGAAACAACCTTTGTTAATTGATGAAATCTGCTCTATATTTGTCCGGAAGTGTGTGGCGACCTACTTCAAAGTGTGCTGAACTTGCACTCGTGGAAGAGCATGTGATTTGAGCGTGAAGTCGATTTATAAAATCTGTGAATTGGTTACGTCCATCAACTTGGATAAAAAGTAATCAATCATTCCGGCAAACTCTTGGCAATTGTGACTTTCTGTGACAGTTTCTACGTTAATTTCAATTTTTGTTGTGGACACTGGGCGTATATGTCGTGGTGGATTGCATTCATGTATTCTTGACTTATTGGCCCTACCTTGAACTATTTCTTTAGCACTCGATTTGCAGCACCACCATTCTGTTAGGAATAGTGATGTCACTGATCTATGATTTGGGTTCAATTTTTTAAATAAAGGTGATAAACGGTTCATGATGGATTTTACAGGGTCAAATCAGAGCTAATAACTGTGTTGAATGTGCTAATGTTTATTTATTAGCTAGAAATTACATTTTAAATTGTAGAATTGATCGCTCCAATTCCAAATTACAAAATTTACAAAATTTACAAAATTTACAAAATTTACAAAATTTACAAAATTTACAAAATTTACAAAATTTACAAAATTTACAAAATTTACAAAATTTACAAAATTTACAAAATTTACAAAATTTACAAAATTTACAAAATTTACAAAATTTACAAAATTTACAAAATTTACAAAATTTACAAAATTTACAAAATTTACAAAATTTACAAAATTTACAAAATTTACAAAATTTACAAAATTTACAAAATTTACAAAATTTACAAAATTTACAAAATTTACAAAATTTACAAAATTTACAAAATTTACAAAATTTACAAAATTTACAAAATTTACAAAATTTACAAAATTTACAAAATTTACAAAATTTACAAAATTTACAAAATTTACAAAATTTAAAAATTTACAAAATTTACAAAATTAACAAAATTTACAAAATTTACAAAATTTACAAAATTTACAAAATTTACAAAATTTACAAAATTTACAAAATTTACAAAATTTACAAAATTTACAAAATTTACAAAATTTACAAAATTTACAAAATTTACAAAATTTACAAAATTTACAAAATTTACAAAATTTACAAAATTTACAAAATTTACAAAATTTACAAAATTTACAAAATTTACAAATTTACAAAATTTACAAAATTTACAAAATTTACAAAATTTACAAAATTTACAAAATTTACAAAATTTACAAAATTTACAAAATTTACAAAATTTACAAAATTTACAAAATTTACAAAATTTACAAAATTTACAAAATTTACAAAATTTACAAAATTTACAAAATTTACAAAATTTACAAAATTTACAAAATTTACAAAATTTACAAAATTTACAAAATTTACAAAATTTACAAAATTTACAAAATTTACAAAATTTACAAAATTTACAAAATTTACAAAATTTACAAAATTTACAAAATTTACAAAATTTACAAAATTTACAAAATTTACAAAATTTACAAAATTTACAAAATTTACAAAATTTACAAAATTTACAAAATTTACAAAATTTACAAAATTTACAAAATTTACAAAATTTACAAAATTTACAAAATTTACAAAATTTACAAAATTTACAAAATTTACAAAATTTACAAAATTTACAAAATTTACAAAATTTACAAAATTTACAAAATTTACAAAATTTACAAAATTTACAAAATTTACAAAATTTACAAAATTTACAAAATTTACAAAATTTACAAAATTTACAAATTTACAAAATTTACAAAATTTACAAAATTTACAAAATTTACAAAATTTACAAAATTTACAAAATTTACAAAATTTACAAAATTTACAAAATTTACAAAATTTACAAAATTTACAAAATTTACAAAATTTACAAAATTTACAAAATTTACAAAATTTACAAAATTTACAAAATTTACAAAATTTACAAAATTTACAAAATTTACAAAATTTACAAAATTTACAAAATTTACAAAATTTACAAAATTTACAAAATTTACAAAATTTACAAAATTTACAAATTTACAAAATTTACAAAATTTACAAAATTTACAAAATTTACAAAATTTACAAAATTTACAAAATTTACAAAATTTACAAAATTTACAAAATTTACAAAATTTACAAAATTTACAAAATTTACAAAATTTACAAAATTTACAAAATTTACAAAATTTACAAAATTTACAAAATTTACAAAATTTACAAAATTTACAAAATTTACAAAATTTACAAAATTTACAAAATTTACAAAATTTACAAAATTTACAAAATTTACAAAATTTACAAAATTTACAAAATTTACAAAATTTACAAAATTTACAAAATTTACGAAATTTACAAAATTTACAAAATTTACAAAATTTACAAAATTTACAAAATTTACAAAATTTTAAATTTAGCCTGGCATGTACGTGTGTCATACGAGTTCTGACTTAATTTCTTTTGATCAGTTGTCACACTTGCAACGATTTTCAGGATTTGTCAAGTAAGCAAGTTCATATCGAAACTTCTTGCATATGAAGAGTGACAACAATGTACGACGTTTTACCGGTTTTTGTTGAATTTCTCAGGATTGAAATCGAAGTTTGGGGATCTGTGAAGGTCAATCGACGTGCGACAAAATAGCACGATCACGCCACAAAAACATTCCAAAAACTGAAACAAAATAGTCAAAACTGATTGAACAAGACTTTTGAGCTATTATTTCTTGTAATTGGGTATTAAGTTAAATTATGATTTTGTATAACTTTATAATCAGATTTTGAGATAAAAAAATGGTCCGCGGATCGGAATGCAATAAAAGTTTATACAACAAATATGTTATAATAAATTCTAGGAATATTTTTTGAAATGGCAGTGTTTAAAGTTTGTTGTAATATTTTGTGCATCAATTTTGTATAATATAGTTCCAACCTTCCCTTAACCTCGATTAGGTCCGAGGTAATAAAAACTCCAAACTAAATTTGTAATTACCTTCTAATGTTACAACTTTGTATTTAAAGTTTGAATGGAAAATGATAATATTTTCAAAAACCACACTCGTAAGTGCCCCACGATAGATAACCATAACTAATTTGTTGTGAAAATAGAAAAAAATAGATAAAATAAACAGTTCATCCAGGTACACACACAAAACACATTGCCAGCTGTTGCATGCATAAAAAGCTTGGAGGGCTATAAACGCTCAACGATCGCCGTTGGCAGTTCCCAGCTGATTATTTTGAAAGTGAAATTTTACGAGCTTTATATAAATCCTCTCCATTACTAGGTGAAGATCGTACCCCTCTCCGAATGCTATTTTGACAGCTAATTTTAGAAGGACCACCTTGTTAACCACGTAGTGACCAGTCCAGTGGGATTGAAGTTTTTTCACGGGGAGAGATTATTCCGTCAAAAATAGCTGGCCCTACCCTCTTCCGACTCTTTATTAGCCTTTTAATCGTTTTATTTCTCTCAACCGTTCGCAGGTTAAGGTGAGGCCGCGCCGCAGCTCAACCGCCGAATTTTGTGCGCGCGCGTGCTAAGCAGTTCCACATGTTCCAGCCGCAACAACGACAGTAAACAGCTCAGTCAGCGGCAGCTTGGCGGAGGAGGAGTGCATCCACAAATCGGTGTCACTAAAAACACGAAATTTTGCCAGCATGTCATTCACAGGATCAAAGTGCGTGGGCGTAGACCTCGAATAATCATGCGTGATTGGATAATCGAGTTTCAGTGAGAAGATCGAGAGAGCCAAAAAGGGCCGTTTCATTCAAAATTCGTTCGAAGAACTGAAAGTGTGTCTTTGGGTTGGTGTCTGTTAAGTAAGAAGAGGAAACAAAGAAACCATAGCGAAAATGATTCCAAGGTACGTGTGTGCCTTCTTGGTGGTGTTCGGCGTGCGCGGCATCTCCGGGGACAGTTTGCCGTGTGACTTTATCGATTCGGTCAACATCACCGACGGAGTGCGGGACTCGGCCGGCAACATCATCCACAACAACATTCTGTACAAACCAAAGTACTTCCGGACGATCGACTACGATTACGAGCACTTTTCGAGAAAGAAGTTTGTGGCCGAGTACATCCGGGGGTGTCCGTGTGCCGTGCGGTTGTGTATCCGGATGTGCTGTCCGTACGGGACGGTGTTCTTCCAGCGAAAGTGTGTTCCGACCGAGGGTCAGCTGGTGGTGAATGTGAACACCACGTTGTACAACAGCAACCGAAGCTCGGAGGTTGTCGATTTGACGCAGAATCAGATGTACGGGTTTCTGTACGGTAAACCGTGTGAATCGGTGTACCAGCTGGATCCGGAGAACAGTCCAGAGGATGAGTGGATCTTTGCGAGGGTAAGTGCGTTGTTATGCGGGGTGAGATGATGAACTTTTGATTGTTCATCGTTGAGATGCAAATTTATTCTACAAAGCGTATAAAGAATGAAAGTCATCTCACTTCAGTGATGATATTTAACTCTGTTGAAGAATCTCATTGAATCACAAATGCGTGTAGAAATAATGGAAGCAACTTTTAGAATAAAACAATCATGTGTATCAATTAAATCAATCAGGCTGCTGTTTATAGATGAAAAGCTTAGATGCAGTCGTGATGTTTTTTATCAGCAATTTCATATGAAAGATAAATATAAAAATAAAGTTCTTCGATTTGGTTCAAAATTGGGGTGGGGGTTCTTTCACTGAAATAGCTGGTTTTTTTTTGCCATTAGAGTGACCTACGCCGTGTTAGAGTGATCCGAAAAAATGGCATTTGAAGTTTTCATGTGACTTTTTCAAATGTTATGCTAAATTTTTCGAACTCTAAACTATTTTTCCTTGAAAATTCAACTAATCACTTTGCATTTGCTCCAAACTTTAAAAAATATTTGCAACAATCTAATTTATTTTTCAAAAACATAACAGTTTCACGTCAGGAACTTGTGTAATTTTGATCAGTTTTTGTTTAATATTTCATTTTAATCACATTATTTAAGTAAAATTACATTTAAAAGAGGTAATATTCAATCAATTAAATTTTGTAGCTTCCAAAAATCAACTTTTTTTGCTGTGTTTTCTTCGAAATGAATTGGTAATTTTCTAACAAAAATAAATCAAATGTATTACACACATCAAATCCATTTGAAGGTTTATTAACAGCTCAAAATTGGTCAGGAGGTTACTTTGCCCAAACAATTAGACATTTTTTTTAGTTGAACATTATGGTTGACATAGCCAATTTAGGGTGGTTCTATTAATTTAAATCAAAAAATAACGTAAAATAATTGTTGAAAATTTTTATTTTAACCGATTTCAGTTTCTCAGACGCAAATGAAAGGTTACTAGTTGAACTTTTAAGGATTTTTTTTGAAGGCTGAATATTCATGCCCAAAGTTCAACTTTTCAGCACCCTTTTAAGTGCTGAAAAGAAGAGCATATCAGCCCTGATTTTGAAAGGCATTAATTTTTCATTCTGTTATTTTTGTATGCATGAAAGGTATGTAATATCAGAACGGAATTGCAAAAACGATTTTTGCTACTTTTTTTGTTTAAAAATATCTTTACATTCTTTTCTCAAATTTTCTTCATTCAATTCACTCTTCTATAAACAACAAACTTTATTAGGACCACTTAACATATCAACACTCAAAAACTTTCACAGATATTGCCGCAACTTATTATAACTGTACGCAATTTGCCCATCACTCTTCCCACTGCTGAGCTCCTCGCCCTGCGATCCCTCCTCTTCTTCGGCGGTTGTCTGCAGACTCCGCACATCAATCTCCCCAGCGCCATCACTCAGCTCGTTCGCCTTTCCGACGTTCTTAATCTCGGCCTCGAATCCGTTCTTGTCGTCCGCGGTGTAGCGCACAACCCGGTGCGTTCCGTCCGGCTGCAGCAGCGTGTACTCCCCCCGGACGACATCTCCCTCGCGGGTCTCCCACTGACTCTTGTGATCTCCGGTGAGGTAGTCCTTAACGCCGTATTCGTACTGGTACTTTGGGTAGTGGCTAAAGTAGTGGGAGTTCAGGTCGACTTCGGGTTCACTTTCCAATGTGTTTTCCTGTTGCTCGATTGCTTGTTCTTGTTCTGGTTCAACGGGTTCCTGTAGTTGTTGCTCTGGTTCTGGTTGCTTTTCACTGGATTCTTCACCCTCTCCAAGTACCACGATCGTCGGTATGTCCTGTGGGCTTTCGATGAGATCCTGCTTGATTGGGATGATGTGCTTCACCTCTGTACTGTATGCATACTGACGATATGCTAAGCTGACCGCGACAAGCCCTAAAAGGTTCACTACTTGGAATAACATTTCTCTAGCTGACTGTATCGCTTGATTTGCAGAATGGAACTGATGCATTCAACCTTGCAAGTTTCAATATTTATAGCTTAGAATGCAACCCGGTTCGATTGCCAAAAGTTTCGTTCAAACGCATCGGAATTTGCCATGTTACCGATCAAAAATCGTTCTTTCATTTTTCAGTCTGGTGAAAAAAGTGCGTAAGATCGCTGCCACTTTTCTTTTGAAACTTGATCAAAGGCAGCCCCAACCCGCGGTGGCGTTCGATCAGCCTGTCAATCTCGCGATACCGGCGTTGACGTGCCGCCGGTACACCTGTTTATCATGTGTTAACAGTGTTTTGGTTTCAACCGGCAGCCGCAAGTGCCGCTGAAGCGTGACCACGGCGCGCCACATCGTAATTGTACTCTGTCGATGATGGGCCACAGACATTGGCTATAGTTGGACGTCTACAGGCGACTCCCGTTCTGTTACAGCCCACAGTATAATCTTGAAATTCATTTCTTAAGATATCTAACTGAAGAAAGAAGATATATTCGCCCTTTTTCAATTTTTTGAAGATTCTCGAAAATTCAAATCCGTACTACTTGAAATACGACTTTGCAATACTTGTTCTATTTGCCGATACCTCGTGCTGTCTCATACACAGAAAAAAGTGCTTCAATTTGGCAGTTGGCTCTATTTGGTTTGTGGAAATGTTATCGCTAAGTGTGGTAGATTAGTGCCAATTTGTTGATTCGGGTGATAATTGGCGCAGCTAGGCGTTATCACGCGTCTCGTACTGTGGGTGCTCCACTAAATTTTAGCAGGCATGTACAAATTAGAGCATGGTCAGACGGCTAGGATATTAGGGCTTGACATATTCGTTCTCAAGGACGCGCTCGGTTATTTGCTGAAGAAATTTTGTAAGGGAATTGAACTATTGATCATTTTCTTATAAATCTCAATCGCCTATCTAATTGTCTATTTGTTTACGAAAGCTATCGGAAGCATATCAAAGGGAATGAAAGAAGATTTAAAAAGGTTAGCTCGTCATGTGACCCGTACACTGACGTCACTTCATCTTCAATTTAGAGGTATTTCTTCCTGTTTCGTTTAACGATACATTAGAGAGGTGTCATGTTTTTATTTCTGGTCAGAGATATGAGAAGTGGTGGTGATTGTATTTCAATCGGTGAATTTGTTATTCTATTACTGTACTCCAGTGGTCCCTGTTTATTTGTTGTTGTGCTATCTTGCCGAAATCCCGAGTTATCTTCTCGAAATCTCGTTATCTTCAAATCTTCAAATCTTCAAATCTTCAAATCTTCAAATCTTCAAATCTTCAAATCTTCAAATCTTCAAATCTTCAAATCTTCAAATCTTCAAATCTTCAAATCTTCAAATCTTCAAATCTTCAAATCTTCAAATCTTCAAATCTTCAAATCATCAAATCTTCAAATCTTCAAATCTTCAAATCATCAAATCTTCAAATCTTCAAATCTTTAAATTTTTTAATAGTTAAATTTTCAAATCTTTTAATCTTAGTTGTATAAAAAGAGAAAAATTAATCTCTACTATTTTATAAAGTCTCGTTAAAACTAGCAAAACTTTGAAGAACTACATAGTAATTCTCTAGAATTTTGCAATTTCTGTCGAGATTTTTCATTGTGCACTTTATTATTTGAATAAAACGTTGCAGGCTCGTCATACGAAATTGGCATGTGAATATTCGAAAATATGGATCTTGAGAAAGGATTTTTTGATCGTTTTAGTGTCTTCGGCAAAGTTGTAGATAACCTAAGACTAGGACTTTCGGAATAAAATAGGTACACTGATGAAAAATCTTATTTTTTTTTGACTTTTTATCACTAAGAGTTAAATTAAAAATAATCAAAATACACATTTTTAATTTTATTCAATATGTTATAAGGGTTTCAACATAAATTCTTTTGAGTTTAGGATGGTGCAAAATTTGGTGTTAAAGTTATGCTTTAAAAAATGGTAATAGTTTATGGAAAGAAAATAAAAATATTGTCAGACATAATTTTGAAAATAATTTTCTGATGCAAATTAAATTTGAATTCGATTTCGACTTTTCACATTTTTTTAAAAATAAAATTCACCGTTGTCAAGTAAAAAGGCCTTTAATGTTTTTTTTAACTTTTCAACAATTTAAATATAAAAAAGAGAAAATTTACTGCAATTACCTGCTGAAGGCTTACATTTTTTGCCGGATATTTTTTCCCAGTTTCGTATAACTAGCCCTCATTTTTTAACTGGCGATTTCTCGGAAACTATTTGTTTAATTTTCAATGTTATTAAATAAAACTTTTGTAAAATTTTCTGCTCTTTGGTTCAAAAATATCTTTGAAATTAAAAAATCTTTTGGATTTTGATTAGATGACACTGTGAAAAAATATTTTTGCCAAATTCAAAATTAACAAAAAAGCAAAGTCAAAAAAATAAAAATTTATGATTTTTTATTAAGTAGACTCCATAATTTTTTTTACTGGAAAAAAAAATTCGATTTGTAATATTTTCGTTTTTTTCCCCTAAAAAATTAAACTCTGGTACCGGATATTGCATCACCCTAGCGCTAAAGTTGCATTTCCAGTCCCCAAAAATTTTAAAATAAAAAAAAAATACATATTTTGGGAAGTTATAACCTAAAACTAACACAGAATGTTAAAATGCTCATTTTGTGAGACTAATAACCCGTGAAATTGTATTGACCATTGTATCAAAAAAAACTAATTATGCAAAAAAGCTTCTTTTATGCAAAGAATGCAGGGACAATATTTTATTCAATTATAAAAAAATATACCGGAATTCGAAAAAGTAGAGATTAAACATATCTGTGAAATTGTTGATTGAATTCATTTTTTTTGCGCATTTTGCACTTTACTAGAGTCTTGCGCAATTATTTTCATCACAGTATTTTTTCATCACAGTGATTTTTCTTCGCAGTGCTGACGAAGATATCCGTTGCTATGGCAGGCCGTTTTATTTATTTATTTATTTATGTTTGGAGGTTCAGAAGATTATAGTGAAGGATGTTAACAATACTTCACTTTAGTTGGGTTAAAAACTGTATTGTTTAAATATTTTGCTATCACTGTAATTTTTTTTAAATTTTGGTAATGTTAAAATTAATGTTTATTTACATGTTATTTTGTGTAAACCTATTCCAGAACGGCAGCATCATCTACGACTCCCGCCTTATGACGAGGAACCAGTTCTGCTTCATGCAGAACAACAACTCGGAACCGGTGATCCCGTACATCTGCTTCGAGCCCGAGGAAGACTTCAAGTATGCGTTGTATCCGATTGGTAAGTTGGTTAATTGCATCCATTCATGTTACCTTATATTTCTTAAAACGTTTAGATACGAGCATTCTTCTGTGAACTTGAACCAATGCTCAATAATCGATTTCATAATTTGAATGTCACACTTTCTGATGGTGTGGTGCGTCCTGTACCGTTTGTTTATGTTTACACTTCGCACTAAATTGTTTGCTTTTCGTGTGCGCTTGTAATAAAATGTAATAAGATATCCCAGTGCACTGTTTTGCGTTGTGGAAGCTATTTTTTATCAGACATTGTTTTTGGTTTTGATAGCTCTGCTGCTTACGTCGATGTCGAACAAATGACTTGTGCTATAATAATAGCATTTATTCCATTTGCAATTGGCACGAGTGGTGGTAGTATTCCCTAGAATTTTATAATCAAATTAAGCAAGTAACTTTATGACATTCGTATAATGACCGGGGGAATAACTCAGCATGTGCCAAGATAATGTGGAGCGATAAAAAAATTCGGAGAATTGAACGCCGTTCCCGCGTGAACAAATAAACCACACAATAACAGGAAGCTAACTTGTATGGTAGGACGGTTTAGTGCTACTTTCGATAAGTGCATGTTTGTCCTAAATCAATTAAATCTGGTTTTTCATTGACTTAATTTTGTTAACTTGTGAAATCCTTGCGTTATCTTCATTTTCACAAAGGACACTTTTACGAATACCAAATGCGGAATATTTTATTACTCCCTAAATGTCATCTAGTTGGGTGGCGTTGGGTTGGGTACACAGCTAAAAAAGTAGTAATCCAGCTGCATGTAAAAAGCCTGGGTGTAAAATAAATAATGCATTATTTTATGAAATTCTGTGTAATATTACACCCTGAAATATGTAGCCCATCAATATGGGAAACCTACTTGACCGAAATGTCAAGCCCATATACGCGTTTATCCTTACAGCTTTACATCGGTCTGATGGCCGAGTGGGCTAAGGCGCCTGTCCTTACTGTTGGTGCTGGGTTTTAATCCCGTCGGTTGCAACTTTTTTTTTGTGTTTGCAAAAATTTTACATGCTGTATGTAATATTAAGTGTTTATTTTGACGAAGGTGATGTGCATGCTTTTGCAGGCGATTTTACCATCGGATTTTTTGCTGTGTAGAGATCAATGCGAAAAGCGATAATGGTATCGTTTTACGGCAGTTATGGTTCGGAATGGCGTGTGTCTTAATCGTTATCATAATCGTAGTTGAGACGCACCATTGTTTGCATTTGATTAGCTACTATTGGCGCATTAAATTTAGCTTTAATCGACAACGATTCAATTAGTTGTGTGTTATGGGGAAGACGTTGGCAAACATCGTTTTAAATTTGTCTGTGAAATTTGGATAATCCACACATTGTTTGGAAGTGTCTTTAATCCTCATTCAAATCTAGCTAATTGAGCAAATACTGGAGGTTCGTTTACTTTGTTTACATAGTTCACAAAATACGTTACGCTAATTAGATTCGCCTGCCAATTAGCTATGGTTTACAGGCAATCTGTGTAGTTTCGCTCGCTTTACGATCTATGATGTTTATTGAGATTCATCCAAAGTTTATTGGTCTGCACAGCTCATATTTGTTTATAAGATGAATGAATTTTCTGGTTTGTTGCTGGTTGATGCTTAGGACTGGATTAGTCACTTAAAGTTGTTGAATGTTGAGTTGAATGACTTTTGTATTGCGTATAGTTAACATTGAAATGCATCTGAAAAATTTAATAAATTTGTAATAGCCACCATTAAGTCCATTTCTGGCATCACTAATGTTTATAATCCGCCAATTAGTCAAACCATTCAAAGCGTGCGTGACACGCGAGTATCCACTGCTGAATCAGTCGGTGGCGCCATCACGACGGCGGTGTCCACCCAAAATGGCTGGCCAGGACTTCATCATCACCACTATCAGCAGGATACCATCACACAAACACACATTTCGTCAAAATTGTGCGATATTTATCGCGTTTTATTTACTTCTCTTTTTGCAGGAATGTTGCTGTCGGTGCCGTTTCTGCTCATCACGCTGTTCGTGTACGCGTGCATTCCGGAGCTGCGGAACATGCACGGCAAGTCCCTGATGTGCTACGTCCTGGGGCTGACCGTCGGCTACACGGCCCTCTCCCTGGTCCAGATGCGGCTGTTTGCGGCCGAAACCACCCCCTGCGTCGTGGCCGGCTACACGCTGTACTTCTTCTTCATGGTTAGCTTCTTCTGGCTCAACGTGATGTCGTTCGATATCTACTGGACGTTTAGGTGGGTGATTAGCTGGCGGGCGTGGAGCAAATCTTACGGGTGGTTTTAATTGGCCGTTAACATCGTTCATCAGCTTTTATTTGACTCAGGGGTGATCTATTGATTTAGCTCGTGAAATCTTTATGAAATCTGTAAAATATCTCAAAAAATCGGTAAATTATTAATTTCGGAACCCTTCTTGAATTATGAATACAAATCTATTTGAATTTATTTAAGGCAAAAAGAATTTTTCCAGATTAAATTTTCAAAAGGTCCTCCTTGCATAGTTAACGCATATGTTGTTTAGAAAATGAATTCTAGATTTCATTTTGATTATGATTTACAACAAGTTTTTAAAGCCCAACAAATGTGCTTTGAAAAAAATAATACAAATTTCCCTTTAAAAGAATTTTGACAAAAAAGAACATTTAGTTGATGTGAAACAAAGGGAAACGCAAGATGTAACTCCTTCAAAAAAAAAAAAAAATCGTAAAATCGTTAAAAAATTTTTTTTGAATTGTCTGCCCTACAACTTTTTAGAACATTGTAACACTCTAAAAAATAACCCTGCAAAGTTAGAAAAAAACACGAAATTTTAAAATGAAAGATATAGCTCTAAATAAAAAAAATACCCTTCTGGATTAATGTAGATTCGGAAAGTGCTGTAAATTTCCCTTAAAATGACATGTTCCAAAAATTTTACAGTAGAGTAACGGAAAATGGAAGAGTTTTTAAAACTTTTTTAGAGTTTTTTTTCGATAAAAAATACGTTTTTTCGGAATTCTGAAAACGCCATCAAATCGGGCGTCTAAATTTATATAAAAGTCTGTTTGACACCAAATTTCCTTCTCATCACCGTTCAAGCTGCAAATTATTGAGAAACACCTCTTTTTTTCGCATGTTCAAAATGAAAGGGGTCGTACCGCTCCTCCGTCACGAGATATAAAAAAAAGACCACGGATTCGTGATCAGGGACAAAAGTTACCCATTAGGACAAAGTTTCACGCAAATCGAAGAGGGGTCGGGGCAACTTTTCCTGATTTCGTGTGAGTTGGTAGAGAATTACACATATAATTTAAGTGATCATTGCCAGATTGCCAGATCTTCAAAATTTAGAATCGTTTGAAAGGTGTTTCGATAAGCTATCCAACGATAGGATGAATGATTAATCAGGATAAAGTTTTCAAACAGATAAGTGAGATCAAGCTTCAAAAATGTGCATAAATATCACTTAAGGAGCCATAACTTTTGACAGGGTTGCCAGATCTGCAATATTTTAGACTTGTTTGAAAGGTGTTTGGATTACCTATCAAACGATATATACAGGGTGTTTGGTTCATGGATGCGGATACTTGCTGGTCCCCTAGAGGACCCCGAAACATGAAAAAAAGTCTTCTACGGCATGGTCGAATTCTCATCCTAAACCGAGTTAAATAGAATTTACTGTTTTGAGGAGTTTGTACACTAAAATCGATTTATCTCATGATTGTGATCACGAAAAGCTTCGCTTCTGAATTCATGCGAAAGCTGAGTAAATTTCACGATAAAAAATGATTTTTGAAATTTTTTAAACTTTACTTAAGTCTGCCTACAGAGCCTTTACATTTTTTTCTTGCCCTGGTGTTGTTAGTTTTTTGCATTTATTTTGCGTAAATGGCAGGTAAATGGTTTGTTTTATGTATCAAAACGATGCTCCTAGATCCCCTCTACAAATCTCTCTAAATAACCATTTCCCGATTTCTTTTCCTAAAGCCGCTATTTTAATTTTATTGGTGAAAAAAATCGAAGCCAGAAAACCTGAAATGGTATCTTAATAAATCAAAACGACGCCTGTCAGAGCATCGCGCAAAGCATACTTGATCGACGCGCGCGCGCGGCCGCATGTTTGCTGGAAGGAGGGTGACAGTAAGAAAACAAACCACGTGTGCCCATTGCATTGTGGAAAAAAGTTCGTTTCAGAATTGTTTCATTACCGGAGGTATTTTGTCTCGCGTTCTTTTGGCAAACAGGTAAAAACAAAAGTTAAGGGACGACTATTTAAAGGAAAGAAGGTGTTAGTTATTAAAATGAGTTAAGATGCAATAAGTGCGGCATATGGTCTCGTTTAAGGATTTCCACTGTTGTTCAGTGTGCTGATCGTTTGACCCACAATAAATAATTAAACTGATTAAATCAAACATTTAAAACAAGCCCATTGACAATGCAAGTAAAAGTTTAGTTAGCAGGAAGAAGATACTTTGCTTTTTAGAGTTCTACTTTTTATTACATTACAAAAGGATAAGTTGAATTGTTTAAATCCAAGATGTATCTAAGTTATTTCTTGTGTACATAGGACAATAGCATACATTTCCATTAAGTACCAAATTTTGGCTTATTAACACCCTTTTGTTTATTTAAAACTTTTGAAAAGCGTTTTTGATTGAATAGCTCAATCAAGACCTAATTCGGAATGTGATCATAATTTGATAAAAATGTAAAATCATAAATTTCAAAATAATAGTGCATTAATTTGTTTTTAAAGAATTTAAGAATTTCCCTGGGCCTTGTAAAGTCAAGGGGCATGATTTGATCCTAGTGCATTAGTAAAAATTTGGGTATACATTCTTTTTTATAAGCACTATGGACACCACCTCATGCTACGAGAACTCGCTTTGCCGCAGCCCCAGGGTTTAAGCGTTGACCGATAAGCTGTCTTCGTGAACTAGGTAGTTCTCCGATAGTGAAAATATCACAATTGCACAAGACACCGCTGCTTCTGTGACTTTTTCACTATCACAATGTGGGATTTAGGTTGGGACTTCAGGATAGTACAATTGATTTGTTGCTTAGGCTTAGCATTTAAAATAAATCTGTATCCTTTCCAAATCTAATTTAAGAATTTAAGAATTTAAGAATTTAAGAATTTAAGAATTTAAGAATTTAAGAATTTAAGAATTTAAGAATTTAAGAATTTAAGAATTTAAGAATTTAAGAATTTAAGAATTTAAGAATTTAAGAATTTAAGAATTTAAGAATTTAAAAATTTAAGAATTTAAGAATTTAAGAATTTAAGAATTTAAGAATTTAAGAATTTAAGAATTTAAGAATTTAAGAATTTAAGAATTTAAGAATTTAAGAATTTAAGAATTTAAGAATTTAAGAATTTAAGAATTTAAGAATTTAAGAATTTAAGAATTTAAGAATTTAAGAATTTAAGAATTTAAGAATTTAAGAATTTAAGAATTTAAGAATTTAAGAATTTAAGAATTTAAGAATTTAAGAATTTAAGAATTTAAGAATTTAAGAATTTAAGAATTTAAGAATTTAAGAATTTAAGAATTTAAGAATTTAAGAATTTAAGAATTTAAGAATTTAAGAATTTAAGAATTTAAGAATTTAAGAATTTAAGAATTTAAGAATTTAAGAATTTAAGAATTTAAGAATTTAAGAATTTAAGAATTTAAGAATTTAAGAATTTAAGAATTTAAGAATTTAAGAATTTAAGAATTTAAGAATTTAAGAATTTAAGAATTTAAGAATTCAAGAATTTAAGAATTTAATAATTTAAGAATTTAAGAATTTAAGAATTTAAGAATTTAAGAATTTAAGAATTTAAGATTTTAAGAATTTAAGAATTTAAGAATTTAAGAATTTAAGAATTTAAGAATTTAAGAATTTAAGAATTTAAGAATTTAAGAATTTAAGAATTTAAGAATTTAAGAATTTAAGAATATAAGAATATAAGAATTTAAGAATTTAAGAATTTAAGAATTTAAGAATTTAAGAATTTAAGAATTTAAGAATTTAAGAATTTAAGAATTTAAGAATTTAAGAATTTAAGAATTTAAGAATTTAAGAATTTAAGAATTTAAGAATTTAAGAATTTAAGAATTTAAGAATTTAAGAATTTAAGAATTTAAGAATTTAAGAATTTAAGAATTTAAGAATTTAAGAATTTAAGAATTTAAGAATTTAAGAATTTAAGAATTTAAGAATTTAAGAATTTAAGAATTTAAGAATTCAAGAATTTAAGAATTTAAGAATTTAAGAATTTAAGAATTTAAGAATTTAAGAATTTAAGAATTTAAGAATTTAAGAATTTAAGAATTTAAGAATTTAAGAATTTAAGAATTTAAGAATTTAAGAATTTAAGAATATAAGAATTTAAGAATTTAAGAATTTAAGAATTTAAGAATTTAAGAATTTAAGAATTTAAGAATTTAAGAATTTAAGAATTTAAGAATTTAAGAATTTAAGAATTTAAGAATTTAAGAATTTAAGAATTTAAGAATTTAAGAATTTAAGAATTTAAGAATTTAAGAATTTAAGAATTTAAGAATTTAAGAATTTAAGAATTTAAGAATTTAAGAATTTAAGAATTTAAGAATTTAAGAATTTAAGAATTTAAGAATTTAAGAATTTAAGAATTTAAGAATTTAAGAATATAAGAATTTAAGAATTTAAGAATTTAAGAATTTAAGAATTTAAGAATTTAAGAATTTAAGAATTTAATAATTTAAGAATTTAAGAATTTAAGAATTTAAGAATTTAAGAATTTTAGAATTTTAGAATTTAAGAATTTAAGAATTTAAGAATTTAAGAATTTAAGAATTTAAGAATTTAATCATTCAATCATTTAATCATTTAATCATTTAATCATTTAATCATTTAATCATTTAATCATTAAATCATTTAATCATTTAATCATTTAATCATTTAATCATTTAATCATTTAATCATTTAATCATTTAATCATTTAATCATTTAATCATTTAATCATTTAATCATTTAATCATTTAATCATTTAATCATTTAATCATTTAATCATTTAATCATTTAATCATTTAATCATTTAATCATTTAATCATTTAATCATTTAATCATTTAATCATGTAATCATTTAATCATTTAATCATGTAATCATTTAATCATTTAATCATTTAATCATTTAATCATTTAATCATTTAATCATTTAATCATTTCATCATTTAATCATTTAATCATTTAATCATTTAATCATTTAATCATTTCATCATTTCATCATTTCATCATTTAATCATTTAATCATTTAATCATTTAATCATTTAATCATTTAATCATTTAATCATTTAATCATTTAATCATTTAATCATTTAATCATTTAATCATTTAATCATTTCATCATTTAATCATTTAATCATTTAATCATTTAATCATTTAATCATTTCATCATTTCATCATTTCATCATTTAATCATTTAATCATTTAATCATTTAATCATTTAATCATTTAATCATTTAATCATTTAATCATTTAATCATTTAATCATTTAATCATTTAATCATTTAATCATTTAATCATTTAATCATTTAATCATTTAATCATTTAATCATTTAATCATTTAATCATTTAATCATTTAATCATTTAATCATTTAATCATTTAATCATTTAATCATTTAATCATTTAATCATTTAATCATTTAATCATTTAATCATTTAATCATTTAATCATTTAATCATTTAATCATTTAATCATTTAATCATTTCATCATTTAATCATTTAATCATTTAATCATATAATCATTTAATCATTTAATCATTTAATCATTTAATCATTTAATCATATAATCATTTAATCATTTAATCATTTAATCATTTAATCATTTAATCATTTAATCATTTAATCATTTAATCATTTAATCATTTAATCATTTAATCATTTAATCATTTAATCATTTAATCATTTAATCATTTAATCATTTAATCATTTAATCATTTAATCATCTTTTTAGGTATCACGAATCCGAGGTACATTTTCAGTAACTCGTGACGGAGAGGCAACTATTTTTGTGAAATCATGATAAATTGTGATTTTTTTTTTGTCAAGTTGCGTATAGAAAAATGGCAAGGGTTTTTATTTTCTGTTTTGATTAATTTTTTATTTTTATTATTATGATTTTTAACTTTAATTATTATTTTTTTGGAATAGACATTTTTTGATTAACGAGTCAATTGATACTTTTATTAATTTGGTGAACTTGAATTCAGTTTCATTTTAATAACACTTATTTTTCAAACTTGTTATTTTCAGAAGCTTCATGAACTTCAAGGATTAGCCGTTCATCAATGACAAATGTATTCGATGTGGTGAAGAATATCACTAAGAAAAAAATGGAATCATCAGGTGGGAAGATTATGCTGTTGCATGTGGAGCAATGTGATATCATTTCCGTCATCAGGGGTGACATTGGGTCTGGATGAAGAAATTGGATCATACAAAAATGCAGAAATTTGTATGACCCAATCTCACCCTCAGACCCAATCTCTAGCAGAGGTAAATAACACAGAAATACCAAATTGTGGTATTACTTGGAATACAAAATTGTTGGTATTCCCTCGCCCATGGAACATCAGATTTTGGTATTCCTGTGGTCTTTCACACACATGATTTCATGGTATTTTACCATCTATTACTGGGCTACCAAGGGCACATTTTGGTCGCTGTAATTTGCAAAAGTAATACCAAAATTTGGTATTTTCATGTCATTTTAGTGCAACAGTTGCAAACGGAAATGATATCAAATGCAACAGCAAAATCTAATCGCCTGATGATTCCATGTTGTTCTCAGTGATATTCTTCGCCAAATCGAATACATTTGTCATTGATGAACGGATTATCCTTGAAGCTCTTGAAGCTTCTGAGAAATAACAAGATTGATTAATGAATGTTATTAAAATGAAATTGGATTCCAGTCACCAAAAATTCAATAATAAAATCGATTGACTCGTTGATCAAAGTATTTTTTTTATCCCGACTTAGATACATTTCAATGATTTCTATTTTGATAAATGGTTCAATCTTCAAAAAATTCAAAAATCATTTTTAACATTTTTGGTTTTCAAGTCATGTTAGCGCACCTTTTAGACATTGTCAAAATTTATCAAAATTTTTCCATAGTTTCTGAAGAAATTGATAAAAATCTGTAATACCAAAATGTGGTATCCTGACTAAGAATTTTTTTTCACAATTTCAGGTCATTTCTTTAGGGGGTATTCTGAAAATCTTTAAAATCAAGTTTGCAATTTTCGTTTTTTCGGTTTTCGATTTGAGACATCTTTTTAAAGCAAAATTAATGACCACGTCAAAATTGGTCAACATTTTCCCATAGTTTCAGAAGAAATTGATAAAATACGTAAATACCAAAATAATAACAAAATGTGGTTTTCGGTCATTGAAAAATTCTGCAATTTTGCAATATCAAAACAATACCTTAAATTGGTATGATACCAAATTGTGCTCTTGTATGATCTAAAGAAAATTTTTCAGGAATACCAAAATTTGGTATTGATAACAGAGAAAGGTATAGTTAGGCATTTCCTTTTTTTATTTAACCATGCTCGGGATGTCACCCCAGATGACGGTAGTTGGTTTTTTTTGTGAATGTCTGCTCTGATATTCTTCAATGGAGTTCCCCTACAAGGAAACCGAGGAAGATTTACTTTTATTTACCAAAAACATTTCAAATCCACCTTTTGGATAACAATAGATTTTAGTGCAAGAATTTTAAATTCGATAAGAATTCATGCATGCTAGTTTATCATGAATAAATTAAATAAATAAACACTTCCTTAAATAACTAAATCAGTGTTTATTCTAGCAAAAGTTTTTCAGGTTTCTTAAGAAGTTTTGTTATTCTAAGCGTGCATTATTTTTTTTATGTACTTCAAAACGAATTGCAATGTTTGAAAATGATTGAAAATATCAATTCACGTTAATAAACAAAAATCCATCATAAAACGATTTTTAACATGTTATGATTAGAGCATAGAGGTAAGAAACTCTTTCTATTAAATTGGCTAATTTTACATTGTTATCAAATTATGATCACATTCCGAATTAGGTCTTGATTGAGCTATTCAATCAAAAACGCTTTTCAAAAGTTTTAAATAAACAAAAGGGTGTTAATAAGCCAAAATTTGGTACTTAATGGAAATGTATGCTATTGTCCTATGTACACAAGAAATAACTTAGATACATCTTGGATTTAAACAATTCAACTTATCCTTTTTGTAATGTAATAAAAAGTAGAACTCTAAAAAAGCAAAGTATCTTCTTCCTGCTAACTAAACTTTTACTTGCATTGTCAATGGGCTTGTTTTAAATGTTTGATTTAATCAGTTTAATTATTTATTGTGGGTCAAACGATCAGCACACTGAACAACAGTGGAAATCCTTCAACGAGACCATATGCCGCACTTATTGCATCTTAACTCATTTTAATAACTAACACCTTCTTTCCTTTAAATAGTCGTCCCTTAACTTTTGTTTTTACCTGTTTGCCAAAAGAACGCGAGACAAAATACCTCCGGTAATGAAACAATTCTGAAACGAACTTTTTTTCCACAATGCAATGGGCACACGTGGTTTGTTTTCTTACTGTCACCCTCCTTCCAGCAAACATGCGGCCGCGCGCGCGTCGATCAAGTATGCTTTGCGCGATGCTCTGACAGGCGTCGTTTTGATTTATTAAGATACCATTTCAGGTTTTCTGGCTTCGATTTTTTTTCACCAATAAAATTAAAATAGCGGCTTTAGGAAAAGAAATCGGGAAATGGTTATTTAGAGAGATTTGTAGAGGGGATCTAGGAGCATCGTTTTGATACATAAAACAAACCATTTACCTGCCATTTACGCAAAATAAATGCAAAAAACTAACAACACCAGGGCAAGAAAAAATGTAAAGGCTCTGTAGGCAGACTTAAGTAAAGTTTAAAAATTTCAAAAATCATTTTTTATCGTGAAATTTACTCAGCTTTCGCATGAATTCAGAAGCGAAGCTTTTCGTGATCACAATCATGAGATAAATCGATTTTAGTGTACAAACTCCTCAAAACAGTAAATTCTATTTAACTCGGTTTAGGATGAGAATTCGACCATGCCGTAGAAGACTTTTTTTCATGTTTCGGGGTCCTCTAGGGGACCAGCAAGTATCCGCATCCATGAACCAAACACCCTGTATAACATTCTGATATTTGGTACGATTTACTGCCATTTATCTAACATCCGGATATATGAGAAAACACATTTTTATACATAACTTTTAAACTGCTTATCGAAACTTCAAACAATTCAATAGCGATGTATGGGACCCTGAACCAAATCGAATGCAACAGGTTTGACAAAAGTCGACTGCAACTGACTTTGGTCAGAGTCGAGGGACATAAACTTCAAAAAATATTTGCAACGGCCTTACACATAAAAAAAAAAAAAACGCGAACGTTTGACAAATGGTCAGGAACCTACAAATTAGCAAAAAGCTTTTGTTTTTTTTTATTTCTATTTAACAGAACCTGCTGTTTATTCGACCGTATCAATAAATTTTTAGGTTAGGTTTTGGCTTTCGGTCTGTTTTGGGGAATCAAAACACTTGTATGTTCTCTTCATCCGACGTTTCGACCCGTTTTGGGCCTTTTTCAAGGAATCTAGGGGTAGATTTATTGGGTAAGGCACAAAAACATAAAAAATGTACACTTATGCTAGGCTTACCGAAATGGGAGTGTTTGTCGTTAGGGGATGCTCCGTCAAGCACAGAACTGTCTGGTAGCGGGGTAATCTGTAGTTTCAGAAAACAAATAAATATTTCTAAATCTACAAATATTTTTCTCTCCGTGCACTCACGTTTCAGCGAAACTGGCCGCTATCCGGTATTCGCTCGTCATACGGGTTCGTTTCCACACGAAACGCGAAACTTTTTGGGGCACGGATAAATTCGACACACTTTCTACCATTGGCGCGCAAACTATGGCAATAAAACTCATTCTAGTGTGTGAGTGTGTTAAGGTGTTGGCATTATGTGTTAGTGTGTGTGTTGTCCCTACTGTTATTGTTTTTATTTATTTTGTTTTGGTTTTTCTTCCTTGTGTATATGTTCTTAATCTCGTTCAAAATCCCGGCATATGCAGCATGCAGATTATCCGTGTCTGTCCGCTTGTTGACAGTATGTTGTGTGTTTTTAATGTGGCAACTCTCCAGGATCGGTAGATTGGCCCCCTTCATTGACCGATCTACAATTCGTACGGAGTCGATCCCGAACGAGTGGTCCATAGCTGCTACGTGACTCGTCAACGCCGACTTCTCTTTTGCCCAGCTGATCTCTGCGTCTGTGTTTGTGTATCCCTTCGCTTTCAGTTCTTGTAGTTGTTTTACATTAGATTTGTGTCCAGACAAAGTTTCGCGTTTCGTGTGGAAACGAACCCGTATGACGAGCGAATACCGGATAGCGGCCAGTTTCGCTGAAACGTGAGTGCACGGAGAGAAAAATATTTGTAGATTTAGAAATATTTATTTGTTTTCTGAAACTACAGATTACCCCGCTACCAGACAGTTCTGTGCTTGACGGAGCATCCCCTAACGACAAACACTCCCATTTCGGTAAGCCTAGCATAAGTGTACATTTTTTATGTTTTTGTGCCTTACCCAATAAATCTACCCCTAGATTCCTTGAAAAAGGCCCAAAACGGGTCGAAACGTCGGATGAAGAGAACATACAAGTGTTTTGATTCCCCAAAACAGACCGAAAGCCAAAACCTAACCTAAAAATATTTAACAGAACAATAAAAATCTAACATTAATTATGTTTTCTTTGTAAACAAAATAGTAAAAAACTTTGTATTTTATTTGTGTTTCATAATGTTTTTTGTATAAAAAGTTCTGTTATGGTTGAAGATTATCCAGGATGAAAATACTGTAATGATGGCAATGATTCAACAAATAGTTACACTTTTTCAAATATTTATTAAAAGATTTTATATGGATACTAAATAATCTTCGTTCATCCGGGAGTCCTTTATAATGTTTTCTGAGATGAAAGTTTGTATGCTAGCGTTTTAAAATGTGTTCAAATTTTTCCGTACTTCATTTTAAAAAAACACAGAAAATTTTGGATTGCCATTTCAGTAAAATAAATAACTGAATGCGAATCGAATCAGTAATCATCACTTTTATAACTCATTGTTTGGATGCTACCGAGAGGAAATCCTCTTTTAAATGTGTTGTGTTTTTTTTTAAAATTTGTATTGTGATCTTTAGAAACAAAGGCAAAACAATGTGAATAACAAATCTTTCTTTCATGTTTTGAGGATTGATGAAATGAATGTATAAATAACAGTACTGGAAACATTTTTAATGGCAAGCATAGTCAAATTTTGATAACTGAATTACCAGCAACGAATGCTAAATCTTCAGCAAATGATCTGATCTGACACAAGAAAATTACTGAATTTTCAGCAAAATAATTTTACGTTTCTTTTGCTGAAATTTCAGTTATTTCGACATTCATTTTACTGAAATTCCAGTAGACTATCTGTCAAAGTGACAAGTGTCAGTCACCCAAAACCTCTTTTACTGAGAATTCAGTAGATTCTGAATTAGGGGGAAATTCTCGTATGTTTGGCAGGTTAAGAACTCGCTCCTAACTCCATCCAATTAGCTGATTTTCACTATTTAAACAACTAATTTTGTAAAACTTTTGATAGAAACTTGCTTGCTCACTTTTTATTGAGCTATTTATCACTCGATTTTAGTTGAAAACGCTTTAATTGAATGTCAAAGTTTTGACCTGCCAACATTAGAGGCACGCTGGAATTAAATGCTGATCCCCTACTGAACCGTTTACTGAAATTAAAGTTGATGAAAACTCAGAAAAACTTTACTGAATTCAGTGAAAAAAATTTGGTGTGTACATAGAGTTCTGTGTTAATATTGATCCAGTTAGTCATAATTTTTCCTCTGCATAATGTTTAAGCTCGAAAATATTTTTTTAAATCTGATTTTTTTAAAATTTCTCTCCTCATATTCACTATCATCTTATAGACTTTATTCTTAATAATTTAGCTTTTTCAATATTAATTTTTGTTAGTTAGTTAATACACAAATTTAAAAAAAAGTCATGAGTAAAATAATTAAGGATTATTTTCAAAACTCCTTATGAAAACTCAATTTTATAACTTACATCACTGTTTCAGCTATTGGCAGCGTTTTTATGTTTCCAAACCTTTTGCATTATTTTCTTACAGCATTTGACATGCAAAAACAGTCATTTTCATTGTTTTGATCAAGCTTCCCATGCGCCAGTGCCAACGCACACCGCGGGTTTGGTTTTCTAGCTTCGGTACGTGCCTGAACCCATTTGTGTTTTGGTATCTTGGTACATCGTACCAGCGCACCACGACACTCTCGGCTCGCCCCATCGGTTTTGTGTCTGGTACTCACCCATGGCATGAACCCAGCGTGCCGTGGTACGCGCCGTGGTATTGAACCCGTTTTGTACCGCCAGCGCGTACCACGGCACGTACCTCGGCTCGTAACGAGTGAAGCACCTTGGCTCATATACCGGGTTCATGCCATGGGTGAGTGCCAGACACAAAACCGACGCGGCGAACCGAGAGTGGCGTGGTGCGCTGGTACGATGAACCAAAATACCCTCGGTTCGTGTGAGTCGGGTACGGGTGTAAACCGAACAAAGCAGGCGCAAAGCAAACCCGAGGTGCAAGTGAACCGCGTGTACCGCACGGTGCAGGGAAGCTTGGTTTTGATTATGTGACTTTAAGAAGAAATGCATTCTAAATAACATTAAGCACATAAAAAAATATATATATATAAAAGACGTGCAAGCAAGCAGGCATACATTTGTCGATTGGAGCGTGTTCAAGGAGCTATCATACCTTGACGGAACTGAAGCGTTTGGATTATTTAGAACAACTCAGCATATCAAATCCCTAGTCCCTGAAACACCCTGAACCTAGGCGTTTTCTAAGGAATATCTGCTAATTAGGGCAGCGAATGACCAAGAAGGTTAAAGCTGCCAGAAATAAATGAATTAACAACAACAACAATCTGCTAATTATATTTTATTCCATTTTTTCAGCGGAAACCGCGGCGCCAAGAGTACCGAGCGTAAAAAGTTCTGTCTCTATTCGCTGTACGCCTGGGGATGCCCGGTGCTGCTGGCCGTCCTGGCCTTCGTCATGGACAACACCGAACTCGTTCCGGAGTACTACCGGCCCCGGATGGGCAAAACGCGATGCCTCCTGCAGGGTAAGTAATTGGATGGTTGAGCTAGGGTGCGGCCAAATTTGTGTCATAGTTGTGTATCATTTTTACACATTGGGATGGTCGTTTTCATATATTTTGAAAAATTATTAAATTATTTTTTCTTAACTTATTTCAGAAAACAAATACGTAGAGTTCCTCTATCTCTATCTGCCAATGCTGATTCTGGTGTTTGCTAACGTGATGTTCTTCGTGATAACCGCGATACGGATTATCAAAATCCAGCGGGAAACTTCCGTGGTGCGCCGTGGGGATTCGAAGCGCCACTCCAAGCTGGACAATGACCGGGACCGGTGAGTGATAAGGAAAGGGGTTGCACACCCCACGAGTGTGTCACGGCGAGGTTGGGCGTCTCAATGGAATTCACTGGGTGGGTTTTCCAACGGGAAATGTAAGTTTGTGGAAAACCCCTTTTATAGTTTGTGATGGATGAGACGATAGTATATAATTAAGATTCAACTAGGACAAATGCCCACAAGCATGTTTATAAACTATAGTTTTATCATTATCGAACGTCTCTCGAGTTCAAATAAACTTGCATCCTCTGTAATGATTGGATTTGTCAACAGAACGATTGCAAACTACAAGGCCACACTTTTATCGCTGTTGACTTATTTAACTCATATCAACTCGTGCAAACATTGGAGCTTCGTATTGCTCATTTATTGACAATGTTTTTGCCATCTATACTAAGCAGCGTTTATTCGTCATAAACTGCCATGTAACATATTATCGTTAATTCCTTCTTCAACAGATTCAGCCTGTACCTGCGGCTGTTCATCGTGATGGGGGTGACCTGGTCGATGGAGGTGCTCTCGTGGGCGGTCAACAACGTGGCCTGGGTGTTCTACATCTCGGACGTGTGCAACTGCATCCAGGGCTTCCTGATCTTCATGCTGTTCGTGTGGAAGCAGAAGGTCAAGCGGCTGATCTACAAAAAGTATGTATGTGGCGCGAATTTATCTGTTTGCACGCTTAGCCGGAATGCCCTCGAACAAAACAAAAAAAAAGTCCACTGCGGATTGCAACTCTTCTCAGCTCGAAGTTTCCTCATCTATCGATACTGCAACACCTGCGATTTTCAGCGAATCTTTCTCTGTTTCTTCGGCGATTGGAGTTTCTCGTTTCTCACGTTCTATTCATGCTATCCACGTTTAATCCATTGTCCATTTGTCAAACGTCTCAATTTCCATTGTCATATTCATCAACTCATCATTTTTATAAATTGTGTTTTTATTTCTTCCCCAAATCGGCAATAAATCACTCTTAGCACTTCGGTAACCCCGTTGAACGAATCCTAGATCCCGTAAGAGCGCGTGCACCCCCCAAAAACAAGAAGAAGAAGAAGAAGACATGGTAACAAAAGAGACTGAAACACACACACATTCATCGTTGACCAATTACTCGAATCGAGCTCTCATGATTTATGGGCGAACGAGCGATCGAGGTGTGGTTTAGTCCCAAAAGTCGTCCGGCAAACAGTTTGTACAAACTGCGTTGTTCTAGGTAAACAAAAACGTCCCTCCTTCTCTCTCTCTCCGTCAACGTTGTCTACTCACCACCCACCCACCACCACGAGGTTAGGGCACACTAACATGTGGTCATCGGTATATCTTAGTCTATGGAGCGAGAGTTTTGTAGATATTTGTTGATGTGTTTTTTTTTTGTGGCACTGTAATTAGGACTCTAAAAGATTTATGCGACGATGCTACCAATCTAGATTCCCTCGAGGACGGAAGTTATTGGAGTGTTCGAATTACAAATATTGTTGAACTGATAAAAGATAAGAAAAGTAATATCTCAACTGAGTTATACTGAAGTTACGAAGAGTTCAATAAATAAACTAGCTGTTAATCTCGTTATCGTGCCATCAGAGCTACAGCGCTATGGAAAGGTCTATTCGTTTGTTGTTGAAAATTTACAGCTAAAACACATGCACGAATAATGACAAACGTGCTATCGTTGGTATCATGACATAAAAATTACATTCTTGACGAAGTTTTGTTTATTCTGACAATTATATGAATAACCATGGAATAAACAAATGGTAATCTTAACTCAAAATGCAGTATTGCTCACGAGAATGCCATTTGAAAAGGGCGTAAGTTTATTAAATATTTTTGTTTTTGTAGCTTGAAGCCATTGCATCGTATCAAAAAGTGCAATATAAGAAATTTGATGAGCTTCACAGTAAAAAAAAACATGGTAATATTACATCTAGAAAGGAGCACATCTTTTATGTCAGAATAAATGTGTAATTTACCTCTGAAAATGTGTAATTTTACCACTTGTTTGATATGCCACTTTTTCAGTCTAAATTGAGGTAAAATTACATCATAAAATAGGTAATATTCAAACTTCCAAAATTACACCATCCAAATTTACACATTTATTTACTGTGTTTCTACAGAAAATACACTGATATAAAAAAACACGATAATTCTTTGATTTTTTTTATTTAAGGTTAAAATGTCAAATTAAAAAAAAAATCTAATGATTTTTTCACTATTTTTTTTTGTGAATTGAGTCAGAGATGTTTTTGTTGTTTTTAACAATGTTTATAGGTAAGACTTGATCCTTCCATCCCAGATATTTTGATTCTGAAATTTGTTTAACGCATGCGTTACATTAAACCTTTTTCATGCAATACCATTTTCAACTAATGTTCAGGAACTTTTTTTCAGCCTCTCCTCCTCTTTCTACTTGTTATCATTGAGAAAATATTCAGCCCTCTACTGCCCAATTTTTTTTTCGAAAAATTGTTATTTTCCTTGTCTTCACGATGTCATCTTGAGCAACTTTTTTTCTACAAAAAACTTTACTTCGCTTATTTTATGTTTTTCTTGTTTTATTTTTAGTATTTTAATTTGAATTTATATTGTTTAGTATATCTAAGGCTACCAACTCTTGCTGAGCAAAAATCCATACACTTTGCCGATATGACACCATGGTATGAAAAAAACTGTCAAGGAATTATTTAGATAAATTAAATTAAATAAATTTGAGAATTCAAAATATAAAATTGTGTCGTTTTTACAGCTAACAAATTTCACTAAATGCTATTAGAGTGCTCATGACTTGCACTTTAAAAGTATTCATAAAATAAATCGTGATTTGAATCAATTCATTATGTTCTTAATTTGTTTTTGTTAAACGTTTTAAAGATTACGAAATGTCAAGTTTGCTTTGACGAATAATATCGTTCTCAGTGTTTTCACGAATACTTTTCCAGAGTTTTTTTCTATAGACAGTTTATGGGACCTTTAAAAAAACTCTAGATTTGTTATTTCAAATGTTCAAAGGTTTTGACAAGTTTTAGAAAGCCATTGGATCTTTTAATGGATAAATATGTTTAATAAGGAATTCAACCATGCTTATGCTCATGCTAATGCTAAAAAATATGTTTAGTAAGGAATTTCTAAAAGCACAATCCTAGATTTTTTTTTTAAATAGGTCCTATCAACATATGAAAGACAATAGTTCTATAGGACCCTTTAAAAAAAAAAAAAAAAAAAAAAACTTTAGAATTATTGATAATGCAGTTTGAATTGAGGAAAACCCGGAAAACTCTCCCTTGTTAAATCAAACACAAAGTTAAATAAAAAAAAATGATTTTGATTTTGAGTTAAATAAAAATGTCTAGTTAACAAAAGCTTTTTCCAAATAAAAAAACAATTCAATGTTTAAAAGGTTGTTAAAATTCCGTACAAATCCGTACTATGCGTAAAATTCCCTAAAAAAATTCCGGCTTGTTAATAATCCGCGAAGAGGGTCGAAAATCTGTATGGTATGGAAAAAATCCGTACAGTTGGTAGCCTAGGGCGTAATATGATTGTATGGAAAAAAAATTGAGCACAGCAACTTTTCAGTTCCTTTTGGGGTCCTAAACAACTCCCCAAAGTTTGGGAACGATTGGTTTAGTCCTCACTTTGCGCAAAGCGATTCAATGTTCTATGGGATTTTGTATGGAAAACCCATTTTTTTTTATTTTGATATTTATAAATTTCACGCGTCACGCTGTACTTAAACCGGATTCATATTCGAATACTCTGAAAGATGCTCTACAACTTTCTCGAAGAGAGTATGGTGCTAACTTGCTCCTTTAAAAAGATACAGCGTGTTCAAAACTCATCTAAAATGTGTTTTTTGCTCGAAAATCACATACTCTCTTCGGGAAAGTTGTAAAGCACCTTCCAGAGCATCCGAATATGAATCCGGGTTTAGTACAGCGTGAAACTTGCAATTTTTTAAATATTAAAATAAAAAAAAAATTCCCATACAAATTTATATGGAAAATTGAATCGCTTTGCGCAAAGTGAGGACTAAACCAATCATTCCCAAACTTTGGGGAGTTGTTTAGGACCCCAAAAGGAACTGAAAAAATGCTGTGCTGGAAAATCGATTTTGATATTACACCCTATTGGTAGCCTTAAGTATAGCTTTGTTTTTGGTAGTATTTGGCCTATTCTACCACCTCCTTTCATTACATTATGCCTTTATATTTTTTCATGTTTTTAAAGTCACTTTTTAATATTTTTGATTATTTTTCATATTTTCTGCTCTTCAACAATTTCTGCATACTTCTTTTTACCTAAAATAGGAAATGTTAGTAAAAACACAGTAAAAGTCGACCCCTGAAAAAATGAAATTTTTAAAAACATTGACAAAGTCACATAAAACAATTTTAATAAAAATTTTAAAAGTTCTTTTATCCAAAGCTTTTTAAAGATCAAAAAATTGGTCTAAAATTAGTCTAAAGGCGGGGTTGGGTTGTAGAGGGTTCAGAAATTCTCAATAAATGATTTAACTGTTTACTACAAATGCAAAAAAAACTTATGAATATGCAGTTCTTGAAATAATGCTGCGTTCTATTTGTCCTAATATGTTTACCATTTGATCCAAAACGTGTTACTTAAAAAAATAAATGAAGAAGAAAGTCAAATTAAAATTAAAAGCTTCTTAAAATTGCAAAACCCACAAAACATATCAACTCTTAAAATTGAATGAGAATGAGAGTGAATGAACTAGAATAAAAAAAATCACAGAGCTATAAAAAAAATTGTTTTTTAAAACAAATATTAATAAGTTGAAGACTATTAAAAACCATCAAAATTTAGTTTTACAAAATCTCTTTTATATTTTACTGTTGATGTTTCCTTCGATATTAATTTTCTGCAACCATTCGACAATACGTTGTTATCGTCAAATTGCATTAGCTTAATTTATCCTAAAATTCATAAAAATTTATTTATAAGCATGATTTTGTTGCAAATTCGTTTAAAGATATTGAAGTTAAAGCAAAGTCATCCCACCAGGGAGAATTTCTCACCGGTTGAGAAATATCAAAAGCACAAACTTTTGAGCTAAAGTGCAAGACTGAATCATTGTTTTAGGCTAAGTTATTTTTTTTTAAATGATGTGATTTTTTTAATTTGTCGAAAGTAAACTTACAAAATAATAATTTTTTTTATTTAGATTTTTTTAATGTAAAATTCAAATTTACATTTTTTGTCAAATTGTGTGCACCGTTTTCGAGTTTTGACCATTTATATGGATCTATATGTTGAGAAAAAAAAACGTTTTTTTAATAGTTTTCCATCTACGAAAAAACTCATTTTTCACAGTAGCTTAGAAATTTTTAATAAAATTCGCTTCGAAAAACCTGATTTTTGTTTTCAAATAATTATATCTCGGGAACGTACGGGTCGACATCTCCATTTTTTTGGAAATTTTCCGAGGAAACCCATAATAGTATTCTAAGACATGGGCTCTTCGGTCGAGACACGGCCATGAAGCCATTTTCAGTTTTCATACTACAGTGAACTCTCTCGATGTCGATATTGAAGGGACCGTCGAGAAAGGGAGTTATCAAATTATAGAACGGAAAATCAAAGCAATCTTCTTGAAGGGACTGAAAATTTTATTGACAGCTGGAGCAATATTGATATTGAGAAGATCGACAGCCAAAGAGTCCACTGTACTTTTTCAAATGTTAGGCTAGATTTTTCAATCTACACACTATTTTTCCTTAAAGGTCCAACTAAAAACCTTTCATTTGCGTCCAAGACAGCTCAATTCGATTGAAACGGCTCGGAATTATATTTTTTTTTGTTGAAAAATTTGGTTTTTGTGACAATTTACGAAAATGACAATTTTTGGGACCATCATGGAGTAGGTCACCCTTATGGCCAAACAAAAAAAAATACGGGTCTAATTATTTTGGCTAAGATACCTCCAGAAAAGTGTTGAGCCCGATCAGAGAACTTTTTTTTCGGTTTATGCTCTTTTCAAATGGAATTGTTGTATAGACATGAGGAAAACAAAAATAAAGTTTTGTAATGTAAATAATGTTTTGTAATAATTATCCTAATAATTATTTTTAAATGAAATTTTAAAACCGATAAATGCGTTGTAGTTAAAAGTATATAAACTTTCCCCAAGAAAGTATAGTGTTAATAAGCTTCTGACAAAAAAAAACATGTTCAAAACTGGCCTAGAATCTGACTTAGGCATTTTTTTACTAGTTTTGGTCAGCGCAACTCTAAGTACACTGATTATGCTGATTATTTAATGCATGCCAATGTCAATACTTCTAACAATTCACGAACATGACTAACATTACGCAGTATGTGAAGTTGATTTGTTACACTAGCTTGAATGTAGTTTGTTTTAGTTTATAAGTTTTAAACCAAATTGTAGCGTAGAACTAACCGCCCTTACCCGTAGGTCAAAATTAAGCATGTTACTAACCAAAACCAAAAAAAAAACTCAAACTTTTTCCACGTGCTAATCCAATCCCTCCTTCCAGGTTCGGTATTCAAAGCAAGAGCGAACAGGAGCAATCGCTGTCAACCTGCAGCACACGTACGACGGCCACAACCTCCTCGTTCAACGGGTCAAGGCCACTGACGACGGCGCGGATGAACTCGGAAAACGGCACCAGCACGGCCTGGGAACGGCAGTCGAGCAAGCCGCTGAATCAGTTCGCCTAAGCGCGGCCAACAGAGCCAGCCTGGAGCGGGTCATCAGCGTGGACCGGACCACCGAAGAGAGCGACCTGCTGACGACCTCGGACGGAGAACAGGAATATAACCAAAGAAAAAGCTGAACTTTTCTATGATTTTTTTTTGAGTACAAATCACACATTGACGGTGGTATTGGCTTTCGTGTACTATGTGAGCTGTTGAGTATTAAGCTGGAAAATGTAGTAAAACAATACGAAAAAGTTGAAGGCGCGTTATAATATCCAGAGTTTTTTTTTGAATAGGTCCTATAAACATATTAAAGACAATAGCTCATAGGTCCTTTTCAAAAAAAACTCTGATATGTACATAATATTCAGATATAGGCAAATGAAGAACCTCAGAATATTTTTATGTACTTTAAAACTTGTAGGTAATTGTATTATGTATATAACAGCTTTAAAGATAATAACATTTTAAATTGTTGTTCAAGATGTATTAGGATAAACTAAGCCATGATAGTTTTAAATTTTCTAAATTACTAAACAAAAATGTGTACTTACTGTTAATTCAATCAGTACTAAGTTAAAAGCCAGTCACAACTATAAATTATGCTTTAAATATTGTATCTGTCAATAAATCGTGCAAGCAGTCAAATTTAAAATGTGTTTTAATTAAGGCATTCAGATGAAATCACATACTTTTGAAATAAATGTTGAAACAACAATAAAATTCACTTGTGATTGTACGCGTTCCATACAAACAAGTCGTCGCCGTCGTGCTAACTTGTCGCACGTGCATTTTGGGCCAAATTAAGTTAAGAACGCAATTTTGTGCAGCCTCACCTTTTGACCCCAAAATTCGATTTCAATCCCAAGATATTCAATGAAAACCGAAAAAACTCCGTACATTTTTGTCACTTTACATATGAAAGAAGTTTCAATCTTGTCGTGCTATCTTGACACAGCCAAGGACACAGCCTGATGTAAGTGCGACAACTGGCCAAAGGGATATCAGGCCAGAACGCGTTTGACACAGATACAAGCTAGACTAGACATTTGTAATTCTAACTCGGGACTCCGGCAACCAAATTCAACCAAACTTTGGGACAATGCCAAACAAAACGTGTTTGTTATTGTTTACATTGCGTGCTCTCGTGTTTCTTTATTCGAGGTCAAACATTAAAACGCATTTTTCATGGAACGTCAAAAAGCGACGTACGACAAGTTAGCACGACAGCTTCGTAATGATGATATGAAAGCTATAACCTAGAAAGTTATCTTTTCGGAGAAAAATCTCAATTGGGGATCTAATCAAATGAGTTCGGTGAACATTTCCACAAAACCGTTATTATCACCTCTCCCCAGACCCCCTTATTGCAAAGCTGTTTTGGTATGTTCTCTTACAGTTACATAACACAACGGATTCTTTAATATTTACGCAGAAACTCTTATCGCGAAAAAAATTTTGCCTCCACAATATCATTTTGAATCTTGGTATGCTTTCAAATATAACAGTGAGTCAGAACTTAAAGTTATCTGTAATCGATAGAAATTGTACACAAGCTTGGTGCGCGATCAGCTTGCTACTACTCAGTTGGTTTTGGATCTTCGTGTGTAAAAGGTTCGGAATAGTTTTGATCTAAAATTTAATTGAAACTAGGAAAATAATGAGTTACCGGAGGACATTGTGCTGCATTTCTGTGTGCTTTGTAGTTATTTTTGGCAAAGAGCTGCCTTGCAGCTTCAAAGAATCCGTCAACATTACGAGTGGTGAACTCAACAGCTTAGACAGCAGTATCACTCACAATGGAGTGCGTTATTCGGTGGAAAACTATGCAACAATTAATTACTCTGTAAAAAATAATGAAAACATATCCGTGGAAAATTACACTCGGGGATGTGTTTGCCGGGAGGCACGGTGTGTTTGGTTGTGCTGTGATAAATTCTCCGACATTGACGGATATCCTAGATGTGACGATTCTCAGTATTATGATCTTGTTGTACCACTGGGGGAGGAATCGAACAGAATTCGCATGATAAACCTGACAAGTTTCACCGGTTTTCACCTAGCTATTCGCCATCTCGTAGAAGTGAGTTCGGAAGTTCAAGTTTCTATTTTCAATTGGACAATCAATGGCGTAAGTGTTAAAATGGGGTTTTGTTCGTATAAAGAAGGTAACGGTTGATTTAATAATTGCAGTCCGGATTCATAACATCAATGGAAGACGACGAGATGGACCAAAGCAAATATTGTTTAGATTTAGAAAGCATCGTTGTATATTCTATTGCCACTGACCCAGATCCCCAACATCTTACAATTGGTAGGTAAAATTTATCACTCATTTCTGAACATTTTTGGGAGGAGCATGTCATATATTTAAAGCAGAGAGCCAATTTTGATTATTCAAGATTTACGTCGCTTGTGTGCTATCTTGTGACATGTCTGATGTGAAATGACAGGAAGTGTCACGGGACGATAACTTGATAATGGCGATATTGACATTTTCCTTAAAATATCCATTGGGTATTCACTAAGATGCAACAAAAAATACTTTTTGGATGGATTGTTCTGGTGGGCGTAAATAACAAACATGAGCTTGATTGGACGCAACAGGAGCTGGCGCTTTGCATTATTATTTAAAGTGGATTTAACCCGTTAAAATACATTTTTACAAAAATGGAAATTTTTGAGGCACTTTGGCCACTAAAGTGTTTATTTCCAACATTATTTGCGTGTAGGCCAGATTCTTGCGCAAGTTTTGATATATATAACATTGAAGTTTTGAACATTCTGGAACTCGGTACAGGCATTCAATGTTAGAAATTTGTTTTAAATTGGCTCGCTTTAGTGGCCAAAGTGCCTCAAAAATTTACATTTATGAAAAAAATGTCTACTAAATTTTAGTCGTTGATTGCCTTTAACCTGGCCATGGTCTTCGTTTCGTACATACACTTATGGTACTTATGGGTCTATATGACCTAGAAATGTTTTTGGCTGCCAAAATTCGGAATCTAGACCGATTTTGGATGTCTTGGCCACAAATGAATGTCTACTTTGCGATTCCGACTGGTAGAACCGGTTTTGGGCACTGTGGCCACCGGGAACCTGCTACAACCGAAAAAGTCATTTTTGAAGCCCCGACTTTGAGGACCTGTATCTCCGGAACGATAACACATAGCGGGTTGCTTCCAGTTGCATTTGACGGGTAATAACTTCAACTTTAAGTTTTCGTAGATATGAATTGTCAAAAGTGGACACCGGTTCCGTTAACCTGGAACATCCAAAAAATATGATTTTTACAGCTTTTGTCAACACATTAGTCAATTTTTTCAGCCGGATTTTTTGTAAATCATTACATACGTATTCTACATACTACCCCTGACTGTTTGGGAACGTTCCGGCTAACTGTGGCCAATCCGGAACCGGTTCCAGGGTACCACCAAAACGGTTCCAATAATGCTATCGCTAGAAACCCGTCATGTTACATATCAAACTTCATGAAATTGAAAATTTTGACCATCTAAGGTCATGCCAATATCCTCTGACTGAACCTGGTCACGCCGGAACCGGTTAACGGTGGCCATTGGGGGACACTTCCGGAGTATGCAGGGAAGCATATCATGTGACGTATCAACTTCATGAAATTGAAAATTATGACCATCTAAGGTCATGCCGATATCCTCTGACCCAATCTGGTCATGCCGGAACCGGTTACCGGTGGCCACTGGGGGACAATTCCGGAGTATGCAAGGAAGCGTATCATGCGACATATCAAACGTCATGAATAGAAAATTATGACCATCTGAGGTCATGCCAATATCCTATGACCCAACCTGGTCACGCCGGAACCGGTTACCTATGGCCACGAGGGGACACTTCCGGAGTATGCAGGGAAGCATTTCATGCGACATATCAAACTTCATGAAATAGCATATAAGACCATCTGAGGTCATACCAATAACCTCTGATCCAACCTGGTCACTCCGGAACCGGTTACCGGTGGCCAGAGGGGGACACTTCCAGAGTATTCAAAGAACCCTTCCATACGACGTATCAAATTTCATGAAATTGAAAATTTTGACCATCTAAGGTCATGCCAATATCCTCTGATCCAATCTGGTCACGCCGGAACCGCTTACCGGTGGCCACTGGGGGACAATTCCGGAGTATGCAAGGAAGCATATCATGCGACATATCAAACGTCATGAAATAGAAAATTATGACCATCTGAGGTCATGCCAATATCCTATGACCCAACCTGGTCACTCCGGAACCGGTTACCGGTGGCCACGAGGGGGACAATTTCAGAGTATTCAAAGAACCCTACCATGCGACATATCAAACTTCATAAAATAGCAAATTATGACCATCTGAGGTCATACCAATATCCTCTGACCCAACCTGGTCACGCCGGAACCGGTTACCGGTGGCCAGTGGGGGACACTTCACAGTAGCCAGTGTTCATCGTTTGAATGGGAATTAAATCCAAAAAAATTAGAGAAAGTCACTTTTTATTTTACCAAATTGGGTATAACTTTGCTTATATTGAATAAAAATTGTTACTTTTTTATGGAAATTGTTCAAAAAACTGTTCTCTACAATGTGATTGATTCGAAAATGTTTTAAAATATTTTAGTGTTAAATTTGGGTTGGAAACTTTTTATTTGAGGTTAAATATGTAATTTAGAGTCTCTTGAGGCACATTCATAAGAAATTTGATGGATATGAACATGAACCCATCGATTTCTATCGAATTTTCTGGAGAAAAAACCTATAAAATCGAAAAAAAATCTTCAAAAAAAAGGTGCTCTAGACCCCCGACGAAATAATTCGCCGGACCCCGCAAAAGTCGGGAAAGAGCCCTTCTTTCATGTTGCCAAATATCAGACTTGCCGATTTTTTTATCTTGAGTTTGTTCTAGGAAACACACCGTGCAGATTGTTTTAATTAAGTTTTGCGAACAAAGAACTAGATTTAATGTGTTTGAAAGCTGTTACCAGTAGGCATGAATGTTACAATGTATAAAGAATTTTGTGATATTTTTTGTTTCAAAAATATATACATAAGGCCCTCCATTCTATCGTGACCAGATACTAGCTTTATAATAAATAAACCAAAAACCGTTATCCAATTTTGTGGGTTTGTCAAATATGTGGGGTGACTGTGTTTTGACAAACATATTGGTAATACATTGCATGACAAATACTGCCCGTTACAATGGTTTGCTTGTTCGTAAGGCGAAATACTAATTTTCTCTGCATAATTTACATTTTTAATCACCCCTCGCGTTTTATGGGCCCTAGCGTTCTGATGATTTATTAGTTTCCTATGTTTGTACGGTGTACTCGTTATCGAAATTTGAGACGACTTTGGTTCAATGTTTACAGAATGAAATATTCTTCCTGGTGGTGTATTTTGGAGTCGAAATATCTGCTACTCAAAAGCATAGCCTTCTCTTTATGTGCGTCCCTTAATGAGTCTTGAAAATAAGGATGGAGAGTAACAATGTAAAAGGGTTTGTAACAATTTTGGTTTAAACTTATCGTTTGAAACTTTTAAGGATTTTTTTGAATAGTTTTTGTCTGCAAAAAATTATAAAATTTTAGTTAATATGATAAAATATTAGTCCCAAAACAATTCCTAATAAATAATGCTGACACTTCACGCTTGACAGCGAGGAATTCCCCTCGATCTCATAACTTACTTTACACACAACTGTATGTATGTTGCGGGTGTTTCCTTTTCATAACACAGCTGTGGTCCTTGATAGTGACAAAAAAACTAATTTCCATGTTTAGTCGAATACAGCACGCGAACAGTACTGGCCGTACTTCACTCTAGGTCAGGAATACCCTCGCACTATCGGTTCGTCGGTTCGCGTTTGGTGACTCATTTTTTGAGCCGTTTTAAGACGCGAAACTTATTAAAGAAATCATATCGCAAAGTGACCGAGCGCGCGCGCGTGTTATCCGCGATAAAACAGTTTATGGAAAGCGTTTTATGCAAATGAGACTAGCCCGTTTGGATTCAGTTGGCGTTCAGTACTTTGTATCGTTGAACGGTTTTTAGACTTTGTCGAGTAAAGTTGCAAGTTTTAAACCGTGAAAATGCGGTTAAAGGTGATAACATTTTTATTGCAATTTTTAGTGGTAATTGTGGGCACAAATGGTGAATCTATACTGCCGTGTCGTTTCACTGAATCTGTGAATATTACTAGTGGTGAATACAATGCAACTGATCGGACCATCTTTCACGATGGTGTTTTGTTTAGAGAGGAAAACTACGCAACTATTAACTACACTGTGATTAGTTATAACAAAACAGATACGGACGACTACATTCGAGGATGTGTTTGTCAGGTGGCGAATTGTGTCTGGTTGTGTTGTTACACATTTTCCGATGTTGATGGCCATCCAAGGTGTGATGATTCTGAGTATAACGAAATCGAAGTACCTTTCGAAGATGAGAACAGCGAGACACGCATGGTGAACTTAACGAGTTTGGAAAATATTTTCGTGGTCATTCGATACTCCGAAGATTATGTGTTTGATGCAGCACCCGATGAATGGCTGATGAACAGTGTTAGTATTTTGAATTTGAAAAAAAAGCCTGTCAATGATGCTGATTATGTTTCTTGTCACACATTTCAGACCGGTTATGTTTTGTCTTTGGACGGAAAAACGCCTATTCAACAGAACGATTATTGTGTGGAGTCGGATGGATTCTTACTTTTTCCGTTAACCCCTGATCCACTAGATGAGGTTCTACAGAAAACGATAGGTAGGGACATTCCTAAGGATATGTTTTCAGAAGGACGCTAGATTTTTATCCTTAGCAAAACAAAATTCGATTGTCTAGATACTCTTGAGTTTTCGAAAGACTTTAATCAGAAAAATCTCAAGAATTTTGGAATTGTTTTTTTTAATCGGCGATCGATCGAACCGTAAACAGTACTTGTTACAAAACGCTGTTGCGTCCTTTTGCGAACTTACCACAGTTTTTTTTTTATTTGTTTTGTAGATATACCATTTCATCAAGCTTCATCATTTCTTCCACAGAGAACAATGCAATTTTAGTGTGTAGATAACAGTATTAAATAGCTGATTTCAGAGTTCTGTTAAGTGATAATATATGATCACAAGGGTTACAAGGGTTACAAAATACGATTTATGAAATGTCAATGTATGTTTTTGTTTAGAAAATGGATAATATTTTAGGTGGATAGGAACCACTGTTTATTTCATAACTCGTCATTACCATATTTTTGACGCATAAAAATAGTGATTAACCTTGTATGAATAAAAATAATCGCGCTATAAATAAGTAAATAATAAAAAATGTTTGGTTGACTATTCAGCGCATAGTTTTTCTAAAATAGATTGGTTACTAGATTGGTATCAAATTGGATCCAAACGCCATATGATAATTTTGATATACAACGATCAATGGCATGTCACAAAACCAAATTTAATATTTTTTTAATTTTTGTGTGGATTGTCTTGGAATTTGGTAGAGTTTCAATTAAAAATGTATACAGAAGTGAAACATGCCTTTGACAAAAAATCTTTTGGGCAAGTTGTCGCACTTGCAGGGAGTGTCAGGATAGCACGATCAGATTGGAACTACGTTGATTGTTTATCGTTTTTTTTTGTTGAATATCAGGATTTAAATTGAATCCGGATCTTTGAAGATCAAGAGGTGAGGCTTTGCAACTTACACAATATTGCGTTCTTGACTTAATTTTGCTCATTCACGACGATATGTGTCATAGCCCTAGGCAGTCTTGCTTTAGAAAAATCATCTAAGAGTTTTAATGAATTTATGATTTTATTGGTTTCGTTTAATACGGTGTTTATTGCTTATGAGCTAACATAACTTCTCACTCAGGTCTCCAGACAAGGGGGCCAGAAAAAATGACCGCAAGCAGAAAACTATTTTTTGGATTATTTTAGGCATCTTGGCAATTTTGGACGATTTTTTTTTAGATTGACCCATTGATTCCAGATGCTGAAAATCGCGAAAACTAATATTATCATACACAAATGCCTTTTTTAAATCTCTAATAACTTTTCTGGAATTAAAACTGGATTTCCTCCCGATTTTTAGAATAAAGTACTGAATTAATATTTATGGTTTTTCTGAAAGAGCACACGATTTTAAACCAAACTGGATCATTTCCCATTCAAACATCACCGTTGAGTTTCAATGGGTAAATGTTGAATAAATTTGCTCATATTTGGCTTTAAGGCTTAACATAGCCAGGGAACAATATTCAGCTTGAGGAGCTAGGATTTGAACGAATGTCCCATATTTTAGACATGGACACTAGGGTGCCCAGAAAAAATGACCCCCTGCTCCACAAGCGGAAAACGGTTTTTTGGGTTATTTTAAGCATCTGTGTAAATTTTGAGCTAAATTGGATGAGATTAACCCATTGATACCCGAGCCTAAAGTTGGTGAAAAAAATGTTTTTCATACAAAAATAACTTTTTTAAATCGTTAAAAACTTTTCAGGATCGAGTTTTACAGCTTTGGTATGTTCTACAAAGTTGTAGAGCATTAAATTTCCAATAAGAATCTCACTTTTGAGAATATTTGGATGGAAGTAGCGCACCGTGTAGACCAAACCGTAAGAAACTTGAGTTTTCCATACATTTTTTCGATTTTTCCCATACAAACTTCACCTCCGAGTATCAATGGGTAAATGATGACCGATTTTGCTCATATTTGGCCCAGAGTCCTAAAATAGGTCAAGGAACAATAATCAGCTTGTGGAGCGAGGTTTTGAAAAAAAGTCGCATATTCTGGGCACCCTAATGGACACCCTACTCTATTTATCTGTCGTTTGTGGATCAGCTCTGAAAAAAGTTGTACGTGACTACGCTCAAAATCCCTTCTAAGTGGTTTATAGTAAAATTAATGTCAAGAATAATCATTTTTTCAAACTTTGACCAATTCAAATTCAGTGAAAAAAAAAGCTGAGTATATCAAATCCTATGCATCCTGAAGGCATCATTTTTATGATTCTTTTCAATTTTCCATGACAGAGTTCCGAAAAAAAAAACAAATCAATATAGGGGAAAGTGGGGCAAGCGTAACAAGCTAAGGAAATGCTCATTAGGCTGGTACAAAGATTTTTTAAAGTTTTTATCACCCCTTCCCCCCCCACCCCCTTCAAAATTGGCCCGAAAAATCAGGGGGCAAAAAAATATTTTTACAATAAACTTAAAAATTTCAATGAAAATTCAAGTGCAACCAGCTGAAATCAAATTTAAATACATTCTCCTGCGTTTAAAAACATTTTTAGCATGTTTGGGTTTATTAAAAAATCTTAATATTTTTGAAAATTTTCGATGCAATTTTTTTTTTTTCGATTCAATTTTTGTTTTTGTCAGATCTTAGATTTTTTGAAAACTAATGATTGCAAAACAACTGAACTAGTGTAAAATGCATTCTTAAACACTTTTTTCGTTTAAATGTGAAGACTATGGCTTTTTATTTAAATTTTTATTTTTTTTATTTTTTTTGCCTCCCCTTGACCTCGGCCAGGGCCGAGGGACAAAAACTTTTTTAAATATTTGCATCGGCCTTATAACCCATTAAAAACGTTGAAAAATCTGTCGGATTTTTTATGATCGTCTTATTTCAAGTCTTGACTAAGAATTTGATAAAACAAGTTTTAAAAAAAATCCTGTTTTTAATGTTAAAAATTGATTATAACATTATTGATTTTCCTTACGTTCTACCCAACAAGTGGGGCAAGACGAACAACCCGTTGGGGCAAGAGAAACAAGGCATGAAACAACATGTTAATTTGCTAACAATTGTACTGTTATCACTTAGAAACATCAGATTAGAATGTATTTGAAACGTTTCTTTCAATAATAATATTTTACAAAAAATTTGATCGTTTTCACGAGAAAAAAATAATTACTTAGGTGATAAATAGTAAATTTTCATAATATCACTATATTTAGTATGTACAATTTTTTTTAACAATTGTTTATCAGTTTTTAAGTATGTACTTTCATGTATTTATTTACCAACAAAATATGTTGTTGCAGCAATTAGACATTTTTCCATACTAAAAATCTATATGGTACACTTGCCCCACCTGAACAAGATTTTTTAAAAGCTCTCAACAAAAATAACCAAAAGTTAAATCATACATTATAACAGGTGCAAGTCATTGGTAGGGACACGACTTATCTAGGAAAAATAGCATTTTGATAAAATGAGCCTAAAAACGAACCCTAAGCCTTATTTTGTACTTTTATTTACAAATATTATAAGAAATCAAAGGTTTTGAAAAAAAACTTAATTAAATCTTATGCCCGTGGCGTTTGCGTCGTTTTGGCGGTTATGTGGTAGTAGAATCAGTTAATTGCATTGCTAGCAACAATTCCTCATACTAGAAATACCGTAAACCGGGGTGACTTTGATAGGATTTCAATTTGTTTTTGGAATATTTTCCAACAGGAAAGGTTTTTCTCAAGATTATTATTTCTAAAACATGTACTGGGGTACGCCACACCAAGTCCATGCACTATTTTGGAAACAAGTTTTTTCAATAGTGTTTAGAAAAATAGTTACGTTAAAAATTCTTAGTTTGAATTCCGGGGTAACTTTGATAGTCATAGTTTTTCTTATTTAAATCATATTTAAGATGTTCAAACTTTATTTGTACGTCAAATGTACCATCAATAAAGTAGCTGATATAGTTTTAAGAAAAATAAATCCATGTTTATATTAAGTTAACTAAGTTTATAAGCTTTTCAACAAAATATATATAAATTTTAGGTAAAATTTAGGTAAAAAGTCGGAATTTTGCCAGAAATTTGTTAAAACTAGTTTTGTTTATAAAACTATCGATTTAAATTGCATTTCATACTGAATTCGAAGCACGAATCACAAGTTTTTACATTTTACATGAAATTTGTTCAACTGAAATTGCCTATAAATTTGAAGATTTTGTTTAGTTGTGTTTCAAAAACACATATTATTTATGATTTACAAACTTATTTAACCTTATCCTAATGGAAAATTGTCCAAAGAATCCGAAAATGCATTCCGTTTTCCGATTCAAAATTATGTTCATTGAGAAAATCATGACACTTTGAGAAGTTTAAAATAATGACTTTCATCAACATTTTCTTAGCTATAGTTAACTAACTTTTTAAACTTTCCAAAATTTTATGAAAAGTTCTTTTTGAGGTACTTTGAACACTTCTCTACCACGGTCAGTATGATTCGAAACCATTCCGTACGTATTTAAATTGTACTCTTCATTTTGCGGAAAAATCGCAAACCTATCAAAGTCACCCCGGCTATCAAAGTCACCCCGTTTTACGGTAATCAAAATTGAAAATTATAGCCGTACGAGCGATTGTTCCTCTTGCCCCATATGTTCGTCTTGCCCCACCTTCCCCTACCGTTTCCGGTAATTCGTCATTAATTAATTGAGTAATTCTCGATTAAATTTTCAAAAGGCCCTATCTGCATAGGAAACCCATGAGGGATAGGTTGTTTTGAAAATTTAATCTAGAATTGAGGGTATTCACTGTATGTAATTCATAGCAGGCTTTGAAAACAACAATACATGGTCTGTTTGATAAATTGATAAAATAACATATTTACCAAAAGCAGAAACGTGTTCTGGAAATTACATGAAAATAACTGTATTTGCAATTCCGATGTAAAACTACTCACTTTTTCTGTCATCCTCGAATAAAGAAACAGCCTAGTTCAACAAAAACAGTACTGAAAAGTTCTTTTGAGAATCCATTTGAGTGCTTAAAAAATTTAACTTTTCAGCACACGTATAGACAAGAAATATTTTTCAATACTTTTGATACGCCTACATGAAAAAAAAAAATAAAGGATTTTTTTTCAGTTTTGCAAAAAAATGTGTTATTCAACTCGTTGCAAAGCGTATTCGGCGTTTTTATCAACTAGAGAGCCTTTATGGAGAGGTAAAATGATGCTCTCGGGAGTCCAATCGAACTGTCAAAACAGGGTTCCAATCGAGCGACAAGACCTTGAAAGAATTAGGTTGGAATCACTTACAATAATTTTTATTCGCTAAACATCATTTTGAGCATCACACATTTTGAGAAACTGTTGTTTACAATAATAAGTCTCGGCAACGACACCTGTTAAAAAAGTTCATTTCGTTTATTTACCTTTGAGGTTAAGCTCCAAGCTTTTCTCCTTTGTGGACGACTCTTATGGTGTTGATGATCTGTTTTGGTAGAATTGGTTGATTTATCAATGGTCAATTCCTAGGCAACCTGATCTAGAAAACCATCACATATACATGACAAAATCCAGTCTACAATCCGCCAATATCACCGCAAAGTTTCGGGAGATATTTTTAGAATGATGTCCACAAAAATGTGAAGAAGGACTTAACCGCATGCTGATGAATTAAGTGATGTAAAAAATTACTAATTCGTAAATACCTTTAAAGGAAATTCCTCCTAAAAAAAGGAATCCATCATGCAAATTAAGTCTCCCACACTGACCCCAACCAACAATTTCCTTTCCTGGTGGTGTTAATTACAAACAAAGCAATGATGGACACTACCACCACCCACTTGGAAGACCGGCCCAAAGATAAGCCCCGGTGACGAACTCAGTCGCATATCCGTCAGTCCAACTGTAGTCAGTCAGTATCTGGCGCGAGCTTCGTGCGTTTCGCTGAGTGTCTGTGATTTTGAGTTTAGCTTGTTTGGGCGTTGCCCTATTTCCTCGATCAATTTTGGAGGGAAATCGCGATCAGACAGCGCCGGTGGTCATCCGAATGGTCTACGTCCGGTGTCGGAACGTGAATTTCTCCGAGTTTCGGGAAGGTTGCTGGAATTGTGTAAACAATTTCGGCTGGAGCACAAAGCAGCGAGGGGTGTTGATAAATAAATAAATTTCTGTATTGTGGTTCTAAGAGCGTCAAACCCGTGGAAGATGATGGTCGGCAGGTGCCAAAGCGATTAGTGGCCGTGGCAGGGGTGTTGGAGCGCGCGCGTTTGGCGAATTGATATTTTTAGGTCGATTAGTTCACGGCGGTCACTTTAGGGACGAAAGTGTTCTGCGAAATTTCAAATCGACGGTGGATTTCGACGGGATTGCACGTGTGCGGTCCGCGAGTACGGTTGACGAGTTTTCACGAGTACGATGACGAATTTGCTCAAGTTCTCGTTATCAGTGCGCCGCTTTTGGCTGGCGGTCGTAGTCTTGTGTTTTGCTGTAGATAGTCTTGGTCAGCAGCAGCGGCAGCTGCCTTGTGAGTTCCGTGACTCAGTGAACATAAGCGGGGGGACGGTTGACGCGCAAAGCAATATCCACCATGACGGTATCAAGTACGAACCGAGGCATTACGCGCTGATAAGCTACGACTACGCGGGGTTCGACACCAGGGTTGATGTTCCCGTTGCCTACGAGCGGGGTTGCATCTGCCAGCTGCGGAGTTGTGTCCGGTTGTGCTGTCCCGTGGGGCAGTGGCTGGCCAGTGATGGGAACACCTCGGCTTGCGTGGACAGTGACGGGCCGTTTAGGGTGCGGGTCAACGTAAGCACCACCAGTGGGGAGGTGCAAAGTGTGAATCTGCTCGAGGAGCCAAAATTTGGAGTCGTTCATCAGAAGCCATGCGCGGGGATGTTCCCGGAAGCGCTGGACGAGTGGAGTGTTGACGATGTAAGTTGATAGGGGGGCTCGTTCGCACTGAAGAGTTTGAGCAATTCCACGAATTAGTCTTTCCAAAACGTGTCGTATACGTCATGTTTCAAAGTATTAGCCCTTGTGCCACAGTAGTAGCACTGCGAACTCCCAATAAATTTATCTGGGCTTGATGTTTCTTGGGAAACTGAAAGTTATCAACATGAACTAAAAAGCTTTCTTTTATTCAAGGCAATCATCACAACTGTTGTAATTATCAGTTCCAAGAACCGCTACAAGTGGGGAAAAATTGCGAAAAATAGATAAAAATAGGCTTCAGGACAGAAATGCTGCCAATGATTGAAGAATCGGCTACATTTCCATTTTTGTCAAAATCAACATTTTTGCTCCAGTTTTGGTCCTCTCCGCTGTTTCAATGCTTCTAAACATTGAATTTCAATAAAATAGTGATTCTGCCGATGTGAACACCTTACAAAAGGCTAATAGGTCATACTAGTGGACAAAAATTTAGTGACGAATACTAAAATGTGTTTTTTTTTTCGAAATACTTGAATTGACGTCATAGCTGAATTTTCAAAAAAAGGCGGAGTATGCACAGCGTTCCAGAATAAAATTTAGCTTGTAATATGATTGTTTGGCGATCGTTCGTTTTCTTTGGAAAATGGCGTGGTTTTACAGTCATGCCTCATTTTGCACTGCCCCGATTTTAATTCGATCAGCTGTTTCGTTTAAGCACGGCCCAGTGCTTAACTGAAGCAAAGAGCTTATGGGATATGGGAGACATTGGCTATAATCCTATGAAAAATCATCCAAACTTCAAAAAAAATATAGTGTTTACGTTATAATAATATGAAAATTTTCACAAAAATATGTATTTTTCCTGTATTTTAAAAATGCAATGTTTTTCGAAAAATACTCAAAAATATTGTTATTGCAATATGGGTATCAAATCATCAGGATTTTTCCAAACATTTCGAAAATAATAACACATTTTTTTATATACTCAAAATTTTCACAAAACTAAGTTTTTTGAAAAAATACAAAAAAATCAATGTTTACTACGTGGGTATCAAGTGATCGGGATTTTTTATACATTTCGAAGGCAATACATAGCACAATTTATTGAAAATACAAAAAATTCTCATAGAACTACGTATATCGAAAAAAATAAAAAAAATCAGTTTTTACATTCATGATTTTTCAAACATTTCTTAAGTAATAACACACATTTTTGAAATGTTCAAAATTTTCACAAAACTGCGTCTTTTCGGAAAAACACCCAATTTTTTTTTTAGTTTACCACAATATGGGTTTCAAATGATCGGGAATTTTTCATACACTTCGATAGAAATATTTTTGTTTGAAAATACTCATAATTTTTACAAAACTACGAAGTTTGAACAAATAATCAAAATATAAGTTATAAAAATCCCATTATGAAAGAGGGGAAGTTTCGATATAAATAACGCCGACGCGTTGTGTTAGACTGTCCAAAACGTTCTGATTTTATTATGATCGAAAAGTCCCCCAGAGCCTCACACACGAGGTACTGAGGTTTTGCTTACAGTGCATTAATCGAGCTACTTGCTTTAATCGCGGCGAGGTAAACGAAGTTTAGCTTTGTTCGCAGTTTGGGTTACTGTTGTCGGCTGTGCTGACGATGTTGGTGGCGTCGATCAATTATGCGGAAAGCAATTTCCGTAGCTTATATAATGTATATATTTTTGAAAATTTTCGAGCAACCGCAATTCATATTGTATTATAAAAACTAATATATTTGTCAAAATACGTAGTTCTGTGAAAATTTTAAGTATTTTAAAAAAGTTATTACTTTACAAATGTACAAAAATATCTAAATCATTTGATATCTTTTTAGTTAAAAAAAATATTTGTAGTATTTTTTCAAAAATGCGTAGTTTTGTGAAAATTTGGAACATTTTCAAAAAAAAATCGTTATTGCTCTCGAAATGTATGAAAAAAATCCCGATCAAAATGTCAATCGAGAGTGGGTAAACACGAAAACGTGTTCGGCTATATTCGGCGCTGAGAATTTCGATGAGGAGAAAAGAGCAGTTGTATTTGAGGCATGATTATTCAGGCGGGATAATTGTAGTTGCTGAGAGCTGATATTTTGATATTTGAACAACCCTGATTGCTTCCAAAATCCCGATTATTTGATACCCATATTGTAAAACACTGAAATTTTGAGTATTTTTTTTTCTAAAAGACATAGTTTTGTGTAAATTTTGAGTGTTTTCAAAAAAAAATGTTATAACTTTCGAAATGTATGAAAAATTCCGATCATTTGATACCCCTATTGGAAAAACAATATTTTTTTGGTTTTTCGAGAAAACATTACATTTTCATAAGGAGTCATCCATAAAGTATGTCACGCTCTAGGGGGGGAGGGGTGGGGGGTCTGACCAAGCGTATCTGAAAATTCCACCATTTTTATTTTTTTACATTGAAAATTAGTCCATTATTTGCTAGGAAATCGACACTTGAATATTCGACGTTATTTGGGTTACAATCAGAAAAGCATTTTTCCAGTTTGTTTTATTTTTCTTTCAGAGAATGTGTCTCAGCAAATATTTGTCCAATCATGAATTTCTTTGAAGCAAAATCTTTGGAAGATTTTTTTCGCTGCGAAAAAATATTTGCTTATTTGATGGCAATTTCCCGGGAATCGAGAGTTGAATTTGGCCATTTCCCGGGAATTACCGGGTCCCGGGAGTTTTTTTGACTATGCCAATCGTGCCAAAAATTTAACATGAAAAGTAACAAATTTGTTTCTTTTCAATGAATTCAGTTACAAAATTTAAGTAGCCTCATCATTTTGAGTAACTATATAAAACCTTTTTTTTGTAATTAATACCGAATTACGCACTTCCCAGCAGAAGCTGGAAATATTTCACCTACCTTTTATTTACCTTTTGATTTTTTTTCTGAATCTGTAAATACATAATCGTTTCTTGCACTTTTTAAGACGCAAAATTGTACTTTAAAATATTTACGAATCTTAATTTGCACTGAGTGATTTTTCAAAAGTTGCACAAACTTGTAATTAGATTTTTGCAAAAAAATAGCTTATTTCCCAGTATCGGGAACTTTGCAATATAATAAACAACGACTTAAATCACACTTTCGATAGGTGTTTACTAATATTCCTTCCGTTCCCCAAAGGATAGCTTAGACCCGGCAAGCACCCCCTTATGCCCTGGGTAGTATTACACACTCATCAAAAGATGAAGATATGTTATCTCCCGTGTTGGATTATTATTCCGAATGAGGGTCTAATACAACCACACCAAACAGTGGGATAAGCGTTGTGGAGCCATCCGTTGATAAGGCGTCCTAAAATGCTAATGCTAATGCTAATAATAAACAACGACTCAAATAAAAAAAAAAACAGTTTTTTTTAATTTTTAAAGGTAACTGTAGATATTTATTGAAAACATATTTACAGTTATCAGGAAAACCCAAATGTTCACAAAAACAACTAGATTATGAGGATTGCTATGCTCGAGAGAAGATATGGAAATTAATCTCAACATGAAAAAGCTTTTCTCTCTTAGGTGTAACTGCTAAATATCTATATATATAAAAAATTTCGACGGTTTTGTTCGAACGCGAATCAGTTCAATACGGAGCGTCGGATCGAGGTGCTCTTTGTTGCGTTGGGTTCGTATAAGCCCAAGGAAGGTTCTTACGCCAAAAAGTGACAACTTTGGCCACTCTGGAACCGATTCCGGAAAATCTGCAGATTGCATGGGAAAAGCTGCGTGAAATCAAATTTTGATCACAGGAGGCTGAATTAGCAAACAAGCAAGAAACGTCAGGAAACCAAAAAAGGGCAGGACGAAGTTTGCCGGGAAGAGCTTGTATTTTAAGAAAAATTTTGGGGTCCACATTTTTTTGGCTTTCTCAATTACACAGTCATTTTTGATTTTCGAGCTCGGCAGAATTCTACCGAAAACAGAACAACTGATTTTTCGGCAGAAAAATGCCGAACTTCGGCAAATTAACTGTCATTTTTCGCCGAGAATTCGGTAGAATGACTCCCATTTTGCCGAGATTCGGCATATATTTCTGCCGAGCGATAAGTTGTTCTGATTTCGGCAGAATTTTGCCGAAGTTCGGCATAAAAATCTAAGTGTGTATAGTTATTGGAATTTTTGACAAGTTAAAATTTACACTTTCTGAATAAGAAGATGAGATAACCATTGGTTTATTCGAACTTGAATATCGAACATTAAACATTCAATGTTGTAAACAATTTTGAATTTTTCAATTGATTTTCTGATTATTTTATAAATAAAATTTTGCTTCGATATTTATAAGGTTAAAATTTCCCGGGAGTCTCGACCGAATTTCCCGGGAATCGAGAGGGCCAAAAATTGTCGATTTCCCGGGATTTTTTTCCCGGGAATTCCCACTCGTCACCCTCTATTGATGGCTAATGAAAAAAGTTGAAAAAGGATAATTTATTCTTCTTTTACTTTTACTACCTAGTACATTTCAATTGCAAATTTATATCATAAAATGAATACAATTTTTTGTCAACCTTGATTTTGAGATTTTGGAAAATCACTCTTTTTCAAAAATCCATGAATTGGCCAAACATGGATGGGAGCTTAGGTGTAATAAGAGGTTTGGATTGTCTCACCGTTTCAAACCTTCGGACACTTAGTTTTGAAATGAGTCAGAGTTTCTAAAGTTGGCTCTTCTGCCAGGCTTAGAGATCAGAGTTAGATTTGGAGTTGGAAAATTCAGAGAACCAAAATCAAAATTAGTTGCCAACTTTATGTAGAATTTTTATCTGAATGGTCATAATCAATATCTACCTACAACATGCCGAAATTTTCGATCAGTTTTTTTCTTCATAAATTGATTCATAAATTCTTACGATAGAAATTTTCACAAACATACCTTCCTTGTTATGACCAGCTCTCAACACTAGGGTGTAATATGGTTGTATGGAAAAAAAAATTAAATTGTTCAAATCTAATGAGCTCAGCAACTTTTCAGTTCCTTTCGGGGTCCTAAACAACTCCTCTAATTTTGGGAACGATTGGTTTAGTCCTCACTTTGCGCACAGCGATTCAATTTTCTATGGGAATTTGTAAGGGAAATACCAGTTTTTTGGATTTTGATATTTATATTTTTTGCGATTCACGCTGTACTTAAACCGGATTCATATTCGAATACTCTGAAAGATGCTCTACAACTTTCTCGAAGAGAGTATGGTGCTAACTTGCTCCTATAAAAAGATACAGCGTGTTCAGCGTGTTTTAGACGAGTTTTGAGGACGCTGTATCTTCTTTCTAATTTGTCGATTTCTCTGGAACGACGCAAAATTTTGGCAATGTTTTAAAAGCAATTTGTAGGTTTTCTTCAGATCTACAAAACGCTTTTCGGAGCCTGCAAAATTATTGTATGGTTTAAGAGAAATCTACGAAACAAAAAGCGTAACGCCGCCGCCTAAAATGAGGTATCTCTGTATTACACCCTACTCAACACTTTAGTTTAGACTTGAAAAAATAATAAAACTAAAATAAACCAAAAGATAAAAAAATCGAAAATGTTGTTAAAAATCTCAAGAATTTCTTAAAATATAATTTCATATCAAAACTCAATTCAAGATATCTTGAAAAAAAGAACCAAAAAAATATTTTGCGATAAGAGGGATAGTTGAAATCAAATTGCTCAAGCTTTCAGACTCTAACGTGCGAACGAATCACCGCAAAAAAAAAAATGTTACACCTGTCTGAACTGCTTTGCGTTTTTGCTCCCGCAGTTTGGTTCACTGCAATTTATGGGCGAAAGCATTCCGCAGAACGAGTATTGTCTGAACGTTGAAAACAGTTCCGGTGTGCCTGCGCTGTACTTTTGCCCCATCACCCATGAGGCCGCATCGGTTACTATGAAAATTGGTAGGTATATATTTTTTGAAATATGAACCACTATGAACTTTTTGTGAAATTGGGTATAAATTCTATTTTCAATTCAATGATTACTGACAACTCCTGAAAAATGCATTCATTCTCATTCCTTCTTTCACAAAAGTTTATCCAACTAACCATCCTAAACCATTTCAGGAATCATCATTTCCATCCCCTTTCTGCTGGCAACCCTGCTCATCTATGCGTGCCTGCCGGAGCTGCGGAACATTCACGGCAAATCGTTGATTTGCTATGTTTTCTCGCTGACCTGCGCTTATCTGGTGATTCTGCACCTGAACATGGGCTGGGGCTTCATTCCGTGTAAGGTGGTGGGCTATTTGTTCTACTTTTGGGTTCTGGTGAGCTTCTTCTGGCTGAACGTGATGTGTTTCGACATCTTCTGGACGTTCAGCAGCGGAGTGGTGATCAAGAACGAACGCCGGAGATTCTGGTACTACTCGTTGTACGCCTGGGGCTCGGCGTTTGCGCTAACAAGTATGCTGCTGCTCATCGAGAAAACGGACCTGCTGCCCGAACACCTCAGACCAAACATTGGAATCAGCAGATGCTTTATCAACAGTAATTAGTGAAATTATTTCAACCTTGCGAAATTAAACTAACAAATTTATACAATTCCAGGTGAAAAAATGATCGAGTTTGTTTACTTTTACCTTATAATACTGCTCATAGTGGTCATCAACGTCTACTTTTTCATCGTAACCGCGGTTCGGATCATCCGAATCCAGCGAGCTACGGACGCTGTGCTGAAGCAGGACTCCCGGCGGCACAGCAAGTTCGAGAAGGATCGCTACCGGTTCAGTCTGTACTTGCGGCTGTTTGTCGTGATGGGAGTCACGTGGACGTTCGAGCTGATCTCGTGGGCCGTCGGGGAGAACGGATATCTGTTCTACGTGACCGACGTGTGTAACTGTCTGCTCGGGGTGATCATCTTCTTTTTGTTCGTGTGGAAGAAAAAGGTTCGACAGCTGGCGCTGAAAAGGTAAGCAATGCAAAAAAATATCATCCCGTCCTGTTGATCGTTGGTTCAATGTTTTAAATCTATGGTTGATTAAATAGCAATACCTTGATCATTTTTTTTTTCGAGGGGTTCAATGTTCACATTTGATTAATGGACCTTATGAACAAAAAATTAGCCTTTTAGTTTTAATTTATTTTTTTCATTTACAAATAATATTTGTGTAATTCTCTACCAACTCACACGAAATCGGGAAAAGTTGCCCCGACCCCTCTTCGATTTGCGTGAAACTTTGTCCTAAGGGGTAACTTTTGTCCCTGATCACGAATCCGAGGTCCGTTTTTTGATATCTCGTGACGGAGGGGCGGTACGACCCCTTTCATTTTTGAACATGCGAAAAAAGAGGTGTTTTTCGATAATTTGCAGCCTGAAAAGGTGATGAGATAGAAATTGTGTGTCAACGGGACTTTTATGTAAAATTAGACGCCCGATTTGATGGCGTACTCAGAATTCCGAAAAAACGTATTTTTCATCGAAAAAAACACTTGAAAAGTTTTAAAAATTCTCCCATTTTCCGTTACTCGACTGTAAAAATTTTTGGAACATGTCATTTTATGGGAAATTTAATGTACTTTTCGAATCTACATTGTCCCAGAAGGGTCATTTTTTCATTTAGAACAAAATTTTTCATTTTAAAATTTCGTGTTTTTTAACTTTGCAGGGTTGTTTTTTAGAGTGTAACAATGTTCTACAAAGTTGTAGAGCAGACAATTACAAAAATTTTGATATATACACATAAGGGGTTTGCTTATAAACATCACGAGTTATCGCGATTTTACGAAAAAAAGTTTTGAAAAAGTTACTTTTTGCGTTTCTCTTTGTTTCGTCGTCCGTGTCTGTCGCGGGTGACCATGAACGGCCATGATCGATGACGACCAACTTTTTCAAAACATTTTTTTCGTAAAATCGCGATAACTCGTGATGTTTATAAGCAAACCCCTTATGTCTATATGTCAAAATTTGTGTAATTGTCTGCTCTACAACTTTGTACAACTCAACATAGTTATACTCTGAAAAATAACCCTGCAAAGTTAGAAAACACACGAAATTTTAAAATGAAAAAAATGTTCTAAATAAAAAATGACCCTTCTGGGTTAGTGTAGATTTGAAAAGTACATTAAATTTCCCTCATAATTACATGTAACGGAAGATGACAGAGTATTAAGAACTTTTTTAGTGTTTTTATCGATGTGAAATACCTTTTTTCGGAAATTTGAGTACGCCATTTATTTGGGCATTTGATTTTACATAAAAGTCCCTTTGACCCAGAATTTCCATCTCATCACCTTTTCAGACTGCAAATGATTGAAAAACACCTCATTTTTCGCATGTTCCGTCACGAGATATCATATATCAGCAATTCCCCACGAAAACAGCATGATTCGAAAAAAAGTTCTCCGATCGGGCTCATCGGGCTATTTTTTTGTTTGGCCATTAGGGTGACCTACACCATGTTAGGGTGGTCCGAAAATTGGAAATTTTCGTCGATTTTCGCAAAAACCACTTTTTTCTAAAAATCATATCTCCGCGCAATTTCATCCGATTTTAGCTGTCCTAGGCGCAAAAAAAAGGTGATTAATTTGGCTATTTGGGAAAAATAGTAAGAAGTTTCAAAAATCTAGCTCAACATTTGAAAAGGTCGTATGAAAACTTAAAATACTGTTTTGAAGGTCTATGGACCAAAGAGCCTATGTCTGAAAATATATTTATCGGATTCCTCGGAAAATTTCAGATAATATATCAAAAAAATGGTGATGTTATGTTTTCAATACTCTATCATAAGATTTTTTGAAAATAAAAACTGGGTTTTTCGACGCGCCACGCGCAAAATGGGAAACTTACGAAAACGGGAAAATATTACTTTTTTCACTAAAACTGCGATAACTTCAAAATTTCAGCGATGACCTATACATGTTAGGGTACAAAAAGTTGCGTATTTCAATTACAAAAATTTTTGTGCCCTAACATGTATAGGTCATTGCTGAAATTTTGAAATTATCGCAGTTTTAGTGTAAAAAGTTGATTTTTCCCGTTTTCGTCATTTTTCCATTTTTGCGCGTGGCGCGTCGAAAAACCCAGGCCGTTGCAAATATTTTTCAAAGTTTATGTCGCTCCCCCTTCCCTCTTCAAAATTGGTCTGAAAAATCAGGGGGCAAAAAATATTTTTCCAAACAAAATTTCAAAATTTCCATGAAATTAGAAGTCTAACCAACTGAGAACAATCTAAAATGATTTTTTCTGCATTGATAATCTTATTTAGCATGTTTTGGCCGATTTTTGCGTGATATACTTAATGGATGACACCATAGAGCAAAAAAAAAAATGACAAAAATGTTAAATTTAAGTCAAGATAAACTATGAAATTTTGATTTAATCAACATACATGAAAACTCAACCTGCAGAACTTTCCTCTAATATTTCACCCCCGCTTCCATTTGACAGAATAGGAACCCCACACGCACTTAGCCGAGCCAAGTCGACGACGCTCAACACGACGAGTTCCACGTGTACCGCCACCGCAAGCGCAGCCGCCGCAGCAACCACGAGGGAAGGCGCAATTCCCCTGAACCGTACAACGTCCAGTGATTCACAGGCATAGTTCGCGCACACGTGTCCGGATGAAAGTAGTGCTCTCTCCCTCTCTCCGTGCGAGGGGACGTATGTGCCATATATTAAGAGGGATATTTGTGATTCTTATGTATGTACTAGCGGGTAATGCCAAATAATGCTTTTGACTGCTTTAAGATGATTTTGAAGTTTTATTTTTCTGTGAAATTTCCTGGACATTAAAAACAACAGTAACAAGGATTCAATACTACTTTTAGTAAAATAAATCCCATTAGTTGGATTGAAACAATATTTCATGATGATTCAGTAACGGTTTCTACCAAAGAGGTTTCTTATACTGGGAAATTCCTTTGACAGTCACCGATAAAGTTCATATGCAAGATTGCATATGCGACAATCATAAGTTAAATCGTGGCTGGCGTGAACAGGTCTAAAGTGAAATCAAATTGTGATACTATTATAGAAAAATGAGATCTTCAAGCAAACTCATATTTATCAAAATACTGTCGTTATATGTATCGCTAGTGTTAGGTGAAAGTGAAGAAAATTTACCTTGTAAATATTCCGATTCGATCAACATAACGGAAGGAATACACCAGAACGGCAACATTCTCCACAATAACCTCCTCTACACACCAGAAAACTACGCTCGGATAAACTACTTAGCCAATTCCAGTAGAACCATTCCCTCGGAAGAATACTACTTTCGAGGGTGCATCTGCCAGGTGACGAACTGTGTGTGGCTTTGCTGTGATGAGTACCAGGACGTTGATGGCGTTCCCACCTGTACCTATCCCGAGTACACTGAGCAGCTGCTGGTCAACCTCGTTGATCAATCCGGAGTTTCCTATGAGGTGGATGTGATTGGAAACAGTTCGTTTTTCAAAGTTCCCAGATTGGTTGAATCTAGTCTATTTGAAATAGAAGAAGGGCTGTGGAGCATGAACAGTGTATGTTGGTGGCGAGGATTTAAATTGAAAAAAAGTAATTATTTTTTAACTCTTTGTAGACTGGATTTGTACATTCCCATGAAAAATCCATGGAAATATTCCAAGAAGAATACTGTTTGGAACATTCTTTTATTTTGTCATATAGTGGCAAAGATTTGGATGACAGTGAAAGGTTATCTCAAATTGCTTGTAAGTATCATATGTACAGTGCACAAACAGTATGGTTTCGTATGGAGCGTTTTGTTGTTACGAAACGCATTTTTTTAAACTCCTTCCCCATCTCTCGTAAGACAACATCTATACATTTTTTTTGTAGGGAACGTAACCCTCCCTTTGACACTCTATACCTCCCCAATAGAGCGTCCAGCTTTCCGTCCCGGGAAAAAAAATCTCGGAAATTCCAGGGATTTCCCTAAAAAAAAATTTCTTGTTTCCCGGGAAATTTACAATTTCCGAAATTCAAGCGGAAGTATACATTTTCCTATTTTTTTGGCACCAATGTTTTGAAAATATACAAGAAATATGAATGAGAAAACCTTATTTGATTTAATTCATTTCAATTGACTGTTCATATTAAACTAATCTGCTTGTCTGTAAATTGCATGTCAAGCTTAAATTGAGATAATAATTATTTAATTATTGTCTAGCTTTAATTGAGATAATAATTATTTCTGAAGTATTCACAAATGGGAATAATTCTTTCTTATTTGTTGGACAATAAAAATAAAGCTAATAGCTGAATGAAAATAAACTATTTTAGAGCAATTCCATGCCAAATAGGGAATCGGTTGTACCGGACCCTCTCCGATTACAATAAAACTTTTTCGACATGTTATCTTACGCTTATATAAGCCATTTTTGTGTATATGGAGCCAGTAGCACACGATAATGACATTTGAGAAGGGCGTAAATGTTTTAAATATTTTTGTATTTCGTAATTTAAATATTTCTGTATCTCGAAGCCGTTGCATCGTATCAAAAAGAGGTCAAAAACAAACTGGTAGGAAATTTGACGGGCTTTCCGAAAAAAACACACTGAAAGAAAAAAACATGCAATTTCTATGACATTTTTGGATTTTTATGTTTAAAAATCAAATTTGAAGGTGAGCTTACGATTTTTTTCGTTAAATTTTTTTGTGAAAATAGCCTAAGATAATACAAAAAGACTCACCTAAATAAATATAAAAATCATTTACTGAATTTGTGTTTTTGAAAAGTGCTCTAAACGTAAAATTTTTCAATAATCGAATATGGGAATCGATTTTCCAGAAAATTTTATATAAAAGTATCCATATCGACCACTGTCCTAAGTCCAATTCTTGTGATGTTACATCGGTTTTAAAAATATAAATGTTGAAAGAAATGGTTTTTTTATGGTTTCTGACAATTTCTTTATGACAGACTTGAATTTTCAGTCTTGTAAATATTTTTACCGGAAAGCTCGTCTAATTTTCCATAAGATTGTCTTTGAAGGCTGGGCAAGAAAAAATTGTTTAGTAGTTTTCTGGAAAACGTTATTTGCCGTGAAAAAACATATTTTATGCATTTTTTATACCAACTTTATCTGTCAATGTTTAAAAGCATTTTATACACATTTAAAAGCATTTTGTTTGGTTGTGGGGCATGAATCTTACTTAATTTCCAAACACATTGATTAAAATGATAATACTTCACAACAAAAAATACGAATGGCATTTTTTATACTTGATACGAAGTCAAAGACAGCATATAAAATTAGAATTTGTATATTTTCTTAAAGTTGTGTGATTTTTTTTTCAAGCAGTTTAAGCCATTAATTTATCCTCACACTCATTTTGACCAGTAATGATGCTTTTTCTACATATACAATTTTGTTACAAAATATTAATCAGAAGCGAAATCAGAATATATTTTGAAAAATTTCAAATTTCCCGGGAAATTAGTTGAATTTTTTATCTCCGGGGGATTGGACATTGATAATAATTTGTATTTTTAAATAATCAACTCATATTTCATAAATAACTCATAACTTTCCATTGCAATGTTAACACAGTTTCATGTTCTATCATTTTCTTTTTACATTATTTTACTCTGATATAGCAAAGTTATCTTTTTTTTCCAGCCCTCTCCATATCCCTTCCGTTTATGTTGGTCACTCTATTGATTTACCTGTGCATACCGGAGCTGCGTAATCTCCACGGGAAATGTCTCATAAGCTATATCTTTGCGATGATTTTCTGTTACTCAATTATGCTCTACTCAAAGTTGGATGATAAGCTGTACTACTGCTACTACCACCTTTACTTCTGGACCATGGCTGGATTTTTCTGGCTGAACGTGCTTTGCTTCGACATTTTCTGGACGTTCAGCAGTGGTGTGGTCAAACAAGGGGAAAGAAGAAGGTTCCTGTACTATTCGTTGTATGCGTGGGGGTGTCCGCTGATCCTGCTGGGACTGCTAGCTTTGATCGACAATACGAGTTTTGTTCCCGAGGATTTCCGGCCACAGATATCCGCGTATCATTGCTATTTTGGAGGTATGCTTCACTTCTTGGTCATAACTTAACGTGTATGTTTCACAACGATATTATCTAATTGCAGGTGAACACAGTAGAGTGAAAGCCTTCATTTATTTGTACTCCATATTGCTGGTGCTGATCCCTGTCAATCTACTATTCTTCGTGATAACGCTATCTCGCATCATCGGAATCCAACGTGCAACGGATGCGATTTTACAGCGTGGCTCACGACGCCACAACTCAAGTGAAAATCGTTACAGAATCCACCTGTACTTGCGGCTGTTTGTCGTGATGGGCGTCATGTGGATGTTCGAGGTGATTTCCTTTGGCGTTTGCCCGGAAGGATCTTGCATGCTTGTTACCGATATCCTGAACTGTCTGCTTGGGGTGTTTATTTTCCTGATGTTTGTGTGCAAGACCAACGTGAAGCAGATGATTCTCAAGAGGTAGCTGGATTATTTATTTATAGGTTTTCAATTCAAGTAATATACTTTAATAATTATAGGATATCAAAGGACAGCCCCCTGAGTCGCAGTAAATCGAACTACACAATTTCGACCAGTGTTACAAGTAGTACAAGGGAAGCAACCGTTCCACTACGTCAGATGAGCAGAATGGAGTCCTGTCTGGAAAAGTATTCAAACGATAGATATTCTTAATTGTAAATCAATGTTTTTTTTATTATATAATTGAATCAAATTACACATGAAATTTATATAATCTTACCGATGAAAAGATTGTTTAATGTACATCCAGTGAGTCTAAACAATTTAGTGATAAACTCGTTGACATAATGATCGGCAAGGTCGATTTAAAATAGAATATTCTTTGATGATTATAATAACGTTAATCTAACTCTTTGTATTAAATTAAATTACCAGTTCGCCCATCCCGGTTTGTTTAAATGAGAACTCAGGAATAGACAAATTTGAAAACGGTTTAAAAAAAAAATCAAAAATATAATGCTTATATTTATTTTTACACTAATGGCATTGTTTAGAAATACCGTAAACCGGGAACATTAATATGATTTCAATTTAGTTTAGGAATATTTTTCAACTGGTTAGCTTTGTTTGGAGCTTATTATTTTTAAAACACTCCCGCAAACCCGAGCAGACGGTAATAACAAAATTAATGCCATTCAATAACAAATACTGTTAAAATAACAGAAAGTGTAATGGAATCTTCTGGAAAAACCAATTTTTGCAAAAGTGTTTAATAACAGTTTATGTTATCATTACAAAATTTGTTATTTGTCTGATATTGGTTGAAAGCCAAAACAAATTTGGAATAACATTTTTCGTTATGGAAGAATACCTCCAACTGTTATCGGGATGATCGGATTAGTTGTTAAAATAACAAAAAATAATAACAAAAATTTGTTCGAAGAATAACTTAAAATGTTATTAGTTTGTTATTACAATAACAATCCAATAACAAAAAAATCATAACTGCGAATAACAAATCTTGTTATAAATAACATGAAATGTTATTGGCTTAGTATTATCAAATATCAAAAAAATGTTATTCCCACGTTATTTCCGTCTGCTCGAGATTCCCGTAAAATTACATATCTCTCGATGTTTGACAGTTGAGTAACGGGAAATGGCCGCAATTTTAAAACTATTTTTGTATTTTTGAACAAGAAATATTCAACTTTTTTAACTTCATTTGAATTGGAATTCGCAATGACATAGCACTGCTTACTAATTTAACGTTGGTTTCTACCAAGGCAACTTTCTGTGGAAATTGCCTTGAAAAATATTACTGATAAACTTGTAACTTCTTTATATGGCGAATTCTACATGCGGCAGTCATTAGTTACAGCGTGGTCGGTGCGGAGGGTTTTGTGGTTTAAATTAAAAAAATATTACAATCAATGGATATTTTTGGGAAACTTTTAACCATCCAAATTTTCGCGTTTTGTATTTCACTGGTGCTCGGTGAATATAGAACCGATCTACCATGTGAATTTATGGACTCAATCAATATAACGGAAAGCAAAAGAATCTACCCCGATGGGAGCATTCGTCACAATAACTTGCTTTACAAACCCCAAAATTACGCCTTGATCAACTACACGTTTCAATCGAACAACCGGATCGTTCTGAACAGTTCCTACTACCGGGGATGCATCTGTCAGGTGACGAACTGTGTGTGGCTTTGCTGTCACACGTACTCGGATGTCAATGGCATTCCCACTTGCATCGATCCTGAGTTTAAGGAGCTGCTGGTCGACGTCGTTAATCAATCTGGAGCGGTCTACGAGGTGGATTTGATTGGGAATAGTTCGCTGTGGAAAGCTTTAAGATATCCTTACGGAAAAAATAGATTTGGATTTTATCAAGACGAGTGGAGTATGAATAGTGTGAGTGTAACATAAAGAAGATTTATTTTTCCGTTGCTTGGGAAAAATGATAACCATTTCCCCTTTTCAGATTGGACATGTAAGTTCTTCGGTGGTAACAGTGTCGCAACAGTCATATTGCTTCAATAGATCACATATATTGTCCGAAATTTCTGATGATCTTAAAGGAACGGTGATAACTGTTGGTAAGATGAGCTAAACATAAGATTTTTATTTATTCATTATTACACTATTTGTTACATTTATTTAGTACATTAACTTTATTTTTTTTTCAGCCAACATCACGTCGATAGTCTTTATGTTACTCACACTTATCATCTATTTGTGCATCCCAGAGCTACGTAACGTCCATGGAAAATGTTTCATTTGCTATGTTTTCTCGATGCTTTGCAGCTACACATTGCTTGTCTTTACAAAGTTGGATTATAAATTGTACTACTGCTACTATTACCAATATTTCTGGATTATGGCTGGATTTTTCTGGCTGAACGTGCTGTGCTTCGATATTTTCTGGAAGTTTGGCAGTGATATTGTCAAAAAAGTCGAAAGAAAAAGATTTCTGAAATATTCCTTGTATGCATGGGGTTGTCCGATGCTCCTGCTGGGACTGATAGTTTTGATCGACAATACGAGTTTTGTTCCCGAGGATTTCAGACCAAACATAACCGCGGATCATTGCTACTTTGGTATTTTTTTTGAAAAATAGTATTCTTTTTATGTGTAACATTTCATCAAATTATTTTTCAGGTGATCTAACAGCCGCGGCTATCTATCTGTACTCGCTAATGATGGTGCTGGTTCTGGTCAATATTTTCTTTTTCGTGATGACAGCAATTCGCATCTTGAGAGTTCAACGTGCAACGGATGTAGCTTTACAGCGAGGCTCGCGACGGCACAGTTCCGTTGAGGATCGTTACCGAATCCACCTGTACCTGCGGCTGTTTGTCGTGATGGGAGTCTCGTGGATATTTGAGGTGGCTTCCTTTATCGCTTGCCCCGAGGGCTCATGTATGGATGATTTTCTTCACATGAATTCTTGGCTTGGGTTGATAATTTTCCTCATGTTTGTGTGCAAAACCAGCGTCAAGCAGATGATTGTTGAAAGGTATTTTGAGTTTTTGGTGCTTATTCCGATTTCCATGTAATTTTTTTCTTCTTTTTTTCCAGGATGGGCAACGACAAGTTCCAGAACCGAAATAAATCCAGTTACACAGTTTCAACAAGTTGCATCAGTGTTAATAACGCAGTCATTCCGATGCGTCAGTTGAGTGGGAAGGAGCCAACATTAGGGAATCATTCAGACAGCACATACTTTTATGAGGATCTTCATTAGTACAATTAAGCTGTTGTTATTTGAGAAAAATGTCTAATTTCACAAAATAAAAATGCTCAAAAATACATAAAATAACACTTTTAAGTTGAGACCATTGATCATTTTTGAAAAATTGATCATCATTCTAAAATGCTTTGTATTGAATTCAATTTAACGAATTTCTGCTCCAAAATTAATCAGCATGAGCCGGTTGTTGCCTTCTTGCACGGAGAAAACAGAGTTCCCAGAATCGTGAACAAGCGTTCATGAAAATGGGAACCACGAACAAAGTGTTTTTCAAAATCGTACCATGGGATTTGAACACTTTGTTCGTGGTTCCCATTTTCATGAACGCTTGTTCACGATTTTGGGAACTCTGTTTTCTCCGTGTGAAGCCACTGAAAGAATTTTTGATCTAAATCAATTGTGCTTCAAAATTTAAATTTCGCCTCGAGTAAGCACGTAAAAGTTTACCATTTACTGGCCAAAAAGATCAAATTTAATGCACTTTCGATCATAATTTCTATTTTGCGAGACCATTTCTCATCATTTTGGCGGCACACACATCCACACGCAAGACTGCTCAACGAAAGTTGCCATAAATATCTTTTCACTTGCGCTAACGTTTTCAAAGCGCTTAAGATATAAAATTGCTTCCAACTACCGGCAACATGTTCTTTTGCACATTAGTTAGTCACTCACTTGAAAAATAATCGCGAAACATGCAAATAATTTTCAAGCGCCAGAAAAAAAACAAACGCGCTGAGTCTTTTGACGTTTCAATTTTGACTACCCATTCCAATCGAAGGCTAAAGAAAACCGAGCGAGAAGCGAAGGCAAATAAAGAACAAAGGGTGGCCACCAACACCACCAGCAGCGCTTGTGGTGTTGCCAGGAAACTTTCTCTATAAATGCTACTTTTCGTGAGTGTTCGCTCAAAATTTCATCAATTTTGGCAGCACGAAGCAGACCCAAACGAGCGTTGGAAGAAAAAAAGAACTAAGCTGAAAATAGAAAAATGGGCGTGGCCCAATGCACACGACTGATTAGATTGCGTTTTTGAAATATTTTTTTAAAATGCTTGTAAAAGGAATAGCATAACTTTTAATAAAAGTGAAAATAAACAGAAATTTTCACAAAAAGTTGCTCTACTCGTTGGTGTATTTGGTTTTAGTGAATTTTAAGGAACACTCCAGATTATTCAGCATCATTCAAACACGACCGCTTATTATGCTTAAAATGGGTATATTTCCCTTAGTTGGCATCATTGATTAATGACGATTTCCATAACTTCGCAAGCAATGGGATAATCGTTACCAAAAAGTATCAGCATGTGCACGGAGAAAAAAGTGTTTTATCAAAATCGTGAACATCCGTTCATGAAATTTGGAACCACGAAAAAAGTGTTCAAACGCCATGGTAGGTTTTTGAAAATCGTACCTTGGCATTTGAACACTTTGTTCGTGGTTCCGAATTTCGTGAACGGGTGTTCACGATTTTGGGAACTCTTCTCTTCCGTGTGTAGGGCACTATTCTAAACAACTTGTAGAAGGAATTTGTGAAAATATTGATAGCGACGCAAAATGTATATCTTTGAACAAAAAATCATGGTGATGATAGAAGTCTTCACGTTTATAACAATTTTTACTGTGCACAGACTGTGATTTTATTTTTAGCTGTTTCATCTTTCACTAATCGAGCAGACAAAACGCCCCGGTTGTCATTTTGTGTTTGACTTCCGAGCGTGTTGGTAGTTTGTCGAGAATTTTCGGGGATATCATGATAGCCAATTTGAGGAATGTAATATTGCTGCTGCTAATGGCAACAATAGCAGCTGCAGAAGAATTTTCAATGATTACGAATTCAAGTGATGCATTGAATGATACAACGCTAGTTTTCGAAGACTATGTGCCATATCCGGATATTTTGAGTATAAGATGAATTAGATTATTTAGAAAAGATGTAACTGGAACTTCATATTTTTCAGCTGGCGTTTGCTGCATTTTGATGATGTTAATTGTTCTTTATTTGCACATAAGAATACCTACAATACGTGCAATTTTCAAATGCTCTCTATCAAGTTTTCTCGTAGGAATGATTTCACTCTACTTTAGTTTAATAATTCTGTACTCAACCGAGACTTTGATTCCATGCTCGATTATTGGATACATGATTGGATTTTCAATAATTGTGAGCGTTTATTGGTTCTCCGTTATGTGCTATGAAAGCTATGCCGCATTTAGTGGCCAAAAAATGAGTGTTATCAGGTGTTGCTTGTACGGTTGGGGAATTCTTGGAGCATATCTGATAATCTGTATGGCTTTGAATAACTTGATTGAAGATGTAACATTTAAACCACCTTTCGCTATATGGATTTGTTCTTTTGGTGAGTTTAATTACCATCTTTTTATTACAGTTTTGTTAAATTTCCATTCAACATTCCAGGCAACGATACCGCAATGCTGCTGTACTACGTCCTGCCGCTGTCGTTCCTGATGCTGGCCAGTTTCTGTTTGCTGGTGAAGACCAAGCTGCGAATCAACCAGATTGCCAGCCAGCCCGAGGATACCATTCGAACCGACACCAAGCTCGATCGCGAGCGGTTCTTCCTGACCGTGCTGATTTCCGTCGTGTTGGCACTTTCTTTCGCGCTGAACGTGCTTTCATGGGCTTTCCCGGACAACCACGTGTTGTACTTCCTGTCCAGCGTCTCGTTCTATGTCGTGGGGGTGGTCATCTTTTTCCTGTTTATCTGCAATCGCCACGTTGATCAGTGGTGCGGAAGATCTCGTTGAAAAAGATTTAGTAGAAAAAAAAAGTATGAGGAGACCAATAAACTGATGATCAAATGATTTTTTTAACCGATTTTAACCCCAATGAAATATAACGATTCAGTTCTGAAAATGTCGGGAAATAGCCTTTCATTAACATGCCGTTTTTATCCTGGAGTACTTGAAAAAGTACACCAAGGTATAATGTTGGGATTTTTTTTATTAGCATTGAAATAATTGAAATTGTATTTCAATTCTCAAAAACAAATTTAAGGCTACAATTTGCTGGGAATTCAATAAATTATTTTTAAATATAACAAGTTTAAAAATTATTCCTTCTTGGAACGGTTTTTTCAAAAGACCGGAACTCAATAAAAGAACCGCGGTTCTTTTTTTGTGAGCTATGATTCGATCGCTCTTTTAAATGAACCGGCTCTTTGAGCGGCTCGTTCTTTTTTTGCCTACCTCTAGTTTTGATGTTTTTGAAAAAAAAACCGGTATTGCTCTCTGATTTTTCAAGCCAACATTGAAGGGGGGCAATTTTGAAAAATATTTGCTGCTACTAAGCCCTCCTTCAAAATTGGTAGGAAAAATCAGGATGCATTTTTATTTAATTTAAAAAAAAAAATAATGGAATCAGAGTTCTAATCAACTTAAAACAATCTAAAATGCATTTTTCTGCATTAACAATCATATTTAGCATGTTTGGGCAATGATTTTTTTTAATGGAATGCCAATGTACAGCATCGTAAAACTTTTTTTTTCTCGAAAAAAAAAATCCGTCAATATTTTTTTTATAGGCCTAATATTGATTGTTTAACCTTTTTGAAATGTTAGTCTTGATTTAAAAAATTTGAACATATTTTTTTCGAAAAGATCAGAAAATTTCACGAATGTTACATATTTTAACATTGAAAATCGGACCATTAGTTGCTGAGATAACGACGTTAGAAAATGGTGGGTTTTTTGGGTGAGATTAAAAAACATAAATTTTCCTGTTTTTAAACCTTTGCATGGCAATATCTCTGCAACTAAGGGTCGTATCAACAAAGTTCAAAAAAGCAAAATATAGAGAATTTAAAAAATAAATTACTGCGTCTTTTTTGAAAAAAGTTACCTAAAATAACTATAACTTGAAAACGGCGCACTTTATCAAAATTTCACTTCAGTACTTTTTGAATGCAAATTCGAATTCGAAAATGAAATTAAAAAATTGTATTGATTCTAAAAATCATAACTCGGTCAAAGATTTTTCGCCCATTCTGGAAATTTCTAAAAAGTTGGCATCAAGTCCCCTAAAACATATCAGAAAAAAAGTGTTTTTTTGCAAATCAAGTTTTAGTGACAAAAAGTCAATCAAAGTCAATCACCGAATATTTTTTCACCGTGTATCATATTTTTTCAGTGTAGTCCTCATCCATATATACAACTTTGCCGAAGACACCAAATCGATCAAAAATACCTTCAAAAGGCACGGATTTTTGAATTTTTACATATCATTTTTGTATGGACAGTTGCCAAATTTGTATGGAAAATTTTATGGGCAAACTAATGATGCAAAATGGCTTCTTTGGGCATACCGAAGGCACCAAAAAAGTTTCAGCCGGATTAAAAAATACTAAAAATATCGAATGACCGAAATCTCAGAGAATTGCTCTCTTATTATTTATTATTTGTTTTTCAAGGTGGCGAATGGATTCCGTTTTTTTAACAATAATAATAATAATAATAATAATAATAACGATAGTAATAGTGCTGATTAGTCTGTACCATTTTAAGATTATGTAATTCTAGATGCTCACTTCTTAAATGATAGATTATTATGTTGAATACATGTTTTCTTGGACAAGAAAAAAAAACAAATGCTCATTTAATTATAGGTAATTTATTTTTTCAATGCATGCAGTTTGTACAAAAATTTTCCACGAACATTTTTCTCAAAGAGAAAAAGTAAATTTCAACACTCCAGAGTCGAGATAACAATGTTTTTCATGAAAAGTGCCAATTTTCAAAATTTCTCATAATTCATATGCTTTGAAAATATAATAATCATATATTGAATAAATAAATATAAAAGTAAACAAGATTTCATGAGTTACTTATTCCTAAGGAAACCCCAAAATAAGAAAAGATTGGGTTTTCATTAAATGATACATGTTGTCCACGTTACCACATTCATTTTCTGCCACTACTACATGCTATCCACTACCCTGATGCTCCCTCCCCATTCCTCCACTATGGGAGTATGGGAGCGTTCTTGTATCACGAATTTATTCATTTGGTGTTTTAAGACGTTCCCTCCCCCAAACACTACCGTCAACCCCTGCGTTACGTGATACAAGAACGCTCTCTACAAAACTAAAATATAAAATATCGTCATCTGGGACAAATCGGGACACACAGTCTTGGACGTTTGATATTCGAAAAATTAGTTTTGATTTTTAATCTATAATTTTGGACACCACTGAGTTCAAATCCCATTTATTTCACATTAATTAGTTCACCATCAATTCTACATTGTCGTGCTATCTTGTCGCACGTCGCTTTTTGACGTTCCGAGAAAAATGGGTTTTCATGTTTGACCTCAAAAAATATAGCACTAAATGTAAACAATAACAAACACGTTTTGTTTGGTTAAGCAATTTGTGCATTGTCCTGAAGTTTGGTTGAATTTGGTTGCTGGAGTCCCGAGTTATAATTACAAATGGTTACGGTTGTCGGGCATGTACGTGTGTTAAAAGCGTTCTGACCTCAATTTTCAGGCTGTGTCAAGATAGCACGACAAGGTGGAGACTTTTTTCAAATGAAAAGTGACAACAATGCACGGAGTTTTTTTTCGGTTTTTATTAAATGTCTCAGGATTGAAATCGAATTTTGGGAATCTGTGAAGGTCAAAAAGAGATGCATTGCAAGCTGGCGTTCTTAACTCAATTTGGCCCAAAATGGACGTGCGACAAGATAGAACGACAATGACGATTTGCTTATAGTAACGATCAAACGTACCTACAAATTCGCTGTCATTACGCGTTCTTCCCGCGAATGCTTTCACCCCCATCACGGTTCATTTCACCAACGGCGTCGTCGTCGTCGTCGTCGATCCACGGACGACGATCACCCGCACCCAGAGCGAATGAATGAAATTTTTATTTTTAGGCGATCGCGATCGCGCACTTATCAAAGCCAGACAAAAACAACCACGGCGCTTGTCTCGCGGTGTCATTCTGATCTTGACTTCCAAACTAGACTGTGAAATTTTGTCCCTTCGGGTTGAATTTACTTTATTTTTGTGTAGTGATATCGATTTGAGATATGAGGATTAAGTTAAAAGATTGTGTGCTAATGTTGCTGATGGCAACGCTAGTAGCAGCAGATCCAGAGAAAGCAGCTCCTAAAGATGTCTTGGAGGAAGATATTCTACCCTATCCGTATATCTTGAGTAAGTCGCACTTTTGAAGCCATGCGTGAGTGTTGCTCAAATGTGTTCTCTTTCGTATTCTTTTAGCCGGTGTTTGCTGCATTTTGATGATGCTGATCGTGCTATATTTGCACATTCGAATCCCCCAGATTCGTTCGATCTACGGTTGGGCGCTGCCAAGTTTTCTCGCTGGACTGATAACGCTGTACTTTAGCTTCGTGATCATGAACTCCCACGTAACGGCTATACCGTGCTCGGCGTTGGGATACATGCTCGGGTTCTCCATAATAGTTTGCATTTGCTGGTTCAACGTCATGTGTTACGATTGCTACGCGGTGTTCAGCGGTCGCACTCGAAGCTTGGCCAGATATTGCCTATACGGGTGGGGTCTTCCGGGGGCTTACCTGGCCATCTGTCTGACGCTGAACAATTTGAACATTCTGGAAGAGAAACTCAAGCCACCGTTTACGTTCTGGGGATGTGCCATCGGTAAGTTTTGGTCAATTCTCCAACAACCTCCCTCCAAAACCACTTCCCTTCTTCAGGCAACGAAAATCAAACCGCCGATCTGCTGTACTTCTTCCTGCCGATGACGCTGCTGATGGTGGTGAACGTGGTTCTGCTGGTGAAGACTAAGCTGAAGGTCAACAAAATTGTCAACCAACCGGAGGACACCATCCGCACCGACACCAAGCTCGACCACGAGCGCTTTGGGTTGACGGTGCTGATCTTCATTGCGATGATCATCTCGTTTGGGCTGGACATGTTCTCGTGGGCCATGGAGGATTACGAGTGGCTGTACTTTATGTCCAACGTTTCGGTGTACATGCTGGGGGTGATTATATTCTTCCTGTTCATTTGCAACCGTCACGTTGATCAGTGGTGCGGAAGGTCGCATTAAGTGTCGAACGATTGTTAAAAATGACCCAAGATCTTGAAACGAAAACCTGACTAACGACCACTTTTCCAAAATGACGACTGATGAGTTAATGACGACGAATGCAAATAAACCTCGCTTAACCGAGTGCTGTGAATCCATTTAATGGGTTGAAAATGATTTTTGTTTTGCTCGAACTTCATCTTTATTTTCTATTATATCAATTTAAATGTTTGATGATTTGTACATAAAACAATATTTTTAAACGCAAATTGTCTAAATTATTACCTCAAACAAAAAACCCCGATGAACCGTTAAAAAATCAATAAGATGTAACACCAGGTTTATTATTACATTTGAAATATTGATTGACTTCATGATTTTGTGGTAACGACACAGTCAAGTTTCATTTCCTCTAACGCTGTTCAACTAGAAACTTGATAAACTTTTTTCTGTGCCATCTGTGGTCGAATAGCGTGAACTTTTTTTTTTGTCGGGCATGCGCACTACAAGTTATCTAATTCTTGCTTTGGAACGTAAGCTTTTTGCAAAAGCACACCCATGGGATAAAATGTTCGAATATTTGACTGTTTGCTTTATCCACATATTTCAAAGTGTTACGTTGGAATTTTTCAAAGCATTTTTTTTATAAAACCATCAATTATTCCAAACAAATTGTTCGACATGTTTACAAGAAAAAGCGTGGAACAAGATTTGAAAACATAGTAACTTAATATTTGGTTAAGGATTGTGAAGACTATTTAGGTGTAATATAAAATATTATTTTTTTATAAACTGGCTTTAACAATGAAAAATCTGTGGCATGTTTTTAAATTATTTATTTGCGATTAACGACTACTTAACTCTAGAGTCATTTGGGTCTGATACATGGAGTTTACAATCAAAACTATCTGATCTGATTTTTTTTATAAATAAGGCTGAAACAAATATTTTCAAAAGTTTTTGTCACCCTTCAAAATCGGCGTGAAAAATTAAGGGGCAATTTTTTTTTTCAAAAAACTTCAAAATTTAAGTGCAATCATCTGAAATAAATTTCATCATTCATTTTTAGCATGTTTGGGTTAGTTGTAAAATGTTTTGAACTTTTGAAAGCTGTCGATGTACAGTACGGAAAAAAGCTTTTTTTTCGCTAGAATTTTTGTTTTCGTCAAATCTCGCTTTTTTTGATAAGGCTGGTACAAATTTTATTTAAAGTTTTTGTCAAACCCCCTCCCCACCAAAGTTGGCCCGAAAAATCAGAGGAAAATTTTTTTTTTTTCAAAGCATTTCAAAATTTCAATGGAAATTTTAGTGCAAGTTGAAATTGATTCAAAATGCATTCCCCTGCGTTTGAAATTATTTTTAAGCATGTTTGGGTTGATTTAAACATGTTTTGAATTTTTGAAAATTTTTGATGTTTTATATCGCATTAAGTTTTTTTTTCATTTTTTTTTGGTTTCGTCAAATTTTACTTTTAAAACCACTGAACTAGTGTAAAATGCATTTTAAAACACTTTTTGCATGCAAATGTTGAGACTTAGCTTGTTATTTAAAATTTTATATTATTATTTTTTTTAAATTAAATTGCGTTTTCAAAAGGAATTTTGAAAATTTGCTGTTTTAATTTTTACTAAATTGGCAAATTTTACAAAAATAAGGCGGAACAAGGATAATTATTAGAAAAATTATAAATATTTCTGGATTAAAATTAAATTTTTCAAACATAATACTTCTTATAAAATGATATATTTCACATTTTTTAAAGTTATTTTACAAATTAGATTTAAAAACTTTTTTTGTTATTTTTAATAAATCTTGACCCGCAGTTTCTAAAGCTTTTAAAAGCTTCATATAAAAAAACCGATGTAATAATTTAGATGATCTGAATGTGTTCTAAACGAAATCAATCAAGAATATCAAAATACAGTGCAAGAATCTAGCTCAAATAGCTGTTTCAATTCGCCCCATGTGTCCCGATTCACCCCAGATGACGGTACGCTATCAAAGTGGTAAAGTAAAGTAAATCTTTCCCAGTTCCTGAGGGGAACACCCTTGAAGAGTATCGGGGCCGGCATTTACAAAGCGGATTCAGTGGCAGTTTCATTCTCAACTTAATGTTAACATGTTAAGGTTAATGTTAACATTCCATAGGTCGCCTTCCTAAGGTGTCGTGATAAGGTCCAGTTTGTGACGATACACTACCTTCCCTTTACTAAGCAATCGAATCCAGAAGAGAAACGATCACCAGTTGTGTTGGTCCGAGCCGGGATTTGAACCCCGATCTACCGCTTACTAGGCGGGAGCGTTACCACTAGGCTATCAAAGTGGGTATGACCAAAAAGGCACCAAATTTCCAACTCATCGACATTTTGAAATGCAAATTTGTTATTGTTAAAAAGTACGCAAAGGGGTCGTACCGAAATTATCATTTAGGACAAAGTTTCACGTAAATCGAAGAAGGTAAAAGTGGTGAAAGTTGATAAAAAGTACCCATAATTAAGATGAGTTTAATTCACTCGTTTGTGAAAGTAAAATTACATAATGGTTCTAATTTTCAATATTGATTTATATTACCATGATTTTGTGATTGATTTTATGCACAAGACTATTAAGTTAATGTTTTTTTTTTCGGTGCAATTAAAATCAAACGTTTTTTTAATGTTATCAATTCAGTGAGTCCAATAGAACACCAATCTCATACCGGTAAAAATAGTGGACAAATACTAAATATCTACAGGACTCGTAAGGTCCCCGCCTAGACCGTCACGTTGTGTCAACCAATTTGCCAATACACTTCCTTTCTTCAAGTGTAGTCTTTCTGTAGGTGTGACCTTTTTTTATGCTGCTCTTCTCTGCCCTCCAACCCCAAAAGCTTTTTCCAACCTCTACAATCTTTTTTTCTTTCTCTTGCGGTTCTCATCGGATTGCAGTATCAAGAACCGGGTGTCCTACTTAGTATTCTGGAACCGTTTTGGCTTTGCTACAATATGTGAGGGGTTTCCTCTCGGTGTGTGCGTTTGCACCAAGGATCATGCTCTCGGAAAATCTTATTATTGCCCTTCCGGTGAGAGGACTTCCTCGTCGTCGTCGTCGGGACATGCCACTCAACTACGACGACACGCTTCATGGCATAGTAAAGTGGTGGTGGTGGTGGTGGTAATTTGTTTGGCCAAACAATTTGCACTGCTAATCCTGACATTGTCTTCGTACCGGAAGGCTGTCACGGAAAAGATGACAATCGAAGCACGAAGTTGTGGTGTGATTGATTTTGATTAAGCGCGTGATGGCAGCACTAGCATACGGCGAGGGAAGGATATATTTGAAACAGTATTCCTTTTTCCTTGTGTTGAAACCTGTAAAAAGATAGTTTAGGATTTGCTTTACAAATAAAACTAATAATATTCAATTGAATTCGAGTTTTTGGTTAACCCCATGCGTAAACTAGTTGTATACGCCACTAATTTCAAAATTAAACTTTTTCTGCTGAAGTCTGCATAGTGTCATACCTGACCATCTCTTTAACAATTATTTTTTCAAAAGTTTGGATGAATAATGTTTTTAAAAAGGTAATTGCAGATAAATTCTGGGGTACATTTTTTCAGAGATGAAAAGGGATAACAAATAATAAAAATACAAACGTACTGATAACAATTTTAATTAAAAACACAATATTTTATCAAACGCTGTTTGCACATAAAATTACATTGCAGTTTGAAAGTTTTTTGAAATAATATGTCTTTTGCTCCTCGATTTTTTTTGGACCGTACTTTTTTGAAAACAAATGTTAGAAACACAGTGGCAGTCTCCCTGAATAGTAAAATAACATTCTGGGCAACTAAATTTGAAAATTAAATTTTAATTTTGTCAAGGTCAATGTAACGGAATATGAGATATCTTTTAACATATTTTTTACAAATTTAAAGTTAAAAAAAACTTCTAAATTTGGAATGGTGAAGCACATTTGATTCGAAAATCATTCATAAAAACTAAGAGATACTTTCATACATTTTTTTAAATGAAACTAGAGGTTCAATACAGTGAAAACAATGTAATATGCGTTTTGCTGCGTTTATAATCAATAAAACTTTTGGGCTTGCTAAAAAATATAATGCACAGTAGTGAATTTCATTGCAGAGAACAATTGTTTTTTTTTTCGCAGATGATAAGTTGTATTGTGTTTCTTAACCCTCTAACGCTAAACTTTTTTTTTCAAATTTTAATTTTTCTCGTGTTCAGAAGGTAATTTTGAGCAGCTTTTGTTCCACAAAAAACATTACTTCTCTGATTTTTATGTTTTTCTTGCAACATTTTTAGAATTTTTATTTGCATTTTTTATGATTATTTTAAGCTTTGTTCGTTTTTCGCTTATTCTGACGCCTCCTATCATTACTTTTTAAAGCCACTTCTTCAATGTTTTGCTTGTTTATAACATTTTCTACTATAGAATGATACCATTACCATTTAAATTTATAAAAATGCGTAGAGTCATAGTCTGGTACACATTTTTCACATAGAATATAGTACATTTTAGTAAAAAAAAACTCTGCCAAATTTCACACCAGATTTTTTTTAACTTTGTCAAAGTCACATGTAACAAGTTAAACTTCCAAAACTGCTTTTTTAAATTTAATAGCCTTTCATTCCAATGCTTAGGCTTCATCCATAAAGTACGTCACGCTAAAATCAGCCAAAGTTTACCCCCCTCCCCTTCTTTGTCACACTTTTCCTATACTTTTAACACGCAATGTCACACTTGCTCAGACCCCCCCTCCCCCCCTAGAGCGTGACATACTTTATGGATGACGCCTTATTACAGATCAAAAATATGCTGAAAATTATTTTTTTTTAGAATTTTTAGATTGATGTTAAAATTCATGAAATAAATTGTTAAAAAACAACTTTTTTGGTACAAAATGCACTTGAAATTTTTACACATTTTTTTTTGCATTTTCTCGACATTGACTAAAGTGAAGGGACTTAAGGTTTAATCTTAAATTTCAAAGGCCAACTGTTTTTTTTTTCATTTCATGTCCTTGGATTTGGATGTGATCGAGGGAAGAGAAGTGAAAATAAAATTCTATGCCAAAAACAGTATTTCGATGCCTCTGTGCTCTCTTCTTCTAATCTTGCTGTTTTTTTTCTATCTAAGAGAGCACAGAGGCATCGATCTAGCAGAAAAAAAGTGTTTTTTGATAGAAATTCTAAGTGTCCTTAAAATAAAAAAAAACTGTTTTAAAATGTTTTAGGCATAGATATTACTTGCTTTTGAAAGGTTTATAAAAAAAGTGAAAAATAAAGCCATACATATGAGCCATTGGGATGAGAAACAAAAGGCCGAAAGACATAAGGTCGAATGGACAAAACTTCGAAAGGACAACATCATAATTTTAACAAATATTTGCCTGTGTTTGATATTGATTTTGATTATCAATTTGTTTTAGAGTCAGAAATGTATGATAATTAGTTTTTCATTTGACAGAGACTCAGCTTTTCAAACCCTTGAAAAATAATTTGCAAATCAATTACGACCAAATTGGTCCTCGAGAACCCATCTAATACCATCAGTCATTAAAAAATTCCTACCATTCCAGCTTCTAAAAACCTCAACTCTACCAATTCCACCTGAAGCAATGTTCTCACCCTCCCCCTTCCTATTCGTCCTGATCCCAAAAGTGCACCCCAAAATTCATCTTTTCATCCCCTCACAACAAAACCCCTCAAACAAAAAAGGACACTTCACAGGGACTCACTCCTCCGTGGACATGAAAAAGCATCCTCTCCCACACTACTGTTTCGTCTAATTCAATTTCAACTTTTGTGGTGGTCTCGTCCCTCGCTCATTGTCGTGTCGTTTACTCCTGAGTGGAAAATTATGCAAATTTTCGGCCGTCGGTCGGTTCCTTCGCCCAGGACAGGACTCTTCAATCCACATTGCTTTTCACCCACGATTAAGTCGATTATTTGACGGGATAAATTTCATTTGCACGCAGCTCAACAGTGTGACACGGAGGGCACAACGAAAAAAAAAAAAGAAAAGAGCTGGGGTGAAGGAAGGAAAACGCCGGGAAAATGTCATTCCAGCGAAGATTATCTCAGATAATACGATTTTTTGCTATTTGCTGGCGCTCTTTTACGTGTTTGAAGCGGAGCAAAATTTGCTCCGAATCCGAGGGGTTTACCCGTTTTTTTGCGTTCACGACGTTGTGTTGACGGAAACTGGGCAGTTTTTTTGTCAGTGTCATCTCGACGTGATGATGTTAGGGGAGTGGAGGTTGTGTGGGGCTCACTTTTTGAAAATTTGTTTTTAAGTCATTAGATAGTGTAAAGTAGAGTAGATTAGAGCTAGAGCTAGAGCTAGAGCTAGAGCTAGAGCTAGAGCTAGAGCTAGAGCTAGAGCTAGAGCTAGAGCTAGAGCTAGAGCTAGAGCTAGAGCTAGAGCTAGAGCTAGAGCTAGAGCTAGAGCTAGAGCTAGAGCTAGAGCTAGAGCTAGAGCTAGAGCGAGAGCTAGAGCATAGGAAGAGCCTAGAGCTGAGCTAGAGCTAGAGCTAGAGCTAGAGCTAGAGCTAGAGCTAGAGCTAGAGCTAGAGCTAGAGCTAGAGCTAGAGCTAGAGCTAGAGCTAGAGCTAGAGCTAGAGCTAGAGCTAGAGCTAGAGCTAGAGCTAGAGCTAGAGCTAGAGCTAGAGCTAGAGCTAGAGCTAGAGCCAGAGCTAGAGCTAGAGCTGAGCCTAGAGCTAGAGCTAGAGCTAGAGCTAGAGCTAGAGCTAGAGCTAGAGCTAGAGCTAGAGCTAGAGCTAGAGCTAGAGCTAGAGCTAGAGCTAGAGCTAGAGCTAGAGCTAGAGCTAGAGCTAGAGCTAGAGCTAGAGATCTAGCTAGAGCTAGAGCTAGAGCTAGAGCTAGAGCTAGAGCTAGAGCTAGAGCTAGAGCTAGAGCTAGAGCTAGAGCTAGAGCTAGAGCTAGAGCTAGAGCTAGAGCTAGAGCTAGAGCTAGAGCTAGAGCTAGAGCTAGAGCTAGAGCTAGAGCCAGAGCTAGAGCTAGAGCTAGAGCTAGAGCTAGAGCTAGAGCTAGAGCTAGAGCTAGAGCTAGAGCTAGAGCTGAGCTAGAGCTAGAGCTAGAGCTAGAGCTAGAGCTAGAGCTAGAGCTAGAGCTAGAGCTAGAGCTAGAGCTAGAGCTAGAGCTAGAGCTAGAGCTAGAGCTAGAGCTAGAGCTAGAGCTAGAGCTAGAGCTAGAGCTAGAGCTAGAGCTAGAGCTAGAGCTAGAGCTAGAGCTAGAGCTAGAGCTAGAACTAGAGCTAGAGCTAGAGCTAGAGCTAGAGCTAGAGCTAGAGCTAGAGCTAGAGCTAGAGCTAGAGCTAGAGCTAGAGCTAGAGCTAGAGCTAGAGCTAGAGCCAGAGCCAGAGCTAGAGCCTAGAGCCAGAGCTAGAGCTAGAGCTAGAGCTAGAGCTAGAGCTAGAGCTAGAGCTAGAGCTAGAGCTAGAGCTAGAGCTAGAGCTAGAGCTAGAGCTAGAGCTAGAGCTAGAGCTAGAGCTAGAGCTAGAGCTAGAGTTAGAGTTAGAGTTAGAGTTAGAGTTAGAGTTAGAGTTAGAGTTAGAGTTAGAGATAGAGTAGAGTAAAGAAAAGTGAAAAATAAATGTGTATCATTAAAAGAAAAATTAAGGATCTTTTGCATTTCAAACCCCGCCCTCCCCTAGCAAATCCCAAGCGTTGATGAGGGTTATTTCGTGGTGGGTTCCATCAGCAGAAGAGTCATCAGCAACCAAAAAAAACACAAGAAAAAACCGAGCAGCTTGCAGCTCACTGCTAGACTGAGCTTGGGCCCAAGTCGTTCAGAAAGCTATTCATCGTTCTTCATCCAGTCGCCTGGCAGGGCAGGGCAGCCACCACACCGAAGAAGGTCCACGTGAATTCCACGCAGTCCTAATTCGCGATTCTTTGCTGGGCTCAATTTGCATTTAGATTGCGCCCTGAATAGTGTCTTGAGAAAACAATAATAATCCGCGTAATGCGAGGGGTTTAACATGAATAAACTTGAGGGAATAAAATCTGAGAATAAGGAAGTTTTAGTTGGTGTCTCGAGAGTTCTTAAAATATTTATTAAAATAAATTGTGATTGAAAAACGATTCAATGTTTGAATTGTTTCATTAAAACCTGATCAAATTTAAAATTGTCACACTGCAATGTGGGTTTAGACAACATTTGTCTAATTTTAATTGCTCATGAAAAGCCTATTCCAATCTGATTTATTGCACCTTTGAACCATTTCTTACACTTCTTCATCACAAATAACCCAGAAGAGGTGTGTGACAGAATTTACATGGCCTCTTTCATGGTCAAAAGTCATTCACTTCTGTTGAATATTCTGAGTGTACAACGGAGCTTTCGTTCTTACAAACCAAAATTGGGATAACAGACATCGACCTCTTACGGGCTCCTATTCTCTGTAGGGCTTAATACGAAACATTTACAATAGTTAAATATTACCCTAAGCCAGTGTGCTATGTGGGCAACACCTTCACTGAACATCAACGCACAATTGTCCTTTATCAGCTTCTTCTAATTACAAGTTTTTCAGGTGAGACATTTAAGCCACTAAAATGCAACTTTCCACTTTCAATTTCGAGCTCAGGGCGTTCCAAGCACGCCCATACATGCCACTTGGTCAGCCTCTCTCGTAAAAGATTGTATCCTGTTTTAGCTTGAATATTTAATCACGTGGAAAATGTGAATCTCCTTCACACTTACGGTCGTCCAAACCTCCCCCTGCCCTCGCCCTTCTAGTACATCAGGTCAGTCTGGCTGGTCGGGACAGATGGATGGAGTCTGGCCCAGCAGAACTGGAACCTCCATGGCAAACTTATGGCTAGTGGTGGCTCATCGCTTTATGAATGGCTTCTGAAACTTGCCAGATTATGGCCGGCTAAACGAGGCCACAAGTGTGTGTGTGTGTGTTTGTAGGTGACTGCCACCCGCCCAGCCAGGAAGTGCCACTCTGAGACAACTGAGTTCCGGAAGCGACTTCTAGGACAGGAGTTCTAGTTGGAGGGATCAGGAGTGCAGCAGGAAATAAATCGTATTATAGCCCTCCCCCCCCCCTCAACCCGCTTGTCTTCTTGTCTGTGGCTACGGGGAAAGGGACTCGGCTAGGACAGCTTTATGGTCCGCTTGGAAAATGATAAATGTTTAATTTTAATTTAAATTCCTTGTCCAACGGGTGTCGTTGGCGATAGTGGATTTTAATAATTTTGTCAATTGATGTCACCATTAGACGTTTACAAAATGAGCTTGGATGTGTTTACTGCTGTTCTGAGATTGCAAATTTATGTGAAATAAATTGGATTAAAACTTGATTATTCAACAATAAGATCCCTTGTAAAGTATATCTACAAAACAGGCAAAGTAACGGTAACAAGTAAAGTTAAAACTTATGCGATTTAAAATCCAACTCATCCAACTCAACTAAAAAATACGCAAAGCAAAAAAGTAAAAAAGCAAAAAAGCAAAAAAGCAAAAAAGCAAAAAAGCAAAAAAGCAAAAAAGCAAAAAAGCAAAAAAGCAAAAAAGCAAAAAAAAAAAAAAAAAGCAAAAAAGCAAAAAAGCAAAAAAGCAAAAAAGCAAAAAAGCAAAAAAGCAAAAAAGCAAAAAAAAAAAAAAAAAGCAAAAAAGCAAAAAAGCAAAAAAGCAAAAAAGCAAAAAACGAAAAAGCAAAAAAGCAAAAAAGCAAAAAAGCAAAAAAGCAAAAAAAGAAAAAAGGCAAAAAAAAAATGTTTTCAAATATAGGTTCTATTGACTCAAAGTTGAACTCTCACAATACTTTTTTTTTAATTTTCGAAAAATTTTAATATGTTTTGAAGACTAATAAGTACATCTTTTGAGCCACATTTTATGATGCTACAAAATCTGGTTTAGTATTTATAATTTTTTGAAAAATTGTACTTTTTGGAAAATATCGAAAATTTGGACAAAAAAAATATTAAAAATTATTATTTGAAGCATAAACGAAATTGCATTCGAAAAGTAATACAATTTTTATGGTAAAATTTACCATTTTCAACTAGTGGTTACATTAAGGTATGAAGTGTCGTTTTTTAACAGTTTATTGAGTTTAATAAATAATTCTTGAAAGAAACGCATCACTGATGAGTTTTTTTGTGAATTTTGCGAATTGTTCTGATCATTTTAATAAAAATATACAATTTTTAAATTTGTTTAATATGAAATAAGGAGAGCAAGCTATTTTAAACCTTTTCAAAAGGTAAGCTTGATTTTAACATTTTGAAATTATTTTCATTGAAGAGATCAGCAAATTTTACAAAAGCTTAAATTTTACATTGCAAATCGGACCACAGGCTAATTAAGTGACACTTAGAGAAATAAATGTTCATCGATTTGAATTCTATGTGAAGCTGTAAATCAGAAACTAATTGCCAGATTTTGAAATTTCGAGAGAAAATTTTATTGGACATTATCAAAAACTATTTTTTAAATGCAAACAAACGAAAAAAAAAAACCCCCAAAAGTAGCTATAATTTGAAAACGGTACAAATTTTTGTAGAGAACTTTTTGATTGCTAATTCGGTTATGCATAGAAAAATATTTGTAGTAGTTTTTTTTGTCCAGATTTTCGATATTTTCAAGAAACTTTCTCTCAATCCAGATTATGCACCATTACGCACGCAAATAAATAAAAAAGTTTAAAAAATGAATTTATGAGCCATGGTTTCAACATTTCAATGAAAAAAGTGTTTTAAAGTGCATTATACACCTGTCCAGTTGTTTTGCAATCATTAGTTTCCAAAATATCTAAGTATTGACGAAAATTTTATTTTCGTGAAAAAAAAAGTTTTTGTGGTTCTGTGCATTTGAACTTCATAAAAATTTAAAATATTTTAAATCCAACCCAAACATGCTAAATATGATTATCAATGCAAAAAAATGCATTTTAGATTGTTTTCAGTTGATTTAACTTCTGTTTTTATTGAAGTTTTGAATTTATTTTTTAGTATTTTTTTTTTGCGCGAACGCGTTTTCCTTGAACCTATTAATTACAAAAATTTCTAATCATAACCTACAACTATGCCGAAGACACCAAATCGATTGGAAAATCCCTTCTCAAGGTACAGAATTTTATGCATTTACATACCAATTTTGTGTGACTAGCCCCCAAAATAGTATGGAGACTTTTTTGGAAAAATAACTAATGATGCAATATGACTTCTTTTGACGCAGGAAATGCATGTACAAAGTTTCATCCAAATCAAAAGATGAAAATTTAAAAATCCCTAAAAAAAGTTGTGAATTCGGAGAGAACTACTCGCTATTAATTATGAAAAATATTTTCATCAGTCTTACTGCCTTTAACATTGGTTGAACATGTTTTCTATTATATCAAAACTGTTATAAAGAGCGTTTTTTTTTGTAAATCAAACTCACATGGAATAGATATAAGAAGGGCAATTTTTTCAGCACTCGAGTGAATCATTTTCGTAAACAAAACATACGCACTTCCCCCAGTTATCGAAGTCATTCAACCATTCTCGCATGATTCACTCCACCAAAACACCAACTCCAGCACACAACTACCATCGCACCACGATCCAGCCGGTCTTCTCTTCGCGCGTTGTAACCGACATCCCTGATGACGACACTCCACACCACGAAGATCCCCCTTAAAAGCACCACAAACAAAGGTGCGCTCTGCTGGATGACTGACTGAACTGGGGCCAACAAACGTTAACAGCACCATGTTAATGACAAGTTGGAGTTCTTTTTTGGACGCGCGATTCGCGTTCATTTCGTGCTCGGAACTTGAACGACAAACATCAAAACGATGATCAAAGGCCTGTTTTTGGTGGCGGCGGCGGTTTTCGTGGGAGTTTTTGGTAAGTACATGAGTTGTGTGATTCATGGTGAAATTTAGTAACATGTTTTTGACCATCTCAACAGCCAATGAAGTTCAGCTGAACAAAGGAAATGTTGCTCTGGAACCGTCAGCTCGTCTCCCGAGAAGTGCTCAACAAACTAATCTTCCCGGATTTCCCAACTTTGTACCGTAAGTTCTGCTTGAAGCTTCTTAACTAACCAAATTTTAATCCAATTCTTAACTATGTTTTAGTCCCGGCTTCGACAACTCCAATATAGTGTCCCAGCATACCGATAGCAACAAAAATGGCTTTGCCCAGACAACAATCTACAAGTCCGATAACGGAATGGGTTCGTCTTCTGTGTCCGTTGCCAAATCGGTAAGAGTTCCTCTGCTGATCATATGCAGAAGTAGCTAATTAATTACATAAAAACAATCTACTTTTAGGCCTCCTCTACCGTCCAGCTGTCCTTCAGTTGTCTGATTGTGTTACTTGCAGCAGTTCCGCAGCTATTAAAGTTGTTTTAAGTGCTAAATTGTTGCAGTATTTATCGTTTTTACAGAGAGAAACAAGTGATAAAAATTTACAAACAGTGCTAAGAGAATAAACAAACAAGAGATGCTAAAACTTGTCTGCGTAGCGTTGTTTTGTGGTTGGATGTGTGGGAAGGTAATGTCGTATTTTGCGTCAAGGTCAGATGGGACAAGAACGCCAACCAGTGGCGAGTTCATCGCTCAATGAACTTGGAATAAGGCGTTATTGCGTGAATAGCAGCCAGCAGTTGTTATGCTTCGATGCATAGTAGAACTTGTTTGGCTTGTATGGGTTCCTTTGAATGTTTTGTTTTGTCTTGTTCTATACAAAAATCGCATGCAAAAGCATGCACATCACCTTCGTCGAAATAAACACTTAATATTACACACTGCATGTACAATTTTTGCAAACATTAAAAAAAGTTGCAACCGACGGGATTCAAACCCAGCAACAGTAAGGACTGGCGCCTTAGCACACTCGGCCATCAGACCGATGAAAAGCTGTAAGGATAAACGCATATATGAGCTTGACCACGGCTTGTCTAAAGGTTATTTTTATAAAACTTGAATGAACCTAGGTAATTCTTTCTGGAGCTTGTTGGGGGGACTGTCCTGAGTCAGGGAAACTGTTTTTCAAAAAATTCTATCGGTAAAAATTGATTTTATCTAATTTTGAAGTTTTTATACAATATATTTAAGCTAAAATCATGAAAAAGTATTTAATAAATTGCTAAAATTATGATGTTTTTTCATTTCCTTTCATCAAAACATCAGTTTTGAGTACCCTAAACATATCTTCAGTATCCTACATCATGAAAAAATCTTTAACTTGGTCGTCAGTTTTATCACTAGCTGCAAAATTGGGTTTTTCCTCATTTTTTTTTAAATTCTTCTGGGAACATCAACTTTATTCGTGGTTATCAAAACTGTTTACCGATTTTTTTTTGCAAATAACATCCAGAATAAATTAGAAAAACAAACATGCTATTACATCAAATTTCTGAAAAGTTACAACAATTTTAGTGTACAGAAAGCTGCAAATTTTAAAATTCTGTGATTTTTATTCCTTTTTCTTCCTACTACTACTTAAAGTAACTCCAGGATGACAAATCGAAAGTCCTGAGTTGGATTTTAATCTTATTTTAATTGTAGAAAAAAAAACACGTTGAAAAAATATTGAACATCTTTGAAAATTCTGCTAAGCGGCTTAAGTGTATTGTCGAATATAAATGTTGTTTTTACGGTGTTCCAATACAACAATTTCCTACGCAAACGGCATGGCCAAACTCATAAGTGCTCGGATCGGCTTAAAATTTTCGGGATTCTCTACCCAAAATAGTTTTATTTTCTACATATTTTTGTTAGGTTATTAGGTTGGTTCCTGCCGCGTTAGGGTGGGCCATAAAATGACAATTTTGACGATTTTGCAAAAAAAAACCTTTTAGATCTAGGGTTTTTTTTCTCAAAAAAATTTTTCCCTAGAAGAGCACCCAGCTAGCAGAATCTAAACGTAGAAATATGTACCCTCCCTGCAACGGCCTATGAAATGATCTCAGTTGAAAGGTTCTCCAAATCTCTAAATTGCAAATGTAAAACATCCTGGAGCAGAACAGTTAAATTCAAATAAAAACACAATTGAATTGAAAAACTTATTACTAAAACCATAACTTGACATTGTTTCAAACAATTATAGTTATCCGGGTTGAAAAAAGTGTTTTTTTATTCTTCTAATTTATTATGGATGTTATTTGCTAAAAACAACGGCAACAGTTTTGATAAACACGAATAAAGTAGATGTTTCCAGAAAAATTAAATAGAAATCAGGAAAACCCCTACTTTGCAGCTATAACGAAACTAATGACCAAGATAAACATTTTTCCATTATGTAGGATATCGAAGACATGTTTAGGATACTCGAAACTGATGTTTTGATGAAATGAAATGAAAAAACTTCATAATTTCATCAATTTATTAAATACTTTTTCATGATTTTAGCTTAAATATATTGTATAAAAACTTCAAAATTAGATAAAATCAATTTTTACCGATAGAATTTTTTGAAAAACAGTTTCCCTGACTCGGGACAGTCCCCCCAACAAGCTCCAGAAAGAATTACCGAGGTTCATTCAAGTTTTATAAAAATAACCTTTAGACAAGCCGTGTGACATTTCGGTCAAGTAGGTTTCCCATACTGATGGGCTACATATTTCAGCGTGTAAAATCACATAAAATTGCATAAAATAATGCAATATTTATTTTACACCCAGGCCTTTTACACGCAGCTGGATTACTACTTTTTCAGCTGTGAAGGCCTCTGGAACATATATGAGAAGTGCGTCCATTCCGGAAATTCCCAGGACAATATTCCCGACATTTTTCCAAAACCGAGAATTCCCGAATTCCTGGATATTTTAATATTTGTCTCGATTTTCCCGAAATATAAAAAAATAATAATACAAATTTACATTTTACATTTTATGTTATTTATAACAAGATTTGTTATTCGACGTTATGATTTTTTTGTTATTGGATTGTTATTGTAATAACAGACTAATAACATTTTGAGTTATTCTTCGAACAAATCTTTGTTATTCTTTTTTGTTTTTTTTAACAACTAATCCGATCATCCCAATAACAGTTGGAGTTATTCTTACATAACAAAAAATGTTATTCCCAAGTTGTTTTGGCTTACAACCAATATCAGACCAATAACCAATTTCGTTATGATAACATAAACTGTTATTGAACTCTTATGCAAAAATTGATTTTTCAAGAAGATTTCATAACACTTTCTGTTATTTTAACAGTATTTGTTAATGAAATGGCATGAATTTTATTATTACCGTCTGCCCGAGATTGGGAAAAATTGCTAAAATTGTAATTACAAATTCGCAATTTTTTTTAAAAGACTGGGTATTACATTTACGTATATTAATGATCTTAAGGGTGCACAGCAAGGAAAGAAGTTGTTGTCTTATTATTCCAAAATTGTCAAACTTACGGACCCAATCCTACAATAACGGGATTGTAAAATTAATCAAACTTTGTTGAAACAGGAACAGAACAAAACAATTAGTACACCGATTTTCAAATTTATTGCTCGATAATCATCTGCCCCTTTTTAGACTGGAGTTCCAATTTTCATCAGTTGGCGATAATGACTTATTTGACAACGTTTCTTTTTTTTACAATTTTGGAGACATTTTTTGAGCTTTTATATTCATTTGAAATAAGAAAATATTAATAATTGTTATTCATTTAAAATCCAATGGAAATAAAGAACAATCGAATTCCCATTTTTGTATTCTGTTGAGCTTTATCTAAAAACTGTTAAAATTGAAGTTAAGATTGTCATCAATTAAGTATTGAGTTAATTATATGATTTTAGGCTTGAAAAACATAACAAATATAATGAAAGCATGGATTTTATGACTGTTTCAAAAATATCATAGGATCCCGGGAATTCCCGTAAATCTAAAAATAGTTTTTCCCGTTTCCCGAAAAGTTCAAAAAACCCGGAAAATTGGACGTCTTATATACCAGCAAAACTAAAGTTTTATGGCACTTTTCAAAAACAAAAATGAGTATTACGCTCGATGAGATTAGATTACGACCGAGATCGTGTGTTATGTTTATTTTCATCATCTCAACTGATTGAGCTTAAAGTCATTAGCAAAGTATGTCAGTGAAGCCTTAAAAATTCCCCGAAATGATGGGCTTGAGGCTTGATAAAAATTATCAGAAATACCAGAATATTATTGCTAAGATGATGTTTGATCGATTTCTGAAAAAATATGTTTATTCAACTTTAAAATTTCAACATTTTAAAAGACCAACTTGTAAGTTGAGTCTGATATCAAAACCATCGTTTGAAAAAAATATCGGATTTTCTTTTCAATGTAAAATTTAAATTGCTATTGTGAACTAAGTGGGCTTAGTGATTTTCCATACTTTAAAATTCATGGGACCATAATTTCAAAAACCCGAAATTTCACAGAAAGTGAATAAATGTTTTGATTACCTGGTACACTTATGTTTAAAATATAAAACAAGTTATTTTTTACCAGTTATTTCATAATATTATTCACTCAATTGCTGATAATTTTTACTAAGGCTGGTACAAATATTTTTAAAAGTTTTTGTCACCTTCAAAATTGGTTCAAAGAATCAGGGAGCACAAACAATTTTTTTTGTTTCAAAAAACTTCATTATTTTAATTGAGTTTCAGATGCAATCAGCTAAAATCTATTTAAAATGCATTCCCCTGCGTTTAGAATAATTGTTAGCATGTTTAGGTTTAATAAAAATTTAAATTTTCCCATAAAATTTTTGTTTTTGTCAAATCTTACATTTTTTTGAAAACGAATGATAGCAATACAATTGAACCAGTGTTGTGCATGTTATTTAATTTTTTTTTTTTCGCCCCCTCCTTGACCCCGGTAGAGCCAAGGGACAAAAATTTTGAAAAATATTTGCATTGGCCTGATTTTTTACGTAATACCTTTGGTCTGTTTGAAAAATAGAATCATAAATTCAAATTTAAACATATTTTTTTATCCCTTGGGTTGTTTTTTGAAGCATTCGCTGGCAAAACTAAGAAGTTTGCATTCAAACAATGTTTCATAAAAAATTGTTTCAAAATTAATGGATTCAAAACATTTCTACCATAAAATTTGCTATATTTTCAATTTCAAGTCCATTAGTCATCATGTCAGAGCACTTATTCATACACGCTGAAAATCATACATTTGGTTAAATATCAAAGTGAATATTCAAAATGTCCGGGTGACTTTGGGTCAATTGAAATTAAAATAATGCTCAAAATTAAAAAAATGAGTCAAACAAGTCATCCAACAGTGTTACTTTTTTTTCACAAACTTATTTTTATTAGGTCCTTTTAGGTGCTGAGACCAAGTTAGGACCGGGAATCTACATATTTTAGTTTAATATAAAAATAATTAAACATCAAACAAAATCACTGTGGACAACGCCGAGTTCACTGCGAGGTTCTTGGCGACTTCCTTGAAGAAAGGTATCAACGGCTCGAGAAGCAATCTGGTTGGTTCACTCAAAACCGTCAGAACCATTTCCAAAATTTTGGAAAACGGTATTCGGTGGTCTTTAGGCTGCCCATTCTGCCTCGAAACAGCAGGCCCCGGCTTGGTGGTTGAGACTGGAGGAAACATACGGTTGAATGCTGCCGCTCCCGGTTGTGGCAGACGAGTTTCTGGTTGTGGATTTCCGGTTTTCGCACTCTGTGTTTTGCTGGATTTCTTCTTGATTTTCTTTTTTCGCTTTGGGCCTCCTCCTGGTGTAGAATAGACCAGTTCTTCTTCGGTGGCTTCCTCCTCCGATTGTGGTTCTTCTTCCTCAAGGACGGCGTAGTGGTTCTCGACTTTGCTGGTCTTTACGATCTCTGCAAAAGACCGCTTGGATCGCTTACTTATCTCCTTGGATCTCGTTGGCACTGCTTTGCACTGGTCAGTCTGATGATTTTCTCCGCACTTGCCGCAAATCGCCTTGTTGTTGCAAAAAGCCTTGGTGTGGCCAAGCTTTTGGCAGTTGCTGCAGCTCATAACCTTCGGGTAATACAAGCGAACTGGCAGGCGGAGCACGTTGCCGATTTTCAGATAGTCGGGCAGTGCTGTGCCAGCAAAAGTTACTCGGTACGAGTTTGTTGGAACGAACTTCTTGTTCTCCCCCTCGCCATCAGAATTGCCCATCTGCCTCACCTCAATGACCTGGACCGTCGGAAGGTTCTTTCTTTTGAAGAGGCCAACTCCCTTCAACACTTGTTGCACCGTAAGATGATCTTCACTGACGACACCGTCGATCTCCACCGAGCGCGCTGGGATCCAAACTCGGTATTCGACGCAGAATTTCGGGTCACAAACAATTCCGTTCGCCTCCTTCGCGTTGTTGAGAGCAACTCGTAGCTTGTTCCGGTGGAGCTTCGTCACTTCTGTCACGCCCGAGTAATGCTTCTCCAAGTCCGCCGCGATCCGCATCACGTTCAGGGGCTTGGAATTCGGCCGGAAGAAAACGACCCACTGTCCTCCTGGATGGTCATGGTACTTGCGAACGCGCGGTGTTGGTTGACCCGGTTCCGAAGACCTTTCCACCTTTTTGTCCGTCGTTGTCTGCTTCTCCGCCTGAAACCCGTCCGGTTTCTTCCACACACTCTCCTTTGTAACGTTGTTCCAGTAAAACAACTTCCCCTCCTTGGTTCTTTGTTCCGTCCACTCACTTTCCGCCTTCGCGGCCGCCGCCATGGCCGTCGGCGAAGAAAAACAAATCTCCTTCAGAAAACGCGCGAAAAATGCGATAACTAGCTCGAGAGACGACCGCTCGCGGCTAGAGCTGACGACTGAATGACAGTGTTACTTTTTCGAGGGAATCATATTGACATGCTTAAATGTTTGAAGTGGATCAAACAATTTAAAAAAAAATATAATAGGTTGATTTTTCGAAAGGTAATTTTTGCCCAAAAACATATTAAATTTTTTTCAGCAATGTTTTCTTAAGATGGCTTCTACACAACCCATTAAAAAGATTCGTGTTTCATTGAGAAGAACTTGTAAAATTGTTAAATTCGTAAAAAAAATACTTGACCCAATGTCACCCCCACTGACGGTAGTTTAAACTTGACTTGAACTTTTTGAAAGAACACAAATTAAACTGTGCTAAGAATTTGGTAAGGGAGTTTGTTTAGACATTTGAAGAGCACTAACTTTGCCCTTGGAGCACTAAATAGCACTAAATTTTCTTTAAATATTGACGCGAGAAAAATCTAACATGGCGTCATGTGTGTGACGTGAATAGACTCCATTTCGACTATGAAAGTTTAATTTAATGATGCTAAAAATTCATTAAAAATCGAAGCAAAATCTTAGCACATCATATCAAACCACCTTCATCCAATTACGATCCCCACTAGAGTACCATCACACAAATTGGATATCCCGGTAGCAATTTATCGCTTTCGGCTACCGATGTCTGTTTCAAGCCAAATTAAAAGCACAAAATCGTCCCAGCCCATCCTGACCTATTAGCAGCAGCAGAAGACTCTGCCTGAGCCAAACCACATATTTTTCAATTTCAATTACGATAATTGCCGCCCGGATGTTTCCTCAAAGAGAGTTCCGGAACCACGGGGGCCTCTAATTGCGACATCTGGGTTATGAGGACCGAAACACACGCTCCCTTCTTCACCGAGAGTGGACAAATTTAATAGTGTGCGTCCGTGGGCTGTGGACTCAGCCAGCGACTAAAATGTTATCAGAGGTAATGGTTGTGTCTAATTTGGGCTGTTTCCAGCCAGAACCGATTGCAATTAGTTTTCGGCCAATCCGGCGAGTGTGCGACCCCCATATCAGATGACCAATTAAAGCTATAAAAGTCGGTAAGTGGTGCAGCGTTGTAGAGGTATAAAAATAGTTCTGTAAATGAGATAGAACAGGCTTGCCCACTATCTTTCAGTTGTTCTAATTAGCTTAAAGTTGACGTAGAACTGGCATGAAAAGAATGCTCTGCTAAATAATCATCGATAATTTCACTATGCATCTCCAATTTGCAACACTAGACGATTTATGTTGAATTCTATATTACAAAATTATCTTTTCTGTTGCAACCAAACAATTTGCAGAAGAAAAGAAAACACATTATCATCAAAATCCACAATGCTTTATATCAGCATCCATTATCATCAATTTAGCAATGCATTGTTTGAAGCTAAATTATACCATAAATGGCACAAAGTAATAATGGAGTCAATTTTGCCATCCTCGTGCTATAAACCTGTGTAACATACTTTATGGCATCCTTGCCCCCACCTCGAGATCATCCCGAAAGGTTCCTCGAAAAGGACAAACTTAAATGTCACGCTAGATAATGGATTTTCCATTACAGACAAGACACAAATTACATCCGCACACACACACACCCAGTCACACAGTCACACACAGTCCTTTCAAAAAGGTTTTTATTTTCGTGCCATTTAGTTCGGGAGGGGCTGTGATGTGGTCGCCTTGGGCTCGACGATGTGGCGAAAGGCGGCTCATCAAGTGTTGGAGCGCGAAATCACCTCCGTCCCAGAACCTTTTTGCGTGAATTTTCTTGCCAAAAACAGAAGGGGGAAAGAATGGGAAAAGGGGGCTTGGCAGGGTGTGGCCAGGCTCACTCGGGTGGAATAAATTACGAGGGGAACGGGGTGGAACGCTTAAATTCGTTTTTTTTTCTTACTCTGAGGAACCATGTAAAATTTCATGAGAGTTAAGTGAATCACGGTATAAATCACGGAAACCTGCCTATCCTACCGTTTCTTTTAACCATGAAAAGGCTAAATTTCATTTCAACATAAAATTTGAGACTGTTTTCAAGTTATTGTTTGTTTAAAAACAATAACACAGGTTACTTAGCACACTTTCTGTTGGCAGAACGAGTTGAATAACACATTTTAGCAGGTTCGGAAATTACTATTAAAATTGGATTTTTTAAGGTAAAACGTTTGTATTCTCACTTGAATGTTATTTGCCATCAAGACAAGTGTCTAACTCCAAAACAATATCAAAATGTATTTGAGTAGTACGGGGCAAAATTGCCATAGTGATAATTATTGTTTATATTTCAATAAGTTTTAGGGTCAATTTAATTAATTTGAAAAAAATAAGGTTAAAATGTTGAAGTTTGTGTAAGTTACGGGCAAATGCCACTTTCTGGCTATCTTACCAGTGTTCAGCCTAGCCATTTACCTTGCTTACCATTTTTTGAAGTTTTTCTTCTTCTTAGGCCGATGCAAATATTTAAAAAAGTTTTTGTCCCTCGGCCCTGGCCGAGGTCAAGGGGGGGGGCAAAAAAATAAAAAAATACAAAAAATTAAATAACAAGCCATAATCTTCACATTTAAATGAAATAAGTGTTTTAAAATGCATTTCACACTAGTTCAGTTGTTTTGCAATCATTAGTTTTCAAAAAAAACTAAGATCTGACAAAAACAAAAATTGTATCGCAAAAAAAGATTTTGCATCGAAAATTTTCAAAAAATCTTAAGATTTTTTGATAAACCCAAACATGCTAAAAATGATTTTAAACGCAGGAGAATGTATTTTAATTTGATTTCAGTTGGTTGCACTTGAATTTTCATTGAAATTTTGAAGTTTATTGTAAAAATATTTTTTTTGCCCCCTGATTTTTCGGGTCAATTTTGAAGGGGGGGGTGACAAAAACTTTTAAAAATATTTGTACCAGCCTTATTTATCTCTATATCTTGTCCCAAAAAGAAATCATACGTGCTGGATAATTTTTATTTCTGTTTATTTTGTCTCAAAATCACTGGAAAAAGTAATTCTGTTAAAATCAGACCAAAAATATAATGTATTCAAAAATAGTAAGGTTTGAAACCCCTAAACATGAAACTATAGTTATATAAGTACTACTTAGATCAAATAAGTCAATTTACCATAAAATTATCTAAATTTAGGGTAAAAAAAGGCTTTGTTTACAAATGGCGCTTAGGACCTATTGAAAACTAACCCGAGTTATGAATTAGAACCATTAGCATTTCAGCCACTTATTTTTGATCGAAGATCGTTTAGATGCTGAATTATGTTGGGTTAAATCAAATCGGACACTATCAAGCCTTTTATTTTATTTTATAGAGTTTTGAGACCACAGAACAGAAAGGGTTATTAAACCTAAAAGTCTTGATTATTTTCATGAATTTTTATTTTATTTTAAAAGTATTATGGAAGCAGCAAAACTGTGATTATGCCTTACTTGTTGCTGCAAAACACAATTCTCAGACAATTCTCTACGATTTGTTTTTTTCGGAGAGATCAAAACATTTCACAAATGTTTCAATTTTCAACATTTAAAATTGGACAATTAGTTGCTGAGATATTGGCATTAGAATGTTTTGATGAGACTTGAATAAAAACTTAAATTTTCTTGTTTTCTTCTATTCGCTAAATTTCAGCAACCGGAGATTCAATCTTCAATGTCTCTCAGACAATTTATGGAAAATATTCTTAACTTCTTGAAAAAAAAAGTTCATATGAACACTAATTTAAAAATCAAAAAAAAACAAGAATTGTTTAAAAATAATAAAAATTAAAAAAAACCTTGAAAACGACGAAAATTTATCAAAAAATCTGTGAAGTGCAAATTTTATAAATAAATTTAACATTTAAAAATTAATGTAAATTTTTATTGACTAAAATTTCTCGCTCCCTTTTTCAAAAGATCCTATGTACATAGCAAACCCATGGCACGTTTGTTGTTTTGGAAAAAAATTACTCTATTATTTCCAAAAAACATTTTTGTCTTCCTCACTGAAAAAAAAGTAAATCTTTCCCAGTTCCTGAGGGGAACACCCTTGAAGAGTATCGAGGCCGGCATTTACAAAGCGGATTCAGTGGCAGTTTCATTTTCAACTTAATGTTAACATGTTAAGGTTAATGTTAACATTCCATAGGGTGCCTCCCTAAGGTGTCTTGATAAGGTCCAGTTTGTGACGATACACTACCTTCCCTTTACTAAGCAATCGATTCCAGAAGGGAAAAGATCACCAGTTGTGTTGGTCCGAGCCGGGATTTGAACCCCGATCTACCGCTTACGAGGCGGAAGCGTTACCACTGGGCTACGTGGCTCGGTCTTCCTCACTGAGGTAAGGCTATAACCCTGCTCTAAAAATGAGCTTTTTACATAAAGCTCATAGATCCACGTTCACCTAAACCTCTTGACTCAGAATCTTAAACTGACCAAATGTATGTCTGTCTGTGTGTCTGTGTGTTACCAAAATTGTCACTTAGTTTTCTCAGCACTGGCTGACACGATTTTGGCTAAATTGGTCGCATTTGACTCGGTTTAGGATCCCGTAGATCGAGTTCCAACCAAATTTAAGTATCGATAAGTAGTTTAAAAGTTATGTAAACATATGTGTTTTCGTAAATATCCGAATTTTACATATATGACCGTAAATCGTTGGATAAGACCTTTCAAACGAGTCCAAAAGATCGAAAATCTGGCAACTCTGTCACAAGTTGGAACCACTTATGTGATATTTATGTTCTTTTTTGAGGCAATCAAAAAACCTTCCCAACGATTTTAAAACATTGACGATCTGGCAACCCTGTCTCAAGTTATGACCACCTAAGTGATGTTTATGTACTTTTCTGAAGCCGGGTCTCACTTATCTGTACGAAAATTATGTCCGGATCCATCATTCGATATATTTCCCATGAAAACAGCACAAAAGTTGTTTGATCGGGCCTAAAGTTGGTCTAAAATAATTCGACCAGTATTTTTCTGTTCAGCCATTGGGATGCCCTACGCATTGTTAGGGTGGTCTGGCAAATGGCAATTTTAATCTTTTTTTTTTGCAAAAATCTACGCACCGTTTCACCGATGTTATTGTTCTGGGTGGCATTTGACAGGAAATTTTGCAGAAACATAATTTGAAATTAAAAAAATGTATACTCTAATATTAGGGAAGGTCATATGAAAACTTGAAATGCAGTTTTTGAGGTGTCGAGACCAAAGCATAGATTTATGAAACTTCCTTTTTTCATTTGTAAAGCCCAACTAATCATCTGTCGAAAGCAATCCGGAACGATAAAGTTAGTTGAAACGGCGTGTAGATTTTTGAAAAATGTGGTTTTTGCGAAAATTTACGAAAATGGCAATTTTTTGGACCACCCTTACAAACGTAGGTCTCCCTAATGCCAAAACAGAAAAAGGGTCTAATTATTTTTCATAAGAAGATTACAAGAAATTTTATTTTTCAGGCTATATTATAATAATATAATAACCTTTCTTCGCCTCTCAACTGTTTAAAGCATACAAGCAGATCAGTTGCAAGTCGTCTAGAACCCACAAGTCAAAAGCTTTTGTTCCACACCATTGATGATATGAAATGTAGATTGGTTGTCAAGCCGTAGCCACCTTTTGTGAGAGTCTTTTTATTTCACTTAATATAAATATTCAACAGCCAGCCGCGCGTCAACTGACTGTCAATCTGGGAAAGAGCTCGCCCCGCGTCTTATGCCTTTGCTAAAAGTATTGAACTCATTGGTAAAACTCAAATGTACTTTTCCTTTTTTTGGAGGGGTACCATGTGCTAGCCTTGGAAACGTAACGACCTGTACGACTTAAGCTGATTGAGATTTTCGGAATTTTTTTTCCAGACATTGGAACACAACAAGCAACGAATAGGATCGAATTGGGCGCGGGAAGGAGGCGTTTACGGCTCCCAAAGGAAAATGTCGAGCGGAAAATGCGAAAAACAAAGGAAAACGCAGAATTTCGAAAAAGTACGAAAAAAGAACTGTGCCGAGGAGGAAAGCCAAAAGTCACCCATGTGGCTAATTAAATTCCATTACGTTGAATGAGGTAAAAGTGAGGTAAGAGCAAAAGTACCACCTAATCTGCCCTTGGTTGACGGTAGAGGGAAATGCACTGCACCGTACAGAGTGAGGACACGGACGTAGGATTCAGACAGCATAAAATGGCTTTATGTCTGTGATGTTGCAGGCCCAGAACGCGGGAGGACACTCGTTGCGGTTGCAGTGCTGTCGTTGGGTGGGGAATTCTTTTAACGAGATTTTATGCAGTGCACGTGGCTTTTCCAGCCGACAAGATAAAGTGATTTTGAGAATTTCATGTAAACTGAAATTTAAACGCGGAATGTTGTAGGCATTGGCAATGGAGAATAATGTTTGTTAGACACATTACAATCTCATAAATAATGAAAGATTTCAAAATTAATCAATCAGAAACATGTTGCTTAAAATTTATTCGAAATGTTGAAGGGGTAACCAAATAGTCTAAAATATCAAGTCTACTCACCCTCTCTAACTGTCATGCGATTCCATAGAAGCTAAGCTATCGATGCATTGAATTTTTTTGAGTGAATCATAGATTCACTACCAAGACATTGTACTCGTATTTGTTTCTACTGATTTTTTTAATTAATTTCTAATTTTTAATTTAACCAAGGCATTAGTCACCCAATAAATAATTTTGTTCTTCTCTAATATAAATCATTGGATTCATGATTAATGTCAACATGTGAGCAATTCTCTAAGATTTCGGTCATTCGATTTTTTTGTATTTTTTTAATCTGGCTGAAACTTGTTTGGTGCCTTCGGTATGCCCAAAGAAGCCATTTTGCATCATTAGTTTGTCCATATAATTTTCCATACAAATTTGGCAGCTGTCCATACAAAAATGATGTATGAAAATTCAAAAATCTGTATCTTTTGAAGGAATATATTGATCGATTTCGTGTCTTCGGCAAAGTTGTAGGTATGGATAAGGACTACACTAAAAAAAATAATACATGGTAAAATTTTTTTGATGATTTTAAATTTAACTTTTTGTCACTAAAACTTGATATGCAAAAAAACTGAATTTTTGAATTAGTTATAGTAGCAGTTATTTTAGAATGTTTTTTCTGCTCTCGCTTAACCGACTGAAACTAAATTTATTTCATCCAATTGATTATATTTGAATTTATTTGTAGTTGTAAGGATCTCCAAAACTCTGCATTCTGTTATTAGTTAAACAAATTGTATTCTGATTAGTACAACAAATAAACATGAATTGAATTGAATTTTTGAAACAATACTGATTTTTTTTTCAAAAAATCGAAAGATTGGTCGCAAAAATCTTTAAACTTCATTTTTAGATGTAAAATCAAATTTGCAATCAAAAAATACTTTAGTGAAATTTTGATAAAGGGCACCGTTTTCAAGTTAAAGCCATTTTTAGGTAACTTTTTTGAAAATAGTAGCAGTTTTTCTTTTTTTGTTAAATTAGTGCACATGTTTGCACACTTTTGAAAAAAAATATTTTTGAAAAGTTGAGAATTCTCTATATTTTGCTTTTTTGAACTTTGTTGATACGACCCTCAGTTGCTAGATATTGCCATGCAAAGGTTTGAAAACAGGAAAATTGATGTTTTTCAGCAACTAATGGTTCGATTTTAAAAATAAAATATGAAACAATCGTGAAATTTTCCGATCATCTCGAAAACAATATTTTCAAAATTTTTAAACCACGTCTAACATTTCAAAAGGGCCAAATATTCAACATTACGCCCTTTTAAAATGTTAGTCTCGGTTTAAAAATTTTGAAAATGATTTTTTGAAAAGATTTCACAAATCAAGCAAAATTTAGAGAATTTTCTCAGCTCTTCAAAAATATTTTTTTTCAAAATTGTGCAAACATGTGCACTAATTAAAAAAAAATTAAAAACTGCTTCTATTTTCAAAAAAGTTACCTAAAAATGGCTTAAACTTAAAAACGGTGCCCTTTATCAAAATTTCACTATAGTACTTTTTGATGGCAAATTTGATTTAACATCTAAAAATGAAGTTGAAAAATGTTTGCGATCAATATTTCGATTTTTGAAAAAAATCTGTATTGATTCAAAAATTAATAACTCGGTCAAAGTTTTTTGCACAACCTGGAAATTTCTGAAAAGTTGGCATTTTATGTACCCCAAAACACATCAAAAATTAAAAAAATAAAAAAAGTGTTTGTTTTGCAAATACAGTTTTAGTGACAAAAAATTAAATTAAAAATCACCAATTTTTTTACCGTGTATCAACTTTGCTGAAGACACCAAATCGATCAAAAAATTCCTTCAAAAGATACCGATTTTTTAATTATCATACACCGTTTTTGTATGGACAGTTGCCAAATTTGTATGGAAAATTATATGGACAAACTAATGATGCAAAATGGCTTCTTTGGGCATACCGAAGGCACCAAAAAAGTTTCAGCCGGATTAAAAAATACAAATATAAAATTAAAAACAAATACCGATTTCGTAGAGAACTGCTCATGTTCCAAATGTTAACGAACCCTTGAAAAGCAAAAACTTAAATTCACAGAAGTTCAACGAAGCAGCGAAGAAGCACATGTGGCGGAAAATAATTTTCATTTCAATTGTTTATGACAAGTGAAAACTTGCACACTCCCTTACCTAAAGTGACGGGCATTATAATGCAATTTTCTGCTGTATTTGCTCGACGTTCCGGATTTTCTTTCCCCACTTTCCCCCCAGAGCAGAGCACCGAATGACGGATCCAATTCCAGCATTTCCCTTCTTCTGGACCAGTAGCAGCAGCAGCTGTTTCAGTATGTAACAGGTTACATTGCCCTGCACCAGCACAACAGGACAAGACACCATAAATGCAACCGAAACTGCTGCAAAGTGTGTCACAGCTGACACCTCGGGGAAATGGTGACGGAACGGAACTTGAACGGGATTGAATATTCCTGATTGTTTCTCGTACTCGGTTACTGGTGGAAGTTTTGAATTCTGGGAAGTCACTTTGGTTGCACTTTGGTTGATTGTTTTGCCCGTAGACGGATTTATTGATTTTGATTTAGACACAGGGTTTAAGGCAAATGTACCTTTGTTGGATTTTGACTAACTTAAGATCATTCAAGATTTGGGTCAAAATTAGATCCATCGCCCGCCTTAGCATCTACAGACGCAAATGTCTTTGAAAAATTAGAATAAAAAATGATTATTTTGGAAAGTTTTAAAAACACGAATAAATTGTCAACTTTAATTGGCTAAATCAACACATTTTTGAGGAACAGAAGTAGAAACGATGTCGGAGTCAAAGTAGATGAATTTCCAGAATTTGAAGTCGGTGTCGCTGTTTTAAAAATAACAAAGAGATTCTGATGACAATTTTCACCACGTTAATAATAATGTCTTAATGTGTACAACATCAACAAAACCCACATCGTTACGTCATCATTTGTTGAGTACGCTTTTCTAGCACACGTCTTAAGCGGGAAAACCCGCTCGTGTAGAACTGCAATACCAGCCAAGCGTCCTGAAGTCCTGCTGGCAGTCCATTTGGCACGCTGCTGTCTCGCAAAGCTATTTAGTATCCTGGCCTCCCCAAAAAGTACTTGTTTATGGTAGGATCGTGACAGCGGCGAATAACAAGCATTTAATGGTGAATTGGCTGGCTGGGAAAATACTGCAGAGGGTGGGGGAAAATGTCCAATCCAAATGGAAGTCTCGGATGTCAACGGTTTGCAAAAAAGCAAGCAAAACATGAGTGGACTAACCTGTTTGTTGCTGCAAAAAAAATGTCGACTACCAAATGTTTCGTCCCCCCAATGTTGTTGTTTTTGTTGAACAAGGAGGAATCCCTTTCGTCACGTTTGCCTGTCGGTAATTATTCTTTGAACAAAAAGTTAACTTCCGTTCCAGGCTCGTTTGGCAGGATTACTGGAATGGTTTGGGGGTGGCTTATAAACGGGTTGGTGGTTGGGATGTCGCTATTTGGGTTTAATGAGCGGTGTTTAAAAATTGAATAAATAGTTAATTTTTCAATTGCTAGGTTTAATTTAATAGTCTTCAATATTGTGGGGTTCCATTTTTAACGATCTTAATAAATTCTATCGTCATTCTGCTTAACATAACCAAAAATTGCCGATGAAGTAAAATGCATTTTTTTATAAACTTAAGAATGAGAATATTAATGTTATGTTGTTGTTATTGTTGTTTTTTTTTTGTTTTGAAATAGTTGGTCGTCGTCGATCATGGTCGTTCATCGTCACCCGCGACAGACCCGGACGACGAAACAAAGTTACTTTTTCAAAACTTTTTTTTTCGTAAAATCGCGATAATTCGTGATGTTTATACAGTTATGTTTATACATCGCTGAAATTTTTAAGTAATCGCTGTTTTAGAGAAAAAAAGAAGATTTTTCAATTTTCAACTTTCTTTTGAGTTATGTGAAATTTTCCGAGGAATCAGATAAAAATATTTTCAGACATAGGCTCTTTGGTCCAGACACGGTTAAAACAGCATTTTAAGTTTTCATACGACTTGTTTAAATGTTTAGCTAGATTTTTGAAACTTCTTACTATTTTTCTCAAATAGCCAAACTCATCACCTTTCTTTTGCGTCTTAGACAGCTAAAATCGGACAAAATGACGCGGAGATATGATTTTTTGAAAAAAGTGGTTTTAGCGAAAAATGACGAAAATTGCCATTTTTCGAACCACCCTAGCACGATGTAGGTCACCCTACTGGCCAAACAAAAAAATATGGGTCTTATTATTTTGGGCAAGGAAACCCCAGAAAAATTTTGAGCCCAATCGGAGCACTTTTTTCGGTTTAGTAAAAAAAAGGGAATTGTTGTATAAGCAAACCCCTTATGTTTATACATATTTTTTTTGTAATTGTCTGCTCTACAACTTTGTAGAACATTGTTACGCTTTTAAAAATAACCCTGCAAAGTTAGGAAAATCACGAAATTTTAAAATGAAAATTTTTGTTTTAAATGAAAAAATGACCATTCTGGGTCAATATAAATTCGAAAAGTACATTAATTTTCCCTTAAAACGGCATGTTCCAAATTTTTTTACAGTCGAGTAACGAAAAATGGGAGAGTTTTTTAAAACTTTTTAAGTGTTTTTTCGATGAAAAATACGTTTTTTCGGAATTCTGAGTACGCCATCAAATCGGGCGTCTAATTTTACATTAAAAAAAACCCTTTGACACCAAATTTCTATCTCATCACCGTTTCAGGCTGCAAATTATTGAAAAACACCTCTTTTTTCGCATGTTCAAAAATGGAAGGGGTCGTACCGCCCCTCCGTCACGAGATATCAAAAAATGGACCTCGGATTCGTGATCAGGGACAAAAGTTACCCCTTAGGACAAAGTTTCACGCAAATCAAAGAAGGGTCGGGGCAACTGCTGTGTGAGTTGGCGGAGAATTACCCATATAAAAGGGCTTGAAAAATTCAACAAAATGCGGGGAAAAGCATCCCAATTGATTAATTCTAAAGAAGTTATTGGCATTTTAGTGAAAAAAACAGCACAAACTCAAATAAAAAAGTGTTCCATACAGATATCTAGTCGATTCGACCTGGAGCTTTTAGGGGACTTCTAGGACTACCATCTGAGACTGATAACGCTTTAGGTACGGCAGTTTAACACATAAAATAGATACTTTTACTTTTAGTGAATATTTTGAGTGTATATTTTTGCTCGGGAGACCCCATAGATCCCATTTTCTGGTGATAATTTTATCATATTCGTGTTTCTTAGACAATTTCACAATGGAAACATGCATTAAAATGTGTACTTTAATCCTTTTTAACCCTTTTTTTTTTTTTTTTTTTTTTTTTTTTTTTTTTTTTCTTCGGTTCACATTTAATGAGAATTGAGTTCATTTCCAAGGGTACTAGATGTCACAAGAAAAAAGGCAGCTTCTTATTTTGTTTTAACTTAATTGAATTTTGCCTAAGCTACAGCCTTTTTATGTTTTTTTACGTTTTTGAGCCATAAAACTTTGTGTCCCGATTTGCCACACTTCCCGTTGACCTAGAGTGTTCAAATTTTGGCCAGATGTTTGATTTATATGTACATTGTACAAACAACCCTTGAATTTTTTTGGCAGATTGGTGAGGTTCAAACGACGTTCCATACTAAGGGGTATGCTCTGTACGTGGACTCGCTCTTAACCTTTGCCCCACACAGGGTTATAAAAATATCTAACTTTCAGCTCTCAGCAACTACAATTATCAAGCCTGAATACTAATGACCCAAATACAATTGCTCTTCTTTTTGTATCTTCAGCGCCGAGCATAGCCAAACGCAATTTTTGTGTTTACACACTCGCGTTTGACATTCTTCTTTTCTCTCTCTCTCATTTTCGCTTTTGAGCAATTCTCTGAGATTTCGGTCATTCGATTTTTTTGTATTTTTTAATCCGTCTGAAACTTTTTTGGTGCCTTCGGTATGCCCATAGAAGCCATTTTGCATCATTAGTTCGTTCATATAATTTTCCATACAAATTTGGCAGCTGTCCATACAAAAATGATATGTGAAAATTCAAAAATCTGTATCTTTTGAAGGAATTTTTTGATCGATTTGGTGTCTTCGGCAAAGTTGTAGGTATGAAAAAAAATGATACACGGTAAAATTTTTTGGTGATTTTTAATTTCACTTTTTGTCACTAAAACTAAATTTTCAAAAAAAAAACACTATTTTTAATTTTTTTTAAATATTTTTGATTTGTTTTAGAGGACATCAAATGCCAACTTTTCAGAAATTTCCAGAACGGGCAAAAAATCTTTGACCGAGTTATAATTTTTTGGATCAATACAATTTTTTTAAAAAAATCGAAATATTGGTCGCAAAAAATTTTCAATTGCTTTTTTTCGATGTAAAATTGAATTTGCAATCAAAAAGTATTCTAGTGAAATTTTGATAAAGTGCACCGTTTTCAAGTCATAGCCATTTTTATGTAACTTTTTTAAAAATAGTCGCAGTTATTGATTTTTTAAAAATAGTGCCCATGTTTGCCCACATTGAAAAAATATTTTTGAAAAGCTGAGAAAATTCTTGATTAAAATTTTTTGAGAATATTTTTTTTGAAATGATCGGAAAATTTTACGAACGTTTCATATTTTAACATTGTAAATCGGACCATTAGTTGCTGAGATAACGACACTAGAAAATGGAGGGTTGTTTGGGTGAGACTTAGAAAACATAAATTTTCCTGTTTTTAAACACTTGCATGGTAATATCTCAGCAACTAAGGGTCGTATCAACAAAGTCCGAAAAAGTAAAATATAGAGAATTTTCTCAGCCTTTCAAAAATATTTTTTTCAAAGGTGTGCAGACATGGGCAATATTTTAAAAAAATCAATAACTGCGACTTTTTTGAAAAAAGTTACCTAAAAATGGCTATAACTTGAAAACGGTGCACTTCATCAAAATTTCACTAAAGTACATTTTGATTGCAAATTCAATTTTTGCGACCAATATTTCGATTTTTTTAAAAAAATTGCATTGATTCAAAAAATCATAACTCAGTCAAAGATTTTTTGCCCGTTCTGGAAATTTCTGAAAAGTTGGCATTTGATGTCTTCTAAAACAAATCAAAAAATAAAAAAATTAAAAATAGTGTTTTTTGCAAAACAAGTTTTAGTGACCAAAAGTGAAATTAAAAATCACCAAAAAAAATTTACCGTGTATCATATTTTTTCAGTGTAGTCCATATCCATAGCTACAACTTTGCCGAAGACACCAAATCGATCAAAAAATTCCTTCAAAAGATACAGATTTTTGAATTTTCACATATCATTTTATGCTATGCTCTCTGATGGTGATTGTGCAGAGATAATCAAATGATAGTTTCTTCTTTAATTCATTTGATTCACTGCTGAAGATTTTTTTTGGGCACAACAAAAAAGTGTAAATGTGTGTGTGTGTGTGCAACCAATCAAACGGGACCACGCGGCCGCTTCATACAAATTGAGTTGTTTCAATGTATTTTTAGATCTACATTCTATGCATGCAAATAACTCGCATAGGCATTTGGAAGGTGTTAGCTCTGCCGAGCTTCGGTGACCCATTTCTACGCTGGCTAGCCGAGCGCGAGGTACTTCTGCTTTATCGACAAGCCCCGCCCTGAAGAACGTTTGCATCAATCGGATTCAAACGTTATTTAGAACTTCCGAACCCTTGTCAAATGGACAAGGACCCAGCGCGTATATAGTTGGTAGTAACAGTATTCCTAATTCCAATTATAGCTCACCAAGTCGCGATGGCCTAGTGGTTAGCATTTTTGCTTACCGATCCAAAGGACGGGGGATCAAACCCCGACTCGAGCGACTTTGATTTTTCGTTCATGTTCAGAGTTTCAAGATTTTATATTTCCTATACTTTCTCGTTGGGAGCAGATGGGAATCAAACCCAGGACCATTCGCTTACAAAGCGAACACCGTAACCAGTTAGCCACGGCCGCTTCCACAAAAAAAAAAGTGTAAATTGTATTTTAATGATTAATTTTGTAATTCGTAAAGCTTCTTTGAAGATTGGAAATATTCTAAATATGTGTAGTCTTGCAAAGACTCATACTCACGATTTCTCAAATCACTAAGCTAGGCGCAAAATTGAATGATTTGCCAAATTTTAACTCAAACATTAGGATTTTTCCCGTACCCGCAGAATTACTGCAGCTTTTGCAGAATTTAGCATCCAGCAAAAGTAACGTTTTCGCAGCATGTTCCCGTACTTTTCTGCAACTCTCTCTTTTGCAGATGTTCTGCAAGAGAGCATAACAAAGGAGGAGAAAACTTTACTGGAACGGTTTTGTTGCAAGTTCTGCCTCTCTTATTGAAGAAATTATGCCAGAGAGAAAAGTTACTTTTGTTGCAGAAAAGTCTATTCACAAACTTTGATTGGATCTAGACTCAACCCACACTCGAAACAAACAAACACGGCGCGCCACACCAAGTTCATCTAATTGCGCAAAGGTAGTTTAAACTGCCACTGTCGAGCTCGCGGCCCTACACTCACTCACAATTAGTCGTAGTGAGAAGACGCTTTTCGTTTTGATTTCCGCAACATTTCTGTTATGCAAACATAAATTTAAATTACAGTGAGCAGCTGAGAAAAGCGAATTGTGGGCGATTGAGGAAAATTAGCTTTTTCGCGTTTGAGTTGGCAAAGATTGAAAAATTGTAAACAATGGAGGTGATGTTTACAATTAACGGAAAGACTTTTAATGGTAAGTAATGTTGGGAAATGTCGTGAAATACTTTAAGCCATTCTTATAAGTTTGAGGAAAAAACATTTTACTAAGTTCTTGTATTTTCAAATTACAATATTTTTTAATTTTATTTTAATTATAATACGTATTAGCTATGCCTCACATCTATAGGTGTAATTTAACTTATTATGTCCAGCTCAGTTGCCATATAGTTACAGTTATTTTTGGTTGGGTGTTCCACTAATTATACAAGATCATCACCATATTTAGGCCTTGTCTTTCTCTGAATACAGTTTGTCCCGATTGGAAACCCCAGCGTTTTCCCATTCTACCTCAAACCGCCTTTTACCCTCAGATTAGATAATTACCTTCGAGACTCTCGCGTGTCACCGACAATACTGATAGCGAAAACTCGTCACAGCAAATATACTTCATTTCGTTTGCATTGCACAAATAATGATACATGACTAGGCTAGAATGTTATGTGCATTGAATTAAAGATATAGGGGCAGGCCTAAGAAAAATGCATCAAAAACCATAGAAAAACATACAAATTTATGAATTCAGTGTAGTAGGCTTATGCTTTGGGAAGTTCCCTTCAATGTTGTATACTTGGTTGATGATTTTTTTTTAGCTTAAAACTATTTTTAATGCAATTTAAAAAAAAATGTTTTTCGACTTCTTTTCCAGGGCAGAATGGACCACCCTGCGGGGCAGAATGGGCCACATTAGAAAACAAGCAATTTTGTCTAATAAAACGTTGAAGGGAGATAATAAATGACTTAGGGGACCTTTCTAACATAGTTTCCATGAAGTTATAGCACTTTTATGAAAAAAGTCACTTATCAAAACAAACATTTTTGAAAATAGTTTTAATATGTTGAAATAAGACACTATATTTACAAATAAGCATCAAAACAACTGAAAAGTCAACTTATGTTGCATTAAACGTGATTTGTGAACCTACCAGGAGCGACATAATCCATTTAACCAAAATTTCATAACTTTTGATTGTTTTTGTAAGGCAGGAAAAGGGTGGTCCAATCTGCCCCCAAGTGGATTTTTATTTAACACTTCCACCACCAAGCCTCTAAATGATTTGAAGGTTCCGTTGTTGTTTGATTACCTTCGTAATAGCTCCTTGTAACATTATAAACATTGAACAAACTTTTTCAAACAATCTAACTTTCGAGAAAGCTTATTTAAGAACCTCAAAATAAACAACATTTGCGTGGTTTTGTCAATAAATTTACATTTTTGCTCATAATTCGAAAAAATACAATGAATTCAAACGTCGTTTTCGGTGTGGTGATGTTATTTGACGTCCTTCATAAGACCCTTGCCTTACAGTTGGTCTAAATCCATTCTAAAATCCAAAATCAAGGGTGGCCCATTCTGCAACCATGGTCCATTCTGCCCCCCTGCCCCTAATAATACTTTGCAATTTCACACCAAACATCAACAAAGTCGACCCGAAGATCGTCCCGATTGACACGTCGCTGAATAGCTTCATCCGCAACCATGCCCACCTCACCGGGACAAAGTTCATGTGTCTGGAGGGAGGTTGTGGAGCTTGCGTCGTCAACGTGAACGGAATCCATCCGGTCACGAAGCAGAAGTCATCATGGGCTGTGAACTCGGTAATTGATGGCGGCGAACTTCAATCCCAATCGCAATTGTTCAAAATTAACACGCATTCAACTTCAATTTCAGTGTCTTTTCCCGGTACTATCCTGCCACGGTCTGGATATCTTAACGGTCGAAGGAATTGGAGACAAGCAAGATGGCTACCATCCGACCCAGAAGCTTCTGGCGCACTTCAACGGATCCCAGTGCGGGTTCTGCTCACCGGGCATGGTCATGAACATGTACAGCTTGCTGGAGTCCAAGAACGGTCAGGTGACCATGGCCGAGGTCGAGAACGCTTTCGGAGGAAACATCTGCCGTTGTACCGGATATCGACCGATTCTGGACGCGTTCAAATCGCTGGCTGTTGACGCTGAGCCTCGTCTCAAGGAGGCGTGCCGAGATATTGAGGACTTGACCAAGATTTGTCCCAAAACTGGATCGGCGTGTGCTGGCAAGTGTTCCGTGGCAGAAAAGATCAACGACAAGAAGGTAGTCCATCTTAGCTTTGCCGAGGACAAAGAGTGGCACAAGGTCTACAACATCAGCGATGTGTTTGCCATCTTTGAGAAAATCAAAACGAAGCCGTACATGCTCGTCGCTGGCAACACTGCCCACGGTATGCGCTAATCGATTCATTATCCAGAAGTATGACTAACAGCAATCCGTGATTTCAGGTGTCTACCGTAGAAGCGATGACTTGCAGGTTTTCATCGATGTCACTTCAATCGAAGAGCTGCGATCGCACTCCATGGGGAACAACTTGACCGTTGGGGCGAATGTCTCGCTTACCGAGCTTATGACCATTCTGACGGATGTCGCAGCAAAGAGTCCGAATTTTGGCTACTGTGCGGAGCTCGTTAAGCATATTGACCTGATTGCCAATGACCCCGTACGCAACACCGGAACAATCGCTGGAAATTTGTGCATCAAGAATCAGCACAACGAGTTCCCTTCGGATTTGTACTTGATCCTGGAGGCCGTTGGAGCTCAGTTGACTATCAGTAAGATTCCTTTAGAATACGATCTATACTAGTTGGACTAAAACAGTTTAATTTCAGTGAAATCCTGTGGCAAGACCAGAACCATTTCTCCAGCTCAATTTGTGTCCAAATACATGAAGAAAAAGTTGGTTCTCAACGTTGTTCTACCACCGCTGGATCCCAAAGTATTCGTCTTCCGCTCGTTCAAAATCATGCCGAGAGCACAAAACGCCCACGCGTACGTCAACGGTGCGTTCATGATCAAGTACAACGCGAATAAGGCATCCGTTAAGTCTGCTTCACTTTGCTTTGGCGGAATCAATCCTAAGGTAAGATTAGCAGTGGGTCATATGATTTCATCTACAACAATTCTTTCCGACAGTTCACGCACGCCACTCAAACTGAAAAGTTCCTCGCCGGCAAAAACCTGTTCTCCAACGACGTCTTCCAAAGGGCTCTCAAAACGCTGTCCAACGAGCTCAACCCGGACTGGGTCCTTCCGGACGCATCCCCCGAATACCGCAAGAACCTTGCCCTCTCACTGTTTTACAAGTTCGTACTCAACATCGCCTCCGAAGACAACGCGTCCATCAAGTCCCAGTACAAATCCGGTGGCTCGGTCCTTGAGCGACCGGTTTCTACCGCCTCACAGCGATTCGACACGTACAAGGAAAACTGGCCCCTCACCAAGAACATTCCCAAGATTGAAGGTTTGGCGCAGACGTCCGGCGAGGCTCAGTACACCAACGATATTCCGGCACGACCTAACGAGCTGCATGCAGCGTTTGTGCTGGCCACCAAAGCTCACGCCAAGATCGAGAAGATTGACGCTTCGGAAGCTTTGAAGCAAGCTGGAGTTGTGGCGTTCTTCTCCGCAAAGGACATTCCCGGAGCGAACAACTTTATGTACTTCCCCAACTATATGGGATCGGATATCGAGGAGGTCTTCTGTAGCGATCGCGTAGCCTATCACGGTCAACCTGTAGGCATGATCGTGGCGGAATCGTTCGCTTTGGCCAATCGGGTCGTTAAACTTGTGAAGGTGTCGTATGGAGAGCCTAACTCTAGAGTGTACCCAACAGTGCAGGATGTTCTTCAAGCCAAGGTCGCTGATCGTATCAAGGAAATGCCGTACAGCAAGCTTGGAGCAAGTTACGAGGCCGCTCCGGAAGGGGACATGAAAGTGAAAGGTCACTTCGAGATTGGAGGTCAGTACCATTACTACATGGAAACGCAATGTTGCGTGTGCATCCCAATCGAGGACGGTATGGACGTGTACTCGGCGACTCAGTGGGTGGATTTGACCCAGATGGCAATTGCCAAGATGCTGAAGGTTCCCCAGAACAGCTTGAACCTGTACGTTCGCCGGCTGGGAGGTGCCTACGGTGGAAAGGGAACACGAGCTACGATGATCGCGTGTGCTTGTGCACTGGCCGCCCACTTTACGAAGAGACCAGTTCGATTTGTGATGACCTTGGAGGCCAACATGGAGGCAATTGGTAAACGATACCCGCTCGTTTCCGATTACGAGGTTGATATAACCAAGGAGGGCAAGATCACCAAGCTGTTCAACGAATACGTTCATGATTTTGGATCGAACTTCAACGAAGGCATGTTCCATGCCGGTACGTTCTTCACCAATTGCTACGATGATACCGTTTTTAAGACAGTGGCCAAGGGAGTAAAAACGGATTGCGCCAGCAACACCTTTTGTCGTGCTCCGGGAACTACCGAAGGAATTGCAATGATTGAAACCATTATGGAGCACGTGGCATTCGCTACCGGGCTTGATCCGTTGGAAGTCCGCATGGCAAACATGCCAAAAGACCTGAAGATGTTGGAGCTGATGCCGCAGTTCCGAGCTGACGTTGAATACGATGCTAGAAAGAAGGAAATCGAACAGTTCAACGCGGAACATCGTTGGCGCAAACGAGGCATTGCCATTGTTCCGATGCGGTATCCTTTGGGCTACTTTGGATCGGTGAGCGCTATTGTAAGCATCTACCATGATGATGGTACCGTTGCGATTTCTCACGGAGGTATCGAAATGGGACAGGGCATGAATACCAAGGTGTCACAAGTAGCTGCGTACACGCTTGGCATTCCGATTGAGAAGATTTCCATCAAACCAACCAACACACTTACTTCACCGAATGCTATCATCACTGGAGGAAGCAGGGCCAGCGAGACTGTCTCCTATGCGGTCAAACGTGCCTGCGAGTTGATCCTGGAGCGCATGCAACCAATCAAGGAAGAGAACAAGAACGATCCGTGGGAAACCCTGGTCGAAAAGTGTCACACCAAGAACGTCGACCTGTGTGCCACCTACATGGTCAAGGCTTCCGACCTCGTCCCGTACATCATCTGGGGTCTCAGCTGTTCCGAGGTCGAGCTCGACGTCCTCACCGGAAACGTTCAACTCCGCCGCGTTGACATCCTCGAGGACGTCGGCGAAAGCCTTAGCCCCGGAATCGACGTCGGCCAGATCGAGGGCGCGTTCGTAATGGGCCTCGGATACTACCTAACCGAAGCGCTAGTATTCGATCCGAAGGATGGTGCCCTGCTGACGAACCGCACCTGGACGTACAAACCCCCGGGTGCCAAAGACATTCCGGTGGACTTCCGCATCCGGTTTCTGCAGGGTAGCTCCAACCAGACGGGAGTGCTGCGCTCCAAGGCTACCGGTGAGCCGGCGATGAACATGACCATTTCGATTATTTTTGCCCTGCGGCACGCATTGATGGCCGCCCGGAAGGATGCTGGGTTGGCGCGGGAGTGGATTGCTCTGGGGGCGCCGTCGACGCCGGACCAGATTTTGGCGCTGGCTGGGAATAGCATTGAGCAGTTTAAGCTGTGTTGATGGGTTAAACCGTGTAATGTATTGCAGACTAGTTTTTAGTGTGTAGCTTTTAAACGTAATGAAATAAGTTAACGGTGTATGGTTTAATAAATACAATTTCAAATTTTCATGTTACATTTTTCCAACTTGCAAAGCCCAATGCTTAATTTTTTAGCTATTTTTATATGTTACGGTTTGTTACGAAGGTTACTTTATAAGATAACGCTCCCCAAATTAAAATGTTTATTTTTTTTTGTCAAACATATGTTGACTACTTACATAGACTAAAACATTAAATAAATAAATAAATAGACAGTGAAAACATGTAATTTTAAAAATGATGATTTTTATTAACTTTTTGGCCAATCCTAGTCACCTGTTGTGGTTGAGACAGTTCTTGCTTTGAGTAAGCAAGTGGAATCCGATTTTTTTTGTTTGGTCAGATGAACTTTTTTTTTGTAAATGAACTCGAGGGTTTAATTCTTTCGGCAATTTCAAGCTATGTTCTCTGTGTCCGATAATGGTACCACTATTCTCTCGACTCGTGGCCATTATTCTCTCGGACAAGTGCTGCCCAGTTTTGGGTGTAATTTGGAACTAATTTGCAAGGTTGTTAACGATAAAATTATCGATAATTCTATCGGCGTTAATCTTATCGCCGATAATGGACGATAACGATCTTTCTAAAATCGACCCAATTCAACCATATCATGATAAAATTTCAATACTTTCACTAAGAATATTTATTTTTAAAATGTAGTAAGTTTCAACGTATAAATACTCATAATTGTTCACAAAATACCGTAATTTTTCCAAAGAATTAAAATTCTCATAATTTGCAATATGAATATTAAACAAAGTGAAATTTCATATGCTTTTCAACTCTTTTATAGTTTTTTATGAAAAAAAAAAATTATACAATTTTCACAATCTACCGCATTTTTCGAAAATACTCAAATTATCATAATTTGCAATATGGGTATCAAACAAAGCGGAATTGTGTATATTTTTTACTTAATAAATGTTTCTATTAAAAATACTAAATTTTTGACAAAACACCGTGTTTTTAAAAACACTCAAAGTTTCAGAGCCGGGTCCGGTGGTTTAGTGGTTAGCGTGGTAGCCTCCAAACCCCAGTATGGCCTGGGTTCAATCCCAGACGGACCCGGTGGCATTTTTCGTGACGAGATTTGCCTGACCACGCCTTCTATCGGATGGGGAAGTAAAACGTCGGTCCATTTGCGTATAAAGAGGCTATGGGTGACTCACCACACATAACCTTCGGACGCCTAGAAATGAGTAGAAACTTGCAACAGAGCCCACAAAAGACTTGGGGGTCGTTTAAGTGGATTGCTTTTGCAAAGTTTCAAAATTCGCACTTTTTCATATTTTTTTTTGTAAATCACTAAAATTTTAACAAAATATCAAAATATATAGAAAATACAAAAAAAATTATAATTTGCAACATTGGTATCAAACGAAGCAACTGTTGTTATGATTTTTTAAATTATTAGAGCTTTTTTTGGAAAATACTAAAATTTTCACAAAATACCGTGTTTTTTCGAAAGTACTTAAACTTTCATAAAATGCAATATTGGTAACAAACGAAGCAAAATTTGGCATGCATCTGAATTTTTTATAGTTTAAAAAAAACTATAAAAATACTATTTTTTTTACAAAATACCGTATTTTCAAAAATACTCAAAAGTTCAAAATTTGCACTTTTTTTGTAAATAACTGAAAAACAAAATGGGTATCAAACGAAGCAATATTATATATGACGCATACAAAATTTGAATGTTTGTTTGAAGCATGTAACATTCCACTTTCGTTGCGTTTTATACCCATATTGCAATTGTTTCAAATTTGAGTATTTTCGAAAAAATACGGTATTTTGTGAAAATTTTAGTTTTTATCAAGAAACAACTCTAATGAAGTGAAAAAGCATACAAAATTTTGCTTCGTTTATACCCATATAATTTTAAAAATTTGAGTATTTGCGAAAAAATACTGTAGTTTGTAAAAATTTCATTATTTTCGAAAAAATATGGTATTTTGTGAAAATTTTAGTAGTTAAAAAAACTAGAAAAAGTGAAAAACATACAAAACTTCGATTAGTTTGATACCCATATTGCAAGTCCTGAAAATTTGAGTTCTTTCCAAAAATAAAGTATTTTGTGAAATCTATAAACTAACTACATTTTCAAAAAATGTATGCTTAGTAAAAGCATTGAAAATTCAACATGACATGATTGAATCAAGTCGATTTAAGCAAGATTTTAAAGATTAGTTATCGTTCAATATTTATGATAAGATTATCGCTGATAGAATGGTTAAACGATAATATTATCCACGATAATTATATCGATTAACAACCTTGCTTATTTGTCATTTTCTATCTTTTAGTATTCGGATCATGCCTTTGATCAGAGCAAATGAACAACACATTGCAATAATATCTGCGTTAGCCTTTGGTTAATACAAAATATCTGAGACCTGGCTTTTTTTTTTTAAATGTATGTCGTTTTTGATATTGATTTTCAGATAAATTACAAAATTACATTCTGAGAAAGAATAAAAACTTAAATTGAAAATCTTTTGTTTGCATCTGTATCTGTAAAGCTTAGTTGGATTTTAGTTTTTTTTAATCGCTTTTAAATCTGGAGCACCCCAATTTTCCAACTTTCCCCAGGAGGACGAACGAATTATTCCGTTTCCCTCCGGCGATGGACGAGGGTTGTTCCCTGCTCCTCCTGGAGAGAAAAAGCTGACATTATAAGAAAATGTTGCCATTAAACACGCAAGGAATGTGCATAATTTAACGCGGTCGAGCGTATAAATTACACAATGTTTTGTTAATGAGCGTGTTTTATACAACAACTTGGCGTATTTGGCCCCGCTGGATTGGGGAAGACACCGATTCGGTTCCGGAAATGCTGGCCTCTCTGCGAGCTGATTTGAAGCGATAAGCTGCGATTCCGGCCGCGAGGATCTTAGCGGATTAAGCCACAACCGAGCTTTTTGCTGAAAGGGGTTTTGGGGAGAACTGAAAATGTGGAAAACTAACAGAGAAAAATTGTTGCCATTAATTTTGTGGAACGCTTTGTGGAGAAGAACAAATTAATTGCGGTAATTTCCTTTGCTTTCCACTGAAGAAGTGTTTTGATTTTAGTCTAGTTCAAAGAGCATTTTCAAATAAAATTTTCAAGCATTTTTTAATTTGATCAGCTGCTTGGTGTTAATTTCCTCTTCGTGCAAAAACAATAAAACAAAGCAATAAAAATAATTCAAATTTATTATCCTCTGCAGTCCCCGTGGTCAGCCAGAAGACTCACCGTTTTTTGCCCCTCTTCAACAGAGTTTACTTCACATCCGCTGCTTCCGGTAGCGGGGTTGTTCCGGGCAATGCTTTATGACAGCAGGACGCGTTCCCGGCCGCAACTAAAAAACCCCGTTGCCAGTCTTTCAAGTGCAGTTTTCTTGGCTTGGCACTCCTAGTCCGGCCAATGTGCTACTACTGTAGTCGGTAAACCATCAAGTTTGGGCAGGGTGACCGTATTTTTTTTATGGGATTACATGAATTTGTTAATCTAAGTGAAGTATTGCTTTGTTAGTTTTCTAATGGTCTCTAATAATATTCTTTGCAATTTCTTGAAATTCAATAATTTTACATGCTTTTAGGAATCATCATTTAACAAACAGTTGAAATAAGTTTTGTTTTAAAATAAATAAATATTAAGAATGCAAAGATTGCTTCCCAGTTTACTTTCTTTAAAAAAATGGAAAGATCTGCTATCAAACATTTTATAATTTTGTAGGAGTGAACAAACTAATATTCAAAATAAATTGTATTGTTAAATGTTTAACACATATCTTTACTATTTTTTTTTTATTTGACTGCAAAAAAAAAGTTAAAATAGCTCCAAAAGTAATTGAATTAAATAATAAAAAAAAAACTAAGAAGAAAATGATAGAGATTTGCATGTTTCTTATAAATTTTAAAAAAAATGGTAAAAATTAATAATATGCCATACTTTTTATTCGAAACACTCTAACTAACTCCAGCTACTGCATCTTCCGCTTGCTAATATTATAGAGCCCAGAGTTCAGTTGCTCTCCCCGGGTCAGCTGCACGGACCAACTGGCCATAAGCACTACCGACTACTGGCTGCGCCACTGACCACGGAAATCTGTTGAACACAAAACAGTTTATAGTTTCCGCTTGCGGGCTTCCACCCCAGATTCTTACGCCCAACTTCTGGAAAGTAAAGAGCCCCGGAGCTCTAAACGCCCCAAAAGAATTATTATCCTTTTATTTGTGACCGGCCATTTGCGGTTCCGTAAAGTCCTGGAACTTCGTTTGGAGTCCGGCTGCGGAAAGTTTTCGCCATTTTAATTTACGCTTCATTCTGCAAAAAAAAAAAAAAACGGACAACACTGGGATAAGAGTTTTGCATTTTTGGGGACCTGGTGAAATCTGGGCTCCTTTTAGAAAATTAATTGTTGCATTGTTGTGCCTCGGTTAGCCAGTAGGGGAAAGTGGGGCAAGTGTAACAAGCTAAGGAAATGCTCGTTAAAACCCATAAAAAACGTTAAAAATCTGTCGGATTCTTTAATAATCATCTTATTCCAGGTCTTGACTAAGACTTTGATAGAATGAGTTTTTAAAAAATCCTGTTTTTTAATGTAAAAAATTGATTTTAAAAAATTTGATTTTCCGTACGTTCTACTCAACTAGTGGGGCAAGACGAACAACCCGTTGGGGCAAGAGGAACAATGCATGAAACAACATGTTAATTTGCTAACAATTGAACTGTTATCACTTGGATACATCAGATTAGAATGTATTTGAAACGTTCCTTTCATTTTTAGATCAAATAATAATATTTTGCTTAAAATTAGATCGTTTTCAGGAAAAAAAAATTATTGCTTTGACGAAAAAAAGGAAATTTTCATAATATCACTGTATTTTGCATGGACAATTTTTTTTACAATTGTTTATCAGTTTTTAAATACTGTTATGTATTTATTTCTCAATAAAATATGTTGTTGCAGCGATTCGTATTTTTTTTCCATACTAAAAATCCATATGGTACACTTGCCCCACCTGAACAAGATTTTTTAAAAGCTCTCAACAAAAATAACCAAAAGTTAAATCATACTTTATAATAGGTGGAAATCATTAGTAGGGACACTACTGATCTAGGAAAAATAGCAGTTTGATAAAATGAGCCTTAAAACGAACCCTAAGCCTTATTTTGTACTTTCCAAATATTATAAGAAAACAAAGGTTTTGAAAAAAACTTCATTAAATCTTATGTCCCGTGGCGTTTACGTCGGTTTGGTAGTTATGTGTTAGTAGAATCAGTTGATTGCAATGCTAGCAACAATTCCTCATACTGGAAATAATCAATGTTGTAAAAATTACGGCCGTACGAGCGATTGTTCCTCTTGCCCCATATGGTCGTCTTGCCCCACCTTCCCCTACAACATGTTTGTACCTTTTCCCTCTGGAAGCTAAACGAATTGCTGAAAGGACAGTCATTTTCGTGTGCGGCTCGGGGGGCAAAATTTTAAATTGCTTTCTGCAGCAAATTATGGCAATTTGCAGACCATAAAATCAACGTGGTCACGAAAAGTGTTGGCAAACTTTTTGGTGCATTGTTATTCTTGTTGTGGCAGGTGTGAAAATGGGATGAGTTCATGAACCTATTCAGAATTTAGATCATTCTCGATCAATGAAATGACAAGTAATTAGTGAATATGTCATTTGAGTAATTCTCCGCCAACTCACACAGCAGTTGCCCCGACCCCTCTTCGATTTGCGTGAAACTTTGTCCTAAGGGGTAGCTTTTGTCCCTGATCACGAATCCGAGGTCCATTTTTTGATATCTCGTGACGGAGGGGCGGAAAGACCCCTTTCATTTTTGAGCATACGAAAAAAGAGGTTTTTTTCAATAATTTGCAGCCTGAAACGGTGATGAGATTGAAATTTGGTGTCAAAGAAACTTTTATGTAAGATTAGACGCCCGATTTGATGACGTACGCAGAATTCCGAATAAACGTATTTTTCATCGAAAAAAACACTAAAAAAGTTTTAAAAACTCTGCCATTTTCCGTTACTCAACTTATAAAATTTGGAACATATCATTTTATGGGAAATTTAATATTTTTTCGAATCTACATTGAACTAGAAGGGTCATTTTTTTCATTTAAAACATAATTTTTCATTTTTAAATTTCGTGTTTTTTGTAACTTTGCAGGGTTAATTTTCAGAGCGTAACAATGTTCTGTAAATTTGTACAGCAGACAACTACAAAATTTTTATATAAAAACATTTGCTTATTTGTTTATTGCTATCACGAGTTATCGCGATTTTACTAAAAAAAGTTTAGAAAAGTTGGTCATCATTGATCATGGCCGTTCATGGGCACCCGCGACAGACACGGACGACGAAACAAAAAGAAACGCAAAAAGTAACTTTTTCAAAACTTTTTTTTCGCAAAATCACGATAACTCGTGATGTTTATGAGCAAACCACTCATGTTTATTTATAAAAATTTTTGGTCTGCTCTTCAACTTTGTTCAAAATTTTTACTTTCTAAAATATAACCCTGCAAAGTTACAAAAAACACGAAATTTTCAAATGTTTTTTGACAAAGAACTTTGTCCTAAGGTTTCTATACGGGGTGTCAATCCAAAATTTTCGCGAAGCGAAAACGTTACGTGACGAATTCCCCTCTCGGCAAATTTCCCCTCTTTTTGGTGCACGCTGGTTGGTTGAACAAACGTTTCCCAATCAGTCAATATAGAGACGTGAGATTGATGTATCTAAAATCACCCCCACTCTACCTCATAATTTTCGGATCGTCGACGCGGCAAAAAGCGAATAAGGAGATGTAGGAGAATGGGTGCAAAAGGCGGGGCATACGTCCCCGATCTAAATTAACAAAACTCGGCTCGGTCGGTCCCGAAAATTCAGTCTGTTGCTGGCCGTCGACGAGAACACATCAGGAGCAGATGGCCTGGTGGCCCGTTTGCAGACGGCCTGGAGGCCCGGGAGCAGATAGCCTGGAGGCATGGACACGCCAAGACATGCCAGCCGGCATGAGCGGGAATTGATAATTGGAATTGGCCACCACTTGGAGTGTCCAGAGTCCCCGGCGGGTGTTCCGATGGGGGGACTTTTGCCGAACCATAAGAGTTGGGGCAATATGGGTATCAAAATTTAGGGTTTTTGATACTGCACATGAAATTTGACATTTTGGCAGTAGTGGCCACCACCTGGAGTGGCCGGAGGCTTCGGGGATGTTCCGATGGGAGGGCATTTGCCGAACCATAAGAGTTGGGGCAATATGGGTATCAAACTTTAGGGTTTTGATACTGCACATGAAATTTGACATTTCTACAGTAGTGGCCACAATCCGGAGTGGCCGGAGGCCCCGGGGATGTTCCGATGGGGGGACATTTGCCGAACCATAAGAGTTGGGGCAATATGGGTATCAAAATTTAGGGTTTTTGATACTGCACATGAAATTTGACATTTTGGCAGTAGTGGCCACCACCTGGAGTGGCCGGAGGCTTCGGGGATGTTCCGATGGGAGGGCATTTGCCGAACCATAAGAGTTGGGGCAATATGGGTATCAAAATTTAGGGTTTTTGATACTGCACATGAAATTTGACATTTTGGCAGTAGTGGCCACCACCTGGAGTGGCCGGAGGCTTCGGGGATGTTCCGATGGGAGGGCATTTGCCGAACCATAAGAGTTGGGGCAATATGGGTATCAAACTTTAGGGTTTTTGATACTGCACATGAAATTTGACATTTCTACAGTAGTGGCCACAATCCGGAGTGGCCGGAGGCCCCGGGGATGTTCCGATGGGGGGACATTTGCCGAACCATAAGAGTTGGGGCAATATGGGTATCAAACTTTAGGGTTTTTGATACTGGACATGAAATTTGACATTTCTGCAGTAGTGGCCACAATCCGGAGTGGCCGGAGGCCCCGGGGATGTTCCGATGGGGGGACATTTGCCGAACCATAAGAGTTGGGGCAATATGGGTATCAAAATTTAGGGTTTTTGATACTGCACATGAAATTTGACATTTTGGCAGTAGTGGCCACCACCTGGAGTGGCCGGAGGCTTCGGGGATGTTCCGATGGGAGGGCATTTGCCGAACCATAAGAGTTGGGGCAATATGGGTATCAAACTTTAGGGTTTTTGATACTGCACATGAAATTTGACATTTCTACAGTAGTGGCCACAATCCGGAGTGGCCGGAGGCCTCGGGGATGTTCCGATGGGAGGGCATTTGCCGAACCATAAGAGTTGGGGCAATATGGGTATCAAACTTTAAGGTTTTTGATACTGGACATGAAATTTGACATTTCTGCAGTAGTGGCCACAATCCGGAGTGGCCGGAGGCCCCGGGGATGATCCGATGGGGGGACATTTGCCGAACCATAAGAGTTGGGGCAATATGGGTATCAATATTTAGGGTTTTTGATACTGCACATGAAATTTGACATTTTGGCAGTAGTGGCCACCACCTGGAGTGGCCGGAGGCTTCGGGGATGTTCCGATGGGAGGGCATTTGCCGAACCATAAGAGTTGGGGCAATATGGGTATCAAACTTTAAGGTTTTTGATACTGCACATGAAATTTGACATTTCTACAGTAGTGGCCACAATCCGGAGTGGCCGGAGGCCCCGGGGATGTTCCGATGGGGGGACATTTGCCGAACCATAAGAGTTGGGGCAATATGGGTATCAATATTTAGGGTTTTTGATACTGCACATGAAATTTGACATTTTGGCAGTAGTGGCCACCACCTGGAGTGGCCGGAGGCTTCGGGGATGTTCCGATGGGAGGGCATTTGCCGAACCATAAGAGTTGGGGCAATATGGGTATCAAACTTTAGGGTTTTTGATACTGCACATGAAATTTGACATTTCTACAGTAGTGGCCACAATCCGGAGTGGCCGGAGGCCTCGGGGATGTTCCGATGGGAGGGCATTTGCCGAACCATAAGAGTTGGGGCAATATGGGTATCAAACTTTAAGGTTTTTGATACTGCACATGAAATTTGACATTTCTACAGTAGTGGCCACAATCCGGAGTGGCCGGAGGCCTCGGGGATGTTCCGATGGGAGGGCATTTGCCGAACCATAAGAGTTGGGGCAATATGGGTATCAAACTTTAAGGTTTTTGATACTGCACATGAAATTTGACATTTTGGCAGTAGTGGCCACCACCTGGAGTGGCCGGAGGCTTCGGGGATGTTCCGATGGGAGGGCATTTGCCGAACCATAAGAGTTGGGGCAATATGGGTATCAAACTTTAGGGTTTTTGATACTGGACATGAAATTTGACATTTCTGCAGTAGTGGCCACAATCCGGAGTGGCCGGAGGCCCCGGGAATGTTCCGATGGGGGGACATTTGCCGAACCATAAGAGTTGGGGCAATATGAGTATCAATATTTAGGGTTTTTGATACTGCACATGAAATTTGACATTTTGGCAGTAGTGGCCACCACCTGGAGTGGCCGGAGGCTTCGGGGATGTTCCGATGGGAGGGCATTTGCCGAACCATAAGAGTTGGGGCAATATGGGTATCAAACTTTAAGGTTTTTGATACTGCACATGAAATTTGACATTTCTACAGTAGTGGCCACAATCCGGAGTGGCCGGAGGCCCCGGGGATGTTCCGATGGGGGGACATTTGCCGAACCATAAGAGTTGGGGCAATATGGGTATCAAACTTTAGGGTTTTTGATACTGCACATGAAATTTGACATTTCTACAGTAGTGGCCACAATCCGGAGTGGCCGGAGGCCCCGGGGATGTTCCGATGGGGGGACATTTGCCGAACCATAAGAGTTGGGGCAATATGGGTATCAAACTTTAGGGTTTTTGATACTGGACATGAAATTTGACATTTCTGCAGTAGTGGCCACAATCCGGAGTGGCCGGAGGCCCCGGGGATGTTCCGATGGGGGACATTTGCCGAACCATAAGAGTTGGGGCAATATGGGTATCAAAATTTAGGGTTTTGATACTGCACATGAAATTTGACATTTTGGCAGTAGTGGCCACCACCTGGAGTGGCCGGAGGCTTCGGGGATGTTCCGATGGGAGGGCATTTGCCGAACCATAAGAGTTGGGGCAATATGGGTATCAAACTTTAGGGTTTTTGATACTGCACATGAAATTTGACATTTCTACAGTAGTGGCCACAATCCGGAGTGGCCGGAGGCCTCGGGGATGTTCCGATGGGAGGGCATTTGCCGAACCATAAGAGTTGGGGCAATATGGGTATCAAACTTTAAGGTTTTTGATACTGCACATGAAATTTGACATTTCTACAGTAGTGGCCACAATCCGGGTGGCCGGAGGCCCCGGGATGTTCCGATGGGGGACATTTGCCGAACCATAAGAGTTGGGGCAATATGGGTATCAATATTTAGGGTTTTTGATACTGCACATGAAATTTGACATTTTGGCAGTAGTGGCCACCACCTGGAGTGGCCGGAGGCCTCGGGGATGTTCCGATGGGGGGACATTTGCCGAACCATAAGAGTTGGGGCAATATGGGTATCAAACTTTAGGGTTTTTGATACTGCACATGAAATTTGACATTTTGGCAGTAGTGGCCACCACCTGGAGTGGCCGGAGGCCCCGGGAATGTTCCGATGGGGGGACATTTGCCGAACCATAAGAGTTGGGGCAATATGGGTATCAAACTTTAGGGTTTTTGATACTGCACATGAAATTTGACATTTTGGCAGTAGTGGCCACAATCCGGAGTGGCCGGAGGCCTCGGGGATGTTCCGATGGGAGGGCATTTGCCGAACCATAAGAGTTGGGGCAATATGGGTATCAAACTTTAGGGTTTTTGATACTGGACATGAAATTTGACATTTCTGCAGTAGTGGCCACAATCCGGAGTGGCCGGAGGCCCCGGGGATGTTCCGATGGGGGGACATTTACCGAACCATAAGAGTTGGGGCAATATGGGTATCAATATTTAGGGTTTTTGATACTGCACATGAAATTTGACATTTTGGCAGTAGTGGCCACCACCTGGAGTGGCCGGAGGCCTCGGGGATGTTCCGATGGGGGGACATTTGCCGAACCATAAGAGTTGGGGCAATATGGGTATCAAACTTTAGGGTTTTTGATACTGCACATGAAATTTGACATTTTGGCAGTAGTGGCCACCACCTAGAGTGGCCGGAGGCTTCGGGGATGTTCCGATGGGGGGACATTTGCCGAACCATAAGAGTTGGGGCAATATGGGTATCAAAATTTAGGGTTTTTGATACTGCACATGAAATTTGACATTTTGGCAGTAGTGGCCACCACCTGGAGTGGCCGGAGGCCCCGGGAATGTTCCGATGGGGGGACATTTGCCGAACCATAAGAGTTGGGGCAATATGGGTATCAAACTTTAGGGTTTTTGATACTGCACATGAAATTTGACATTTTGGCAGTAGTGGCCGGAGGCCCCGGGGATGTTCCGATGGGGGGACATTTGCCGAACCATAAGAGTTGGGGCAATATGGGTATCAAACTTTAGGGTTTTTGATACTGGACATGAAATTTGACATTTCTGCAGTAGTGGCCACAATCCGGAGTGCCTGGAGGCCCCGGGGATGTTCCGATGGGGGGACATTTGCCGAACCATAAGAGTTGGGGCAATATGGGTATCAAACTTTAGGGTTTTTGATACTGGACATGAAATTTGACATTTCTGCAGTAGTGGCCACAATCCGGAGTGGCTGGAGGCCCCGGGGATGTTCCGATGGGGGGACATTTGCCGAACCATAAGAGTTGGGGCAATATGGGTATCAAACTTTAGGGTTTTTGATACTGCACATGAAATTTGACATTTTGGCAGTAGTGGCCACCACCAGGAGTGGCCGGAGGCCTCGGGGATGTTCCGATGGGGGGACATTTGCCGAACCATAAGAGTTGGGGCAATATGGGTATCAAAATTTAGGGTTTTTGATACTGCACATGAAATTTGACATTTTGGCAGTAGTGGCCACCACCTGGAGTGGCCGGAGGCTTCGGGGATGTTCCGATGGGAGGGCATTTGCCGAACCATAAGAATTGGGGCAATATGGGTATCAAACTTTAGGGTTTTTGATACTGCACATGAAATTTGACATTTCTACAGTAGTGGCCACAATCCGGAGTGGCCGGAGGCCTCGGGGATGTTCCGATAGGGGGACATTTGCCGAACCATAAGAGTTGGGGCAATATGGGTATCAAACTTTAAGGTTTTTGATACTGCACATGAAATTTGACATTTCTACAGTAGTGGCCACAATCCGGAGTGGCCGGAGGCCCCGGGGATGTTCCGATGGGGGGACATTTGCCGAACCATAAGAGTTGGGGCAATATGGGTATCAAAATTTAGGGTTTTTGATACTGCACATGAAATTTGACATTTTGGCAGTAGTGGCCACCACCTGGAGTGGTAAGGAGCGGCCGTGGCTGACTGGTTACGGTGTTCGCTTTGTAAGCGAATGGTCCTGGGTTCGACTCCCATCTGCTCCCAACGAGAAATTATAGGAAATATAAATCTTGAAACTCTGAACATGAACGAAAAATCAAAGTCGCTCGAGTCGGGGTTCGATCCCCCGTCTATTGGGTTGGTAAGCAAAAATGCTAACCACTAGGCCATCGCGACTTGGTTGGTAGGCTATGACTGGAATTAGGAATACTGTTACTGTTACTATATACGCGCTGGGTCCTTGTCCATTTGACAAGGGTTCGGAAGTTCTAAATAACGTTTGAATCCGATTGATGCAAACGTTCTTCAGGGCGGGGCTTGTCGACTCAAGCTGAGGGACCTCGCGCTCGGCTAGCCAGCGTAGAAATGGGTCACCGAAGCTCGGCAGAGCTAACACCATCCAAATGCCTATGCGAGTTATTTGCATGTACCTATAGAATGCAGATCTATAAAATACATGGAAACAGCTCAATTTGTAAGAAGCGACCGCGTGGTCCCGTTTGGTTGGTTGCACACACACACACACACACACACACACACACAGTGGCCACCACCTGGAGTGGCCGGAGGCCTCGGGGATGTTCCGATGGGGGGACATTTGCCGAACCATAAGAGTTGGGGCAATATGGGTATCAAACTTTAGGGTTTTTGATACTGCACATGAAATTTGACATTTTGGCAGTAGTGGCCACCACCTAGAGTGGCCGGAGGCTTCGGGGATGTTCCGATGGGGGGACATTTGCCGAACCATAAGAGTTGGGGCAATATGGGTATCAAAATTTAGGGTTTTTGATACTGCACATGAAATTTGACATTTTGGCAGTAGTGGCCACCACCTGGAGTGGCCGGAGGCCCCGGGAATGTTCCGATGGGGGGACATTTGCCGAACCATAAGAGTTGGGGCAATATGGGTATCAAACTTTAGGGTTTTTGATACTGCACATGAAATTTGACATTTTGGCAGTAGTGGCCACCACCTAGAGTGGCCGGAGGCTTCGGGGATGTTCCGATGGGGGGACATTTGCCGAACCATAAGAGTTGGGGCAATATGGGTATCAAACTTTAGGGTTTTTGATACTGCACATGAAATTTGACATTTTGGCAGTAGTGGCCACCACCTGGAGTGGCCGGAGGCTTCGGGGATGTTCCGATGGGAGGGCATTTGCCGAACCATAAGAGTTGGGGCAATATGGGTATCAAACTTTAGGGTTTTTGATACTGCACATGAAATTTGACATTTTGGCAGTAGTGGCCACCACCTGGAGTGGCCGGAGGCCTCGGGGATGTTCCGATGGGGGGACATTTGCCGAACCATAAGAGTTGGGGCAATATGGGTATCAAACTTTAGGGTTTTTGATACTGCACATGAAATTTGACATTTTGGCAGTAGTGGCCACCACCTGGAGTGGCCGGAGGCCCCGGGAATGTTCCGATGGGGGGACATTTGCCGAACCATAAGAGTTGGGGCAATATGGGTATCAAACTTTAGGGTTTTTGATACTGCACATGAAATTTGACATTTTGGCAGTAGTGGCCACCACCTAGAGTGGCCGGAGGCTTCGGGGATGTTCCGATGGGGGGACATTTGCCGAACCATAAGAGTTGGGGCAATATGGGTATCAAAATTTAGGGTTTTTGATACTGCACATGAAATTTGACATTTTGGCAGTAGTGGCCACCACCTGGAGTGGCCGGAGGCCTCGGGGATGTTCCGATGGGGGGACATTTGCCGAACCATAAGAGTTGGGGCAATATGGGTATCAAACTTTAGGGTTTTTGATACTGCACATGAAATTTGACATTTTGGCAGTAGTGGCCACCACCTGGAGTGGCCGGAGGCCAGGGATGTTCCGATGGGGGACATTTGCCGAACCATAAGAGTTGGGGCAATATGGGTATCAAAATTTAGGGTTTTTGATACTGCACATGAAATTTGACATTTTGGCAGTAGTGGCCACCACCTAGAGTGGCCGGAGGCTTCGGGGATGTTCCGATGGGGGGACATTTGCCGAACCATAAGAGTTGGGGCAATATGGGTATCAAAATTTAGGGTTTTTGATACTGCACATGAAATTTGACATTTTGGCAGTAGTGGCCACCACCTGGAGTGGCCGGAGGCCTCGGGGATGTTCCGATGGGGGGACATTTGCCGAACCATAAGAGTTGGGGCAATATGGGTATCAAACTTTAGGGTTTTTGATACTGCACATGAAATTTGACATTTTGGCAGTAGTGGCCACCACCTAGAGTGGCCGGAGGCTTCGGGGATGTTCCGATGGGGGGACATTTGCCGAACCATAAGAGTTGGGGCAATATGGGTATCAAAATTTAGGGTTTTTGATACTGCACATGAAATTTGACATTTTGGCAGTAGTGGCCACCACCTGGAGTGGCCGGAGGCCCCGGGAATGTTCCGATGGGGGGACATTTGCCGAACCATAAGAGTTGGGGCAATATGGGTATCAAACTTTAGGGTTTTTGATACTGCACATGAAATTTGACATTTTGGCAGTAGTGGCCACCACCTAGAGTGGCCGGAGGCTTCGGGGATGTTCCGATGGGGGGACATTTGCCGAACCATAAGAGTTGGGGCAATATGGGTATCAAACTTTAGGGTTTTTGATACTGCACATGAAATTTGACATTTTGGCAGTAGTGGCCACCACCTGGAGTGGCCGGAGGCTTCGGGGATGTTCCGATGGGAGGGCATTTGCCGAACCATAAGAGTTGGGGCAATATGGGTATCAAACTTTAGGGTTTTTGATACTGCACATGAAATTTGACATTTCTACAGTAGTGGCCACAATCCGGAGTGGCCGGAGGCCTCGGGGATGTTCCGATAGGGGGACATTTGCCGAACCATAAGAGTTGGGGCAATATGGGTATCAAACTTTAGGGTTTTTGATACTGCACATGAAATTTGACATTTCTACAGTAGTGGCCACAATCCGGAGTGGCCGGAGGCCCCGGGGATGTTCCGATGGGGGGACATTTGCCGAACCATAAGAGTTGGGGCAATATGGGTATCAAAATTTAGGGTTTTGATACTGCACATGAAATTTGACATTTTGGCAGTAGTGGCCACCACCTGGAGTGGCCGGAGGCCTCGGGGATGTTCCGATGGGGGGACATTTGCCGAACCATAAGAGTTGGGGCAATATGGGTATCAAACTTTAGGGTTTTTGATACTGCACATGAAATTTGACATTTTGGCAGTAGTGGCCACCACCTAGAGTGGCCGGAGGCTTCGGGGATGTTCCGATGGGGGGACATTTGCCGAACCATAAGAGTTGGGGCAATATGGGTATCAAACTTTAGGGTTTTTGATACTGGACATGAAATTTGACATTTCTGCAGTAGTGGCCACAATCCGGAGTGGCTGGAGGCCCCGGGGATGTTCCGATGGGGGGACATTTGCCGAACCATAAGAGTTGGGGCAATATGGGTATCAAACTTTAGGGTTTTTGATACTGCACATGAAATTTGACATTTCTACAGTAGTGGCCACAATCCGGAGTGGCCGGAGGCCTCGGGGATGTTCCGATAGGGGGACATTTGCCGAACCATAAGAGTTGGGGCAATATGGGTATCAAACTTTAGGGTTTTTGATACTGCACATGAAATTTGACATTTCTACAGTAGTGGCCACAATCCGGAGTGGCCGGAGGCCCCGGGGATGTTCCGATGGGGGGACATTTGCCGAACCATAAGAGTTGGGGCAATATGGGTATCAAACTTTAGGGTTTTTGATACTGCACATGAAATTTGACATTTTGGCAGTAGTGGCCACCACCTAGAGTGGCCGGAGGCTTCGGGGATGTTCCGATGGGGGGACATTTGCCGAACCATAAGAGTTGGGGCAATATGGGTATCAAACTTTAGGGTTTTTGATACTGCACATGAAATTTGACATTTCTGCAGTAGTGGCCACCACCTAGAGTGGCCGGAGGCCTCGGGGATGTTCCGATGGGGGGACATTTGCCGAACCATAAGAGTTGGGGCAATATGGGTATCAAAATTTAGGGTTTTTGATACTGCACATGAAATTTGACATTTTGGCAGTAGTGGCCACCACCTGGAGTGGCCGGAGGCTTCGGGGATGTTCCGATGGGAGGGCATTTGCCGAACCATAAGAGTTGGGGCAATATGGGTATCAAACTTTAGGGTTTTTGATACTGCACATGAAATTTGACATTTCTACAGTAGTGGCCACAATCCGGAGTGGCCGGAGGCCTCGGGGATGTTCCGATAGGGGGACATTTGCCGAACCATAAGAGTTGGGGCAATATGGGTATCAAACTTTAGGGTTTTTGATACTGCACATGAAATTTGACATTTCTACAGTAGTGGCCACAATCCGGAGTGGCCGGAGGCCCCGGGGATGTTCCGATGGGGGACATTTGCCGAACCATAAGAGTTGGGGCAATATGGGTATCAAAATTTAGGGTTTTTGATACTGCACATGAAATTTGACATTTTGGCAGTAGTGGCCACCACCTGGAGTGGCCGGAGGCCTCGGGGATGTTCCGATGGGGGGACATTTGCCGAACCATAAGAGTTGGGGCAATATGGGTATCAAACTTTAGGGTTTTTGATACTGCACATGAAATTTGACATTTTGGCAGTAGTGGCCACCACCTAGAGTGGCCGGAGGCTTCGGGGATGTTCCGATGGGGGGACATTTGCCGAACCATAAGAGTTGGGGCAATATGGGTATCAAACTTTAGGGTTTTTGATACTGCACATGAAATTTGACATTTCTGCAGTAGTGGCCACAATCCGGAGTGGCTGGAGGCCCCGGGGATGTTCCGATGGGGGGACATTTGCCGAACCATCAGAGTTGGGGCAATATGGGTATCAAACTTTAGGGTTTTTGATACTGGACATGAAATTTGACATTTCTGCAGTAGTGGCCACAATCCGGAGTGGCCGGAGGCCCCGGGGATGTTCCGATGGGGGGACATTTGCCGAACCATAAGAGTTGGGGCAATATGGGTATCAAACTTTAGGGTTTTTGATACTGGACATAAAATTTGACATTTCTGCAGTAGTGGCCACAATCCGGAGTGGCTGGAGGCCCCGGGGATGTTCCGATGGGGGGACATTTGCCGAACCATAAGAGTTGGGGCAATATGGGTATCAAACTTTAGGGTTTTTGATACTGCACATGAAATTTGACATTTTGGCAGTAGTGGCCACCACCTGGAGTGGCCGGAGGCCTCGGGGATGTTCCGATGGGGGGACATTTGCCGAACCATAAGAGTTGGGGCAATATGGGTATCAAAATTTAGGGTTTTTGATACTGCACATGAAATTTGACATTTTGGCAGTAGTGGCCACCACCTGGAGTGGCCGGAGGCCCCGGGGATGTTCCGATGGGGGGACATTTGCCGAACCATAAGAGTTGGGGCAATATGGGTATCAAACTTTTGGGTTTTTGATACTGCACATGAAATTTGACATTTTGGCAGTAGTGGCCACCACCTGGAGTGGTCGGAGGCCCCGGGGATGTTCCGATGGGGGGACATTTGCCGAACCATAAGAGTTGGGGCAATATGGGTATCAAAATTTAGGGTTTTTGATACTGCACATGAAATTTGACATTTTGGCAGTAGTGGCCACCACCTGGAGTGGCCGGAGGCCTCGGGGATGTTCCGATGGGGGGACATTTGCCGAACCATAAGAGTTGGGGCAATATGGGTATCAAACTTTAGGGTTTTTGATACTGCACATGAAATTTGACATTTTGGCAGTAGTGGCCACCACCTAGAGTGGCCGGAGGCTTCGGGGATGTTCCGATGGGGGGACATTTGCCGAACCATAAGAGTTGGGGCAATATGGGTATCAAACTTTAGGGTTTTTGATACTGGACATGAAATTTGACATTTCTGCAGTAGTGGCCACAATCCGGAGTGGCTGGAGGCCCCGGGGATGTTCCGATGGGGGGACATTTGCCGAACCATAAGAGTTGGGGCAATATGGGTATCAAACTTTAGGGTTTTTGATACTGCACATGAAATTTGACATTTTGGCAGTAGTGGCCACCACCTGGAGTGGCCGGAGGCCCAGGAATGTTCCGATGGGGGACATTTGCCGAACCATAAGAGTTGGGGCAATATGGGTATCAAACTTTAGGGTTTTTGATACTGCACATGAAATTTGACATTTTGGCAGTAGTGGCCACCACCTAGAGTGGCCGGAGGCTTCGGGGATGTTCCGATGGGGGGACATTTGCCGAACCATAAGAGTTGGGGCAATATGGGTATCAAAATTTAGGGTTTTTGATACTGCACATGAAATTTGACATTTTGGCAGTAGTGGCCACCACCTGGAGTGGCCGGAGGCCTCGGGGATGTTCCGATGGGGGGACATTTGCCGAACCATAAGAGTTGGGGCAATATGGGTATCAAACTTTAAGGTTTTTGATACTGCACATGAAATTTGACATTTTGGCAGTAGTGGCCACCACCTGGAGTGGCCGGAGGCCCCGGGGATGTTCCGATGGGGGGACATTTGCCGAACCATAAGAGTTGGGGCAATATGGGTATCAAAATTTAGGGTTTTTGATACTGCACATGAAATTTGACATTTTGGCAGTAGTGGCCACCACCTAGAGTGGCCGGAGGCTTCGGGGATGTTCCGATGGGGGGACATTTGCCGAACCATAAGAGTTGGGGCAATATGGGTATCAAAATTTAGGGTTTTTGATACTGCACATGAAATTTGACATTTTGGCAGTAGTGGCCACCACCTGGAGTGGCCGGAGGCCTCGGGGATGTTCCGATGGGGGGACATTTGCCGAACCATAAGAGTTGGGGCAATATGGGTATCAAACTTTAGGGTTTTTGATACTGCACATGAAATTTGACATTTTGGCAGTAGTGGCCACCACCTAGAGTGGCCGGAGGCTTCGGGGATGTTCCGATGGGGGGACATTTGCCGAACCATAAGAGTTGGGGCAATATGGGTATCAAAATTTAGGGTTTTTGATACTGCACATGAAATTTGACATTTTGGCAGTAGTGGCCACCACCTGGAGTGGCCGGAGGCCCCGGGAATGTTCCGATGGGGGGACATTTGCCGAACCATAAGAGTTGGGGCAATATGGGTATCAAACTTTAGGGTTTTTGATACTGCACATGAAATTTGACATTTTGGCAGTAGTGGCCACCACCTAGAGTGGCCGGAGGCTTCGGGGATGTTCCGATGGGGGGACATTTGCCGAACCATAAGAGTTGGGGCAATATGGGTATCAAACTTTAGGGTTTTTGATACTGCACATGAAATTTGACATTTTGGCAGTAGTGGCCACCACCTAGAGTGGCCGGAGGCCTCGGGGATGTTCCGATGGGGGGACATTTGCCGAACCATAAGAGTTGGGGCAATATGGGTATCAAAATTTAGGGTTTTTGATACTGCACATGAAATTTGACATTTTGGCAGTAGTGGCCACCACCTGGAGTGGCCGGAGGCTTCGGGGATGTTCCGATGGGAGGGCATTTGCCGAACCATAAGAGTTGGGGCAATATGGGTATCAAACTTTAGGGTTTTTGATACTGCACATGAAATTTGACATTTCTACAGTAGTGGCCACAATCCGGAGTGGCCGGAGGCCTCGGGGATGTTCCGATAGGGGGACATTTGCCGAACCATAAGAGTTGGGGCAATATGGGTATCAAACTTTAGGGTTTTTGATACTGCACATGAAATTTGACATTTCTACAGTAGTGGCCACAATCCGGAGTGGCCGGAGGCCCCGGGGATGTTCCGATGGGGGGACATTTGCCGAACCATAAGAGTTGGGGCAATATGGGTATCAAAATTTAGGGTTTTTGATACTGCACATGAAATTTGACATTTTGGCAGTAGTGGCCACCACCTGGAGTGGCCGGAGGCCTCGGGGATGTTCCGATGGGGGGACATTTGCCGAACCATAAGAGTTGGGGCAATATGGGTATCAAACTTTAGGGTTTTTGATACTGCACATGAAATTTGACATTTTGGCAGTAGTGGCCACCACCTAGAGTGGCCGGAGGCTTCGGGGATGTTCCGATGGGGGGACATTTGCCGAACCATAAGAGTTGGGGCAATATGGGTATCAAACTTTAGGGTTTTTGATACTGGACATGAAATTTGACATTTCTGCAGTAGTGGCCACAATCCGGAGTGGCTGGAGGCCCCGGGGATGTTCCGATGGGGGGACATTTGCCGAACCATCAGAGTTGGGGCAATATGGGTATCAAACTTTAGGGTTTTTGATACTGGACATGAAATTTGACATTTCTGCAGTAGTGGCCACAATCCGGAGTGGCCGGAGGCCCCGGGGATGTTCCGATGGGGGGACATTTGCCGAACCATAAGAGTTGGGGCAATATGGGTATCAAACTTTAGGGTTTTTGATACTGGACATAAAATTTGACATTTCTGCAGTAGTGGCCACAATCCGGAGTGGCTGGAGGCCCCGGGGATGTTCCGATGGGGGGACATTTGCCGAACCATAAGAGTTGGGGCAATATGGGTATCAAACTTTAGGGTTTTTGATACTGCACATGAAATTTGACATTTTGGCAGTAGTGGCCACCACCTGGAGTGGCCGGAGGCCCCGGGGATGTTCCGATGGGGGGACATTTGCCGAACCATAAGAGTTGGGGCAATATGGGTATCAAACTTTTGGGTTTTTGATACTGCACATGAAATTTGACATTTTGGCAGTAGTGGCCACCACCTGGAGTGGTCGGAGGCCCCGGGGATGTTCCGATGGGGGGACATTTGCCGAACCATAAGAGTTGGGGCAATATGGGTATCAAACTTTAGGGCATTTGATACTGCACATGAAATTTGACATTTCTGCAGTAGTGGCCACAATCCGGAGTGGCCGGAGGCCCCGGGGATGTTCCGATGGGGGTACATTTGCCGAACCATAAGAGTTGGGGCAATATGGGTATCAAACTTTATGGATTTTGATACTGGACATGAAATTTGAAATTTGGGCAGTAGTGGCCACACTCCGAAGTGGCCGGAGGCCCCGCGGATGTTCCGATGGGGGGACATTTTCTGATCCATAAGAGTTGGGGAAAATGGGTATTAAACTTCTGAAATCTGTTTCTGGAAATTTAGAATAACTATTTCGTAATCAATTAGAGCCCTGAAAAGGGCAGTTCAGCTCCACTTGCAATTTCCATCCCCTTAGTTCGATAGGACGTTGATATTATGTCTTAAAACTTTACAAATCAAACAGCCTGTTTCAGAGCCACGAAATAGACCACAAAAGAGTTGTCTTGTGTAATTATAAGGGAATCATGGGGAAATTTGGACCGGACGTTCTAATCGAAAATTTCAACAATCATCTAGCAAAGTTCTTTGTCATACTGGTCATGTGTAACATAACCACCTGCACCTTTTTTTTTTGGTTTAAGTGAAAAAATGACCCTTCTGAGTCAATGTAGATTCGAAAAGTACATTAAATTTCTCATAAAACGACAGGTTCCAAATTTGTTAACAGTTGAGTAACGGAAAATGGCAGATCTTTTTAAACTTTTTAAGTGTTTTTTTTTTATGAAAAATACGTTTTTTTCGGAATTTTGAGTACGCCATCAAATCGGGCGTCTAATTTTACATAAAAGTCCCTTTGACACCAAATTTCTATCTCATCACCGTTTCAGGCTGTAAATTATTGAAAAAAACCTCTTTTTTCGTATGCTCAAAAATGAAAGGGGTCTTTCCGCCCCTCCGTCACGAGATATCAAAAAATGGACCTCGGATTCGCGATAAGGGACAAAAGTTAACCGTTAGGACAAAGTTTCACGCAAATCGAAGAGGGGTCGGGGCAACAGCTGTGTGAGTTGGTGGAGAATTAGCCATTGATCAATATCCAAATATATAATTCTGTGAATTTTACTGCTTTGAAAAAGTTGTTGCCATTGTATTAAAATTATGTTTAAGGAAGCTTTGAATTTTTGAAGTTTGATAAACAAAATGTATCTCCTATTAATGCATGCATGTTTGACGATATTCAGAGAATTACCCGCTCTCACATTCTCTCACAAGCAAATCATAAAAGAGCAAAATATAATATTTAGCGATTAATGGGCTAATTTGCCAAGAAAATTGTACTTAGCTTAGGAATTTGAGTCAATGTTAATGAATGTGATTTGATCTTCTGCAATGGAAAAGTAATCAAATTAGAAATTTGACTTTTGGATTGTAAAATTTCAAAATCTACGGTAAGTTGACGTTTCTATATTAAAGGTTAACAAACAACTGCATAGCAACGTGTATCAGCCCAGCAAATTTTCTAAGTTGTTTGTAGATGACGGCCGTAAGTTACGTAAATTCCTATGTAACTTAGGCGTCATCCATAAAGTACGTACGCTCTTAGGGGGGAGGGGGGTTTGCGAGACTGTGACGTCACGCTTGGTTTTTTTATGATTGCATAATATTAATTCGAAATGTACACAATTAAATTAAATCCTCTTTCCTTAAATTGTTTGCTTGCTATTATTTAGAAGTATCGCATTATAATTGAGTATAAAGTCACGTTTGTTTTATTCAGCTGGAACTTCAATATTTTGCAAATTCTTGCTCGATAAAAATAAATGCTTTGAAAGCAGGGTGTTTATAAGAAAACTGATATAAATGGTTTGAAGTTATTAGATACAAAGCTGTGAAAAACAGTTTTCAAGATTTTTTAATACTTGAATGTTATACAAGGTCTTCTAATTTTTAAAAGATACCAAACTGTTTTTTTTATATCGTGATGTTTATCAAATGAATAATTAGATAACTTATATTTTTTTTTTATATATTAAAATTGGCATACATACCTAAATTATGAGAGTTTAAAGAAATAAAAACTATAAAAATCCCATCGAAAACAAGGGGGTCTGGCAAAATGTGACGTACTTTTTTGAGGGGGTGTTCAACCTTGCGTGACAAAATGTGACATAGGGGGGAGGGGGGTTAACCTTACCTATTTTACTTTACTTAGATGTTCTAAGCAAAGGGGTTGTAGATAGCCCATGACACTGTAACGCTCAGTGCATGTCCAACTTACACGGACGCTCAAACCTCTCAAAGAAGTAATGGTAACTTCAACTGGCTGGTTCTCGGGCTTATCTCAACTAATCGGACCATTTTTTTTAAGTTAATTTTAAGCATGTCTAGCTTATCTTAAAACGTTGCAGAACTTGATTTGAACAAGACTGTAATTTTTGGCGTTTTTTTACACGCACAAAAAAAATTTGGGCGATGCTGTTGATCTCAAAATTACTGATTTGATCAAATCAAGATCGGCAAAGTTTTAATATCATCTAAGGATGTTACAATTCACATCAAAAAAGAATTGTCCCGAATGGTTGAGTTATGCCCGAGAACCAGCGAGTTGAAGTTACCGTTCCAACTTTTCTAAGGGGTTGGGAGTTGGAATGTTAAAATGTCAAGGAAATGATAAACAAAAGCCACAAAAAAAATCATTCTCAAACTAATCCTAAATAAATCCTCAAAATAACCTGTTTGAATAAGTTTCCACAATAAACCTTATTATTGATGGCAATCCACCGATTAACAAACAACGAACAGTTTCCCCCCTCCAAAACCGAAACCAAACACAGTTCACTCTCTTATCGAACGACTCCCATCGCAAACAATTACTCAAAATTCCATAACGATATGCCCGCCAATAAAATCAACAAACCGCTTATTCGACTCTGGCTCCGATGACGACAACGGTTCATATTGCTGGGAAATTGTGCCCTCCGTCGAATCCCGATAATCTCCAGTACAGACACAGTCGGGCCACAAAAGCGAAAAGGCGATAATGTCGTAAACATCCATAAAACTACCATAATTGATAGTAAAACTTTTCGAACTAACCTCAACTCGTTATGGACCTGCTCCTGCTTCGAGGCAGGGTATAATTGAGCTATGACTCTGGGTAGAAATTTTCCCCAAAAGCGATCCCCAATCCAGAGGGCAGGATTTTCCCCGGCAGCGCACGGAAAAGCTTTCGGAAAATCTACACCAATGAAGGAGAAGGGTTAGCGGGGTAGGGTGGAACATAAGCGATAAAAAATATAGCAAAACATTTAATAGTTTATAATGAAAATATTATCATGTTCCGTTCAGCTGATGGTTGGCTGCATGTCTGCTGGTAATTAAATAATAAATGTTGCTACTTTTCATCGGGGAGAGTTTTTCCCTTTTGGTAGCTGCTTTTCCAACCAAGTCGATTTAATCGTTTTGGGCAGCGGCAGCAGTAGCTACAACAAGCTGAACTTTATTTCGAACTTTTAGTTTGGCACAAGAAAATTTGTTTTGCGTTGGATTTTTTTTCTTCGCTTCTTTAGATGTAAGTTTCCTGATACGCGGAGGCGTTCGTGGGAGCTAAATGAGCAAAAGTTAGTCATTTGGGGGTTTCGCTTGGATTTCCACTGGTGACGGAGGTTTTTTGTTTAATCAATGCAGTTTTGATTGCGTTGCTTGAGCTAGATGGACGTCACTCTGAGTTTATTGGCAGTTTAGATGGAAGAGTTTGCAAGTTTGTGGGGAGATGTAATCAAAGTAATTAAATACGGAAAATAATTCTTTAAAAAATCGCATGAATATATTCGAAAACTTTATCTTGAGGATGGATTTCTTGTTGGACACCAAGTCTTTGTCAAACTTGTGTGTTATTATTATGACCCCAAAAATATGTACACAAAAAAAAATCACCTATTTTTTTACTCTTTATTACTGAAAATTGAACTACAATTCGCCCTAAAAAAAAAATTATTTTTATATTTTAGGGAACTTTCAAAGGAATCTTTGACTCTACAATTTAGGATGGTGCATGATCTAGTACTGGAGATAATTAAAAAAACTAAACTCAAGACATCTAAAATAATGTCAAACAAAATTTCTGAAATCATTTCTGAATGCAAAATCAAATTTACAATTAAAAATGAGTGCACCGTTTTCAAGATATAGACATTAAAATGAAAATGTTTTCGATAAATTATCAGTTTTTAGCGATTTAAAAATATTACACGAAAAAGCACTCATGCTATAAATATTTTCGAAAAGCAGAGAAAATGTCGTACAATTTTCTTTTGTTGACTTTGTTGATCGGACGCTGGTTACTGAGATACAGCCTCTTGAATCAAAAATTTTGAGCAAAAATACCTTTCAATTTTAGACATGCGATAAGTCTATTGGTTCATTTTTCAAAAGGTTAATAACGAAACCGTTTTCTAACTTTTCTTTAAAAATAATATTGAAATTTTAGAATCAGGAGTAACATTTTGAAAGAGTTCAAAACACTTATTTTAGTCATTTTCATTTGTTGGGCTGGCATTTTAAATTTCGATAATACAGTCCAGACTCGATTATCCGAAGGTCTCGGAAAAAAAAAACTTCTGATAATCGAATCTCCGGACAATCGAACCGCGCTTTTTTTAGTGGCTTATTTTTGATTTTTGACCTTAAGTATGACCCCTAAACTACGCTAAAATGATTCAAAAAATTTAAATCTGAGATGGCAGTGATGAAATATTGATGAAAATCATTTTATTATTTAACCCTTTCAGGCCTATTGGGTCGTAAATGACCCAAAAATCATTTACAAAACCACCCTATATTTTTCGTATGGTCATAAGAATTATTTTCCCATCTTTATCCCCAAAAATATTTAAAAGAAAAAATCTGTCCTGAAAGGGTTAACTGGTAATCAACTATTCAAATTCGACTAAAATGGGGTCTCTGAACTCGAATTTAATGTTGAAAAAAAGAAAATGAAAAAAGAGAATTTTTTTTATTCATTATTCGATCATCCAAAGTTTCATATAAACCGTCAACCAGGATTTCTTATAGCGATTAAAACAGGTAGCGTTCTTTATAGCTTGAATTCACTTTATTTCGGTAGTTTTTTATTATAATTATTAGCAGTAATAGCTGTGAGTACTGAGACAGCCGTAATCGGCTCTCTGAGGCTAGAGCTCATAGCCGTTATACTTCGGATAATCGAAACATTAGATAATTGGGGCTTCGGATAATCGAGTCTGGGCTGTATTTTGATAGAAAAGAGCAGATAATTTGCAAAAGTTAATTTTTCAACATTAAATATTTAACCAAAAGTTTCTAAGATATCGCGAGTTTAAAGCCTCATCTACAATCAAACTTAAGCCGACCCTTGCGAAAACAATCATCAAGTTGATTCAGATGTCAGTCGTGTATTGACCGTCGGTTGCTGCGATCCCTGTCTGAGATCGAAGTAACAAAGTAAACTGGGACAAAAGTGACAGACATGTTGTGATTTGCGATTGTAGATCAGGCAGGAATAGCTTTAAGATTTTGTTTAGATTTAGCAACCAGTTGTCGGGTTTACAAAGTCAAAAAAGGAATTTTCTAGGAAATTTTCTCAGCTTTTCCTTCAGGAAGAGCCGATTTTCGAAAACATACAGAATAACTCTCTAATTTATTGAATATCGTTATGTCAAATTGACGCTGTCGTGCTATCTTGTCACACCCACCATTTTGACGTTCCGAATAAATCACGTTTTAATGGTTGTCCTTAAAAAAACTAAAAATAGAACACGTAATGTAAACAATAACAAACACGTTTTTTTTGGTTGACCATTCTGAGTAATATACCGAAGTTTGATTTGGTTGCCGAAATCCCTTTGGCCAGTTGTCACACTTACATCAATTTTTAGGGTGTTTTTAGGGGTAGCACGACAAGATTGAAACTTTTTTCATATAAAGAGAGTGACAACAATGCACGGAGTTTTTTCGGTTTTTATTACATACAAGCTCTTCCCGGCAAACTTCGTTCTGCCTTTTTTCGTTTGTTGACGTTTTTAACTTTTTTGTTTATTCAGCCTCCTGTGATCAAAATTTGATTTTACGTAACTTTTCCCATACAATCTTCAGATTTTCCGGAATCCAAAGTGGCCAAAGTGTCAATTAGTTAGCATATAAACCTTCCTTGGGCTTATACGAACCCAACGCAACAAAGAGCACCCCGATCCGACGTTCCGTGTTGAAGTGATTCGCGTTCGAACAAAACCGTCGAAATTTTTTATATATATAGACGTCATGATTCGAATTCCCGGACGCTTCGAAACCCGGACACCTCATCTTGTTTTATCAATTATTTGGATATAAATTCGCATTATAAATGTCAAAACTGTGTTATTTGATTAATTCTAACATCAACTTTCATTTAAAGCTTGTTTGAACGCTGTAGTTAATGTCAAAACAATTAAATTTAAATTTAAATTTAAGATTACCAAAAATGCGAAACATTTCACGTGAATTATTTCATATGCGTCCGAAGCACCGGGAAGGCAGAGCAGAAATTTACGGTTTTGATTTCTTTAAATTCTAGCAAATATTTATATAAAATATCGATTGTTTTGATTTTAACAGCTTATTTGAGACCTAAAGAATGACGTTCACTAACATTTCAGTCCAAATTTTTTGCGATTCATTAGCAAAAACGAGTGTCCGGAATTCGAAGCAAAAGTGTCCGAATTTCGAATCAGCTTTTATCAGTGTCCGGGATTCGGAGCACAACAAGTCATTTTAATTTTCAAATTCTGATGAAAAATTGTTAGAAAAGACATATTTTGCATGCATTCTCTTAAAACTGACTGTTATTACTACATCCTGATGATATTTCTTCATTTCCAAATTGTTACATGATTTTTTGCCAGCTATAACAAAAATGATATGCTACTAAGTGTCCGGATTTCGAATCATGACGTTATAGATTTCAGGATTGAAATCGAATTATGGGAATCCGTGAAGGTCAAAAAGTGAGGCAGTGTGAGATGCATAAAATGGCGTTCATAACTCAATTTTGCCCAAAATGCAGGTGCGACAAGATAGAACGACAGCGACGAAACGACTGTTAATCCAAATGATCGATATGCCAAAAGTCCATGATCCGTCAAACGGCATTTTGCATTTTTAACTAAATGGAATCGCTTTTCGACAGTTTAACTTTCCAAAACTTAAATCCTTCTAAGATTTCACAAACATGGAAACAATTGCCAAAAACCTCTTCAACTCAGCCCAGAGCTAATTCCTAATAGAAGCAATCCCTGTTCCTTGAGATTGATTGCAATCACAGCTCCATCAAGTCAATTGCCTTCAATCACTCACTTGAGCTCCGATACCCTTCCCCTTCAACATCCCTCAATTCGCTTTTCATCTCCATTCAACTCCACCCACAACAAATAGGGGCAACAAAATAAGAGTGAAAAACGTGATTTTCCAATCCTTGCGTGTGGGGAAGGGTCGGAGAAAAAAGGTAGCAAAACCATTCGTTGCCAATCAGCAGTGGTTGTAAATATTTCAAGACCAATGATCAGATTTGCTACACTCTCTCTCTCTCTCTTCATGCCTTCACACAGGTGCTTAAGCATAGGGGAGAAGGTTCAAAAGGTTAAACCTACTGGCGGAAAAGTCGTTACCCATGAAAAATGAAATCTTGTTATGCTTTGCCCTTCTCCTCAATGGGTGGGAAAAATGGGGCTGAGGTTGGGGGGTTCTGGTGGTGAAAAGAAGAAAAAAAAGGTATCAGATTGCCAGGTATCGTATTGACATCCTTCCACGTGAATGAGAGGGGTGGAGTAGAAGGTGATGGCTGTTTTGTAATTTTATTATGCTCGTTAAATCGGGTTCAATGGAAAATCTGTGTTCATGATGGATGCTGAAGAGTTTACGTGGGTGAACAGTTCATTGATACATTTTTATGGCAGTAAAGGAGATTTTTTTGGATTGAAATTTAAAAGAAATGCGCAAAATGATATTTGATATCTCAATTCAAATAATGAAATTATCAACCTACAATTATCACATTAGAATATTCTCAACAACTCACAAAACAGATCATGAAGAGGCTAACAAACTCCAGCTATTTGCACAACGCAAACAATCTCACTTACAACAGCCAGCACACGTGAGGATTTGTTATTCCTTCGAAGTTCATCTGTTGGTTTTAGTTTGAACTAATCTGTTTCTCTTCTCGGAAAGGGGTAACTTACCATCCTTCAACAAGGAGGAGATGTTTCCGGAAGGCAACTTAGAACCATGTTTACTGAACAACCGTGTATAGAGCAACCGGAGGGGAAACCCAAACATGAATTTCATTTCTGAGGCTTTTACGATAATCGGATTTACCTCAGCTACAGCCGGGCTTACGGACACCAAGTTTTGCATCTCAAATGGTTTCTGTGTGTGTGGGAAAGGTGGTAGTTGAACTTTGAAGTGGTGCAATATTTTATAGGAGGGCAATTTTCTAAGACTTTGGACAACGATTATTTTTTCTATGAGAAAAGAAGTAATTTTGCATTATTAGTTCGTCCATATAAGTCTCCATACAATATGGGTAATCGTTAGGGTGCCTAGAATATGGGACTTTTTGTCAAAACCTCGATCCACAAGCTGAATATTGCTTCTTGACCTATTTTAGGACTCTGGTCCAAATATGAGCAAAATCGGTCATCATTTACCCATTGATTCTCGGAAGTGAAGTTTGTATGGAAAAAATCGAAAAAAATATATGGAAAACCCAATTTTCTTACGGTTTGGTCTGTACGTTGCGCTACTTAAATCCAAATAATCTCAAAAGTGAGATTCTCATTGAAAATTTAATGCTCAGCAACTAAGTAGAATATACCAAAGCTGTAAAACTTGATTTGAAAAGTTATTAGCGATTTAAAAACGTATTTTTGTATGAAAAACTAACTTAATCCACCTATGTGGTTGATGCCTTCCTCACTTTTTACCATCAATGGGTAATATGAGTGGTTTGGACACATATTTCAGCTTTTTTTTTTTTAGATCCAGAATAAATAAGTACACAGATATAACTTAAGTGGTCATAACTCAAGACAGGGATGCCAGATCATCAATGTTGTAAGCTCGTTGGAAAGCAGTTTCGATTACCTAACCAACGATCGGATCGGATGATGGATCCGGACATCGTTTACATACATTTAAGTGAGATCCGGCTTCAAAAATGTATATAATTATCACTTAAGTGGTCATAACTCGAGACAGGGTTGCCAGATCTGCAATGTTGTGGAATTGTTGGAAAGGTCTCTCGATTACCTAACCAACGATGGGTCGGATGATGGATCCGGGAATCGTTTACGTGCATATAAATGAGATCCGGATATATGTGAAAACACATTTTTATACATAACTTTTGAACTAGTTATCGAAACTTCAAACAATTCAATAGCGATGTATGGGACCCTATACCAAGTCGATTGCATTTGGTTTGATCAAAATCGGTTCAGCCATTGCTTAGAAAACTCAATGAGAATTTTGGTCACATACATACATACACACACACATACACACACAGACATTTGTTCAGTTTTCAATTCTGAGTCGATATGTATACATGAAGGTGGGTCTTTGAGCTTTTAATAAAAAGTTCACTTTCAGAGCAGGATTATAGCCTTACCTCAGTGAGGAAGGCAAAGCGTTTTTTTTACCATCTTAGGCTCGGGTATCAATGGGTTAAACTCAACCAATTTCGCTCAAAATTTGCAAAGATGCTTAAAATAACCAAATAAACCGTTTTCCGCTTGTGGAGCAGGGGGTCATTTTTTCTGGGCACCCTAGTAACCGTTCTCACGAAAAAGCTTTTCAAATTTTCAAAAAATTGTTTCTTGATAAAGGATTTTCTGATCTATTTAATGTTTCGGCAAAGTTGTAGGTTCTTAGCAATACTTTCTAGAAAAATATAGTAACACTCTTAAAAAAAATAAAAAAAGAACCTTTTCAATTTTATTTTAAACACAAAACAAGAATTGCTCAAAATTTTTTTTTTTATTTCTCATTGTTGGATATGTTTAAGATGAGAAAATTCACATGCTAGTGTGAAAATACATCACCTAAATAGCATACAGTTTTGAACAACTCAGCAAATATGCGTCCAATTTTTAATGTAAAAAAATTAAATTAGCGAAAAATTTTTCGATCATTCGAATAAACTTATTTTAAAAATGTTCGAATTTACCCTTACATTTGATTTGTTCGAAAAAAACAGTTATATCCAAAAATTAGAATTAAAATCTTTTTATTTTGGCCTATCATTTTTTTTGTGTAAAAATTCCAAATAAAATGTTTTTTTTAAGAGTTTGATTATTTTTTTCTAAAATGTTTCAGTAGCCAACATATTTGCCAAAGACAGAAAACCGATCAGAAAATCCAATATTAAGAAACAGATTTTTGAATATTTGAAAATAGCTTTTTCGTATGGACGTTTGCCAAAATTGCATGGACAAACCAATGATGCAAATTTACTATTTCTTGAGAAAATTGCGTAGGGAACGTTTTTGTCCTTATAAAGAAGCTGCACTAGTAGCAACCTGTACTTACTAAAATTCCTCTCCCAGCCCCACGAGATTTACTAACTGACATGGCAGGCGCCGTTGGTGGCCAATGGATGTGCTACGTGTCACAACGGTGCACTAAATTTTCAAACAAAATAAAATAAACATAACGTATATCAAAATAAATCCGCAATATGTTACTTGTCAATATGACGCACCTTTGCCTATTTTTGAACTTTTGAAAAATTATAGCGAAATTTTATAAAAAAATATTAAAAAATCTTCATTTTCCAGCATTTGTATGACGTGACACAATATGGCCCAATCATTTTAATGAGAAATTGGTTTGTGTCACAAGTGTGTATTGCGATATCCGGGAAACAGAATTAATCAATCCAAATTGGTTCAAAGCATCTTGTAGGGATTGCTGATTTAAAAAAAAACGTAATCTTCAGCTCATTTTGACCAAAATGGTCGTTGTCACGAGATAGCACACAAGCGACGAAATATTGAAAATTTTATTAAAAACCTTGTGAAAAGTAAACTTGATTCATTAAAGTTGCCAAGTTTCATCAAAATTATTCAAATGCCATTATCAAAAAAATTGGAACTTTCTTTTGGATCTCAACACAACTCAAGATTTTCAGAACTTGTATCGAAAAGTAACACTAGGAGCAGCCGTGACTAATTGGTTACGGTGTTAGCTTTGTAAGCGAATGGTTCTGGGTTCGATTCCCATCTGCTTCCAATTAGAAAGTTGAGGACATAGAAACTTGAAAAGCTGAATATGAACGAAAAATCAAAATCACAGCAATAAAAGTAGTAATCCAGCTGCGTGTAATAGGCCTGGTTGTAAAATAAATTGTGCATTATTTTATGAAATTTTATGTAATATTACACCCTGAAATATGTAGCCCTTCAGTATGTATGGGAAACCTTCTTGACCGAATTGTCAAGCTCATATGTGCGGTTATTCTTTCCATTCTTCATCGGTCTGATGGCCGAGCGGGCTAAGGCGCCAGTTCTTACAGTTGGTGCTGGGTTTGAATCCCGTCGGTTGCAATTTTTTTTTTGTATTTACAAAAGATGTACATGCAGTGTGTAATATGAAGTGTCTTTTTTGACGAAGGTGATAAACATTCAGCCAAGGAAATAAACGTTTTACTGAAAAAATCCAATTCAAAAGGTTTTTTTTCGTTATTGCTAATAATTTTAATTCAACTCTTTGGTAAACTTGAATTTTAGAAGAATGTACGATTCGTGCTTGTCATCTTTAGCATAAACTATTTTAAAGTTTTTTCAGTGTTCAAGTCTAAGTTTATATGTTTCAAATAAACTTAAACATCATCAAACTAAAATAACATAAATTTCTATACCCATCATTCATTTCCAACTTCCAGCTAAGAGTGAATACATGTGCAGTGGGTACTCTAATTGGCTCAACGATATCATCTGTCTGTAAGTGCCAGGCGTGCTAAAACTGATCCATCATCACGATTGGTAGATGTCCGGACACTCATTAGCAGCATGAAGCAATGGTACACTAGTTTAGTTACACTCTGGAAATGGAAAGCTGCGGGAAAACGGCTGCCCGGAAAGCAACACTGTCGACATGTCCCCAGCTGCTGCCGCCCGGAGTGTGAGTCGGTGAGTTGTTCTCGTCACTCGCTAATGAGTGATGTGGCACTTTTTTTGCCCAGCTAATCAGAAGTTTTTATCCAGGGAAACTGACGAATCAAATTGTATGAGATTTCTTTTAAAGGAAATTTTGAGATTAAAAGGGTTAAAGTGTCAAAGAAGACATTCAAAGATTAATTTAGAAGTTTTACTTTATTAACTATTTTTTAAGTCCAAATTTCGTGTGTTGCCCTGGAACATCTCACACGGAAGTCACCCCCCCCCCCTTCTGTGTGGGTGTTGCTCGGTTGCATTCTGATAATGGGACCCAATGATGAGGCAGCGATAGCAATTGTATGACGCCACCCGTCGCGTTGACGCCGCCGTCTCAGCGTCACCAGTTGACGTCTGCCAGTGACAGCTCCCAGGAAAAGAGCTGACGACAGGCATGGCTCTTCCAATCAGCTTCTGCTCTACCGAGAGTGGCGCAATATTTTGCGATAAATTTCATCGAGATCGTAAATATTAATCAGCTAATTAAAAGTTTTCTCGTTAGCTCGGGCGGAACAACTCGCACTTCAGCGCACAAAGAGCCTGGGTCAAAGCCCAGTTGAGTTTGAGTTTTGGTGTGAAATTAAAAATTCAATTTAGCTCCTTTGGGAGTGAACGAGAGAGCACCCATCAATTGATGATGAGTAATGAGTATCTCATGGCGCTTGCCCGAGCAGCTCTCATCGTTCAAACTTTGAAGGTGCTCTTCTGCTCGATATGATTTATGAGATCGGCTAATGAGATTAGAATTTATTGAGTCTAATAACGAGAAGAAGAAGGCCCGTTTAGCAAAGGTTATGAGCTTCACCGTGGCCGTCAGGGAATAATGCGTTAAATATGTTTCGAGTGTTGGTTCGCAAGCCAACAATAAAGATCAGAACGTCTCTTTTCTCTCCCAGTAGATGGCGTGATGATGCTCACGCGTGAGTACCTTGAACAGCTGCTGGGGCGAAGGGAGCGTGTGTGTGTGCCATTCTCAAATGGCAATAAAAAGAAATATTTATTTAGCGTAAATTGGTATTTATAACGCCAATGAATATATTCTCGAGAATAAAAATAAAGACGCTTTCGCTCTCCTGTTCTGCGACAGAGATCGAGCCAAAAGTGTGCAGAACTTGGGGAGTCCTTTTGTCTTTTAGGGTTTCTGGGCCTTCTATAACCCACAAAAAAAAAAATTGCTTGAAAAAATGCATGCTAAAGAGAAACCAATCTTTCAAGAAAAATAAACCATCAATTTAGATCCAAAAGAGAGCCTTTCACCCTTACCTTAAAGGGCAAACGCGGCAGTGAAAGTATAGTGGAGCAGTCCTGTTACGAGCAGGAAAGACAGCAAAAGAATAATTTATACGAGTTTTTTTTTTTGGTAAAGGTTCAGCCAACCTAGAAGGAAAAAGAAATGGTGACCTTAAGCAATATTTATCATACACGTTTAAGGGTGAAAATGCCTTTCAAGTGGGGATTCACGCCCTCGTTTTGAAGGTGAAATATTTGGCGGTTCGTTTAAGGGGCGGATGAAGAGGGGAGCATGATTTTATTTGTGTGTGCTTTAGGAAAAGTTTGTTTCTACATGTTATTAACGTAAGTTTATTCTTTAAAATAAAATCACAGATTCCCTAATCCAAACCTTACATTAAATATTTTTAAAGATACAAATGCACCAAATATTATCTTGTTTTGCTTTGTAACATACGGTAACTATTTAAGATTTATTTAAAAAAAAACAAATCCATAGATTGTCCAGCTTGTAGGGGAATTATACCATTTCTTAGCCCATTTCTATTACAGGTCTATAAGCACTTTGATCATGAATTACAGCTTTCATAATGTGTTTTCGATTGTTCCAAAGTAACAAATAGCTCAAATAAAAGTGAGCAAGCAACTTTCCATTATTGATGTATCTAAAAATGTTGATTTAATAACGTAAAACTCTAAAAGTGATGAGAATTGGTCGAACCGCTTAGAGTTATTAAAATGGGTATATTTCCCCTAATTCCTTATTTCAAACATCTAAAATATCCAAATCAATCCGTGTGACTGGACGCATTATTTTATTTAAACTATTTTGATTTTTATTTTTATCAGCTTACAGAATACTTAGTTTTTGTAGAAATCTTATTTGTAAAATGAATTTAAATATAATTGATTTAAAAATTATAAAAGTTAAGTTGGGACGAAACATGATCAAGTTTTTTGTGAATGTGTAATGTGTGTGTAATGTGTGAATCAGTAATATTAAATTAAAAATAAGATATGTTTACAATTCAGTTGACTCTCCTTCGTGATAGAGAAGCTTTCCATTAAAAGTAAGTAATTCTTCTCCAAAAATTGAAATGAATTATACATAAATTTTGGATTTGGCTCATAAATTGCAAGGGCCTTCCCGGACCTAATCAAAAAAGCTATTTATTGTCATTGGTTTGTCTATACAATAATTGTACGTTAATATTCGAAAATCTTTGTCTTTTTGAGGAATTTTCTGATTGATTCGGTATTCGGTAAAGTTGTAGGTATTAATAACAACTGGTAAAACATTGGTTCACGGAATTTTTTTTTTATAAGTCATCTTTTTCACAAAAAATCAATTCCCAAAAATCCGTATTTCTAATTATTTCAATGTGTTTTAGCAGCGAACAATAACCCGCAATTATGAGCCATAGATAAGTAGGGACAAACATGTTGTCGCTGAGTAGATTAGAAATCATTAAATTTGTTGCTTGCTTCTAAATGTAAAATTTAATTTGATTTAATTTAATTTAATTTGTACTATTTAGCTCTTTTGAAAAGTTAGTCTTCAATTTGATGTTTTCAAAATATTTTTTTTTTCAATTTGGTAAGAAAATTTCACAACTGCTAAGATTACTAATCTTCCAAAAATTTTCCTTTTTCCTCTTGCTCTATCCGTTGTATCTAAGCATTTTTTTTTAAATTTTCGAAACAATATTTTTAGGAATAGAGTCTAAAGTTGCAAATTGTTGTTGTATTAAAATAAAAACACAAAAAATTATGAAAATAGGTTGTGAGATTTTATTTGTCTGTAAAAAAAGTGTATCTAAAAATCGGCAATTTTTTTGTGTTTCTCTTTTTTGCATAATTCTCATCAATACCTACAACTTTGGCGAAGACACCAAATCAATCAGAAAACTCTGTTAAAGTGATTTTTTTTCTTTTTTACCTAAATGTATTTGATTCAATGCAATAATGTAAAACAATTTGAAGTAAATAAAATAAATGTGATCAGTTAATAATAAAACGAAAAATACAACAAAGATGAAGAGCATTAGGCCATACCATACTTAGCATATAAAAGAAATGTAATTATTATAAGAAAGTTCAATAAAGACATATTTAATTTCAAAAAAATCAGAAAACTCTTCGAAGTGTACAGATTTTCGAATTTTCACATACCATACCAAAGTATGAACAGCTTTCAATGGCACAAAATGGCATCTTTGGTCATAGGGAAAGCCCCTGTAATATTTGAGCCAAATTGAAAAAAAAATCAAATAATTGAAATACACAGAAAATCAAAACAATAAGTTTAATGAATTTCTTAAAAAATATAGATAAGTTTGAATCAAAAACAAGATTGAACTATCCGATTTTTTGGAGAACTATCTAATAAGAGAAGGTAAACATGGATTTAAGATTTGATTTTTTAGCATTGAAACAGCATGCAAAATATTTTTAAATATCTTGGCTTCAATTGGGTTGGGTTCTTATCAGAAACTAATAATCTGAAATTTGCATGCTACTCAATGACTGTCGGAGACACATCAGAATTCCAAATATGAATTTCCAAAACAGGCTATTTTTTAAGGCACTTAAAAAAAACCTCACTGGAATGGAGTTGCACGTTAAATGTTTTTTCAAGTCACAAGTTTTTTTATAACTTTTTTTTTATGGGATTTCAACCGACATTTTCTGAATTTTTTGACAGACAAGAACGCGTTCCAAATTTTTATCACATGATTAAGCATTTTTTATGTTGGTTACACAGAAAAAAAGGTTGGTAATATTCATCAGGAAATTGTGACAGATTCTGTGTCGAAAAAAATGTGTAAAATTACATCAGAAATTGGTGAATTTTTGATATATTTTCATCAGGTTCACATTTTTACACATTTTTACACAAATTTCAACCTTTCGAAATAAAACTTTTTTTTTTTCTGTTTATTGTTAACAGTGGTTTCAATTGTAGTTTGCTAAAATTGAATTTCCATGCCATTGAAACCATCACCAAAGAATTGTCTCCTTATAAACACCTTTTTTCCACCAGACCGTGACCAGATTGTAGTCCCTGAGAGAGAAAAAAAATAACAGAAAATCTTTATTGTGACACCCAGCACACGTGACGCGCGCAAAACACAACACAACTTGTCCGCTCAAGTGTGGAACTTGCATGGGAGAACAAATCGAGCGAAACGTACCCTCAAGACTTTTCCACCCCAGGGGTGGAAGGATGTTCTGGCAACCGGAGAAGAGGGCCCAAAAAACAGTTTGGCAAGGATCAAATTTACATATTTATTTCGTGCTCTACACGTGCCTTTTTCCTCTTCTTGTGGAGTGTGGCAGAGGAAAAAAAAAAGAAACATATTTTCCATGCCACACAATATTCATAGAGCGCGCGAGGAGGAGGGCATTTTGGGTTTTCTCTCCTCCTGAGAGCCCAATTCCAATCGGCCGTGTCTGCTGTGAACACACATATTTTTTAATAAAACATCATTTTCATGGTATCATTTTTATGGGATTGTACCTCGTAAAATTTTATTACGGCAAATTGATAACACACAGTTGTAAATGCGTCCTCCCGCGTGGCTCGTCTGTTTGGCTCGTATTTGCCCGCTGGCATAACTTAATGATGATGTTGTGTACGCCGCCATCATCAGAGACTCGGGGAAAAAAGTTGTCCCCACTTGAAAGGTCACCGAAAAATTTATCTTGTATGAATGACCACTCCCCTAACTGCATCGGAAGTGAATTGGCAACTAAAACAACTAAAATCCAATCCAAATCCGATCAAAGTTTAATAGAATGAGAAAAGATATATCTAGGCAGCAGAAAGCACGAATCGAATCAAGGATTCTGCCAGGATTTCGCTTAGCGATTCCTTCAGAGGCACTGATATCATATCAAATTGATTTTTGATTGCTTTTATTCCGTTATTGCCTTTACTTACTGATTACATCTCTATCAACCACTCTTTGGGCATTGGGATTGGGTTATGCTACACGATATTGCTACTACCATCGCCTGGCTTCTCGGTTTATTCTTGTGGTTTTTATTGAATTACGGGCATCGGGGATATAACGGAGCCGACGACGACGACAAGGGATATCTACGATAACATCATTAGGATGGTCTCTCCTGGGGTTGTTGGTTGCGTTGGCAAGATGATTCACGACGCGTTCTCGCGATAAGATGAAACTGTGGTAAAGGTTTTGTTTCACGCTTGTTGATATAGAACTGAGCTTATTTAATATGAGAATGCTCAAGTTATGTCAGAATCATTGTTGTAGAAATTTTCCGTATTTATTTGGTTCTTTTTATTTTTTTTAAGTGTGTGTTTCAAACTATTCCTGTATTTCATAAAGCTCAGTTAATTTCCTACAGGATTTTATGTGTTCATGAATTTCCGAATAAGCTAAATAAACGATTCAAGTTTGAAATTTCAAGGCAATATTTTTTTGGGGGGCCTTTCCTTCAACCAAAAATGCAATTTTGCGTCATACAAAAATGTTTGCAACTGTCCATGCAAATAAAGGAACCTTGATTTTTCCTTGTATTGAGAATAATTAAGGCTTATACAACAATTATTTAAAGTCCTTTTCCCTCGGCTTTGATCGAGGTTTGAGAGTAAAATGGAATCAAATTAGTATGCCCAATAATTCTTTCAATTTAACGTATTTTCTTCAACACATTTGAACAGTGCTCCCTTTAAAAAATAAATGCTTTCATAATCGTTTTGAAATTAATTTCAACATTGTTCAAACAATTGAACAAGTTTATTTTGCATCGGATCAGTGAGAAAACTTTGAATCAAGGACAATATATTTATATAATTTTTTTAATCGCCTCATCTTAATATAAAAAATGAGATATCAAATTCGCACAACCCTTAAAAAAAATTACAATTTCTTTATAAAATATTCATTCTTCATTTAGATTTGATTCGACCATTGGAACATTTGTTTACTTTTATCTAAATTTATATTGTCAATTAGTAAAAAGATTTTCCATTTATATTTTCATCTATGTTATGTGTAAATTAATCTTTCTACAGTGATCTAAATCGCAAAATTATATTTAAAAACTCCGATCCGATTTTAAGAATTGTTTAGACCAATGAGTCAAAAGTTTCAGCAATTTTAATATTAGAATGATGACATAAATGTTCAATATAATTACAAAAAAAAATATATTTTTGCCTATATAAAAAAAAAACTCTTTTTGCAAAATTCTGCATATTTACCAAAATTGAGCCAAATCGGTTCTAGTCGTCTTGGGGTCATTGTTAAGCGTTTAAGCTTATTTTAGCAATTACATGCCAAATAAAAAATCGGTTGTACTCAATCCTCTCCGAAATCAATGATTTTTTGAAGAATTGTTATCTTAGGCTTATATAATCATTTTTTTCAGTATACGGAGCCAGTTGCACTTGAAAATGACTAGTGACTAAGGGCGTTAGTTATTTAAATATCTCATATTTCAAATATTGGTGTGTATCCCGTTGACTGATTGGACTGAAAATCACGTCAAACATATGAAAAGGGCCAATAAACACCTTAAGAATGTTGAAAACCCGTGTTTTTCGAAACAAATATTTTTCAAACTGCTTTATCTTGAAAATATTAATATTAAGGATAAATGTCAATATCAAGATTGTATTGTAAGATTGTCTAGGGAATCGGTTACCTTTTAAAATTTTGCTTTTTTTTCTATACATTTCAAAAAAAAATTCCATACAAACTTCAATGCTCAACAAACTTTACCTTAGCCGATTTGGCTCAGAATTGCTGAAGATATTCAGTTTTATCTAAGTTACCGTCATCAGGGTAAAATTCAGAAATTTGTATGACCCATTCTCACCCCCAGATCCAATGTCACCCCTGATGGCAGTATCAAATAAAGTAAGCGAGCAATTCTCTACCAAAACAGGAACTGGATTTTATATATTTTATCGATTTGACAAAATGCCTCAGAAACTAATGGTTTTATTTTCAATGTAAAAAAAAATAAAACATATGTGAAATTTTGTGACCCATTTGATTTTTTTTTAATTTTGGAATTAAGACTAACATTTTAAAAATGTCACATATGAAATATTACGACCTTTTAAAATGTTTCAGTTGATTTCACAATGTTTAGAGTATTTCAGCAACCAGAGGTCCAATCTTCGATGTCTCTTAACCCTCTACAACCTAACTCCGCCTTTAGACGGGCTTCGATCTAAAAAATCGTCAAAAATCATTTTTTCAACCGATTTTTGATCGTTAAAAAGCATTGGAAAGAAGAACTCTTAAAATTTTGGAAAATTTCAGGGTTAGAAATTTAACTTGTTTTATGTGACTTTGCCAATGTTTTTAAAAATATCATTTTTTTAGGGGTCAACTTAGGTTGTGTTTTTTGCTAACATTGCCTATATTTTCAGTAAAAAGAAGTATGCAGTAATTTTTGTAGTGTCCCAGACTATGCCTCTACGCATTTTTTTGCAATTTAAAAGATGATGGTGCGATTCTATAGCAGAAAATGTGATCAGACAAATCTCGTCTCAAAATTTGCCACCGGGACCTTCTGGGATCAAACCCAGGCCGACTGGGTGAGAGGCAATCACGCTTACCCCTACACCACGATCCCGGCTAAGATTCTATTGAACTGAATTTGAAAGATAGTTTTTTGACATTCGACATTTAAATGCATTTTGTGGCAGTGATAGAGTCAGTCATTTCTTTGTCGTGGTCGTGGAGGGCGCCGCCGATCGAGTTCATCGAGGCTTTTTTGTTACAAATAACACGTTGACAAAGATGCACGGTCAAAAGAGTTAATGCGCGATAGAAAATTCATGTAAAATCACGTCGCGTCGCTAGCTTCGTATCGCGAGCTTGATTAAACACTTAACAAAAAGAAGCTTTTTTAAATATCTGCTTTGAGAGTCCGATATGCGATGCCTTTCCGTCGGGTGGCAAGATTTTTCGCGTTCGTCGTCGGTGTGCAACAACAACAAAACCTTATCACAGCATTTTAGCTCGAAAAACATCGTAACTCGTCGTCCACTTCGTTAATCAGTACCTCACTAAACACCAATCATGTAAAACTCGTTAAAACATCTCAATTTAAAAGTTACACTGTAAAATCCTTCATCATTTAATTACAAATAATTTTGGTTCTATCTTTCCACAGCCGGCTGTCTAAGATTAAACCATTTCATTAAAAACTAACAAATGATAAACGGGAAATGTCTCATCCGCAGCATCCGATTGCTTGCCTTGAGAATAATATATAACACCTTTCAACAAACACTATGATTTTGGGTCGCATCATCATCTTCTATGATGAATCCTGACCAAACACCCTATCCTACTAACAAGTTTTCAGGTTCCTGGCGCTCGTGGGGTGTAAGCACAGAGTAAATCAGCTGCCCTAGTAGCAACCTGCGCTAACTAACATTCCCGTCCCTTAAATTCGAGGTCTACAAACTGACATGGCGGGCGCCGTTGGTGGCCAATGACTGTTACCTATTCGCAACTGATTTAGTTTTAGCAATCATGGTATTTTATCTTTTCGGCGCATTCATACATGCTGTTGATAAGGGAAACACCACTAGATCGTCGAAACCTATGATCAGAAGTGCTGAAAGGATATTACGGTTCTGTTCAGCAACGGAGGGGCAACCATGGGTGATCTCTCATGCTCATGCTCATGCTCATGCATGCTCATTCGACATTTAAATGCATTTTGTTTACAAAACAAACAATGCAATCTTACTAATTTGATATATTTCGTATCACCTGAATTTCGTCTTGCACTGCAAAAAGAAATCAGCTGTTCACGTTTCTCATAACAATCGTGCATCATCGGGGCAAGTCAAAAGAAAAGACAAAAAAAAGCCCGAAAAGAAACACACTTAACTTGTAATAGCAATTCCAGCTGTAACGATTCTCGGCTTCTACACCATCATCTAGACAGAGAGAAAACAGAAAAGGCAAAGACCCACCCACCCAGCAGCTTATTATGATTCTATGCGATGCGAAAATCATTTCGAATACGTGACATCATTTCGCTTTTTCTGGCGCGAGGAAATTCCTTTTATCAAAAATCAATCGGATGGCTGGGTTGGTGGGGGGGGAGAAGGTTTTCATGGAATCCTTGCACATTTGCTCTCACCCTCGCTCTCTATTGTCTTGTAAAACCTGCCTTGCTGCAACCTGCTGAGTGGGTGGGTGTGAATTGGAAATGTTTTTCCACCCCGAATTGGAACGAGGGAGGGTGCGAATGAGCATGGAATTTCACTCACCTAATGATATTGAAATACCTTATGCATTAGATGCGACGAACGTTTTTCGCCAGCTCACATAGGTCTACGATCGAGTTGAATCCCGATGAATTGCTCGCTCACGGAATTGGATCAGCACTATAGTGGAATTTTTCCATATTCATCGAACCATGATTTAGTTGGGAGGCTCAGGGAAAATGAGTAAAATGAAATCGATAAACCAATAGACTGGAAGGCATCAACCTCCGAATTCATCGTCTTGCATACCAATGAGTTTGTGATTTTCGACGAAAGTGACGAATAAATCTAAACCCTCTTCCAGCTGGGACGGTCCAGCCGTAAAACAAAGTGACAAAAACAAATAAATTTAATAAAAACGTCCATGTCTTGCGAACATAAATCTCAAATTCCACCGCGTCCTTGTTCCGGAATCCTGCCGTTTTGGGGGGACGCACCACTCAGTCAGCAGCCTAACAGGATTTGAAATCTGGACGAAAAAATACACTCTCGAAAGGTATTTAATCCCGGAAAATATTTGTCACCTGCCGTGGGGACATTCCAGGCGGTGGTAGTGATGGTGTTGCTGACAGAAACAGTCAGATTTTGGGCGAGCTGGGACACCCGTTGCTGGTGATGTCCCGTGGACGGCTGACTGACGGCACCTGTCATGCAGCGCGAAGCGTTGATTGGTTTAAATTTTGTGTGTTTGGAGAAGATTTTTGCGAGTGAAATTGAAAACATGAGCAATTGTTTGGTGCTAGATAAGACGGATTGAATAATAGGTAATAAAACTTGCACAAAGTGAGAGTAATTGGAACATAAGGTGAAGATTTTTTTTGAATACGTCAAAGTTATGCATACAATTGATTTTCAAAGTGATGTCCAAAACTTTATTAGCGATCAATAATAAAAAGCAAAATAACAATGTATGGGTATTACCCATACAAACAAAAAAAAAAAAAAAACAAACAAACAAACTTTTTTACGTAAAATCGCGATAACTCGTGATGTTTATATGCAAACCCCTTATGTTTATATATCAAATTTTTTGTAATTGTCTGCTCTACAACTTTGTAGAACATTGTTACACTCTAAAAAATAACCCTGCAAAGTTAAAAAAAACACGAAATTTTAAAATGAAAATGTTTGTTCTAAATGAAGAAATGACCCTTCTGGGTCAATGTAGATTCGAAAAGTACATTAAATTTCCCATAAAATGACATGTTCCAAGTAACGGAAAATGGCAGAGTTTTTGAAACTTTTTTAGTGTTTTTTTCGATGAAAACTACGTTTTTCCGGAATTCTGAGTACGCCATCAAATCGGGCGTCTAATTTTACATAAAAGTCCCTTTGACACCAAATTTCTATCTCATCACCGTTTCAGGCTGCAAATTATTGAAAAACACCTCTTTTTTCGCATGTTCAAAAATGGAAGGGGTCGTACCGCCCCTCCGTCACGAGATATCAAAAAACGGACCTCGGATTCGTGATCAGGGACAAAAGTTACCCCTCAGGACAAAGTTTCACGCAAATCGAAGAGGGGTTGGGGCAACTGCTGTGTGAGTTGGCGGAGAATTAGCAGTATAACATTTATTACACTTTCGTTGAACATTACATCTCCCTGCAGTTGATTCCATTCTCAACTCTATTAGTGGCTCCATCGAAGTGCTCCCCACCAGAACAACTCTATTAGAAATGTACTCGGCGCTTTTGTGGTACATTTCAGCCGAAAATTAACTCCGCCAACCACAACGACAATGGCACAATAAAAAAAACTCTATGTCGGTACTTCCACCTGAACTCTACATATCGCAACTCGTCGACTCATCCCAATGTGGGAGAGAGAATTTTGTCCACGGTCGTTACTTGGCGAAATTTATTTGATTGCATTAGAAAATCCCATTTGATGTTTAATCGCTTTTCTCTCTGTCTCTGGGCCCTTCCCCTTTCACAACACATGTTACAATTTCCTCGCCACGCGCGCTCTCGAACGGGCCCGAGTGGGTGGATTCGCAACGATGTATCTCCAGTGAGAATGTTCAGTTGATGATTTTTTTTCTCTCTTCGCTTGTACGACAATTTTGTATGCTGAGCACGGTAAGCTGGAGTGACTTTGGAGTGTTTTGCTTTGAAAAATGTGAAACTAATATGATAAAAATTCCAAGTTAGAAGTTATAATTACAAATGTTTACAGTAGTCGAAAACCGTTCAAAAAAACTTTGGCAGTCGAGATTTTGACCAGCTATTTCTGGATTAGAAATCCAACATGCTACCAACATGCTATAAAACTTTTGAATGTTGATAGGAGGCAAAGCGCAAACGCGTTCTTCACCATTGCAAAATCTTGATCATAGCAATCATGAAACCGTGGGTCGCGCATCACGGGCGCATGACGGACCCACTCAAACGCAATGGGTAAAACTGCCTGCTGCGTCGAATGTCCAACCCCTTGGTAGTCGGGCATGTACGTGTGTCATATGCGTTCTGACCTGAAATCGCACGACAAGATTTAAACTACCCTCTAAAGAAGAGTGACAAAAATGCACGGAGTTTTTTCGGTTTTTAATGAATATCTCAGGATTGGAATCGAATTTTGGGGATCTGTGAAGGTCAAACCGGGTCCGGTGGTTTAGTGGTTAGCGTGGTAGCCTCTAAATCTCAGTATGGCCTGGGTTCAATCCCAGACGGACCCGGTGGCATTTTTCGAGACGAGATTTGCCTGACCACGCCTTCTATCGGATGGGGAAGTAAAACGTCGGTCCATTTGCGTAAAAGAGGTTTTGAGTGACTCACCACACATAACCTTCGGACGCCTAGAAATGAGCAGAAACTTGCAACAGAGACCACAAAAGACCCGGGGGTCGTTAAAGTGGATTACTTTTTTTTAAGGTCAAAAGGTGAGGTATCGAGAGCTGCTCAAAATGTCGTTCTCAGCTGTTACACGTGTGACAAGGTAGCATGGCAGCAATGAAATTATGTTTTTAAAAATCAGCTAATTTCTTTTGTAATTATAACTTCACAATAAAGTAGTAGTCCAATTTGTATTATAGGGAATGAAAACATGATATATTTTCGTTAGTTTTAGAAGAAAATCGCTTCAAATTGCGATCTCTAGTTGTTATTTTTTTATTTTCTACGAATCTTATTTAAGGACTTAGCTTACTTAAGGACTATAAGAATATGACAAACAATAAAACAAACTTTTTGACAGTTTAGCAGTTTGCCTGCTTTGTTTGTTTGCCTGCATTTGTTTGCAAAAACGTCAGCCTTTGTTTGCGAGTTTTGCAAACTGTCAAGCACACATCTAATACCTCCTTTATAGGCACTTTACAATCATTTGAAATCTAGAATACTTTTTCAAAACTACTAATGCGCCATGAGTAGTAGTTTGAAGGCATGTGTCTGGGAACACTAAAACCAATAAAAAGTAAATAAATATTTTACTCTCTGCGATTATTTTTTAAAAATTCTTAAAATTATAAGAGTAAACTAGTATAAGCAAACACATTGCATGCCTTGAGTTATCTTTTGAATCGAATTATCATAAATGACTAGTATTTACACAATTTTTTAAGTTTTTGTTTCTTGGCTTTGGTCAAGAAATAGAGGAAAGGAGAACAATAAAGATCTACTTAAGGACGTATTAGACTATGACAAACAAACAAACTTTTGACAGTTTGGCAAGTTTGCCTGCTCTGTTTGTACCCAAGCATATGTAAATAAATGCGTAATAATACCTTTCTCTGGTATCAATACTAATACCAAAATTTGGTATTCCCGTGTTATTTACCCCTGCTCGGGTTTGCCTGCATTTGTTTGCAGAAACGTCAGCCTGCAAACATTTGGCTTTGTTTGCGAGTTTGACAAACTGTCAAAAACAAAAATGTTCAAGTTTGTTTGTTTGTTTGTTGTAGGTAGTCTAATACCTCCAAAATTTCCATTTTCAGGCGAAATTATCAAAATTTGGAGCAGGAGAATCACAACTATGCAAATGCTATTCATTAAAAGACAAAATATGAAGTAGGTTAGATGTCCCTCTTTTGGGCCTACTAAGCAGAGCGCAATTTTGATTTGGTGTTTTTTCAATGCACAGTGGTAGAGATCGCAAAGTTTTGGAGCTTTGGTGTTTTGAAAAGAGTTGTTGCAAATGGAAAAAGGCTACTTTTGGTTTGGTTGAAAATTAGGGTGAGGATTTTTTTTTGTCTTCTGGAAAGTTTTTGGGTTTGTAAATCCAAACAACTTTGTCGAAGACACCCAATTTTATTTTAAATACCTCGAAAAGCACAGGCCAAGATCGAACACTACAAACGCTGAAAAAATGTCGGATGTATTTTATTTAGATATCTTCATTTGAAAATGTCAAATTTTCAAGGGAAAAGGGTATTGGATCACCCTAACGAAATTGAAAAATTGTTCAACTATATGTTTTTCCATGTTATTTTGCACACTGAACCTGAATCTGCCATCAGAATCCAAAGCCAAAGTGTAAAAATATTGTTTTTTTGTCATATTTTGTTTATTTAATGCAAAATTATTATATAAACCCAAAATCGTAATTTTGACACTTTGGCTCAATTCCGAGGGCAGACTGATGTTTGAAGGTTTCCTCAGATGCTTTCTCAAAATTTGGTCGTTGAAGGCGTAGATTGCAGGATAAAATTTTGGTGTATTGAACAAAATTGTGTGATTCTTAGACTAAAATAAGTATTTTTGTCGATTTTGAGTTTAATTTTGTAATGCTCAGGAGTCGATATTGAGCGTTGAAGATTGTGTGGGGAAAATTACGAAAATGTAAGGTGAAAAATATCGTTTCAACACTGTGCCGACAGGTGGCGCAGGTCTCGCACGAATTTGTCCATGTGTGAGATTCTTGTAGAAAACTTTATGTGGTACAACAATGATCAGTGGTGCAAAATGCCTTTTTTCTGGTCACTAAAATGAATTTATTGTCTGATTAGAAAAAATCAGACCTTATTTTTATATTTTTAAATCATTTTCCAAATAAAAAAAAATAGCATCAGCATTATAGGAGACAAAAAAGTAGATTGCATTGGTCTAATGATTTGTAAATGTTTATTTTTCTCAAGAATTGAAATGTTAAAGGAATTTCTTTTTAATTCATGAACAGATATGTTTTGCAACGAAATTTGTGAAAAAAAATCATTGTTTCATGTGAGTTGAGTACTTTACTTTGTCATCGGAAAAAATCAAGTTCAAAAACTCAACCTCACATTATAACGGTAAACCGCATAAAAATCCTGATTCACCAGCCAACACAGGGGTTTGAAATCTGGCGCTCGAATTAGAAACGACATGCTTTCGAGGCACCAAACGCGCGCGCTGGAATTAGACGAACAACGTAATATACCTACCGGATCGTCATCCCTGGGCCAGGACTCGGGTTGCCGCTCGGCTGGCAGTCAGAAGTCAGAACAAACCCTTTCGATGTTCTGTGTCAAGTGTTTTTACGACGACGACTGCGATGACTGGGAAAGTTTACCTCCGTCAATGGTTTCCAACCCTACTGCAGGAAAATTGTACCGAGGGTGAAATTTAAAATAGTTCCATCTCGCTGGTAGGAAAATCTTTGCCGGAGCGAAATCAATGTTGCATGACAAGAGCGAAAATTTTCCTGCCAGTCATTAACGTGTGGCTTTTTATATGCATAGCATATGTGGGAGGGTGGATTAGAGCTTATTCAGAACAATGGAAAAAAGCGGGAAATGGAGGGAAAAACTCGCAGCAAAATAGCAATTTCCACGCTGAGATTTTGTGGGTAATTGCGCATTCCTGGCGGTTAAATAGTTTTCCAGCGAAACTTCCAGGCAGACAGTTTTGTTGTTTCGCGCGCTTTCTGAAATTAAGTTTATGGTTGGAAATTGCTGTTTGCAAGTTTGTTTGCGGGGGATTATGAAGTCAAATTGTTGAGCTGGTAGAGCTAGAATACAAGGTAAAATTAGAATAGATTAACTCATAAACTCTCAGGATCGCGAAAATGCCGGAATTTCGGGAAAAATAAATCATAACTGCATCAATCAGCTTACAAAACTCACCTCAATAGAAGATACCACGCGCCATGTAATCTGTAACTCAACAGTAACAAAATAGCAACAATCGATCTGCAAATGGCATCAACCGCCAACCACAAAACACCACCCTCTCAATTATGCTGCGGATAAAATATTGAAAACATTGTGTCCAGACAAACGTGTCCGTCCCACCCCAACCCGACGTTCCTCCCCCTTGAACAAATCGACAAATTTACGCGTCAACTCTCTCTCTCTCTCCCTCTCCCCGAGGACGTGCCCTTGCTCTCTCTCTGGCAGAGATTAACTTTTGCGACCGCAAAAACCACCACCCTTTTGTGGTTCGGACCATTTAAATTGATTCCACCCCTCCCACCTCAAAATTGGTCACTTGTGCTAGTTAGTAATTTGCCACACCCTCTCTCCCTTCTTCTAAATATGGCTCAATCGTTTCGGAAGCCTCGTCGTCGCTGTCTGGGTCGATGAATTTTCCGCTTACTCAGGATATAATTAGAAAGTGATGTCGCCTCACGGGCTCGACCTTTCCTCACGGCGGCTACCCTCAAATGCCCAAATTGGGACACGTGACTTCAACGTCGGCTGTCACGGAATTACGGGGGAAGGCAGGACAGGCCTGGAAAGTGCATTCCTGGTTAGAACTGCCCTCCTAAAATTGAAACATGTGAGACAGTTAGTTGCATCCTTGGGATGATAGTTTGATGGCGTTGTGGTGTCTTGACATTATTTGATCCGGTGTATTGTTTGTTTTTTTTTTTTCTCTTTTAAGTGCCGTTTTTTGAAACTCATTATTTTTTATTGAATTGAAATTAAAAATATTGGCTTTGAAATCAGCACAATTCAGTCGAGTGAATTTGCCTTGGCGTTTATGATTGCGAGATTTTTATTCGAAACTACACTCCAAAAAATGAGTTCGCGTAAACGTGAACGAAGTTCATGCCAACGGGAACCAGGAAGAAAACTGTTCACTTTCATGGTGCAATGCACTATAAAAGTTGAACCGTTTTCTTCCTGGTTCCCGGTGGCATGAATTCTGTTCACGTTTACGGGAACTCATTTTTTTGAGTGTAGGTGTCCGAAGGCTTGATTGTTTAGGCAATTGCAAACCTTTTTTTACACCTAAGCTTCAATCCACTCCGGAATTCGAAATGACGACCTTTGGATTGTGAGTCCAACTGCCTACCAGCCACTTCACCGAGACAGGACCCAGGCATTGTTATCGGCCAATATTTAAGCAGATTGGAAGCTTAGCTCCGCCCGTGTGGATCAATCGGACCGCGCACTGGACTCACAATCCAGAGGTCGCCGGTTCGAATATACTTTCATACACTTAGGAGCCCAGGGCGGCGAAGTCCTTGTAGATAAAAAGGAAGACACTAGTGGTTGGTACTAGCAATGGTGGCCGACAGCTATAAAGTCAACTTCGTTTTTTTTTCGGAAGCTTAGCTATTTTTTTTTGTTATTTTAGTTATGAGATCAATTAATGTGTCTTTAAAAACATATACTAAATATTAGAATATGTATCAAAGTCGACATTTTCAATGTTTTATTTTTTTCTGGTTAGAATAAGCAATGTTTCAAAAAGAAAATAAGTTATAGTAAATATTATTTCCGTTTTCAAATCTTCTTAAAATGCTAAACTTCATTCTTAAAAGAAACTTCATTGAATATCCCAGATTTAGAGATTAAAAATATAGAGATTCAATGATGTTTAACATTTATTGAAATAGCTTAAAAATAATTTCAAAATTTTAAAATCATGCTAAACTTTTGAATAGGTCTAAAAACAGATAATTATCCTTATTTTATATTTATGGCCAAACTAAAACATTTTTGAAATATTTTTATTGAAAAAATCAGAAAACTTCCCAAAAGTTAATTTTTAACATCGAAAAAATAGTTTCGGAGATATTGTCAATTTAAAATAAATAATTAGGTGACACTAAGAGAAAATTATTTGCATCGATTCGAATTCTTTGTGAGGCTGTATCTCAAAAACTTATTGTCCGAGTTTCAAAGTTCCAGAGTGATAATTATAGAAAAGTTTCTCAATTTTTCAACAATATTTTTCTCAGGGGTGCTTTTCTTAAAAAAATATTTTTTATCTCAAAATGTGTACTCTAAAGTTGCAATAACTTGAAAATGGTACATTTTATAAATAAAAGTACTTTTCGGTTGCAAATTCATTTTTTCTATAAAACATTATTTAAAAAAGTATATTTTCCAGTTTTTTGTAACATGAAAAAAAATATTTTTCGAAAATTCATATCTCCTAAACTAAATTTTGCACCATCACGCACTATGGCTCAAAAAATGCTTTTTAGTATCCTAAAACATAACAAAAATCGAAATTTGTATGGAAAACTCATGCAAAATTACTTATTTACATGGAAAATGCATGGACAAAGTCACCCAAATAAAAATACAAAATAAAATCGATTTGTAAAATCGTGGCAAACCACTGATTGCTTAAAATCGCATTTTTTTTATAATTTAATGTGTCCATTCCAAATCGAAGGATGAGAAATTGTTTACAGTTCCATCTTTTGAACTTCAGATATTAGTCAATTACACTCGAAGGTCGTGTAATGCGGTGTAATGTTTTCGTAAAAAAATGGAGTACACAAGAAAATAGGACATAAAAAATAAACAAAATTTCAATTAAATTTACAGAAACTAGTTCAAAATACATTTTTCAGCATTTTTATACTGAAATTTCTTCGGAAAATTTGGAAAGAATGGAGTAAAGTACAATTTTTATATTTTTTCTTTCTTTTTGAACTAGGCAAAAGTTAAGGACATAACCTTAAAAACGTATTTCGTGCTTTTTGTAATCTCACACAGTTTTAAATAAAAAAAACAGTTCGTTCAATAAATTATTTTTGCAAAGTAAAAGATATATTCATGATATCGTCTGTTGTGTGCTATCTTGTGACAAAAACAATTTAGTACTATTCGAGAAAATCGATTTTAAAGTTTGATAATAAATATTTTCAAAACTATGAATGACAGAGTCAAACTTTTTGAAGCGTCTACTATCGTTTAACAAACGCTCAAAATTTCAACTAATTTGGTTACACCAGTTAAAAGATATATCTATTTATAGTAAATATATAAGTATACTATATATACACCCAGAACTGGGCATCGGCATACGAGAGGATAAAGAGCATGATTCGGTAGTAAAATGGTACTGTGTGCGGACGGAGAGGATAAATCCCGAAATTACCGTGAGTACTTTACTCATGGTTCATTTTCAAAAAAAGTTCACTTATCAAAAAAAAAAGAACCGGTACCGAGACTCGAACCCAAGACCTTCGGCTTATTGGACCGTGCCTTTACCGTATGGGCCACCATGGTTCGGTGACTAAGTGGCGGTCATTTGTCCATATAAGCCACTCAATAGGATGAACTCGTCAATGAACGAATGAACACGCGAGAGGTCTTTACTCACGCGAAATAGTACTTTCCTCACGTTACTTTTCGTGAGGACTATCCCCTCGTTCTTTAACTTTGGGTGTAGTAAATTATGTAAACAAAAATCTGAAAAGCACATGTCACAAGTGTGTTTCGAAAGTAAAATTGTACTACGTGCCACTAGTGTGCACAGAATTCCCAAGCAAAAACAGGAAAAAAAATGTAAATTTGGAAGGTGTAATTTTAAAAGGTTGAATATTACCTCTTTTAGTATGATGTGACATTACACCAAAATATTGGTAAAATTACACATTTTCAGAGGTAAAATTACACATTTTTTCTGACATAAAAGATGTACCCCATTCCAGATGTAATATTACCTTGATTTTTTTTTCTGTGAACCAAAATAGGCTTAAATCAACAGTTTAACCGACTTGATCAGTATATTTTCAAAAACAAAAGCTTGCATTGCCTTAAAAAAACAAGAAAAAATTTCCACATTTTCCAACAACATGTATGACGTGTTATAAGTGTGCACGATCATTTTGATGACAAAATAGTCACAAAAAATTTGTCAATTTTAAACGCAGGAAAATAGAACTTTTTGTTAAATCTGGAACAAAACTTGGTTTGTAAAATAAAAAAATGATATAATAAAATGTAGTGGATGAAAAACCATTTTTAAGAATCAAGTCTTAATCCGCATTCTAGTTATTTGTCTGCATAACATATTTTTTATGCATCGATGATTTGTTAATGATTGATTTTCCTAATTTTGTAGTTTTGCAGTATTTATTTATTTTTTTAATATCATTTGTGTAAAATGCCTTGTTGTTTTTGTGATTACCCCTTTTTTGGCATAAAAACACTTTTAGTCTTTAATTTATTATGTTATACGCTAAGTTTTGTTTGAGTTTATGTAAAATTCTCAAATTTTCAAATTCTAATTCTGATAAAATGTGTAAAACATTGTTAAGGACTTCAACAAATCGTTGTCATTGTTTTTAACATTGCTTGTGATAATTTAAGTAAAAGAATGTATTCCTTAAATCTCAGAAACTTTTTATTTATTTTTCTACACAATTTAATCCTCCTAAGATCTAAACTCACCTTTAGACAAGCTTCAATCAAAATACTCATCAAAAAAATATTTTCAAAACGATTTCGAATCTTCTAAAAGCATTGGAAAGGAGAATTTTTGATTGTTTAGGTTTCACGAGACTTTGGCAAACTTTTGAAAAAAGTTAATTTTTCTTATATTCTTAATTTTTGACAAACTTTGTTCAACTTATTAGCTTTAATGTTAAAAAAAAAAACAAACAAAATCAAATAGGGACAGATAAGTAACGAAAACAGCAAATATGCAAAAATTAATTTGACAATTTTAGTATCAAAATAATAAATATGAATAGAGTAAAACAAAATACAAAAAAAGTAAAGTTGTTCGTAGAACATAAGTTGCTCAATTAGCAAAATCATGCAATAAACAAATTCGAAAAAATTGTTTACAATTTTTTTTCTTACCTTTTTCACAAATTCTGTATCAAAAATTGAATCAATCAGCTGTTGCAAGGTAGTCCATATCTTAGCAAAGAATAGTTATTATACACAAGAAATACTAAAACATAAACATATAATTAATTTTTTGTGATAAAACACAATTATTGCGTAATATACTATGAAATTAAAATGATATTCCATCAAATATCACATGAGCCAACATAAAACCATCCCACCAATCCAGCAATCGGGCCTGACACTCGAACCAAGTGAGCCCTCTTAACGCATGACGACGATGATAGTGGATTTGCATGTTTCCCCACGCCATCGTCGCAGAACGTCCTCCGAAACTGGTCCGAAAATAGAGGACTCAACAACCGATGCAGACAGTCAGACAGACGGTCAGAACCGGCTTCCGGAAGGCTTTTGGGGGCGGGTGAAACCTATGATAGATGTAAATATAAATATATCCGCCAACTAATTGTCAGGAAATTGAAATTGTTAAATTTGAATTAAGGTCAGGCACATACGCACTCATACGTTGCCACTTCTGTTTGGGTTGTTCGAGGTTCGTTCGGACGTTCCGGAGTGTTGTCCTTGTCACCCTGATTTCGAAGGGGTTCTAGGATTCTGTGGATAAATCTTCGCACATTTCAGTTGCATAAATTGTCATATTTCAGGTTTATTCACAGGGTTGGAATACGATTACTTTTTTGTTAATTTTCAAAGAAGTGTTCCTATTTTTTTAAAAAGAAAATATTGTAATTAAAACGTATACTTTGAAAATCACATCTAAATATTGATTTTAAAGATCACCCCTGAACTAGCCTTCCAGACATGATGTTCTCATTTTAGCCTCCTAGCAAATACATTGTTGCTGGCTGTTAGTTAAAGACTAACTAGTTTCTATTTCAGGCCGATTCAAGACCAACTTCGCCCTGCAGCCTGGTAGACAACTGAAGCAGACCAGCTACAGCTTTTAGCGTGATGTGTCATGAAACACATGAGGATTCTAGACGGAGAGGGAGCCTCGGGTGAATGGACCGTTTTCCTTAAGGGAAAACCAACTGAGTAAATGGTCAACCATTTCCAAGGTCCTGGGGGAGACCTAGGGAAAGTTGGATGAATGGAGTTGTAAGTCAGAGGAGAGACGACGTGTCTGAAAATGATGATACATTAATTGTGTAATGAGGGTGGAGGGTGTTGGTGGAAGGGAGAGGTCATCACCGCCCCCCAAAATGATAAAGTGGGCAATTTATTACAGACGATGTGGGTGAATTGAGATGCATTTGCTCGGTAGTAGGAACAGTTTTGGATGCCTTTAAAAGATTCGTCAGTTTATAAGTTATTATGATCAGCAAATCTATGAATTGTGGTTTAGTCTATTATTCAAAATTATTTCTTTTAGTTTAACAGAAACATTCTTTTTTCGATTTTGCTCAACTTTGAATAAAATCCAATCCCTAGGGAAAACCCTTTCCAAATCTCAATCCCAATCCCTAGCCAACCAGAATAATCACCTTAAACGCACTCCCAACGCGCTGCAAAAGCTGCCAGCAGCAGCAACAACTGTTGACAGCGTGCTTAACGCCACGTGGGACCAAACATCAGCGGAAGTAACAGCGTGAAAAGTGGAGGGAAAAAAATCTCACCCGCGTGGAAAAACTGGAGTGTGAAAATGGCGTGCCCTTTCACCGCCCCGCGGGGAGTTGTAACTGAAACATTTTGCCTTTTGTTGGCCAATCTGCGTGAACGAAACAGGTCGGACAAATTTATAGGCGCTTACGCGCTGTCGTCATCTGTTATGTAGGAGGAAAAAAGATTAATAACGGCGTCCTGCGTCAATTACCATTAAATTGGTGTCGTGCAGCTGGCGCGGCGTGTGATGTTTAATTCCCTTTGCCGCTCGAGTTGAAAGGCTTAAGACTGAATCCTGTGACAGTGGAGATTTCGCGGAATGTGGAATCATATCGGGGACATGCAGGACCGAGCTGGACAGCGAGCCTTAATGTAATTAAGCACATCTCGAGCCGCTCGTTTTCAAAAGCTGTAAGTAAATTACGTTCCGGCATGAAAGCGAGAGATAAGAACTGGAATCCTGCAACTTGTGCCGGATGAATACTTGAGTGGAATGTTTTACCGAGCTGCAGTTGCAACTGTGTAGAAAGAAACTGAGGATGATTTTTAATGAGAGATGAGAAATGCAAGCAAGAAGCACTGGAAAAGCCATCATCCATTATGCAGCGAAAAAGAGTTTTTTTTTTCATAAAACACCACCATTAAATCCATTATCCTGCAGTCATTCACACGTCCACTTGGAGGTGGATTGTGAAAGTGTAGACTACATTACCGAATTTTTTGGTAACATGCATTGAAAAGTGTTTGTTTTAAGTTTAAGCATTTAAGTTTTTTCACTTTAACTTTTGAAATTAAATTCAAAATTCTAATCCACTTTCATGAAATATTAATACCGTCATCAGGGGTGACATTGGGTCTTGGGGTGAGATTGGGTCATACAAAAATGCTGAAATTTGTATGACCCAATCTCACCCCTCAGACCCAATGTCACCCCTGGTGACGGTAAATTTTTTCTGGAGGTTCCTTAGCCTAAATAATAATATTTTTTTTGTTTGGCTGTTAGATTGACCTACACTGTGCTAGAGTGATCCAAAAAACGGCCATTTTCGTAAACTTTCGCAAAAAAAACACATTTTTCATAAATTCATAGCTATGCACCATTTCAACCGATTTTAGTTGTTTTGGACGCAAATGAAAGGTGATTGATTTGCCTTTCAAGGAAAGGTTATTTTGAGGTCCGTAAAAATCAGCCAAACATTTGAAAAAGTCGTATGAAAACATAAAATGGTGTTTAGGACTGGACCAAAGGGCCCATGCCTGAAAATATTTTTGTCGGATTCCTCGGAAAATTTCTCAAAAATCAAAAAAAAAATTTCTCATAGCATTTCAAAAAAATTGTGATATCGAACGGTACGTTTCCAAGATATGATTTTTTTAAAATACAAACGGGATTTTCGACGAGCCACGCGCAATAACGGGAAAATTACGAAATCGGCAAAAATCAACTTTTGTTTTCCCTAAAACTGCGAGAACTTCAAAATTTCAGCGAAGACCATGTTTGGGTACCAAAAGTTGCGTCCTTCAGTTACGAAAATTTTGGTAACCAAACAGTGTAGGTCATCCTAACAACCAAACAAAAAAATACGGAACTAATTACTTTGACAAAGGAACCCCCAGACAATTTTTGAGACCGATCGAAGATTTTTTTTTCGGTTTAGGCTCTTTTCAAATGGAATTGCTAACCTCAGGGTTGGTCACAAGCGATTTTTTTACAGTTTATTCAATATCTCAAATTCTCGTTCCTAGAAAAAATCCTGTCATTTTTTCAGCTGTTTTCATCGAGGTAATTTTTTTACAAAAATGATCTCTGGACAAATAAGGATTCAAGTGTTTTTAGTGGGTCTCGTGGCGCAGGGGTAGCGGCTTCGGCTGCCGATCCCGATGATGCTATGAGACGCGGGTTCGATTCCCGCCTTATCCACTGAGCTTCTATCGGATGGTGAAGTAAAACGTCGGTCCCGGTTTCTCCTGTCTCGTCAGAGGCGCTGGAGCAGAAATCCCACGTTAGAGGAAGGCCATGCCCCGGGGGGCGTAGTGCCAATAGTTTCGTTTTTTCGTTTCGTGTTTAGCATATGTTTCTTTTTTTTCTTTTTTTTCCTTTTTTATTATTAGGTCCTTTTTGGTGCTGGGACCTGGTTAGTCGGCTTATGTAATTACATTTGACATAAATCTAAGAGTAATTACAGCATATATGGGTAATTCACCGCCAACTCACACAGCAGTTGCCCCGACCCCTCTTCGATTTGCGTGAAACTTTGTCCTAAGGGGTAACTTTTGTCCCTGATCACGAATCCGAGGTCCGTTTTTTGATATCTCGTGACGGAGGGGCGGTACGACCCCTTCCATTTTTGAGCATGCGAAAAAAGAGGTGTTTTTCAATAATTTGCAGCCTGAAACGGTGATGGGATAGAAATTTGGAGTCAAAGGGACTTTTATGTAAAATTAGACGCCCGATTTGATGGCGTACTCAGAATTCCGAAAAACCGTATTTTTCATCGAAAAAACACTTAAAAAGTTTTAAAAATTCTCCCATTTTCCGTTACTCGACTGTAAAAATTTATGGAACATGTCATTTTATGGGAAATTTAATGTACTTTCCGAATCTTTATTGACCCAGAAGGGTCATTTTTTCATTTAGAACAAAAATTTTCATTTTAAAATTTCGTGTTTTTTCTAACTTTGCAGGGTTATTTTTTAGAGTGTAACAATGTTCTACAAAGTTGTAGAACAGACAATTACAAAAATTTTAATATATAGACATAAGGGGTTTGCTTATAAACATCACGAGTTATCGCGATTTTACGAAAAAAAGTTTTGAAAATTTTGGTCGTCGTTAATCATGGCCGTTCATGGTCACCCGCGACAGACACGGACGACGAAACAAAGAGAAACGCAAAAAGTAACTTTTTCAAAACTTTTTTTCGTAAAATCGCGATAACTCGTGATGTTTATAAGCAAACCCCTTATGTCAATATATCAAAATTTTTGTAATTGTCTGTTCTACAACATTGTACAACATTGTTACAATCTAAAAAATAACCCTGCAAAGTTAGAAAAAACACGAAATTTTAAAATGAAAAATTTTGTTCTAATTGAAAAAATGACCCTTCAATGTAGATTCGAAAAGTACATTAAATTTCCCATAAAATGACATGTTCCAAAATTTTTTACGGTAGAGTAACGGAAAATGGGAGAGTTTTTAAAACTTTGTTAGTGTTTTTTTCGATGAAAAATACGTTTTTTTCGTAATTCTGAGTACGCCATCAAATCGGGCGTCTAATTTTACATAAAAGTCCCTTTGACACCAAATTTCTATCTCATCACCGTTTCAGGCTGCAAATTATTAAAAAACACCTCTTTTTTCGCATGCTCAAAAATGGAAGGGGTCGTACCGCCCCTCCGTCACGAGATATCAAAAAACGGACCTCGGATTCGTGATCAGGGACAAAAGTTACCCCTTAGGACAAAGTTTCACGCAAATCGAAGACGGGTCGGGGCAACTTTTCCCGATTTCGTGTGAGTTGGTAGAGAATTACCTACACCCAAAATTCAGAGTCGAGATAATCGTTCTCTCAAAATTTATTGAGGGCTCAGTGCCAAAATCGATAGAATAATGGTACCAACTCACACCATCATAACAAATGAGTTCATTCGTTAGTTGAATCAATAAATCTCCAACAAGTGTCATACATCGACTTCTGACTTCTCCTTGGTCACCAAGCTGTGGTGGCCGAGGCAGCTAATTCATTGGATTGGTTTGTCAAAGGTCTCTGGTTCGATTCCCGTTGTCGACACTTTTGGTTTTTGTTTGACGGATGATCTTTTTGCAAATGAACCTCGAGAGAATAGTTCTATCGCCCATCTCGAGCTGTGTTCTCTGCGTCCGTGAATGGTACCACTATTCTCTCGACTCGAGACCATCATTCTCTCGGACTAGCGCTGCCAGTTTTGGGTGTATATTTCGTAATTAATTACTTTAGTGTTTGAAAATTTCATTTTCCCCATTCATGCATGTCAATACGAATTTCTTGAACATGTTACTTTTGTGGATGATTCCTTTCGATTTTCTTTGTATTTTTTATGTATTTTTTTTTTCTATGTCACCCACTCTAAAAGTAAGATTGAAAGCTGGCCAAATGAATTGCATATGATGCAAATTTCATTAAACTTCGCAAAATTTTGGGATAATTTAGTAAACTTTTAATTAAAAATTCCACGTAAAAAGTTTTATTATATTTTCAATTGATTTCAGATTAGGAAATTGCAAAAGTTGTATAGTTCAACTCCAGTTGTAAATGTTGTAAATGTTATCAGTTTTCAAGACAATTGTGTAAAATTGATTCAATTTAATATCGCTTTACTCTGCGAGCAAGTCTTCCTGATTTTTTTAACTGGCTGAAACTTTGTGGATGTCTTGCCTTTGATCGAAACATGCATTTTGCATCATCCGTACAAGACTTCATACAAATTTGGCAGCAATTCATAAAAAAGGTATTTGGTGTTTTTGATACAATTGGAGGTACTGATGAGGACAAAAAGTTGTTTTATTCACAAATTTCAAGCCCTCAAAAACAATTTTTTGATTTTTTTTTGTTTGTTTTTGAAGATATAATTTTTGATCTAAGAACTATTTTTTTTTTTCAATGAGGTCACGATTTTGTTTTGTCAATATAATCAATTTTTCCCGAAAACCATTTCAAAAATAAAATAAAATTTGCAAATTTGAAGTGAACTTTTCAATTAAAAGCACCGTTTTTTATGTTGTATGCTTTTTTAAATGATTTATTTAAGGTAAAACTAACAATATTTTAGTTTTTTTTTTTTTTTGTAAAAATGTCCATGTTCAAATCACAGCAATTTTCATATGACTTTTGGGAATCTAACACATATGGGAAATTCTCATATGTTTGCTAGGATAAGGATTTTGCCCTATTTCCAACCAAATTGTTGCTTCAATGAAACTTTTTAGACATGTTATCTTTGTGTAATATTAAGTGTTTATTTTGACAAAGGTGATGTGCATGCTTTTGCATGTGATTTTACCATCAGATTTTTTGCTGTGTATGTAATACTACACAGCAAAAAAACCGATGGTAAAAACGCATGCAAAAGCATGCACATCACCTTCGTCAAAATAAACACTTAATATTACACACTGCATGTACAATTTTTGCAAACACAAAAGAATGTTGCAACCGACGGGATTCAAACCCAGCACCAACAGTAAGGACTGGCGCCTTAGCCCACTCGGCCATCAGACCGATGAAAAGCTGTAAGGATAAACGCATATATGAGCTCGACATTTCGGTCAAGTAGGTTTCCCATACTGATGGGCTACATATTTCAGGGTGTAAAATCACATAAAATTGCATAAAATAATGCAATATTTATTTTACACCCACGCCTTTTACATGCAGCTGGATTACTACTTTTTTAGCTGTGTAGCCTTACTCGACAAACTTCGTTCTGCCTTTTTTCGTTTGTTGACATTTTTAACTTTTTTGCTTCTTCAGCCTCCTGTGATCTAAATTTGATTTTACGTAACTTTTCCTATACAATCTGCAGATTCTCCGGAATCGGTTCCAGAGTGGCCAAAGTCGTAATTTTTTGGCGTAAGAACCTTCTTTGGATTTATACAAACCCAACGCAACAAAGAGCACCTTGATCCGATGTTCCATGTTGAATTGATTCGCGTTCGAACAAAACCGTCGAAATTTTTTATATATATAGAAGATAGATTGTATGAGAAAACGTGTAGGTAAACAAAAAGCATGTACGGAATAAAAAAAAGGGAATACAGTCATGCCTCGGTTTTGCACGCCTCGGTTTTGCACTGCCCCGGTTTTGCACCGTTCAGCTGCCTCGGTTAAGCACGGCCCAGTGCTAAACTGAAGCACAGAGCTTATGGGATTTTGGCTATATGGGAGACATTGGCTATAATTCTATGAATAATCATGCAAACATAAAAAAATTATAGTGTTTTGGAATCGGGATGATGTCAGCTATCCATTAAAATTATTACTTCATGAAAATTTTCACAAAAATACGTATTTTTCCTGTATTTTGAAAATGTATATTTTTTTCTCTAAAGAAACCAAAAATATATTGTTATTGCAATATGGGTATCAAATGATCAGGTTTTTTCATACATTTTGGATGTAACAATAACATTTTTAGAAAATACTCAAAATTTTCTCAAAACTACGTATTTTCGAAAAAAATACTCAAAATTTCAATTTTTACAATATGGGTATCAAACGATCGGGATTTTTTCATACATTTATAAATTAATAACAACATTTCTAGAAAATACTCAAAATGTTCACAAAACTACGTATTTTCGAAAAAATACTCAAAATTTCCGTTTTTACAATGTGGGTATCAAACGATCAGGATTTTTTCATACATTTTGAATGTAATAACAACATTTTTAGAAAATACTCAAAATTTTCACATAACCGTTTTTACAATGTGGGTATCAAACGATCGGGATTTTTTCATACATTTTAAATGTAATAACAACATTTTTAGAAAATACTCAAAATTTTCACAAAACTACGTATTTTCGAAAAAATACTCAAAATTTCATTTTTTATAATATGGGTATCAAACGATCAGGATTTTTTCATACATTTCGAATTTAATAACAACATTTTTAGAAAATACTCCAAATTTTCACAAAACTACGTATTTTTGAAAAAAAAATACTCAAAATTTCCGTTTTTACAATGTGGGTATCAAACGAGCGGGATTTTTTCATGAGTATTTTTTTTTCGAAAATACGTAGTTTTGTGAAATTTTGAGAATTTGCTCAAAATGTTGTTATTACATTCGAAATGTATAAAAAATCCCGATCGTTTGATACCCATATTGTAAAAATTTAAATTTTGAGTATTTTTTCAAAAATACGTAGTTTTGTGAAAATTTTGAGTATTTTCTAAAAATGTTGTTATTACATTTGAAATGTTTGAAAAAATGCCGATCGTTTGATACCCATATTGTAAAAATTGAAATTTTGAGTATTTTTTTCGAAAATACGTAGTTTTGTGAAATTTTGAGAATTTGCTAAAAATGTTGTTATTAAATTCGAAATGTATGAAAAAATCCCGATCGTTTGATACCCATATTGTAAAAATTGAAATTTTGAGTATTTTTTTTCGAAAATACGTAGTTTTGTTAAAATTTTGAGTATTTTCTAAAAATTTATATTGTTAAATCCAAAATGTATTAAAAAAACCTGATCATTTGATACCCATATTGCAATAACAATATATTTTTGGTTTCTTTTGAGAAAAAAATATGCATTTTCGAAATACAGCAAAAATACGTATTTTTGTGAAAATTTTCATGAAATAATAATTTCAATGGATAGCTGACATCATCCCGATTCCAAAACACTATGATTTTTTGATGTTTGCATGATTTTTCGTACAATTAAAGCCAATGTCTCCCATATAGCCAAAATCCCATAAGCTCTGTGCCTCGGTTATGCACGCCTCGGTTTTGCATCCCCCATATGCGGTGCTAAACCGAGGCACGACTGTACCCCAAAAATAACATCAATCTGGTGAGAGTCATATTCAGATTACCAAGTTCGCGTCCCTATCATCTCGGCTATCTCGCCGCTGTGAAATTAGCTGGATCAACACCGATGTAGCTGTAAGTTCCCCATACATCCCATTCCCATTGGATCTGCCTTGAATCTTGATGATTATTTGGACTCGTTCACTGAAACGCTAAATTCGTGATTTCGCATGTTTTTAAATTTAAACATGGCCTGCCTTTCATCAACAAAATGCCACACAGTTGCATCAGCTTACCAAACCAGATTAACAGACTATAATTTTTCGTTATCGCAACACTCTCCCCTCCACTGACCTTGCACAACCACCAGTTCATGCGAGGAAATCTCGCAAGTGGCAACAAAAACGAGCTTAATGAAATTATTGCATCCTTTTTTCTCGCCGACACCAAACCATCTACTAGACTTCTGGGTACGAGAGTTTAATCTCTTTTAATGTTTCGCACGCCATCACCCACAAACCAACACAATTCCAACCGGCGGCGGCGGCGGCGTCTTGGCTGAAATTTACGACCACATTCTTCCGTTCCGTTCTTATGGTACGTTGATGAGTTGGTAGGTGGCGTGGGTGATAATAAAATTTTAATTTCTGAAAAATTACGCTTAATTGCACGGAGAAAAAAGAGTTCCCAAAATCGTGAACAACCGTTCATGAAAATAGGAACCTCGAACAAAGTGTTCAAATCCCATGGTACGATTTTGAAAAACGTACCATGAAATTTGAACACTTTGTTCGTGGTTCTCATTTTCATGAACGCTTGTTCACGATTTTAGGAACTCTTTTTTCTCCGTGTGGCGGTGCAATGAGAAGTGGTGCGGATTTTCAAAAAACGAGGAAAATTAATTTCGCTGATGGAACGATTAGTACTGGAATCGAAGCAGAACCACTTGAAAAACAAACATCCCCAGAAAGTAATTAAACTTTAATAAATTTGCTGTCACTTGAGGGATCCGAAAGAAATTTGTAGTTTTCACTTCGGAAGAGCAAAAGTTTTATTGTTTTACAAACCAACCACCTCCAGCTTCTCCATGTGGGACCACCACAGCTAATTGTTTGCCGATGCAGTTTACTGCTGAGATCACGGAAGAGAACAACCAACTTTTCCTCTTTGGGTTTTTGCAACCGAAATGCACCGACCTGTGACTGCTGCAGACGATGCGCTCTCTCTCGAGTCGAATCTAATTTATCAGAAGAGGTGTTTTTGCAAAGGTGAAAAGTCCCAAAGTTAGAGAAACTTGTCTGATGAGACAAGAATGGGTGGCAAAACTTTGTTAATTTATTTTTTGGTTTTGGTTTTTCAAAAAAAAATGTATTGTTAGGTTGAACTGGAAAAAATGATTAAAATTGTTGAATTACAAGTAAGAGAGCATTACACAAACCAACCAAGTCAACAGATCGATTTCTTGGGAAAACGAACACGCTGTTAACGAAAAGTTGAAAGGCATGTTTTTCTTTCCGCCACACAAAGTAAAAGGAAAACCCTGTCCAAATGTTCACACCTCTCCGTTCGTCAACGGTAACGTGAGTTCCGTTTTTCACAAAGCAAATCGACCGTGCTGTGCAGCAGCAGGAGCTTCCAAACCCAAATGGCTGCATTCTCACATGGTTATAAACTTCAAGGCTAACACTGGTGCTATTTTTCCGACTGGTTCTTTTTTACTCCTGGCTTGGCCCAAGAAAACATTATATGCACTGTACATAGATTTCCGTTTCAATTCTTTTGAGTTTTTTTACTTTGCAATTTTGGGAAAACCCAGCATCCGTGTTGGTTCCTTTTTGAAGTACAGTTAAAACTCGATTTAAGAAATTTCATATACTCATACACTGGTGATATTTTGACATTCGGTACAACTGAAGTTTTCAACATTTCTTTGAAAAGATTTTTTTTTATTAAATAATCGAATCTGAACTGTTGAATCGCGAAGGGTAAACCGATGGTCTCCTTGCCATTTCCTCCGACGCTATTGAAATATTTGTGATTTTTAGTTTTCCTCCTCTTTTCCCGGTACCGTAAACTGGGGTGACTTTGATAGCCCGGGGTGACATTGATAGAAATTTGATTTGGCCACTAATTTTGATACATCCAAAGTAACGGGCTATCAAAGTCACCCCAGTTTACGGTACTAAGTTCTTTTCTGTTGTATTTGGCTTGCCTAAAAAAATGATCCTTGGATATACGACGATGGCACAAAACAGGAAAACGATAACTGGTGCTTATATGATTATATTACAAGAATAACTAGCTTTACGTCGTTTTTTAATCTTTAAACGTAAACTCGATGTTTTGTTTTGTGATTTTCACAGATATTATACAATGACTAATTTTTTATATGATTTCCAAAATAAAAGTGTCAAGAATCATCAAACAATTTTTTATATTCTTAAAACAATATGATGGTTTAATGTTATTGTACAATTTCACAATCACCTTTGAAGTTTATTTCCAACTTCATCATACTGGATCTCCAATTTGCTACCCTAAATCAACCACAAAGCATTCATTTGTGGATCAAAAATGTCCCGAGCTAATGAAACCGAAGGCCGCCTTCCAATTCAGTCCTCATTTCAACCCTCGAGGCAAATTGGCGGCTTCTTTTCATTATTTCAAAACTTTCGCACCCTTGATCAGAGATACCTCCACTCCACTGTTCAAATTGTACCGCAAATCAACCCCCCAAGCTTAATCCATTAAGCCCCCTTCTAATACCATCCCGCGTTCGCTTTGATCCCCCTCGAGGACGGCTGTGTTGAGCAGGGTGGAAAATTAAATCAAACCATCAACCCTTTTTTCCACCGTTTTTTGTGTTTTAGATTTTCTCACCAGCAAATTTGAGTAGCTGGCAAGGAGGGGCGAAAGTTTGGGGGGATATTTCACGCCTTTCATCAACCACCAGCCAGCAGAGAGTCAATCCTTTCCGGAACTTGATCAACTCATCAGAGGGAAGGCCAAAATTAAAAAGAAGTAGATGAGTGTGTAAATTACACCTACTTAAAAAAGCCTCTTGAATTTTTTTAAGCGTTAAGAAGGAAGGATTTTAAATTTATATGTGCAAACCGTTTCAAATCGCTTGTTACAACTTAATTGGAATCAGTAAAATAAATTCTGATAAAAAGACATTTGTTTAATTTATTTTTTTGTCAACCTATATCCAAAGAAATGCTTTTTTTTTTTTTTTTTTTTCTTGTGTTTTAGTTCTCATAGCTATTGGTTGATTAATATTATGTATAATTATAACACTTTAGACTGAAAAACTTTATTTAAGTTTAGCTTGAACCTATTAATAGTATCAATATTCAAAGTTCAAAATAAATGTTTTGAAATCTGACTGTTATTATTTTTGTTTAACATCACAATCATGATTTTGTAACAGAGCAGTTTCATGCTAAATCAGTACAATTCCAAACAAAAGTGTAAAAAATTATGTATTTCATCCGTCTTTTAATTAATCGTTATGATTAAATTTTTAAGAAAATAATTGGCACATATAAAATATTAACAACATTTTTATTGCACTTTTCATCACATGCAAATGTGTTCCCAACAAAAAGTGTTTTGATTAATTGAAACTTGTAGATATGTTTTAAGAGACTAAAAGGGAATCTTTCACGCTAGGTATCAGGCGAATACAAAATAGGGTGGGTCATTTTTTTCGAAAGTGCTCGGATCCGGCTGAAATCAGGTCCATCTTGTAGAGGGTACCCATAGGGACTCTCATACCAAATTTGAGCTCATTTGGTTGAAAACTGGCTTGTCGCTCGCGGGTTAAAGTTTACATGGAAATTACTATGGGAAATGCGTGATTTTACTTCAAACGCTTCTACAGGCTAAGCGACAAACTTTAACCCACACTTACACTAGGTAGCCGTGTCGGGGATGGTCCAAGGAACATTTTTCTCTAAGGGTTCATGGTCATCCGTTCAACCCTGAGCTTGCGCAACGCAGATTTATCCGGCGGCGCCGGATTTCTTCAAAATATCCGTTTTTATGGTCAACGCATGCTGCAAGCTATGACAAAACCAAATTTTTGGTTTTTTGGTTTTATAATTTTATTTTTGGTAAGATTGTTAATCAAAATTTAAAAAAAAATCGTCAGAATTAAAATCTAACAATATTTGCAATCGATAATTAGTTAGGAATTGTTTGATAAAGTGCCATTTTGTGATTGGCATAGACAAGAATTGAAAACATAGTTTGCTGATTCTAAGGTTTTTAGAGTAAAGAATTTGTTCATCATTTGTTTTTTTCATTATAAACATTTTAGTAATTAAAATATTTTCTTTCAATTCTCCACGAAAACAGTATGATTCGGAAAAAAAGTTCTCGGATCGGGCTCAACAGTTTTCTGGGAGTTTCTTGGCCGAACTTATTAGACTGTTTTTTTTTCTGTTTGGCCATTCAAGTTAACTACTCCAAGGGTGGTCCAAAACATGATCATTTTCATCGATTTACGCAAAATAAAAACATTCAAACTCTTAATCATAACTCGTAATCATAACCATGCCATTTCAACCGATTTTAGTTGTCTTGGGCGCAAACAAAAGGGTATAAGGTAGAGTTTTAAGAAAAAAATAGTTAAAAGTTTTAAAAAATCAATCCCAACATTTGAAAAGGTCGTATGAAAACAAAAAATGCTATTTTAACGGTATCGGGACCAAAGAGCCTATGTTTGAAAATTTGTTTATCGCATTCCTCGGAAAATTTTACATAATATATCAAAAAATTATGAAGTTATAATTTCAGTATTCTGAGATACGATTTTTTGAAAATAAATAAATGGTTTTTCGACGCGCCTTGCTCAAAATCGGGAAAATTACGAAACGGTAAATTTTATACTAAAATGCGATAATTTTAAATTTTCAGCGATGAGCTATACATTTATGGGTACCAAAATTTATGTTATTGAAAGACGCCACGTTTTTAGATTTTTTGAAAAATGTGGTTTTTGCAAAAATCGACGTTAATGGCAATTTTTTGGACCACCCTAACACGGCGAAGTTCACACTAATGGCCAAACAAAAAAATACGCATCTGATTATTTCAGCCAAGGAACCCCCAGATTTTTTTTTTTTGAATCAATCTGTTTTTTTTTTTGGGAAATGCTGTTTATTAATACAGATAATCATTTAATTAGTTAGATAATAATTATTTATAGTTTTTTTTATTTTACAGTCATCCCACATATTCGGAACGGTTTACAGATCGGCCAATGCTCAAAAAATCATAGCAAATCGATAATTTAACCTAATGATTCGCTTTTACCTTCATTTGAAAGCTTTTCTTGCGATCTTTCGAATGCTGTATCGAACAATTGCAAATTTTAACTTTTATATCAAGTTTTTGAAAAAACTTTGACCCTTGAAATCTACAAATTCGGAACACTTTTTTCTTACGGATGTAAACAAACTTTGGTTCTCTCCATGAGTACATATTTTTTACAAAAAAAATGACTTCACGCACTAAATCCAACGAAACTAAAGCATAGTTATGTTTTATGAATGGTCTGATAACTTTTTTGTGTGAAGATATCAGTTAAATACAGGTGTTCCACAATTGTGGGAGGCACAATAACATCCCACAATTATGGAACAGGCAATTTGGAGGCAATTTTTTGCTGCTCTTGATGAAATTGTCATGAAATGAGGTACTAATTTTACTAGTAAAATAGCAAGAGAATGTCCAAATAAAGGTCCTAAAAAAAGTAGGGTCGACAGAAAAGTTGCATTTTGCATCTTATTGACAAATTATCACAAAAGTGTTCCGAATTTGTGGGTGTTCCGAATATGTGGGATGACTGTACTATTTACATTTCCTGACAATCTTGAAAAAGGAAACGGCCAACTTATCATCGCCAAAAATAAGAGCACTGGAAAGATTTTTTCGGCATCCACATGAGCGCATTTGTACAGAAAAGGGATACTTTTCATTGCTGATTTGAAGTTTGACAGTTTTCTTGACGGCAAAAAAAACATTCTAGCGGTGAAACAAATGTTTTACTATAGATAGTAATACTAATTCAAATGGATTCGCAAAAAAAAAGTTATATTAAACTCGTTGCTAAAAACAATTCGAAAAGTTAAAAATACGATTTTAGGGATATAAAGTTTTTTTTTCTTATTTTAATTGGCACGAAGATGTTAGGATGTTACAAGAAATCTTGAAGTATTTTCAACTAGTTTAATAGAATTTCTGTTTCAAAGCGAAAACAAACACTCCTCCAGCGAAGGTCACACAAAATTGCTCAATTCATGCTGCAAACCTACATGAAGACGAAGAGGAAAAACGCTATCGTCACCCTTTATGGTCGTTAAGGTGTGCCAATAAATATTCGGTGAAATGTCTTTTCCTCGATCCGTCCCGTTTTCACTCTCTTTTTGGCCGCCTCCCCAAACGTCGGATCGCAATGAACTGTAATGTATGACTTTGTTTTGACATTTGTATGGAAATTTCTCATTGTTATTGCCTTTTCTGTGTGCTGAAACGATGTGCACGATACATACGATGGAGCAGAATGTGCGTGTAACTTTATTAAATTTTGTTTGCCTTCCAACGCCCAAGGTGTGACTATAAATTTGAATAATGAATAGAAGGCAATTCCGGAGGAAAAATTAAATGTTTGCACGAGTTTTTCACAATAATAAATCGGTTTGTTTTCCTCACAAAATTGTGTTCTCGCTAATCCTCATTCAAACGACTTAGCTAATTTCTCACCACAAAATCCGGCAGAACTCGGTGGTTGAAGCTGTTTGCGTTGGAGCAAACCCGTCGGAACGATGATGATGGTGACGATGATGTTTGCCATCGTAAAACTTTACGACATCATATGCCAGTTGCCTCCCCTTCGCACGAGGAGTACTTTCCCCGCAGTCAGTCAGGGTGGTGAAGATAAAGTGAGCAGCATATCCCCGGCAATCATAATATTTGTGTAACGATATAATACTCATCCTGTTGTGGCCTCCGACCTCCGAAGCGTGCCACCAAGCCATCATCTTTGCCCACGATCCACCAGGACACGGGATGAGGGGTGGGGCATGCCGGTGTGTGAATATGATGAATGCTTTGGAGAAAGTAGCTTATCCTCTGTTGAGCTACGCCAGACAGTTTGTTGCGGTTTTATTTTTGGTGGTTACGGAGGTTAAGGTTAAACCATAGACAAACAGACGTGAATTTTTTTTTTATAAATCTATCAATCAAGAAAGGGTAATGTGCTCAAAAATGAGTCTCTTACCTCTGACAAAATCGTATGGAATATGTACTTGGATGGGAAATTCCAGATTATGTCCAATCGAGTTCATATTTAGAATTGACGGCCAGATTACCCTTACAATTCAGCCCTGCAATGAACAGCGAAAAGTCAAATTTGAACTACTCTAGAAAATATACCTGAAATTTATTTGAAGAACTGGTTGTTATTTTGAAGTTCAATAATGATTTCAACAAAATCATAGTCACAACAGTAATCAATATCACACACTTCCAGGTCAACCCGTAGCCCAGATTACCACACGCGTGGCAAATCGCTCAACAAATTTATAACACACTAATGACCGGGATTAATCGCCAAAGTGTGTGCCAAGCACATGTGCGACTTTGGGCAAGCCTTCTAAGAAAGTCACCACTGCCCGGATGTAAGCCATCTTGAGCCCTGACCGAGCTACCGTCGCGCGGTAAGAAAATTGAATAATGGATCACCTGGGCACGGATTATGGGGCGGCCGCCATTAATTACCACCCGGACGCAATCCATATCAATTAATCATGGACAAGTTTCGTCGCTACGGAAAACGCATTCTGCCCTGCTGGGTTTGTGTCCACCAGATTCCTGGGGACTGCCGGGTTAAGACGGGGGAAAGGAAGTTTGGATTATTTTGAGTAATCTCAGCAGATTGTTGTGGGTGGTATTAATGAGCGAACGTGACTTGGTTGCAGTTTGGAGCGGGTTAAGGTGCGATGAAAGAGAAATGTTTGAATTTTGGATGTGCTTTGTTGGATACAGTCTCATTATTTTTCATTGCATCAAGTCAAACTCAGCAAAACCAATGAAAAAAAAAATTATCAAAAAAAAAAAATCCAGAGTTTTTTTTAAAGATCCTTTAAACAAATCACCTAGTTTATGGAACATTACATAAAAAAGTGGCAGTGCGTGGCCGAATGGTTACGCTGTCCGCTTTGTAAGCGGATGATTCTGGGTTCGATTCCCATCTGCTGCAACCTTCCATCGGATGAGGAAGTAAAATATCGGTCCCGGCCTTGGTTGTTGTTAGGCCGTTAGGTCATTTCAGGTGTAGGAGTTCGTCTCCATGCCATAAGTACAAACAACACACCAAACCAAGCCTACTCCGGTGGAATCGCTGGCGGCGGTTGGACTCGCAATCCAAAGGTCGTCAGTTCAAACACTGGGGTGGAAGGTTCCTTGGAGTAGAAAGAGGTTTAGGTGCTCTCCCCATTCAAGCCTTCGGACTCCTAGGTTCGAGCAGAAACTTGCAATAGAGACCACAAAAGACCCGGGGGTCGTTAATGTGGATGGTTTGATTTTTTTGATAAAAAAAACTCAAAAAATCCATACATAACAAAATGATTTTCAACATTGACAGTTTCCGGTATAGAATCTTTTGCAAAAAAATGCCACTGGAGGCTGCAGCACTTGCTTAATACTATGATTTACGCTACTAAATTTAACCTCTTATCATAAATATGTTATTATGAGATATTTTTCTTATATTGAAGTGGAGAGGTATTGTAATCTGAAAAAAAACTAGCTATAACAAAACGTCAGATAAGACGCGGATTTATTATATGAAAATTAAATTGAAAATGCTCAGTTTTTATTAAAAAAAAACATTTAAATGAAAATAACTTAAAAATTGAGAAAAGCTTCAAGTAGTAAGGATGGGAAGCTCAAGTTTCATCACAGTAAATATGCTGAGCAAATATGATTCAGTTTCGGAAGCAGCACGTTTATCAGCACCACAAGAAGCATACCAAAAATCCCCTTGCGCAAAACGGGGATTTTTGCGCTACGAGAGCAATTATCTGCAAGAGTTATAAAAGGTAGGCCAGCTTTCTTTGAGAGCATCAGTGCAGTGCCAAGACGCCAAGAAACTGTTTCAAACATGATTTCATATAAAGATGTGTCCAGTTTAGTGCTATTGATACTGTTGGTAAGCTCAAGTCTGTGTACGGAAGTGTCCACAAAGCCCCCAACAACCTCCGCGAGTGACGTTGGCAATGGCTTCGGCTACGAGGTGCTGCTGTCGAAGCTGGACTTTATCGAGTACAAGTTCATGGAGCTGGAGTTCGAGATCAAAGAGCAAAACGAGCAGATGATGCGCAACCAAGCTCGGTTGGAGAAAACCCACGAGGGAATGACCTGGATGATGAGTCGGATGGAGCAAGCCGTTGGCCAGAACTTCACCTCGGTGATGGGACAATCGTGGCAGATTCTGCAGCAGCAGAGGAGTTGCGCCAACCATGAGAGTTTGCGGAAGTCAATATTCAGCTTGAAACCGATCAAGGGACCGTCGGACAATGTGCGAATGCTGTTCGATCTGCAGCAGTTCAAGAGCCGAGGTCCGTACGAATCTTGCAAGGCTGAACCGAGCAAAACTTCTGGGAAGTATATGCTGCAACCATTTGGTGACGAGGAACCGTTTGTGGCGTATTGTGAGCAGACAAAATATAGGGGAGGTTGGATTGTGATTCAACATCGATTCGATGGATCTGTCGACTTTTACCGAAACTGGACCGAGTACAAGGCTGGATTTGGTGACCCTGAGAAGGAGTATTGGATCGGGTTGGAGTTGCTTCACAAGATGACGTCGGCCAAGACCTACCAACTGTTGGTGGAACTGGAAGATTACAACGGAGATTACAAGTACGCCAAATATACGGAGTTTGGGATTGGCAACGAAACGGAAAAATACGCGCTGAAAAAGCTTGGAGTTTACAGTGGTTCGGCGGGAGATTCGTTGGTGTATCACAAGAACATGAAGTTCACGACGTTGGACAGTGACAATGATGCAAATGCAGCCAACTGCGCAGAAACGAATACCGGAGCATGGTGGTACAACAGCTGTCATCACAGGTGAGTTTTTTTTTGGAAGTGTCAATTCACTTAACACTGGAACGCCCAACGCATGCCCAAGCCTCCCAAAAAAGTTGGAACGGTAACTTCAACTTGCTGGTTCTCGGGTGTAACTTAACCAATCGGGACGATTCTTGATTCCAGTGATTTGTAAGAATGTCTAGATGATTCTGAAATTATGCAGAACTTGATTTGGTCAAATCTGTAATGTCTGCGACCGAAAACATCGTTCCAACACACGCGAAAAAAAGGTGGAACGATGTTTTTGATCGCAAAAATTACAGATTTGACCAAATTAAGTTCTGCAAAATTCTAGGAACATCTAGACATCCTAACAAATCACTGGGAAAAATAATCGTCTTGATTTGTTGAGTTATGCCCGAGAACCAGCGAGTTGAAGTTACCGTTCCAACTTTTTTTGGAGCCTTGGGCGTTGGAATGTTAACTTACGGGCAGTTTTTGGCAGCAAATTGTGTTTTTGGTCTTTTTGTCTTTTTATTTTTTATTTTAAGTTATAAGAAATTGTTATTGTGTTAGATGGATTCCAATACTCGGCTGTTCGAGTTGACGTTTTAACGCTTTTAAATGTTTAACCTTGAATAAACATCAAGTAGATTACGCATTGTAAACACAATTGAGCATATTAATTCTTCTAAATTCAGGAAATTTATTTTATTTATCTTTTTTGACTTGGCCTTAACTTTTTTTGGGGGCCTTCCTTATGACCAAAGAAGCCATTTTGTGTCAAAATTGTGGGGGCAGTCCATGAGTAGTCTTCATCAATACCTACATTTTTGCTCAAGACGCCAAATCGATCAAAAAAATCCTTCAAAAGATACCGATTTTCGGATATTTACGTACTATTTTTGTAAGGACAGCTAATAAATTTTTAAAGAGGCATGTAGGTATGGGTGAACCAGAGACACAAAATGGCTTCTTTGGCCATAGGAATCCTCAAATTTTGAGCAAAATAGAAACAAAAATCGTAGAGAATTGCTAACATGTGTTGCTAACGTTCTGTTGATTGTTTTGGTGATTGAGGGATATGACAAAATGGCATGATTTGATCGGAACATCAATTTATATGAAGAGTGTCAACATTGCACGGAGTTTTACGTTTGTTGTTGTTTAATATTTAAGGATTGAAATCGGGATCTGTAAAAATAAAACAGAACATTGAAAGCTTCACAAAATGGTGTTCAATTCTCAATTAAGCTCAAAACTCACGTGAACAAAATTATCAAGAATTGTCGAACAAAAAAAATAAATAAAAAAAAATCACAATAATGTTTATCTAAATTTAGCAAAAAAGTATCCACATGGTTTACACACATCTTCTGGTAAATTTTTTTTCGTGTTTTTCCTTCCTTACAAACGAAAGGCATAAGATCGGCTAATAAAAAAAATCAAAGATACTGTTATCGGGTGCCATAAAACAAAAGAAGAAATTCCAAGTTAATTTGATAGATTTTGATAAGTTACAAACGTTGCTGCATAATTCTAGCAATGTATCTCAAGGCCCCAATATGGGTACTGTGTTTTTTATTTTGTGAGAAAGTAACTTTCGGAATCGTATGTCCAAAAAACGTACTTCTAGTCGGATTTATAGGTACTAACATGGATCAGTTTAATATGTTAGTATAACAACGAAAATCTCTAATCATTATTTGTGTATAAATATGTTTAGAAGGCCAGAGCAATGTAATAACTGATTTTAATGAAGATCGAACATGATATTATCCACCTTAGAGAGCCTAAATGAAAAGGCGAAATTTTATTCTCTAAGTTCCAATAAAGCGACATGACCTAGACTAAGATTAAGGATGAAATCTGTTTGTAATAATTTTACCGAAAAGAAGAATACTATGCTTTATAAGTTTATATACTGGCTAACGCTGTCGCTTAGAGAGAAACTTTTCGCTTGTCCATATTGGATCTCTTATCTACCTTAGTCTCTATGATTTGAGAATGTATGATTTCGTTTATTATTTCTAAACCTTGTTTTGATCGACCATTTTATCACAATCAAAATTTGTATTCAGCTACGACACTGTACATATCTGTTAGCAGAAATATGTTATAAATGCATTTTATTTTCAGTGAAAATAATAACATAAATACAAAATATCTAGATTTTAGGAAGATACTGGAATATCTCTTTGGTGATGATCAAATGATAAGATTTAGAAGCTTTTTGAGATTTCGGTTCATTTATAAGCTTTAATAGCTTCAAAACACGAAAAAAAAATGATTTTATAAATTGGTTGCAAGGGGTTTCCAGTATCGTGTCAAACTGGTCAGTAATCTGGAATTACTCGGAGTTTGAACAAGTAATCGCAGTGATTCCTGATTTAATTTAATTAGTTCTAGTAATTAATTCTAATTTCATGACTCTTATTTGATAAAATATACAACAGAAAAGTATAAAATATTAAAAATACTTGTAACAAAATATTCAATTATCAATTTATTACCTATTAATTTTCATGTAAGAAATTGTCAACACCGAACCAACCCTCAGAGAAATGTATTGCCTTGATCAGTCTAATGGTTGAATAAAATAAGGCTGATGTAAGGCCGATCGGAGCATTCAATTTCTCATTGGGAAAATGGTAGCTGATGCGGAATCACTCAAACGCTAAGCAAGTATTTCAGAAATTCCAGAATAACTCATTAATTCGGCAGTAATTCGTGTAATTCTGGAATACCGAGAAATTCTTCAGTAATTCGTGTAATTCCATAATAACTCAGCAATTCCGCAGTAATTCGTGTATTTCTCATTGATACTAGTAACTACTAGTAATTGATTGAAGGAATGTCCGCAAAATAAATTTCGCTATTGCCTAATACATTTTAAGGCTGTCAGAAGTGCAGAACGGATTCACATTCAAATTTCAAATTCAAATTTCACTACTTCGAATGTCATAATCGGCTGTTTAACTGTTCGACGCTTGCTTCGTTCCGTGCATCAGGACACTGTAACGAGAAGCTACACAGCAAAAAATCCGATGGTAAAATCGCATGCAAAAGCATGCACATCACCTTCGTCAAAATAAACCGACGAGATTCAAACCCATCACCAACAGCAAGGACTGGCGCCTTAGCCCACTCGGCCATCACATCGATGGAAAGCTGTAGGGTTAAACGCATATATAGGCTTGACATTTCGGCCAAGTAGGTTTCCCATACTGATGGGCTACATATTTTAGGGTGTAAAAATACATAAAATTGCATAAAATAATGCAATATTTATTTTACACCCAGGCCTCTTACACGCAGCTGGATTACTACTTTTTTAGCTGTGTAGTCATTTTTGGGTTTTTAGGCTCAGTGAAAAAAATATTACCGACTCCGCTTAGTATAATTCACCAGTCGGCCTTAATTTGGCCAAGCTTGTTTGAGAAAAAATATCGGTTCAGAATTAATCAATCAAGGTTTGAAAAGACTTTTATTTAAATGTGTTGGTAGCTAGGCAGTTATTTTATGTAATTCTTAATGATTCTGTGTAATTCCTTGTAGTTTCTGATATTTTCAAGTAATTCTGGAAATTTAAAGTCAACCGTGACATATTGACAGTAGTCCTGGTAATTCCACACAGGCTGGCCAGTAATTGATGCTGGAAAACCCTTGAATTGTTGTTTTGACTCAAGATATTCGAACAAAATCTAGGGTAAATTAGCAAGTTAAAAAAAAAAACTTTTAGACTAACCATAACTTTCAACGATGTTCAACAAGACTGGAAATATTTTCATACGAATTCACAAAATTTTGTCTTGAAAAATTAGTGTAAATTAAAATTACACTTTTAATATAGCACTCAATAATGACTCAATTGGATTTAAAAAATAATATTAAATCAAAATGTCGATGAAATATTGCATGACTGCAAAATGCATTCAATAAAATGAGGAACTTGAAAGGCCCGAAATTATCAAAATTTGTTTATGCTCGAAACTTATTTTTAGAGAAGGACCATGAATGGTCTTATCACCAACAATTCATAACATGAGCAGTGTATGCTGAGCAGTATGAAACATTTCCATAAAATACGGCTCTCTTATCAGTGCAAAAAAGCTCTCGCGCTAAAAGCAGATGTTCTGCACAACAAGGGCGATCATTCATCATGGAATCGATATTTACCCTTAAGATAAGGACCCTTGTGATTTGTCAACAGACAGCAATCCTCTTCAAGGCATGCCAGCTTTTTATGGAAGCATCAGTGCAGTTCCAAGACACCAAGAAGTGGTTTGAAAAATGTTTCCTTCCAAAGATTTGTCCAGTTTAGTACTTGTTCTACTATTGATTAGCTCAAGTCTATGTACGGAAGTGTCCACAAAGCCTCCAGTAATCTCCTCGAGTGACGTTAGCAATGGATTCGGTTACGAGGTGCTGCTGTCAAAGCTGGACTTTATCGAGTACAAGTTCATGGAGCTGGAGTTCGAGATCAAGGAGCAAAACGAGCAGATGATGCGCAACCAGGCTCGGCTGGAGAAAACCCACGAGGGAATGGCCTGGATGATGAGTCGGATGGAGCAAGCCGTTGGCCAGAACTTCACCTCGGTGATGGGACAATCGTGGCAGATTCTACAGCAGCAGAAGAGTTGCGCCAACCATGAGAGTTTGCGGAAGTCAATATTCAGCTTGAAACCGATCAAGGGACCGTCGGACAATGTGCGAATGCTGTTCGATCTGCAGCAGTTCAAGAGCCGAGGTCCGTACGAATCTTGCAAGGCTGAACCGAGCAAAACTTCTGGCAAGTATATGCTGCAACCTTTTGGCGATGAGGAGCCATTTGTGGCGTATTGTGAGCAGACCAAATATAGGGGAGGTTGGATTGTGATTCAGCACCGGTTCGATGGATCAGTCGACTTTTACCGAAACTGGACCGAGTACAAGGCTGGATTTGGTGACCCTGAGAAGGAGTATTGGATCGGGTTGGAGTTGCTTCACAAGATGACGGCCGCCAAGACTTATCAACTGTTGGTGGAGTTGGAAGATTACAACGGAGATTACAAGTATGCCAAATACACGGAGTTTGGGATTGGCAACGAAACGGAAAAATACGCGCTGAAAAAGCTTGGAGTTTACAGTGGTTCAGCGGGAGATTCGTTGGTGTATCACAAGAACATGAAGTTCACGACGCTGGACAGTGACAATGATGCAAATGCAGCCAATTGTGCTATAACGAATACCGGAGCTTGGTGGTATAATGGAGGTAGTGGTGGTTGTCATTATAGGTGAGGTTTTTGTGTGATGGTGTCACAATTCTCTTTACAAAATCTTTAAACGCTATTTTATAATTTTTTGAAATGTATTTTGCCTTATGGGTTTGAACGTTTAAATATAAACCGAGGATCCGTCTGGATCTTGGTCTTTGTTTGGGTGGCCCAAAGATCTCGGAAATGGGCCGCCAGGATCTCTGTCATTCTGAAAGGGGTTATTGGAAGCAGCGCCAGGGCTAACACCAACTCATAACCAGAACTGAGATTAGCTGAATCAGCATAATCCTAATCTGATATAAATTATATTTTTTCATAACTTCACTGCCGGCTACTTATTTGAATTTTAATTGACATATTTGAGTGAGTTTCATTATTTAATGGATTTGATTTTTAGCAAAACTTTTTTTTTACAGCAACCTCAACGGACAATTTATGAATGCAAACGATGTAAGGTCTGTCACGTGGTATCACTTTAAAAGTGCGCATTACGGACTACGGTATACAAGAATGATGATTCGTGAAGTTTGAACCAATCAAATCCAATAAATGTGTAGGAAACATAAACTCCTCAAACTGTATCCCCTTCAAAACGAAACTATTGGCACTACGCCCCCCGGGGCATGGCCTTCCTCTAACGTGGGATTTCTGCTCCAGCGCCTCTGACGAGACAGGAGAAACCGGGACCGACGTTTTACTTCACCATCCGATAGAAGCTCAGTGGATAAGGCGGGAATCGAACCCGCGTCTCATAGCATCATCGGGATCGGCAGCCGAAGCCGCTACCCCTGCGCCACGAGACCCATATCCGAAATCTACCCACAATCAAAGACATCAGCCCCGTCAGAAACCATCAAGAAATCAATAAGCACTTGACCTGTCGAGGGCACTCCCCAAGATCCGTCCTCGTCCTCAAATCTTGCCGACTTCCGAGTACATTTCCGACATGGCTCCAACATTATCCCCGGCAAAACATGAGAAACACATTGACGTTATCCCTGGCGTGGGATGGTGTGCCGAAATCGTCCTAGAATCGTCTAGCCTGCCGTCTGGGGCGAAGCCATGAAGTGCATAATCCGAAACCAATCTTGAGAAATACTTTTCACACCCTCTCCCCACTCTGGTTTCCGCAGGATAAAGATTACGGTGGAAGTGAGTGACGAAAATGGAGCCGGAAACATAACGGGCAGATTAAAATGGGACCACTTTCGAATCGAGGAAAATGTGGGTTGAATGCAGAATCGATACTACAAGCAGCTTGTAGTTTCGTGTAATTTTGTTTTGACGGAGGGATAGCAATATCTTTCTACGACTTAACCGCAAACCATGGGTTGGGCGACCAGAAATTGAAATATTAAAACTATTAAAACATAGTTTCCCCTCAGGCACCGCAATTTACATTTTCTCACCCTCAATGGATGTGGTTGCAGCATGCAAACAGCAAAAACCATTCTACACCGACTTGCTCGCCAGCTCCCAAGGATGATCTATAAATATAAATTACTTCATACTATAATTCCACAGATTCCTCCGGAATTGTGCTTCTGGAACCGTCCAGACAGCTTGGGAGCACGAGAAAACTCAACACTTTGGCGACTCCGACAAGTTGAGAAACATAGTTCTGCTAGCTGGCAGCACAGTTTTCTTCATTCCACAACTCCAAATGCATGAATGCTCCCCCACCAAATATGCAGACGAGAGAAGAAACCGAGCCATGAAATTGAAACAGATGTTTGCTTCAGGGTGGCTTTTTTCGGTGGCGGTGTCGTCCTTCGAAAAAAAGGGGGAAGCTTCTTGTAACTCCTCTGCTCCGACTTGGCTGGGAAAACTGTTACTACTTTGCGAGGGCCTGGGGCAGGAATCGATACCCGGGTGGGAAATTCCGAAAAGTTCGTTCCGAAAATAGAGCTGTAAAACTTTAATCCTTCTCCGTAAGGGAGGGGAATCATTTTTACATTTTGCTGGCAGATGCTGGAGGAACCATATGTTGGACAACCTCTGGTTGAAAAGAGCTCTCGAAAGCTGGTGAAGTTGGCTAATAATCTTCAACGGGGTTCGTCGGTTAATCTACTCGATGTTTGACAAGGTTGTGACTGGATGGGATTTGTAGATAACTTAGGGACCATCCATAAACCACGTTATATAATCTTAGTTACTTTTTGCAATTTCTGTAGTTTTTTTTTAAAGCAGGTTGTTTGTTTCATTTCTCTGAGTTTTTAATTCATTAAAACATGAGCGTTGCAATTTCCATCATATAATTAGGAAAAATTTCTGTGATTAGTGCGCTGACCACGGGGACGCGCAGTCTCGTTTTTGCATGCTCATTTTCATTTTTTGTGTGTCGCTGTTTATGTGCTTGGGTGAGTGATTATTATAAATAGGTGGAGGGATTTTATTGGATGATCATTAAATTGCATTATTGTATTTAATTGATTGACAACACTATATTTTACACTAAACACATCAAACAAAACACACATGAAACTGTAAACTGAAGTGTTTGGTACGGTATGTCCACGCATCCTTCCTCCCCTGTAGATTCTATGAAATGTGATCCGTTATCAGAATCCTCTCTGCGGTAAACACAACGTAGTAGGGCTGGCCGCTTTAATTTTTGCAATACATTTTCGGGTGTTCTCGGATGTACTGCAATTATTAATAATGACAAGAAAAGAGCTTGGGGCGTAATCTAATCACAAGACTTTCCAGCATGCTTTCATCGGACTGGCTGCGTTTGTGTTAGATCAGATTAGATATAATTTGGAAAAAAAATCTGCGATGTTTTGCTTTCTTAGTTTTTTTTTGTGTAAGTTGTACCATTTCAGTTAGTTTTTGCATTCATTCAAACAAAAGCAGTTCTTTTGATTGTCAGCATACAATGTTAAATAATTTCTGTTTGTTTTGCATTCTTTGATTTTTTAAGGCAATTTATTTATTTGATTTATGTGTGTTTTAGCATTCTTTAAAACAAGAGAGTTTCTTTTAATTTTCATCACATAAATTTAAACAAATTCTGTGATTTTTTGCATTATTAGTTTTATAAAGCGAATAATCTTTATTATTTCTGTGGGTTTCTGCATTTTTTAAACATAAGAGGCTTTTTTTTAATTTTTAGGCATATATTTTTTAATCATTTTTGTTTTTTTTATTGCATTTTTAGTATTTTTAGCAAATAATTTATTTTATTTTTGTCAGTTTTTGCATTCTTTCAAATATGAGCATTTTTTTTATTTCAGCTTAAATTTTTGATGTTTTGTTATTAGATCAAGCATTCTTTTATTTTTTAATGCTAATTATTTTAATTATTTCTGTATGTTTTTACATTTTTTTCAAATATGAACTATTTTAGAATGTTATTTTTTTATGTTAAAAAATAGTTTAAGAATAAATGCAATTGCCCGTTACTTTTAAGTTGAAACTTTAAAAAATCGAGACATGTAATTTTAAGGGAAATTTAATGTACTTTTTGAATCTGAAATAAACCAGAAGGGTAATTTTTTCATATAAAGCCAAAAATTTTAAAATTATGCGTTTTATGAATCTTTGGATTATTTTTATTGTGTAACAATGTTTTACAAAGTTGTAATATAGACAAAAACAAACATTTTAATTTATAAACATAAAAGGTTTGTATGGTTTCTTATCGAGTCATCAGTATTTCACAAAATACTTTTTTGAAAAAGTGATGATTTTGACAATTTTTGACCAGTTTTTCGTTTTTTTAGGACGATTTTTGTGACTCGTGCACAATTAGTATGTGGGGATTTTTTGTAAATAAAAACTATTTTTTTGATGAAAAAAATTTCTGATGCTAGCAATTGTAACCGTTGGTTACAATTCTGGATAATTGAAGCTTCGCCTCAGCATTTTATACCACTTACACTACACTACAACAGTTTTGAGGGGGCGAAGCGTATCAGTGTAAGCGAGGCTGATGTCCTCCAATTTCCCGCGGGCGCATTTGCTTACGTCAGAAAGGAAATGGTGGGAAAATGGACTTGGGCTAAACTTATGAGGGAAGTCGATTTGGGGAAAATCGCTCTCTTCCAAACAGGCGTCCGAGTGGACAAGTCGTGCTCCCGCGAAGGGTCGTCAATCGCCCTTCCCATCGGCGGAATCAGGAGGTTTCCGCGAGCAGCTCGTCCATCTCGGATTGGTCGGCCTGGGTTGCGTAAATCCCGTGCTGGTAGCTTCCCACGTCTAACCCGTAATAGGACCACCCCCGTCGTCTGGCGCCTCCCCGCGCCATCATCGTCAAGGACGACCACCCTCAGGCCGCTGGCCTTAACCGCAAAGGAGGGTCCCCTCTCGGCACGCCCGCTTCAGTGGACTCTGGGGCTGCCGATCAGCCAATGAGGGAAGACGCCTGCCCACCGGAACCAGCAACGCCCGCTGGTCGTCCATCATCCCGGCACGGAAGCCGGAAGAACCGACGCCGCCAAGGAGGCCGGCGAACAACGCTGCATCTGGCGCCGAAGACCAGACTCGCAGCCAAGAACAAAGGGCCGCCGCATCCGTCAGCAACAACAATACCCCCCCCCCCCCTTGGGGCAGTTCCCGCCGCAGAGTGGAGGTTGGACGAACTCCTCTGCCGGCCCGCAATCGCCGGAGGCGAACCATCAGCTGAGCGGATCACGGTATGTTAGCCCCTGAAAAACCCACACTTAACACACCCACACCCACACGAACCAAAACCTCAAATAAAGTGCTGTTGAAAAGTGGAAATCCTTCCGTGTTTTTCTGTTGTAACCGATCCTCCCTTGAATCACCTAGTAGTTTGCCGACCCTGGGATTACCCGGTTTGAGTCTTGTGCTACGCTGGCCAAGCCATTACTTTCAATTTGCTCCCAGCTCAAATCCGCGAAAAGTGATCAAGGTTGGTGAAGTCAAGCAGAAAAATCAAAGGATTTTTCCAACGGGAGGTGGCAGGAATCCGAGTAAGCTCGGTTGGTCACTGTCCACCTACCCCGGTGCAAAACTATGTGAAAAGCACACAAATCCGCGGTTCCTTTACGGTCCTGTTGGAAAGAGGATCTTGCGCGCTTTCCAAAATCGTTTTCGGCACGATTCTACTCATGGATTTTGGTCAGCAGCGACTTTTAACAAATCTATGCTGCTTGTACATAATTATAATGTTCCTATGTGTGATACTCGACAGCCAACGCAGCAGCATTTATTGTTATTTATTCCGTCTCGTCCCTTTTGTGTTCGGACTTGACGATGAAATTGATTGACAATACAACACACAGATCTCCCAGCACACACAATAGACAGAAAGTGAAGAGCAAAACGGAGGAGTGAAAAAGCCGTACTTTCTGCACAGCAGCAGCGGTGTCGATCGTCGAGTTCGACAAAATTGAGTAGCTCCAGCCGAAGTGTTAGGGATAATTAAATAACGACCCCGAGCAGGTCGTCAGTCTGCTCCGCGCGGGTGATTAGAGACCGCCGGCAGAGTTGAAAATTATTTGTGATTTTTGTACCTGATTGAACCCACATTTTGTCATAGACCCAGACTGTTGATGTGATGTCATCCCTGGAGAGACATTTGCACCTGAATCTAGTCAAATCTTACCTGTTGGATGAAGCCAAGAACTTAGGCAATAAGTAAGTCCTGTGAGGCGATCCTGAATCAACAATTTCACCTGTGATTCACCCGTGACCCAGCCATATGACAAGTGACGTCATCCCTGGTAGGTGATAGGTACCTGAAAAGTCTTGTTTCTTTCTTAATTGAAGACAAGCAACCAAATAGGGGAAAGCCCCGACCCAAAAGCTTTATTTTAACTAATTTCTTTTTAAATTTTCTTAATTCTAGAACTTAAACTTAGTAGGAGATGCTAAGGAAATCGGTGGCCAAGATCGGCACCGACTTGGGTGCTAGGGGTTTATTGTGGCGTTGTCCCATCTTCCCTGGACCAAGTCAGCCGGTCTGGATTACCACGATATCCCAGCAGTCATTCCGAAACGTTGAGAGCACCTGGAAAGAAAAATAAAAGAGAAATATTAGTTGAAAGAATAAAGTAATTAGAACACCGTGATCTGATAAAATTAGCCGTCTGTTGGTTTTAATTTGTTAATAGGATTAGTGTGTGTTTTTGTGTGTTGATCTTAGCCACTCACCCCTAAAGAAGTGTGGGTGGAGAATCCCACCTTCGTGAAAAGGGATGAGAGTTGCAAGATAGCATAATCATTGGTGCTGTAACGAACCTAAACTACACACCTTAAACCTTGGTGCTGTAACGAACCTAAACTACTCACCAGGTAAATCGGGAATCCATAGCCCAACGGGCCAGTTCGCGGACGATCAAGGGGTTAAAAACGTCGTTTCCCTCGGTCCGAGCGCGGCTGGTGGTGTTGTGGTGAGGGGATCTCCCGAGAATTGCAAAGGCCTAAAAATTTGTTTTACGATCCATTAGTGATCAAACATTTTAAAGTGTACACTGTTTTGTCTTACCTGTAGCTCATCTTGCGCGTCAAGATGGCTAGCACGGTATCCCAAAGACCATTAGTGGACTCTTGCAGGCGACTTTTTGTCCAAAAAGTTCGTTCTGGCAGCGATGTTCCACGTCTCAGTCCAAATCCCCGCTGGGATGGACGAGAATGAGTCAACTTACCCTATAAAAGAAGCGCTTCGTTATGTTGTATATTGTTTTGTACTTACCTTAACGTTCGTTGAAAATTCTGCAGGTTTTCAACACTTTTCACCGATAAAACTTTACGTTTTCACTTGCACTACTTTTGCATGTTCGCATGTGTAAACATTGCGATATGCTGACGTTTGACAGATTAGAGACGTTTCGGGAACTGTCAAACAGTTTGCCCGTCAGGAATGAACCCTTGTGGTGAATTTCCGCATAAGATCGAATGTGATCTAAAATTGGATTGAATGTAAATAGTTCATGAAAATGAACATCGTGGCCACGATTTGTAAATAGAGTTGTCTACTAATGTTTTGGGAATTATTTTAATTTATTCTTTTAATTTGTAGTGCATGTCTAATTGTTAATTTATTTATTTATTTAATTTATTTATTTTGCCTATTGGGCTGATTTGATAAATACCTCTGTGATATAATCTGTGATTGGTTATCACATGGACATGTGCATATTTGCCTAAAATGAGGCTTGTAAATAAGAACTTGACCACGTACGCTAGACCACGAACCTGATGAGTGCCGAAGATGATTTTGGAAAAGCAGTTCGATTAAAAAAATGTTCTTGAACTTCGTGCATTCACATTTTTTTCGCCGGGGTAGTGGATAGTGTAACCGTTGGTTACAATTCTGGATAATTGAAGCTTCGCCTCAGCATTTTATACCACTTACACTACACTACAACAGTTTTGAGGGGGCGAAGCGTATCAGTGTAAGCGAGGCTGATGTCCTCCAATTTCCCGCGGGCGCATTTGCTTACGTCAGAAAGGAAATGGTGGGAAAATGGACTTGGGCTAAACTTATGAGGGAAGTCGATTTGGGGAAAATCGCTCTCTTCCAAACAGGCGTCCGAGTGGACAAGTCGTGCTCCCGCGAAGGGTCGTCAATCGCCCTTCCCATCGGCGGAATCAGGAGGTTTCCGCGAGCAGCTCGTCCATCTCGGATTGGTCGGCCTGGGTTGCGTAAATCCCGTGCTGGTAGCTTCCCACGTCTAACCCGTAATAGGACCACCCCGTCGTCTGGCGCCTCCCGTGCCATCATCGTCAAGGACGACCACCCTCAGGCCGCTGGCCTTAACCGCAAAGGAGGGTCCCCTCTCGGCACGCCCGCTTCAGTGGACTCTGGGGCTGCCGATCAGCCAATGAGGAAGACGCCTGCCCACCGGAACCAGCAACGCCCGCTGGTCGTCCATCATCCCGGCACGGAAGCCGGAAGAACCGACGCCGCCAAGGAGGCCGGCGAACAACGCTGCATCTGGCGCCGAAGACCAGACTCGCAGCCAAGAACAAAGGGCCGCCGCATCCGTCAGCAACAACAATACCCCCTTGGGGCAGTTCCCGCCGCAGAGTGGAGGTTGGACGAACTCCTCTGCCGGCCCGCAATCGCCGGAGGCGAACCATCAGCTGAGCGGATCACGGTATGTTAGCCCCTGAAAAACCCACACTTAACACACCCACACCCACACGAACCAAAACCTCAAATAAAGTGCTGTTGAAAAGTGGAAATCCTTCCGTGTTTTTCTGTTGTAACCGATCCTCCCTTGAATCACCTAGTAGTTTGCCGACCCTGGGATTACCCGGTTTGAGTCTTGTGCTACGCTGGCCAAGCCATTACTTTCACAATGCACGAGTCACAACAATCGTCCAAAGGTTAATTTTTATGCAAAATTAGCTGGACTTTTTGAAAAAAATACTTTCAAAAGCACACGATTGAGTTTAAGGGGTTACAATTTGTAAAAACTGGTAAAAAATAAATGTTCAAAATTATTACCTTTTTCAAAAAAAACTTTTTTATTAAATTCTGATAACTCGTGGAAAAAAAACAAACCTCTTTTGTTTATATTTTTTTTGGTTTTTGTCTGTTCTACAACTGTTCGGACCAGTAGGCGAAATGATTTTTAGAGCAGCATTTGTTCTTGCAGTTTAAAACTGTAATAGTTATTTTTATTATTAGGCTAAATTTAAATCTCGATGAAATACTCACATTAACAGTTTCTAACTACACCTCTAAAACCCGCACAACATCAATCGCCGCTGCCTCCGTAGTAGATATGTTCCTAATTGATACAAAATTATGAAACCTACATTGGCGGCCGATCTGTTATTGATGTTGATAAATTATTTACCTACAATAAGATCAAATAATCCCTGCGGACAACAAATTGCACTTGATGAGGCACTTCTTCTATCTCTTTACATCTCCTCTGCTTTGACCATTTGACATTTCCTTCTTCTTTTTACAAAACTCTTTCCCTTACCTCATCGATCATCTCAGAAATGGAGTACGGTAACGCGGTGCGTCAACAACAACTTTATAAAACATTGTCACATTCTAAAAAATAACTCTGCAAAGTTACATAAACACATAATTTAAAAATGTAAAAATTTGTTCCCTATGAAAAAATTATGTTTCTGGGTTATTTCAGTTTTGAAAAGTACATTAAATTTCCCCTAAAATAACATGACTCTCGATTTTTGAAAGTTCAGTAACGGAAAATGGCAGAGATATAAAAACAAATTTTCAACTTTTAGATTAGATGAAAAATATGTACGTTTTTTTTCGGAATTTTGAGTTCTCCTTCAAATCTGGCGTCCAATTTTACACAAAAGTCCTTTTTTCTATCTCTCCACGGTTTCGAGCTACAATTTACTGAAAAAAGTGTCTGAATAAAAATCCAGAAAAATTAGAGGGGTTGTACCGCCCTATCAGCGCGAGATATTGAAAAATAGACCTCGGATTCGTGATCAGGGACCAAAAGTACCACTTAGAGCAGAGTTTCAAAATTTCATCAGATGTACCAGATCCGAAAAATTCAAACATGGACTGATTTTTCATGTTCTAAATACTTAAAGATAGGGGAACAGCATCTAATTCCAGCGTGCCTCTAATGTTGGCAGGTCAGAACTTTAACATTCAATTAAAGCTAATTAAAAGCGTTTTCAACTGAGTGATAAATAGTTCAATAAGAAGTGAGCAAGCAAGTTTCTATCAAAAGTTTTGCAAAATTAGTTGTTTAGATAGTGAAAATCAGCAAATTGGATGGAGTTAGGAGCGAGTGCTTAACCTGCCAAAGATACGAGAATTTCCCCTAGTCGTGGTAATTCACGTTACACGATAACGGTTCTTTTCGATCAACACTATTGATTGAATGCTAACTCATGTCAATCAACTAAAAACCAGAAATTTCCCAACAATGCACACGACTTCCACCAACCATCGCTTAGTAGTTCACCAAGAATAATCACCAACAAAAATGTGCAGCGGCACTGAACGCGGTGAAAATCCTAAACAACTTGAATGCTCAAACTCACGGCAGCTCAGTGATTCGCTTGTTGCTCAATAAACTCACGACATGCAATCAATTCTCCGGCAGCGAGAGCTCACACGAACGTGGTGGTGTTGAGTTGAGTTCAGAAGTCAAACGCTTAATTATTGATTGCTGTTCGATTTTTGATTGAAACGTGTGCGAGCAGCTGCCTCGGGCTGTAAACTCTGTAGCAGAAATGAATACCGTTTAATATAAATGACTAATTTATCTAAAACAGCGACTTATTTGACTTAAGTAAAAATGTTATTAGTCATAAAGATTAATACATTTTTTTTTCACCCATTTCCACTAACTTTTCTCAGTGCAACAGAGTGTACAAAACGCTGCATAGAGCACGTGTATGAGTGTGTGTGGTCTTCGAATGGAGGTGAACTATTAGCGGCTTAATAATGCAGGGAATTAGTCCGTCTGGTGAGCACCTGCCTATTTTTTTCTTCTTCCTCGATGCATTCGATGATTGACAGTTTCACACCTGACCTGGTTGGTTGGTGCGGAAGTGAGCGAGAAAGGTAGCCAGCTTGACATGGCAGTTTGATGTAAAGGAAATTAGTGTTTTTTGACGGAGTGGAAAGTAGGAATTTCAGTGCGTTGGATTGATTTTCTGGATTTTCAGAAAATTTGTTATCTATTTATTTCCGGTCTGTAAAATCAGATGGCAAAAACATTAAAATTTCATGATAATTTTAAGAACAATCAGCTAAAACCAACTAAAAATGCATTCCCCTGTGTTTATAGTCATTTCAACATGTTTTAATTGTTATAAACATATTTTGAGTTTTCGTGATGTTTCGATGTACAGTATAGCAGTAAATTTTCTTTCCTCTACAGAAAATATTGGTTTCTCCACAACAACAAAATATTTTTGTGGATTTTGCATTCTTTTAAACATTATCAGTTCTTTGGACTGTTCAAAAGATGATTTTATTCATTTCTGGGAGTTCTTGCATGCTTTTCAACAGGCCCAATTTTTTTTAAATGGAATGTTTTCTCAAAAATAAAATTGTAGTGTTTGCATTCTTTCAAAATAATCAATTTTTGCCTTCCTCACCTCACTGAGGAAAGGCTATAAAATCACTCAAAAATTGAACTTCCTAATAAGATCATGTAGACTTACCTTCACGTATATCTATCGATAAAAATCAAATTCTGAACAAAGTCTGTGCGTGTGTCTGGATGTGGGTCCGTGCACCGAAGAATATGCACTAGATTATCTCTGGACTGGCTCAACCGATTTGGACTGTTTCGATTCGTCATGGGGTCCCATAAGACCCTAGTTATTTTTCTGATGTTTAGAAAAGTACTTCAAAAGTTATGCTAAAAACTATTTTGGCCAAAGTTCGAAAAATTGTGAAAAGGGTGGTTTTTGTAAGTCTTGTTATACATTTTTAGAAAGGTATTAGACCTTTTCAATGAGCCTAAAACATCAAAGATCTGACAACCCTATCAAAAGTTATTAGCACTTAAGTGTTATTTATACACTTTTTGGAGGCCGGATCTCAGATATTTTTTTGTCTCAGTAACGTTTTAGATAATAAAACGTTTAAAAAACTGTTTCTTTTATTATTTATAAAAATGACCCTTTATATAAAAATAAATAAGTTTTGAACATCAAATCTATGAGTTTTATTTTCTTTCAAACAAGAAATTGGTTTAGAAAATCAATTAATGAAAAATATGAGTTGTTGCATTAATTTCGCTTTGCAACATCTTTGAAAATAAATTGGAACTTGTTGCTGTAGTTTTTGCATTCTTTCCAACACAAGAAGTGCTTTGAAAACTAATAGGTTTTTCAAAAAATAATTTCTGTGAGATTTGGCTTTTATTAGAACATGAAAAGTTTAGTAAATAGTTAAAAGTGATGGTTATGTTTAAATCGAATGCATTTGCATTCCAAAAAATAGAGAAGATTTAACATTAATATTTGTTAATTTTATTTATTTCTGTGAAGTTTTGTTTTATTTTTTTTTTGCAATGAAATAGGTTGTTATTATCTTTAGCCAAAAATAACTATAAGTAATTCCTATGATTTTTTAAGCATAAAAAAACTGTCGGCAAATTGTACCAGATTTTTTTTCAATTTGGGAATCAAATGATGCAAAATTTCGTATAGGTTTTCACATTTTATAAATTTAGTTTTAAGACTCAAATTTTCACAATTTTTTTTTTAAAAGCACCAATTATAAAAAAAAAATTTGCGTCGTAGGGGAAACCAGTGAAAATCTATTCAAATCTTTGTGCCATTTGTTACCCACATTTCATATCGTTTGTTATCGTTTTAATGTTGTTCCCTGTTGCATCGAATATTCCGGAACACCTTGATAGGTTGTTGAACTTATATTATATGTTTACGATTATTGCTTCAAAGTTTTTACAAATGATATTTGTTTATTGTTTGAAAAGCTATTTCGTGGCTATATTTACTAAATTTAAATTTACTGATGAATTTAAAAGCGATAAATTAAGTTTTGTCTATAAGACCTTTGCAATTTTCAAATATGTTTTGAATGTTTGTTGTATTTCAATGAGCAGCACTGCATTTTTTTGCAGCAAAATATGTTTCATATGAAAACTTTGTTCTTTTTTTCATGAGGCATTTAACAACACTTTTTTATGTAAATAGCATTTTTAGAATATTTTTTTATTTGTGTTTTTGAATTGACCCTAACATAAATATAAAAAATACACTGAACAAATTATAAAGAAAATATAGCTATTTTATTTTCCTAAAAATAGATTCAAAACTTCTGATACTTTGCTGTTTCCATAATAGTTCTTATTTAATATGACATAGTTCAACAGAAAGTACTGCAACGTAGTTGAAATGCGCTTAAGCAGCAGCAGCCAAGAGTGCAACCGTGAATGTCACCGCCGCCGTCGCGAATAATTGATATCACTTTGCTTCAATCTTGACACGTGTCATCCACCACATCCGTCCAAAGCGGCGGACACATGGCCATTTTCAATCCGTTACGGTTGTTCAAGTGTTTAAACCGCACAAACATCACCGCACCCGCGAGCCGTGAAGCAGCAAACCACAAATACACTGACTAGAGCAGGAGCTCCGTGTGATGCAACTCATCCATGCAGAACCCCCACCACCCACATATGGTATGGTTACATAGAAAATGAGGTGAAAAATTGAACATGACATTCTTGCAAACATTGTTAACGGGTCATTGATTTGCTGAGGGAAATCGATGAATTGCTCTAATTTTCAAGCTTCTTTCAACTTTCAACTTCCTTTACAAGTTCACTTTTCCTAGATCAAGTTCACCGCCATAAATTTGGACGCTTCTTGTCTAGGCTCAGCCACTAAACGACTTGTTGATTTGAATGCAAATTCAATTTTATCCTTCGACTGCGATGTCTGCTGCTGCTGCTGGTGTCGGTCGGTTGCTGACACGTATAATAGACGAGATTATTCCTCAATCAGCATTGAACGTTTGTTGCACTGAACTGCATTGCATGTGAGCAATGGTTTGTACGTCGTACACCAATCGCATCGCATCCTACCGGGTTGGATCTATGCGGCTGAACATTGGTTGGGATTGAGACACTGTGATAAAAATAGAAATGATAAGCTTTCATTTTTACCTTGTTTGTTAGAAGGGACAACTTTTTTGTTGAAATTGTTATACTATTTGTTTTGTTTTCGTTTGACTCAATTTTGTTAATTTGGAATGGTAATCAAATCAATAAGAAATATCTACTCAAGATAATGTTTTTCCAGCTTGTACAATTTCAATGGAGCAACTCTAGGTCAAAACAGATTTAATGTACACACCTTTAATAAACAAAATATCTTAAAAAGTAATTTTAAACTTTCATGTTTACAGTGTCCAAAATCAAACCCGCACCGTTCATTCCGTCCTGCCACCGCAACAATAACAACACCAGCAGGAACACTGCCTCGCACAGTAGTCACGAATGTTTTTTGATTGATATTCATATCGAACTTTTGCATGTTCTCGAACGCCCCTCCACCCTTTTCCGCTACCAACTCAAGCCACGTGCTCGAAACGGTTGGGGGCTCCTGTGTGATGTGGCGTTGGCGCCAACAGAGTTCAAAAACAACGAAAACCTCGAATAGCTGAAGCAGCAGAGTGTCGAACGTGCACTTGGACTGTAGTATTTGGTGAATAATTTTAATGATTTCGAAAAAAAGAATTATTTATTATTAATTAAAACTGCAGAATTAATTTTTTTGAATATAAAAATTAAAGTATCTTCCAAAAAATAGCTTTTCATTGTTCCAATCAACCGTTTCTCAACAGTAAACGAAGAGCCCTTCCAAAAATGTTCGTCACCAGATGTTGAGCAACAATCAATTGCAACTAGCACCTCTCCATTCGCAGCTGGAACCCTTCCGAAAAGGGCTGGTTTATCTGGCCAGTCACAGGAGTTCGGCTCAGACATTCGAGCAGGGCGAATCAGCATGGTGCATGGTGGCTTTGGTTGGATTTGTTCATCCAAAAAGAGAACATTTGACTTTCGCACAGAAACAGCAGGACACAGAACCGCTGTCACACGCGTGTCGTCGGCGTTCTGCTCACACCCATTCGACAAAAACCAACTGAAACATAGAAGTCAGTTGAACGGATCTTTGGCAATCGCGAACAAAACATAATCTTTTGCTTAATATATTTATTTTTTTAAAAATCTTCACGCCTTCAAATCTTCAAATCTTCAAATCTTCAAATCTTCAAATCTTCAAATCTTCAAATCTTCAAATCTTCAAATCTTCAAATCTTCAAATCTTCAAATCTTCAAATCTTCAAATCTTCAAATCTTCAAATCTTCAAATCTTCAAATCTTCAAATCTTCAAATCTTCAAATCTTCAAATCTTCAAATCTTCAAATCTTCAAATCTTCAAATCTTCAAATCTTCAAATCTTCAAATCTTCAAATCTTCAAATCTTCAAATCTTCAAATCTTCAAATCTTCAAATCTTCAAATCTTCAAATCTTCAAATCTTCAAATCTTCAAATCTTCAAATCTTCAAATTTTCCAATCTTCAAATCTTCAAATCTTCAAATCTTCAAATCTTCAAATCTTCAAATTTTCCAATCTTCAAATCTTCAAATCTTCAAATCTTCAAATCTTCAAAATTCTGAATCTTGAATTTTTCAAATCTTCTAATCTTCCTTAACTCTCTTATCATTAATACCTAAAATCCTAAGAACATCCAATTTTCAAAACTTCTTACCTTTAAATATTCAAATCTTCTTGAAATTTTTAAATCTTGAAATCTATAAGTCAAATTATTCTTAAATCTACAAATATTAAAAACTTCAGATTTATATCTTTTCGTGACAAAATCAAAACATTTTCTACAATCTTATAGATAAGTCCTACTTATATAATCTACCATAATCTAATCTAATCTAATCTAATCTAATCTAATCTAATCTAATCTAATCTTATCTTATATAATCTATCATATTCTACTTTAATCTAATCCAATCCAATCCAATCCAATCCAATCCAATCCAATCCAATCCAATCCAATCCAATCCAATCCAATCCAATCCAATCCAATCCAATCCAATCCAATCCAATCCAATCCAATCCAATCCAATCCAATCCAATCCAATCCAATCCAATCCAATCCAATCCAATCCAATCCAATCCAATCCAATCCAATCCAATCCAATCCAATCCAATCCAATTCATATAAGCTAATTGCATTGCTCATAACTAAAAACTGAATATTTTTTTCAGTGAAGTTCAGTGGATGTTACCTGGATAGTAAATTAGCTTAAATCACAAAAAAATTAGTTATTTGGAAAAGTGGTCAAAAACAAACTAATGAGAAATTGGACGAGCTTTACGGTAAAAAATATTTAGAGACTGAAATATCAAATCTGTCTTATGAAAATTGTCAAAAACCATCAAACAACCATTTTTTTCAACATTTTTATTTTTAAAGCCGCTGTTACTTCAAAAGAATTGGACTTAGGACAGTGGTCAATATGGAATTTTTTCATGTAAAACAAGCCTTACCCGACAAACTTCGCCATGCCTTTTTTAGTTTGTTGACATTTTTAGCTTTTTTGCTTATTCAGCATTCTGTGATCAAAATTTGATTTTACGTAACTTTCTCCATATAATTTGCCGATGCTCCGGCATTGGTTCCAGAGTGGCCAAAGTGTCAATTAGTTAGCGTATAAACCTTCCTTGGGCTTATACGAACCCAACGCAACAAAGAGCACCTCGATCGGACGCTCCGTGTTAAACTGATTCGCGTTCGAACAAAACCGTCGACATTTTTTATATATGGGTCATTAGGGTGTAATATGGTTGTATGGAAAAAAATAAAGTTGTCCAAATTTAGCGAGCACAGCAACTGTTCAGTTCCTTTTGGGGTCCTAAACAACTCCCCAAAGTTAGGGAACGATTGGTTTAGTCCTCACTTTGCGCAAAGCGATTCAATTTTCCATATAAATTTGTATGGGAAAAACCATTTTTTTGGATTTCGATATTTATAAAATCCACGTTTTACGCTGTACTAAAACCGGATTCATATTCGGATGCTCTAGAAGGTGCTCTACAACTTTCCCGAAGAGAGTATGGTGCTAACTTGCTCCTAAAAAAAGATACAGCGTGTTCAAAACTAGTCTAAAACGTGTTTTTTGCTCGAAAGTTTTGAGGACGCTATATCTTCTTTCAGGGACATGCTAGCACCATACTCCCTTGGGGAAAGTTGTAGAGCACCTTCCAGAGCATCCGAATATGAATCCGGTTTTAATACAGCTTGAAACGTGGATTTTATAAATATCAAAATCCAAAAAAATGGTTTTTCCCATACAAATTTATATGGAAAAATGAATCGCTTTGCGCAAAGTGAGGACTAAACCAATCGTTACCAAACTCTGGGGAGTTGTTTAGGACCCCAAAAGGAACTGAAAAATTGCTGTGCTGGAAAATTGATTTTGATATTACACCCTAATGGGTCATTCCATCTGAAGCGGAACAGCATTTGAAAATTACCATCTCCGATTCTGCTCAAATTTGGCAGAGCTGTTGAGACTATCCAAACATGCAAAAATCCGGAATTTCATCCAAATCGGACCACCCCCTTCATTTTTGTACCCTCCCAATAAACTTTTTGGTGATTTTTGAGCGAAACCCCTATCTTTAAACGATGATAACTCAGGAACCACAAATCTTAGAGTACTTAGAGTATCTTAGAGACGTAGAATTCATTTCCGTGATCAAATTTTAGATTAACATATTTTTTCTACCTGTATTGCGCAATTGTAAAATTTAAATGGCCGTATCTCAAAACAACCCTATTTATTTTTTAGATTTGACCTCACCATCGTATTCCCCGACCAATTTTACATAAGAATCACTTATCGACAGAAAGGAATATGTTTCGTTCCAGAGATATCGAATTTTAAAGTTTTGAGTATTTGAGATTACCTACATCAGCTACACTCGCCGCATCTGCTAGAAGCACTCAGTCGTGCTGATCAATAATTACTACCTGGTGTTGTGTAAGATGAATTATTTTTATAATTTTATACGATATTTTGTTTAAAGAATGTTTATTGGGTAATTTTTAATGCACTGTTCTTCCTGATCTCAGTGTCGTTGAACCATGTTAATTTAATTTATTTATTTCATCGCCTCCATCTAAAGTAAAATTTGAACTTTTAATATTTATTTGCAAATGCTATAGAGTTTTTGTTATACAATTTTCAAAAAATTATCATTATTTATCCATTATTTTTATATTTTCCCTAATTCCTCGTTTCTTCCATTTTATTAAATTATTTCTTTTATTTCTTCTTTTATTTGAAGGGAGAACAAATCCAGAGTTTTTTTGAAAAGGTCCTATAACCTATTGTCTTTTATATGTTTATAGGACCTAATAAAAAAAGTCAAGAAATGTAGAGCTGACTGTAGTAGATGAAATAATTCTCATGGGTTCTAGAGCTTTTGCCATGTGTGGTAGCGAAAAAGTGCCATTCAGCAAAAACCCCAAAATCTGTCTTACGGTTTGAAAGATTGATCATATTAAACCGATTTTTAATATTGTGAGCCAAAAAAAAGCAATCCACTTTAACGACCCCCGGATCTTTTGTGGGCTCTGTTGCAAGTTTTACTCATTTCTAGGCGTCCGAAGGTTATGTGTGGTGAGTCACTCAAAACCTCTTTTACGCTAATGGACCGACGTTTTTACTTCCCCATCCGATAGAAGGTGTGATCAGGCAAATCGTGCCACCGGACCCAGCCAGTGAGCCAGTTTCATCTGAATAATTGATGATTTTTTCAATTCTGGTACATATAATTTCAAAAACAAAAGCATATACTTCTGATACATGTGGACAGCAGCTGTATCGTCTTCCAATATTTAGAAATGATTGACAAACAAAAAAAGATTATTGTTCGGACCGTGTCGAAATCAACATAGCTGAATTTGTTCTTCATCAGGCAATAAATCAGATTAATCTTTGTGATTTTCTTACATTTTTTAGTTTTATACTTTCTAGAAATCCTCCTCCTTAATCATGCTTCACGTGAGTTTTGTTCATGTTAATTCATAATTTTTAACACGATAATGTATCGTACATTTTTTCTTAAGTGTTACTTACAAGATCAATTGCAATTTCCTGCTAGCTCTGGGGGAATTCCATTCTGCCCTGTATCACAGAGAACAGATGTACATCTAGGCTCGAACTTGTGTGTAAACACTGTTGCACTAAAAAATACGTTGCATACAATCTTGCATCAAAGAAATTAGAGTGTGCGGGATACGCTTGGCGGCGCCACCGTCACGGCTGAGAATACTTGAGTTAACAATGAAAAAGGCTCAATAATTTCGAAAGAAAATAAATGTTAACCTCGTTTAAATATAAAATTCACTTCTGTATAATTCCAGCTGACTTAAAACAATGCTAAAAAGGCATTAACATTAACGAAAACATAACAGAAAATTCATTCAAAAATTATTTTTCAAGCGACAACTTAAAATAGTCCCTTTATGTTATGTCCGATTTCGTTTTGTTTACCTTCTTTGGCGCGTAAAATTGCAACCCTCTGAGGAAAGGGCGCTATCTAGACGGATGGTGCACACCCTAGCTCTTTTCAACGTATTTTGGTTTGAATTTTTACACACGTTTTTCAATGCTGTTTGTTCAATGATATACATCTGTTCTCTGTGCCTGTATTACGTGTCGTTTTTGCTCTGTCCTGAGGGCTAATTTGGGCTAAACAACCAGGTAGCAGTTATTGGTCAGCGCGCCCGAGTGCTTCTAGCAGATGCAGCGAGTGTAGCTGATGTAGGTAATCTCAAATACTTAAAACTTTAAAATTCGATATCTCTGGAACGAAACATATTCCTTTCTGTCGATAAGTGATTCTTATGTAAAATTGGTCGGGGAATACGATGGTGAGGTCAAATCTAAAAAATAAATAGGGCTGTTTTGAGATACGGCCATTTAAAGTTTTCAATTGCGCAATACAGTTAGAAAACATATTTAAATCCAAATTTTGATCACGGAAATTGATTCTTCGTTCAATTTCCTTCAAAATTGAGTCTAAGACCGACCCTCTAGGATTCGTGGTTCCTGAGTTATCGTCGTTTGAAAATAGGGGTTTCGCTCAAAAATCGCCAAAAAGTCGTTTTTTTGGGAGGGTACAAAAATGAAGGGGGTGGTCCGATTTGGATGAAATTTGGGATTTTTGCATGTTTTGATAGTCTCAACAGCTCTGCCAAATTTGAGCAGAATCGGAGATGGTAATTTTCAAATTTGCATTTTTTCTTGCACACTTCAGGTGGAATGACCCATATAGATTGTCTGGAGAATCGATTCCCGTATTCGGTTTTTGGAAATGTTGACGTTTATAGCATTAAAAAAACAGTTTCAGTAAATGATTTCTGTACTTTTTTAGGTGAGTTGCTCCATCCTGCATTTTTCGTGAGTCTTTTTGTAACAGCTTAGGCTATTTTCACAAAAATGGTGGGTTTTGATTTTTAAACTTAGAAATTGAAAAATCTCATAAAAGTGGCGTGTTTTTTTCATTCAGTGTATTTTTTTCGGAAAGCGCGTAAAATTTCCTAAAGCTTCGTCTTAACCCACTTTTTTATAGGAATATTTAAATTTCGAATAACAAAGGTATTGAAAACACTTACGCCCTTCTCAAATGTCATCATCGAGTGAAACTGGCTTTATATGCACAAAAATGGCTCACATAAGCGTAGGATAACATGTCTACAAAGTTTCATTGAAATCGGAGAGGGTCGAGAAAAAAGTATCTAAAAAATTCCTGTTCTGGGCTGGAATTGCTCGTTGATGATTTAGAAAATATGGTTGTTTTTTGATACACGGAGAAAAAAGAGTCCCTAAAATCACGAACAAAATGTTCAAATTCCATGGTACTTTTTTAAAAAACGTACCATGGCATTTGAACACTTTCACGATTTTGGGAACTTTTTTTTCTCCAAGTATCGAGGACAAGTTTCGTAAAATTTTAAAACAATGTTGTCATTTTTTTATGATTCAGGAAACGACTCAATGTTCGATGAATTACTTTAAATATTTTTATTTATTTTAAAAAATTAAAAAACTAAACTTACAGAGAATAAAGTCCAGCAGAGTGGTATTTTTTTTGCATCCAAAAGTGGTGTAGGTGACTTTTTCACTTTCATTTGACTTGGTTGGTCAGAATTTGGCTCCCTCTATAAATGCATTTTTGCTGCATACTGGCTTGATTTTCACCACCTCCCTCTGTGATTCGTTTGATGGATGATTCAGAGAAGAAACACATCTGCCTTCACGGCTCTTCTGGAGTTCGGAAACGATTCGGACTGGGAAAACCTTGAGTTCTAATTAGTTTTTGACTCGAATTTTAATCCACCTTATTGTCACAAGATTTCTTTTCAATACGTTCCAAATCTCCAAATCCGTCAATTCTTCTAGCCAATCAAGCCCGTAATGAAAGGGAAATGAATGTCATCATCGGTGTCTTCATCCACAGCACAGCAGCATTCTGTCAGTCCTCATTTCACAGATGGTCAGCGTATTCACAGCGACGTAGAATGGAATCCGATTTTCCACCCGTCCGACAACGGCGACGATCCAGATTATACCGGCGGAGAAATAATTTCACGTTCAGCTGAAATCTGTCGGTCCCGTTCCCTCTTTCCTTCGGCGGAAGCTGACAGTTGGACGTGAAACTATGCAGCCATGGTTCGGACCAGGGCCAGAGATTTCTTGGAGCGGTTCGTACGTGATGGAAGCCCCTTGGTTACGGATCCCGTTTCTACGGCAGCGGCATATCGGTAAAGGATTAATGGTTTAGTAGCTTGATGAAGCAGTAATTCCATGAGAGATCGAAAGTGTGTTGGATTACTTGAGGATTAGTAATCATATTTTTTTTAAATCGATGTTGGTGGTCCATTTTCCTTTTTGTGTAGAAAATTCAATTAAAATCAAATTTCAAACTGTTTCTGTTGCTTTTCTTCAAATAATCCCCACAAAATGTTCACTTTCATCAGTACCATAATTTGTCACCCGAAAGCCAAGCTCGCTTTGAAGTGTGAAGCGCGTCAACCTTTTCGTTGCCCTCTTCAAAGGCTTATCGCCAACTGTTCAGATGCTCAGCTCATCTACAGAGAGACGGTTTACTTTTCAAACCGCGGGATGTAAACACACACACACTCGAGCACGGAAACAGTAGATTAAGGTCCCCGGGGGCGACAATTTTTCACCACATTAAAAACTTTCGCCGCGATTGTTTGCCCAGATAAAATGTTTATGAATTTTCACGTCTCATCGTGATGTTGAGTCGGAAGGGGGTTTGATTAATTATGGTTTTCTCACTTTAAAGGGGGAAATGTTGAGATTTAACGCGAAACAAATCATCTTTGAAGAAGACAAATCTGATAAAGTGATGTATTAGAGATCAAAAAAATCAACATGTCAAAAATTTCTTGAAACAAAATAATTTTTATTATCAAAACTGTCCCATATTTTTTTATTTAGAGCAGCCTCTTTTCAAAATCGGCCCAAAATCTAAAATTAATTTCAAGTACATTCCCCTTCGTTAAGAATCATTTAAACCAAATATTGGTTTTTTCTAAAATCTGTTGAATTTTTGTGGATTTTCGCAACAAGTTTTTTTTTGCCAGATCTAACATTTTTGCAAACTAATGATTGCAAAACAAGTGAACTAGTGTAAAATTCTTTTTTTATGCAAATGTTGAAACTGTGATTTGGATTTCAATTTTTAATATTTTTTTAAATATTTTTGCGACCAAACACTCGAAGCCGAGGAACAAATACTTAAAAAAAATTATGCCTTGGTCCGTTGCAAACATTTTTTGAATTTATGTGTTAAAATTCATTTTACACCTGCCCAGTTGTATTGCAATCATTTGTTTTCAAATATTTAAATATTGACAAAAAAAAATTCAGCCGATGCATTTGTTGATTGTTGATTGTTGATTGTTGATTGTTGATTGTTGATTGTTGATTGTTGATTGTTGATTGTTGATTGTTGATTGTTGATTGTTTATTGTTGATTGTTGATTGTTGATAAATGATTGTTGACTGTTGATAATTGATTATTGTTGTTGATGATAATTTTGTAATTTTGTAATTTTGTAATTTTGTAATTTTGTAATTTTGTAATTTTGTAATTTTGTAATTTTGTAATTTTGTAATTTTGTAATTTTGTAATTTTGTAATTTTGTAATTTTGTAATTTTGTAATTTTGTAATTTTGTAATTTTGTAATTTTGTAATTTTGTAATTTTGTAATTTTGTAATTTTGTAATTTTGTAATTTTGTAATTTTGTAATTTTGTAATTTTGTAATTTTGTAATTTTGTAATTTTGTAATTTTGTAATTTTGTAATTTTGTAATTTTGTAATTTTGTAATTTTGTAATTTTGTAATTTTGTAATTTTGTAATTTTGTAATTTTGTAATTTTGTAATTTTGTAATTTTGTAATTTTGTAATTTTGTAATTTTGTAATTTTGTAATTTTGTAATTTTGTAATTTTGTAATTTTGTAATTTTGTAATTTTGTAATTTTGTAATTTTGTAATTTTGTAATTTTGTAATTTTGTAATTTTGTAATTTTGTAATTTTGTAATTTTGTAATTTTGTAATTTTGTAATTTTGTAATTTTGTAATTTTGTAATTTTGTAATTTTGTAATTTTGTAATTTTGTAATTTTGTAATTTTGTAATTTTGTAATTTTGTAATTTTGTAATTTTGTAATTTTGTAATTTTGTAATTTTGTAATTTTGTAATTTTGTAATTTTGTAATTTTGTAATTTTGTAATTTTGTAATTTTGTAATTTTGTAATTTTGTATTTGTTCATTTGTTCATTTGTTCATTTGTTCATTTGTTCATTTGTTCATTTGTTCATTTGTTCATTTGTTCATTTGTTCATTTGTTCATTTGTTCATTTGTTCATTTGTTCATTTGTTCATTTGTTCATTTGTTCATTTGTTCATTTGTTCATTTGTTCATTTGTTCATTTGTTCATTTGTTCATTTGTTCATTTGTTCATTTGTTCATTTGTTCATTTGTTCATTTGTTCATTTGTTCATTTGTTCATTTGTTCATTTGTTCATTTGTTCATTTGTTCATTTGTTCATTTGTTCATTTGTTCATTTGTTCATTTGTTCATTTGTTCATTTGTTCATTTGTTCATTTGTTCATTTGTTCATTTGTTCATTTGTTCATTTGTTCATTTGTTCATTTGTTCATTTGTTCATTTGTTCATTTGTTCATTTGTTCATTTGTTCATTTGTTCATTTGTTCATTTGTTCATTTGTTCATTTGTTCATTTGTTCATTTGTTCATTTGTTCATTTGTTCATTTGTTCATTTGTTCATTTGTTCATTTGTTCATTTGTTCATTTGTTCATTTGTTCATTTGTTCATTTGTTCATTTGTTCATTTGTTCATTTGTTCATTTGTTCATTTGTTCATTTGTTCATTTGTTCATTTGTTCATTTGTTCATTTGTTCATTTGTTCATTTGTTCATTTGTTCATTTGTTCATTTGTTCATTTGTTCATTTGTTCATTTGTTCATTTGTTCATTTGTTCATTTGTTCATTTGTTCATTTGTTCATTTGTTCATTTGTTCATTTGTTCATTTGTTCATTTGTTCATTTGTTCATTTGTTCATTTGTTCATTTGTTCATTTGTTCATTTGTTCATTTGTTCATTTGTTCATTTGTTCATTTGTTCATTTGTTCATTTGTTCATTTGTTCATTTGTTCATTTGTTCATTTGTTCATTTGTTCATTTGTTCATTTGTTCATTTGTTCATTTGTTCATTTGTTCATTTGTTCATTTGTTCATTTGTTCATTTGTTCATTTGTTCATTTGTTCATTTGTTCATTTGTTCATTTGTTCATTTGTTCATTTGTTCATTTGTTCATTTGTTCATTTGTTCTTTTGATCATTTCTTGACTTTTTTTTGATAAGGTCCTATAAACAAATGTAAACATTGAGTGTATCCCTTTCACACCTTATGTCAAAGTCCATCGGAGTAAGCGGGATACACTCAATGTTTACATTTGTTTATAGGACCTTATCAAAAAAAAGTCAAGATTTGTTCATTTGTTCTTTTGATCATTTCTTGACTTTTTTTTGATAAGGTCCTATAAACAAATGTAAACATTGAGTGTATCCCTTTCACACCTTATGTCAAAGTCCATCGGAGTAAGCGGGATACACTCAATGTTTACATTTGTTTATAGGACCTTATCAAAAAAAAGTCAAGATTTGTTCATTTGTTCATTTGTTTATTTTGATTATCTGTTCTTTTGTTTATTTCTTGTTTTATGAAAATGTTTTCTTTGAAATTCTCCATTATTTTACAAGAAAGCGTTGTGATTTCCAACTAGGAATGAGAACAGTATGATCCCTATCTATCCTGCTTTTCAACGACAATAACCGAAGGAGACGCAACGCCACATTTTATCACCACTCGTCCATAATTAGAATATGAATATTTAATAGTCCAGAAGCGGTTGGAAGTCGCCTTTTCCTGCGGTTTCTGGCACACATCACTCCAGGCACCGCTAACTGTCACCGTTACAGGACAGACGGAGAATTCCATTTCCGCGTTGAGAGTGTGTCGTAACACATTCAGTCACAAACCGTTCGAAGGAAATGTGTGAATGACGAGAGCGGGATAAAGCGGGATGTTCTCGTATCAAATTTGCATACACAATGTGTGTTTGTGAGTGTGGGGCTCTCACCGGGAAAAGTGTTATAAATTTCTGCCACGTGATTATTTCACCACGTGAATGGCAGAGATTCACGTGATATCTCAGCCACAAGAAGCTGTTGAAGTTGATGGAATGTTCGATGAGTATGTATTATTCATCAACGGGAAAGATTCATCAGTGGTAGCAATTACTACACATACTAGACCGATGAGATTCATGCAAATATGAGAGCAATTTATGTTAAAGTACTTTAAGAAGAAACATGTTCAATGACGTAACAAAAATCCACTTTCCCAAACAACCTTGTAAATGCAATTGCAAACTTTTCCGCCCGTCGATCATTCGGTCTTCAAGTTTTCCCAACGCAAACTCCAAAATTCAACCACTCACCTCAATTTCACCGACATCAACTTCAGCAACCTCACGTGTCACGAAACTTTTCCACCCTGTTGAGTTTTGAGCTGAGCTGTGTCGGCAAAATCTTTCAACTTTTGCGGCCAAAAGAAAGCTCTCCTCTGCGCTCTGAGTGCTGCCTTAACGTAACGCAAACCCTTAAGTTCTACAATGTTTACGGGGATGTGTGTGTGTGAGTATGTTGTTGTATGACTCTTGCTTTGATGTTATGCACCACATAACATGAGATTCGCGTTGCACTGCAGCACCGTGAGATTCAATTTTAACGGCTCATGAATAGCTTATGAGTTTTGTCGACTATGGTTATATTTTCAACACAGTGTGTTCATAAGTTTAAAAAAAAGTGTTGTAATATTACTTGATCTCAGATAAAAACACATTTTTGAAGCATTTTTTCAATGTGAACCACCATGCATATTTAAGTGAAAGTTCGACAAATCTGTCAAGTGTTCCGAAAGCATTTCTATGAGAATTGGCCTCTTTGACGGAGAGCCAGTAACAATCTTGGTCAAATTAAGGTAGGTATTTTTCAAAAAAAAAAACAAAAAAAAAAGACTTCAACTTTCAATCCACTTAATCGTTCCCGCAATTTTCAAGTCATTACAACCCATTAATACACAGAAAGCAAAGAACTCTCAAAAGTTAAAAATCAGAAAAAACGCAACCCACTTGTAACTTTGCATGCAGAGTTTCTCAATCTCTAAATCGCTACATCGCTCTTACACCAGCAGCGTGAGTGGACTTGTGAATGACTGTCTGATAAGGGTTCGTTCAAAAATTACGTCCATGAATAGGGGGAGGGGGGGGGGTCTGGGGTTTGTGACAGCCCATGTTAAAGGTATAGGAAAAGTACGTGACAGGGGGGAGGGGGGGGGGGGGGGTCTGAAATCCCGAAAATCTCTGGACGTAATATTTGAACAACCCCTAATGGCACCGGGCTGATGGGTTTTGCATAATGAATGACTTTCCAACTTTGTGTCCCCGTTCTTCCACTCATCATTGTTTCTTTTGGTAGTATGGAAAAGGAGGGAAAACTTTGGTGTGAACAATTTTTCTCCGCGTTTTTCTTCTGTGTGCTAGACAACTTCAAATCGGATTAAAAACAAGTGTGTGTGTTTTGTGTGGTGTGTCGGTTGTAAGTGACAGATAATTGTTGCTGCCCTTGAGGAGCATTCGAATGAATGCTGTTTCAAGTGTATGTTGAAGACTGGTTCGAACAAAATAAAGATTAATATTTCATCATTTCTACTCAAAAATATTTTTAAATAAAATTAGACGCTCAGTTCGAGGACGTACTAAAAATTCTGATAAAAACGTATTTTTCATCGAAGAAACACAAAAAAATCGTTTGTGTTACTCAACTGTAAAGTAAATTGGGTTATGTCTTTAGGAGGGAAATTTATTTTACTCTTTGAATCTGCAATAGCCCAATTTGTTTTTTTATAATTAAATATTTTTATATTTTTGCAATTATGTTTTGTTATTTTGCAGGAGTTTGAAAAGTTATATTGCACATATTGATAAAGAATATAGATCATTGCACCCATTACGATCAATCATTATTTTGTAAACAAGTTTTTTTTTTGAATAATTTTGGATTTTTGTTACCGGTTTTTCGAGGTTTTTACATCTAAAACTAAATAGTGTGCTCTCGGGAAGTTGAGCAAATCCTCGAATCAGAGCAATGTACACCGTTACTGTTTTATGTGTAAATATTTCAAAAAATGCTTCTTTCAGATTTGAAAAGAACATTAAATTTCTTTCAATATCGCTTCTCTTTTTAATTCTCTCATAATTGAAGTCTTTTTAATATTTGAAGCTGGTTGTTACATCTTTTTTATGTATAATCATCGTCAATTTTATAATTATTAAATAAGAGCTAAATTTTTTAATAGATTTTTTTTAAAGCATACAAAACTTCCAGTAAAATCAGATGAGTATCATTGGAGTCTGATCTTTCAGATCTCAGAACTGAATTCTCCAATTTTCAATGTAAAAATTTCATTCGTTTTACTTTCGGATTTTCTCGAATAAAATACTTTGGATATTATTAAAATCTCAATCTATATTTCAAAATGGGAAAAAAGTTAAATATTACGGACTTTTTATGTTAGTCTAGATTTTAAGATTTTCAAAGCATAATTCCAAATGTTCAGAAAATTATAAGAATTCATAAAACTTTTTGAAACCGTCATCAGGGACCGTCAACCGTGACGGAACATTGGAAAACTGGACCGTTGAAATACCATCCTAACGTCCCTAAAAGTTTGAATATTTGACAATCTTGTCTCAAATTGGGTCTCGTGGCGCAGGGGTAGCGGCTTCGGCTGCCGATCCCGATGATGCTATGAGACGCGGGTTCGATTCCCGCCTTATCCACTGAGCTTCTATCGGATGGTGAAGTAAAACGTCGGTCCCGGTTTCTCCTGTCTCGTCAGAGGCGCTGGAGCAGAAATCCCACGTTAGAGGAAGGCCATGCCCCGGGGGGCGTAGTGCCAATAGTTTCGTTTTTTCGTCTCAAATTATGCCCATTTAATATATTTTAAGTCAATTCTTAGTAACATATCCAGAATCTAGAACCAAATCAAGATTCGCTATGAAATTTTCATAAAGGTTGGTTGAAAATAGAGGTGGACGAACCGCACTTTTGAGGAGCCGCTCATTTTCGTTCGCTCATTAAAAAAAGCGGCTCTTTTGAACGGATATTTACCTCTTTTTCAAATTTTTGGTGTGATTTTTGAAGTTATTTCATTGGACTGTTATATATTATTTGAAAAAATAAATTAAAATTCAAAACAAAATGATGCGCTTGAAAATCTTAGGTCTTGGTCTCTCTGTCAAGATTTCTACTTGAACCTAAAGTTCAAAGAATTGAATGGCATCTTAACTTTAATCTACGATTTTGGAGAAATATTTTTGGCAAAAATTGAACAAATGCTGATATTTTATTTGGAGAAAATATTCTGGGAACTCATCTCCACATTTTGATTCCATTGATAATGTTTATAAATGCTTAAGTTCAATCGGGCAAGAGATTGTTTTTTTCCAAAACCCCTAAGCTATTTTGTTTATTTTGGTAAAATTTTACAAATTAAGCTATTACAAATAATCGAAATTGTTTTCGTGTTATACTTTAATGTACGATCCTTGGTACGATCAGTTTTTCAATGAAATGTTTTTATTTTTATTTTGTTTAAACAATCATTTACATATATATTGACGAGATATTTGCAACAGACACCCTTATTAAATACGACAATTAAGCTCTTAAAATGTCTGAAAAAAACTCTCTATTGACCTGCTTTTTTATTCTAAAGACAAATTTGGGATTCATTTTTTATAAACATTGAAATATTTGAAATTGCATTTTCAATTCTCAAAAACATATTTAATGTCACAATTTATTGATAAATTAAATAAATTATATAAATAACCAGGAAAATGTTTAAAAATCATGATTCGAAAAAAAAGTTCTTCGTAATAGAAAGACGTTACTTTTGGTATCCAAAAAAATTATAGGTCATCGCTCAAATTTTAAAGTTATCGCAATTTTAGCGAAAAATGTTCATTTTTTCCCGCAGGTGGCGCTTTGAAAAATCCAGATTTTATTTTTTTTTTAAATCGTATCTCGAAATCCTGTAATAATAACTTCACCAAATTTTGATATGCTATGTACATTGTTTTCAGACATAGGCTCGTTGGTCTCGAGACCTTCAAAACAGCATTTTAAGTTTTCATACGACCTTTTGAAACGTTAGAATAGATTTTTGAAACTTTTAACTATGTTTTCCTTAAAACCCTATCTAATGACCATTTAAGACAGCTAAAATCAGTTGAAATGGCGCGGAGCTATGATTTTTTTTTTGGAAATATGTGGGTTTTGCCAAAATTGACGAAAATTGCCATTTTTTGAACACCCCAACACGGCGTAGGTCACCCTAATGGTCAAACAAAAAAATACCGGTTTAATTATTCTAACCCCCAGAAATTTTTGAAAATTATGCTGTTTTCGTGGGGAATTGCTGTATTGCTATGAATTATTTCTTCAAAGCTTGATTGCGTTTCAAGTGTTGATTGTTTTGTTCACCGTGTTGTTTTTACTAAAACTCTGTTTATATTTCTTGGGCGTGTAACGTGTGTGCAAAAAGTTTCGTCCTTGAAAGTTGTGCTAGTGAATCATTGTTTTTATGCTCGCTTAGGCCAATTTTACATTTATATTGAAAAATAAAAACTATAAATGATTTTGAGAGAAAATTTGTGAACTAATTGTGAATGTGTGATTGTGACTCAACAACAATCGCGTCAACAAACAATACCACTGCCCAAATCCCAACTCCACGGAATGCAACCAGTTTCTGAAAAGTTCCTGTTGTCTTTTCCTCTCCCCAAAAAGAACATCCCACTCTAAGCGGGTTTTGGCCTGAATCTTTCCGAGAACCTCCCAGCCTCCAGCTAACGTTTTTCAGTTGGTTTAGCGGAAAAATACCCGCTCCGGGGGCAGACAAGAAATTGCAGTGAGTTTTTCGGGGGGAAACAAAAGAGGATTGTTTTGTGTTCGGTCATTGTTGTGTACGTGAATGGGCGAAAAACTGATGAAAGCGGCCAGATATTTAGAACATTGCATTCTCCATTCGGGCGGCGATGGCCAAAGTTTTTCACCACTGTGTGAGCAATATGGCAGTTGTTGGCAAATGGCAAATGATTTGTGGTATAAGTTGTGCTTTGCGTTGCTGGACTCTCAACTGGTGTGGAGGTTTTAATCTCCAGTGCGTTAAATTTTAGAGCAAAGACTTAGTTTTGGGGGTGGGAAAAGTTGTGCTTAAAGCTTAAAAAACGATATTGAAGAACAACAACAACCAGAGATTTTGTTACAAAAATGTGCCCAAATTAAACAAAAAAGCAAATCATCTTCAGAAAATATTATTAAGATTGGGCATGTTTACTTGTGCCTTCATCAAAATGATGAATTTTAACTCAAAATGATTTTTTTTTGTTTGATTGTTTGGAGCATGTTTTGTCAAGAAGATAGTGAAAAATGTTGTTGTTCGTTTTCTAGTGCATTGTCAGCATTTTTGCTGCGTACAACAATGTAAGCTCGGCTTAATCTCCGATGTAATTTCAGCCAAAAACCATACCACACCAATTAGAGAATCCTCAATGCAATGCAAAGCCACACACACACTGTAATCAAGCCACAGAAATCATTAGTCCGACAGCTGCATCAACATGACAGTGCACAAGATTGAAGATTGCCAAGACACCAAGTGTTGTGTACCTTCGTCTGTATGTGTGTATTTGTACTAAGAAAGACATTAAATTACAAATGCAAACATAGTCAATTTCACACCCAAAGCAACACCACACCACACTCACCCTCAAGTGACAACGAACGTGTCGGAACGAATGCATTATTCAGTGACCAAATTGATTATTAATTGCCTATAATTGAACAGTGCTGCCAGCAGCGAATGTTTGATGGTTTGAAGATGTGGCCAGAGGTGATTTAACACAAAGACACACGGGTCGTTGCAGATGGATGCATTATTAATTGGTTGGGAAATGCAACACAGGAGGTGATTGGCATAACTTTAAGCAATTTACTTTGAACATTGACGTTGTTTCGACATAGTTTCGTTGTAGAACCAAACCCGAGAAACCCAACCTCCCATGTCGAGGGTGCCGAAGTTTATTGAGCAGAAAAATTTTCAATTCTAAAACTATTGAATAAGACAGCAGCCAATGCTGCGGAAATGCTTCCAGGAAAGTACCTTTGTGGATGTTGCACCGGCTCCAAGTTGGGTTGGGAATCGACGAGAGGTAATATTTCAGAGGTATCAAGCTACCAACGAGGAAAACGAGAACACATGGTGAGATATCCCAGGAAAAAGATGTGAAAACTTTTTGTTGTTGCGATGAAACGAACATCATTTATTTTTTTATTTTTCAAAACATATATTTTGAGGTTATCAAAAGAAACAAGCTTTTTCAAAAATTTCAGATAAAATAAAGATGCACCGGAATAAACTCCTCAAACTGAGAAGATCAAGCCCGCAACACCGACGATAGTCAAGATCTCGTTGCAAAAGGTAAAACTATCTTCAGGTTTTATTTAACGTCCTGCAAACCATGTGGAAACCTTTTTTTTTGTTCCTCGCCATTCCGTTGTTCCTGCTCGATTTACGTTCCGGGACATGTTTGGTGGAAAATCGAAACCGAAAGGACTAAACGGGTGTCAGAAAAAATAGGAAAATATATATTTCGAGGTTTCAGATGTACTTTGGCATCGACATGCGATATGGTTGGGATAGGAGAATTCGTTCTTACGTGAAGTAGTTTTTTGTGCAGTATTTGAATTTCAAGCTTTTAAATTTTCAAACAAGAAGCATCACAACATTCTTGATACATTAAGGCAGTTGTGCTACACAGTAAAAAAAAAATAATGGTAATATTACATCTGGGAAGGAGTACATCTTTTCCTGAGAATGGGTAAATAACAAGGGAAATGCGTAATAATAGCTTTCTCTGGTATCAATACCAAATTTTGGTATTCCTGGACCCTTTAAAATTTGTCTTAAGGATTATGCAAGAGCAAAATTTGGTATCATACCAATTTAAGGTATTGTTTTGATATTTCAAAATTGCAGCATTTGTCAATGGTCGGACACCACATTTTGGTATTCTTTTGGTATTACAGTATTTTATCAAATTCCTCTGGAACTATGGGAAAATTATGAGCAATTTGCACAAAATAATTAATTTTGCGCTTAAATGATGTCTCAAAGCGAATGCTTTAATTAAAAACGGCAAATTTCAAACTTGATTTTAAACATTTTGATATACCCCCTAAAGAAATGACTTGAAATTGTGGAAAATTTTCTAGGTCAGGATACCACATTTTGGTATTATTTTGGTATTTAAATAGTTTATCAAAGTCCTCTGAAACTATGGGAAATTTTTACCAATTTTGACAAGATAATTAATTTTCGGCTTAAATGACTTGGGTCTCGTGGCGCAGGGGTAGCGGCTTCGGCTGCCGATCCCGATGATGCTATGAGACGCGGGTTCGATTCCCGCCTTATCCACTGAGCTTCTATCGGATGGTGAAGTAAAACGTCGGTCCCGGTTTCTCCTGTCTCGTCAGAGGCGCTGGAGCAGAAATCCCACGTTAGAGGAAGGCCATGCCCCGGGGGGCGTAGTGCCAATAGTTTCGTTTTTTCGACTTGAAACCCAAAAATGTTAAAGCTTTTCATTGTTTTTATTTTCCCACTAAGATTATTTTTTAAATCTTTGAAATTTCTCTAAGTCGAGATAACCATTTACTTTAAAAAACGAGTCAATCGACAGATTATTGAATTTTGATTAATTTCAATCCAATTTCATTTTAATAACACTAATTTTTCAATCTTGTAATTTTTCAGAAGCTTCAAGAACTTCAAGCAAAAGCCGTTTATTTACCCCTGCTCGGGTTATGTCAGAAAAATGTATAATTTTACCTCTAAAAATATGTAATTTTCCACTTTTCTGATGTAATGACACTTTTCAGTCTAAATTGAGGTAAAATTACATCATAAAAGAGGTAATATTCACTCTTCCAAAATTACACCTTCCTCATGTACAAATTGTTTTGTTGTGTATTGTAAATATTTCAAAATATTAATTAAATGATATTTTGAAGATGTAGTTTAAGGGTTTTAGGTTTAGGTCAAACATGGGCAAAACCAGTCACCCTGCAAAGTTAAAAAAACACGTAATTCAAAAAATGATTAATTTAAATCGTATTAAATAAAAAAAAAATTACATCTCTGAAAAACGTGTCTTAGTTAAAAAATGTAAAAATGAAAGTGGTCGTACCGCTCCACCGTCACGAAATGGACTTCGGAATCGTGATCAGGGATCAAAATTACCCTTTAGGGAAAAGTTTAACGGAAATCGAAGAGGGGTCGAGGCATCTTTTTCCGATTTCGTGTGAGTTGGCGCAAAATGACCCACTTGAAAAAAAAATCCTGATGTTTTTTTTTCCAATCAATGATCCTGAAGTTGAAAATTTGTAAAAAATAAGTTATACAATGTCATGAATGTAAGTTAAGACTAATATTTTAGAAACATGTACTACGGTAAATCACACAATGTCGTATACTTTTTTAACAATTCAAAAGGGCTCTAAAAATAGATTCGTTGAAAATATATTTTTAAATTCAGGGTAACTTTTATAATCACTGTAATTCTTAGAACTTTCTGACCAAAATAAGGCAAATTGAAATTTAAAAAAAAACTACTAAATTAAAGTAAATATACCCTCAACTTTACGAAATGTAAATAAATGTCAGGTTAAAGAATCAAAAATTTCTATATTTACTCTAAATAAATTAAAAACAGAATTTTTGATAAAAAAACGTAACATAATCCACCTTTAGGTGGTTGGTGCCTTCCTCTCATTTATAGAGTGATTAAAATCCCCTAAAGTGTCCACATGGTTTATGGATCTCCCCTAACGTGATCGCAGCACCCTTATAAAAATAAGCGACTAGTAAAAAAAAAACAGACTTCCTACAGACTTTTTGTCAAGATTATACAGACACCACCTTTCTGACAAATGGCATCCCTCTACAAGGCTTTTTTTGTGGCGATCAGACGGGACCATTTGAGGTTATGTAAATTCAGACCATTTTTTAAACTGCTTGTAATTTTAGATAGGTAAGTCAGATCTCGAAAATTCTTAATCCACAAGAAAGGTCTTCTCATATGCTTTCTAAAAATATATAACATGTGAGGGTTTCATGAAAAAAACCACCCTTTTTACCATAATTTTAATTTAATATGAAACAGTTTTTTTAACATAACTTTTTAAATACATGATCAAACTGCATGAATTTGAATAGCAACTTAGGGGACGTTAAGACGGATCGATTAAAACCATTCCGGCCAAAATCGGTTGAGCCTGTGACAAGATATTCCAGTGACATTGATTTGGTACACATGTCTACATACAGCCAAACACACAGACATTTGCTCAGCTGGTGATTCTGAGTCGATATGTACAAATGAAGGTAGGTCTAGGAGGTCTAACTAAAAAGTTCGTTTTTCGAGTGATTTTATAGCCTTTCCTCAGTAAAGTGAGGAAGGCAAAAAGTAATGGAAAATGATATTAGCACCTAAACCAATTTTGTAGCATGGATCATAAAAAATTACACACTACTTAAGAGCGTTCTTTTATTAGATAACGCAAAATATGGGATTTTTTTTTTAATTTTTCAAAGCTTAGGAATTTGAATCCATGGAAAGGAATCTGATCTTCTACAACGGAAAAGTAAGCAAATTAGTGACTTGTCATATAGTATGGAAAATTTCAAGATCTACGTTTCCATATTAAAGGTTGACAAACAACTGCATAGCAACGTATAACAGCCCATCAAGTTATCTAAGTTGATTGTAGATAATCTCACTTAGTGATGTACTTTTTCTACACAACTTATCTAGTCTACTTAACCTAGCAATGCTAAGTTAGGTGACTGTCGATTCAGTTAAAAACTTTTTTTAGTGTAAAATTTTCCAAAATATCAGAAAATTCAGTCCGCTTTTCGATTCAAACTCATTTTTATTTAGAAAATTATTAAACTTTGAGAGCATTGAAATAATGAAAAATATAATAATAAAAGCATCCTTTTATCATGATTCTCGTGATTTTAAATTTCCAGGGAATCGAAAGTAGTATTTCCCTGCGTTTATATTCATTTTTAGCATGTTAGGGTTTGTTTTAAAGAATTTCGAATTAAAGTTAATGTTTTTATTTAAACTTACATTTTTTTAAACTAACTATGGCAGTTGGTTTGCTTGTGATTATTTGATTTTCCAACCATTTTTTCATTGAAATAATGTGATTGTAGCTTCTAACTTTGTATAAAAAGTCGTCTATTTTTGTTTTTTGCATTTTTTTATATTTTTTTTCTCAAAATTGGGCCCCTTTCATGCATCTAGGATATGTATTGATAGTCTTTACCCCAAATTTCGACCTATTTGGTCCATCCAATCTAGAGATATCGTGGCACCCGTAAATCAACTCGTTGTTTCAAGAAAAACGGTAAGAAAGTTGGACAATTTGCTTGGCGCATGGCAAAGTTTCAAGCTTAAATCGTCTCTTATTCCCTTTAATCATGACAAATCTTCTTGAAACATGTGTGATTGGAAATCATCTTTATAGTGGATTTAATAAATTTTCTGAAATATGAAATTTTGAGATTTTTTACATGTATGTAACCCCTTAAATCCTTTCTGCAGTAGCAGCTAGTGCTGACAGAAGAGCTTAAAGAAAGAGTTGGAGTTTTGAGGGGTGTTGTTAAAAATTTAAAACAAATAGTTAAATTTTCAAAAATGATAAATTATTTTTTAAATGTCACTATAAAAGACGAAAAAATGCTATTTTTCAGCAACAGTTCAAAATTTATTTGGTAGTTCATGGTTGTACGCAAACTGGGCAGCTACTCGGCAGGACGTCTTCTCCGTGGGGTTTGTTTCGGTGTGGGGAACTTGCCAAAATCAAAAACGAACTTTCGAAGAAAACTACGGCTTAGTCTTGGGCCATTTATTTAAAGAGCAATTCTCTGAGATTTCGGTCATTCGATTTTTTTTGTATTTTTTAATCCCGCTGAATCTTCTTTGGTGCCTTCGGTATGCCCAAAGAAGCCATTTTGCATCATTAGTTTGTCCATATAATTTTCCATACAAATTTGGCAGCTGTCCATACAAAAATGATATGTGAAAATTGAAAAATCTGTATCTTTTGAAGGAATTTTTTGATCGATTTGGTGTCTTCGGCAAAGTTGTAGGTATGGATATGGACTACACTGAAAAAAAATGATACACGGTAAAAAAATTTGGTGATTTTTTATTTAACTTTTGTCACTAAAACTTGATTTGCAAAAAACACTATTTTTAATTTTTTTCATTTTTTGATATGTTTTAGAGGACATAAAATGCCAACTTTTCAGAAATTTCCAGAATGGGCAAAAAATCTTTGACCGAGTTATGATTTTTTGAACCAATACAGATTTTTTTAAAAAATCGAAATATCGGTCGCAAAAATTTTTCAACTTCATTTTTCGATGTAAAATTGAATTTGCAATCAAAAAGTACTTTAGTGATTTTTCGATGAAGTGCACCGTTTTCAAGTTATAGCCATTTTTAGGTAACTTTTTTGAAAAAAGTCGCAGTTTTTCATTTTTTAAAATTAGTGCCCATGTTTGCCCACCTTTGAAAAAAATATTTTTGGAATGCTGAGAAAATTCTCTATATTTTGCTTTATTCAACTTTGTTGATACGAACCATAGTTGCTGAGATATTGCTATGCAAAGGTTAAAAAACAGGAAAATTGATGTTTTCTAAGTCTCACCCAAACAACCCACCATTTTCTAATGTCGATATCTCAGCAACTACAGGTTCGATTTACAATGTTAAAATATGAAACATTCGTGAAATTTTCCGATCTTTTCGAAAAAAATATTTTCAAAAATTTAAAATCAAGACTAACATTTCAAATGGGCGTAATATTGAATTTTTGGCCCTTTTGAAATGTTAGTCTTGATTTTAAATTTTCAAAGATATTTTTTTCGAAAAGATCGGAAAATTTCACGAATATTTCATATTTTAACATTGTAAATCGGACCTATAGTTGCTGAGATATCGACATTAGAAAATGGTGGGTTGTTTGGGTGAGACTTAGAAAACATCAATTTTCCTGTTTTTTAACCTTTGCATAGCAATATCTCAGCAACTATGGTTCGTATCAACAAAGTTGAATAATGCAAAATATAGAGAATTTTCTCAGCTTTTCAAAAATATTTTTTTCAAAGGTGGGCAAACATGGGCACTATTTTTAAAAAAGGAAAAACTGTGACTATTTTCAAAAAAGTTACCTAAAAATGGTTATAACTTGAAAACGGTGCACTTTATCAAAAATTCACTTAAGTACTTTTTGATTGCAAATTTGATTTTACATCGAAAAATGAAGTTGAAAAATTTTTGCGACCTATGTTTCTATTTTTTGAAAAAATCTGTATTTATTCAAAAAATCATAACTCAGTCAAAGATTTTTTGCCCATTCTGGAAATTTCTGAAAAGTTGGCATTTTATGTCCTCTAAAACATATCAAAAAATAAAAAAAATTAAAAATAGTGTTTTTTTGCAAATCAAGTTTTAGTGACAAAAAGTGAAATTAAAAATCACCAAAATTTTTTTTACCGTGTTTCTTTTTTTTTCAGTGTGGTCCATATCCATACCTACAACTTTGCCCAAGACACCAAATCGATCAAAAAATTCCTTCAAAAGATACAGATTTTTGAATTTTCACATATCATTTTTGTATGGACAGCTGCCAAATTTGTATGGAAAATTATATGGACAAACTAATGATGCAAAATGGCTTCTTTGGGCATACCGAAGGCACCAAAAAAGTTTCAGCCGGATTAAAAAATACAAAAATTAAAATTAAAGAAAAAAGACCGATTCCGTAGAGAACTGCTCTAAAGAAAAAAGCAAAAGTAAAGTTGGCAGAGGTTCCTCCTCGATGTATTCTCTGTAACGTTGTCGAATACGAACTTTTTGGGCACATGAAGGTCGAATGCCCTAAGCTGGCCAGTCTCAGGGTCAACGCTGAAACTGGTGGTCAGCGTTCGTACAGTAGCGTAACAGCAAATTTGGCGATCGCAAACAGCAGTACGATCGAGCCAGACAACACGCTCACCATGACAACGCTTCCGCTTACATCACCACCAGTACGACCCAAGATGCCAATGCAGCCGCAAGAGGGAGATGGCGCAAGCTCAGCGAAGACCAGTACACCAGCAAACAATCCATTTGTAACACTAACACCAGCGGAAGTTACGATGGAGACGCCAGTACCACGACCAGAGGAGACGACGAACAACAAGGCGTCGGCGGCGACGACGACGGAGACGCCGAATAAGCCGGTGGATGCGACGGCGACGGTAGCGACGCCGAAGGAGACTTCGGGTGCTGAAGCAGAACGATCGGGACACGATGGGATGATTATCGACGGCGAGCAGTTGATGGTGGACGAAGCCATCAAGGGGACAGCGGAAGGGGAGGGAAAACTGGAGCTGAAAAAGCGACCGATAGAAACGAGTTTGTCGCTCGGCAGCAATGATTCGGATCTAGGGCAAGGTAAGGGAAGCAATAGTAAGAAAAAACGTGGCGCTCAGGGCCAAGGAAGGGGGAAGTGAGGAGGGCTAAATGTTGAATATCTTTTCACACTCGACTTATTTCTTCCTTTGATGGACATCTATGAGTCCAGCCATGAATACGTTCAAGAAGTGTTCTTTGCGTTTGATTACGTTTGACATGATAGTCTTGATATTCATGCACTCTACTAAGATTAATCCATCCTTCTAATGCCTTTTATTCGAAAATTTGCAACCGTTAACCTAAACGCTATTAGCAGTAAATTAAAATTGTCTTTGTTTAAAGATTTCGTTTGGAATAACGACCTCGATTTTGTATTTGTTCAAGAAGTTGCTGTTGAAAATTTTAATTTTTTATCTTCCCACACTGCACTTGTTAACATAAGTGTAGATGGAAAAGGAACTGGAATTTTAGTTCGAAAAAATATTGACTATTCAAACGTCATTATGAATAGCAATGGCAGGATAACATCTGCAGAAATTGATGGAATAAATTTTATTAATATCTATGCACACTCGGGATCCAAATTTAAGAAAGAAAGAGATAAGCTGTTCACAGAAGATATTTTAATTCATTTATCAGAAACTAAAGAAAATGTATTGCTGGGAGATTTCAATTGCATAATTGACAAAAACGATTCAAACAGTTCCATAAAAAATGTGAGTAACGGACTTAAAAATATGACTTCATCGTTAACTTTGATTGATATTGAATTAAATCGCAATAAAAATAGAATATTTACTTTTGTTCGAGGAAACTCAAAATCTAGGTTAGATCGCATCTATGCTTCAAAAGAATTTGCAGAAAATGTAAGATCTGTAGAAACTATTGCTGTTGCTTTTTCGGATCACCACAGCGTAGTTTTGAAACTTGAAATTGGTCATCAATTTATGAATTTTTATGGACGTGGATACTGGAAAATTAATTTTTTACTAAATGACCCAGATATAATAGACAAATTTAAAAAAGTATACTGAATTGAAACTGAGAAACTCTTATTCAAATTTAAATTTTTGGTGGAATACCGTTTTTAAAAGTAATGCAAAATCTTTTTTTAAAAAAGAAAATTTTCTTTCAAATCAGCAGTCGGCACGAGAGAAAAGTTTTTACTATAATTGTTTGAATGAAATAGTACAGAAGCAAGAACAAAATATCGATTGTTCAAATGAATTATCGATAGTGAAATCCAAATTAATGGAACTCGAACAACGGCGTTTGAGTAAAATTAAATTCAAATTAAAAGCGGAAACATTACATGCCGATGAAAAACTATCACTGTTTCAAGTTACATCTTTTATTAACCGTTCTTCAACATCCAATCTGATTAAACTTAGAATTAATGATGAGATAACATCTGATATTAAAAAATTGAAGAATGAAATTTATCACCACTACTCTCAAAAGTTTCAAAATCAGCACGTTAACAGCACTGATGCAGAAACGGTTCTAGGATATTTAAATAAAAAACTTGAAATCAATGACAAAATCCATCTAAACAGACCAATAGAAATTTATGAAATTGAAAATGCTTTAAAAAATGCTTCTAGCAGAAGTTCACCAGGACCAGATGGCCTAAGTTACGAATTTTATTCCATTTTTTTTGATGTTGTGAAAGATGACCTTTTAAATTTATTTAACGGTTATTTAGTTAATGAGGAATATCCACCTGCGTTGTTTACAGCGGGGGTGATAACTCTCATCCCTAAAGTAGGAGATAAATATGATTTACAAAACAAACGTCCTATTAGTATGCTGAACACTGATTACAAATTGTTCACTAAAATATTGTGGAACCGGATACAACCCATGATGAAAAACGTTTTGGGTGCGGAACAAGCAGCTTGTGTAGAAGATAATTCCTGCATTACAAATTTACGTTTATTGAGAAATATTTTAGTAAAAGCAAATAAGTCAAAAAAGTTTAAAGGAGCAATTTTAAGTCTTGATCTTGAAAAAGCGTTTGATCGCGTAAATCATGATTTCCTTTGGAAGGTGTTGAAGAAAATTGATTTTCCTGATGAATTCATTAATTGTCTGAAAAAACTCTACAAAAATGCAACCTCAACCGTTTTGTTCAATGGTTTTTTGACGGAGCCGTTCCAAATTTTAAGCTCAGTGAGGCAAGGGTGTCCACTTAGTATGGCGCTTTTTGCTTTTTATATAGAACCGCTTATTAGAATGATTGATCAGAATATTAATGGTGTGTTAATTGATAACAGATTTCTTAAAGTAGTAGCATATGCAGATGACATCAACATTTTTGTTAAAAATGATAGCGAGTTTGATATTATACTGCAACTTGTTCATTATTACAGTTTGTATTCAAAAATTAAACTTAACTTGCTCAAATCACAGTTTTTAAGATTCAACAGTTGCATGATTGGCCCTCAACAAATTAAAGAAGTAGATGATTTAAAAATTTTAGGAGTACATTTTTCACAAAGTTTTGATAAAACGATCGATCAAAATTATAACGGAATTATAAAATTAATTAATATCAGCTTATTACAACAATATTCTAGAAGATTGAATTTATTCCAGAAAGTTTATGTACTAAACACATACATTTTATCCAAACTATGGTATGTAGCGCAGGTATTTCCTCCTGATAATAAACATTTGGCTTCTTTGCGGTCCATATGTGGGAAGTTTTTATGGAAAGGACATTTTTACAAAGTTGAAAGAAATGAATTATATTTACCGATTTTGAAAGGAGGCATTGCTCTTTTAGACGTAGAATGTAAAACAAAATCACTTTTTATTAAAAACATATTATTTGGTAAGTCAGATGAACTTGATACGTTTATGATAAACCAATTAGTTAACAAAAATTTAACGCGAAATACAAGAGAGTGGCTTCAAGAAGCGGATGTTCTGAAAAATGAAAATCATTTGAACACTAGTAAGAAATTATATGATTATTTTATTGAAAGTAAGAAGATTGAAATTAAAAAGCAAAAAGAAAATCCCCACTTGCAGTGGAATACACTTTTTGAAAATACCAACAAGAACTTCTTGTCAACTACAGCGAAATCTTATTTATTTATGGCCTCACGAGATATAATTCCATGCAACTCAAAATTATTTCGTCATGGAGTAAAGGGAGCAGAATCACCTTTTTGCGAATTGTGTGGTGCTCAGGATACTGTAGAACACAGGTTTAAAGACTGTGTACATTCAAAAATAATTTGGACTTGGTTAAATAATATAGTAATTAACAAATTAAAATTGAAAGTTAAAGATGCAGAAGAGGTTTTGTGGTGTGATTTCAATGATCAAAATGTAAAATTGAAAGCAGCGTTGTGGTTAACTGTTGAAAGTTTAGCGTATTGTTTGCAGACGTTTGGCGAAGGAACGTTGGATGAGTTGAAAAGTAGATTGTGTGAATCGCGGTGGAATAGCAGAGAAATTTTCAAAAAGCACTTCAAACATTTTTTGAATGTATTCTAGGTAGTAGTGTAAAATAACAAGTTGTTGAGTGTGGGGAGATATTTTTGAGTCTGTTTGAGCCACTGTAGGATAGTAGAGAATAGATAGTCATTATTGTAAAATGTATTTTCATTGCTGCCAATAAAAAGTTACTACCCTTAAAAAAAAAAAACTAAACCTAATGAGCCGCAGCTCCCTATCGGCTACCCGATCGATCGTGCTGACGATCGTCGGCGGAAATGCAAAAGATCGCAGAGAGCGATAAGAGATTGATTGAGAGAACGCAACAATTCATGATTACATTAGAACAGTCCAAAATTCTTATATCTAGGGTAACAAATTCAATCATCGGCAGTAGTTCTCCAACATGCCGGCCCCGTTGAAAGGCACTTTCAAGAAACCACCAAGCGCCTCCAGGCTCAGTGGGATGGTTGGACAGCTGCGTCGGTTGGTAGGTCGGATGGCTGCTCGGATGGTTCCTCGCTGGGTTGCTCGATGGGCAGCGGACAGACCTCCGTGATTGCACGCCGATACGTGCCGTGCGCCGTGCGGACATCCACCACACGAACGAGCCCATCTTTGCCGGGGAACACCGCCTCGATCCGGCCCAGCTTCCAGCGCATTGGAGGAGCGTTGTCCTGCTTTAGGAGAACCATCGTGCCGACTTCGATGTTTGGGCGGACCACGGGCCATTTCTTGCGGTTTTGGAGGTGGCCGATGTAGTCGCGCGACCATGCTCTCCAGAAATGCTGGAGCTTTTGTTGCATCTTCTGGAAAGAGTTGAGCCGATTAATAGAAATGTCGCACAGATCGGGCTCAGGGATGGAGAACAGCGGTTCTCCGACGAGGAAGTGCCCAGGAGTGAGGGCAACCACGTCAGTGGGATCGGAGGAAAGAGGAGTAAGGGGTCGGGAATTAAGGACGCCTTCGATTTGGACGATCAGGGTGTTGAAATCGTCAATGGTGAGCAGCGTATCCTTCATCACGCGGTAGAGGTGATGTTTGAAGCTTTAACAGCGGCCTCCCACAGCCCTCCGTGGTGCGGCGATCGGGCAGGGTTGAAGTGGAAGGTGATCCTTCTCTGCGCAGTGAGCGGCGACTGCATCCGACGAGTGCATCGCATCGAATGCTCGGCGCAGTTCCTCCAGGTGGCGATTAGCCCCGACGAACGTTCGGGCGTTATCGCAGTAGAGGTCGGTCACGCGGCCGCGACGTCCAACGAGGCGCTTTAGGACGTTTATGAACGACGCGGACGTGAGGTCGTACACCATGTCGATGTGTACCGCTTTCGACCACATACAGACGACGATCGCGACGAATACTTTGACGGACGCGCCGCGACGATTCGGTGGCCTTACGGCGAACGGCCCGCAGTAGTCGACACCACTGCTCGCAAACGCGCGCGACGGAACGAGACGAGCTGCTGGCAAAGGCCCCATCATCTGGTCAATGCTTCTTGGCTTGCAGTGGAAGCAGTCCAGACACTCGTTGACGACTCTCCTCGCAACATCTCGCCCCCTGACCGGCCAGTAGCGCTGACGTAGCGTCGATAGCAGCAGTTGTGGACCCGAGTGTAGAGTATCCCAGTGGGTATTTTTGGCGATCAGATGTGTCAGATGTGCTTTGGCGGGCAAAATTATGGGGTACTTGGTGTCGAACGGTAAGCTGCTGTTTTCCAACCGGCCGTGCACTCTGAGCAGACCCTCCGGGTCGATGAAGGGATTCAAGGTCTTGATTTGGGATTTGAAATCGAAGTCTTTACGGACTGGGCCAGGGTTTTTGAGAAGATGCTTGATCTCCTGAGCGAAGTGGGTGCGCTGCGTCAGTGTAATGAGCAGCTTGAGTGTGTCGTCAATTTCTCGAAACTTTAGAAAACCATTTCGTCGTTGTTCGGGACGGCTGCGACAGTTGTCCGTGAATCTCCGAATCCAAGAGACTGAGCGGAGCAGGGGCAAGAGTGCGGAATGATCTTGGATTTGGATGCGATCTTCGAGAGAGCTTGTTGTGAGCACCGACACAGTTTGTCGTACTTCGTCGTCACGAGCCTGCATGTGTAATGGTGAGAGTTCAATGCAGTTTTGGGGCCAATGCGAAGAGGGCAGCTCGATGGCCTCTGGTCCGTGCTCCCACAATACACATCCGACCAGCTCTGAAGGAAGAAGTCCCTGAGAAATCAGATCTGCTGGATTCAGGTGGGTTGGGATGTGACGCCAGGGCATGCCCTGCGTGAGGCGTTGGATTTCTGCGATCCGGTTCGAGACGAACACCTTCCAGGTTGATGAGCACGACGCAATCCAATGCAAGACGATCGCAGAATCGGACCAATAGACCACTGGACAGCTCAGGTTGGTGGCTTCCAGGACAGCTGCGGTCAGTTGGGCCCCCAGCAGAGCTGCGCACAGCTCGAGACGGGGGATCGTTAATCTGCGCCTAGGGCAGACGCGAGATTTCGAAATGAGCAGGTTGACCTTCGACCTGCCGTACGAGTTGGTTGACTTCACGTAGACACACGCGCCGTACGCCTTGTCGGACGCGTCCGAGAAACAATGTAGCTCGATGACCACTGAGTGATCGATTAGAACTCGGCGAGGGATTTTGAGCATGCTGAGGACGCGAATTTCGATTCTGTACTGCTTCCACCATTCTTGATACTCCTCTGGCAGCTCTTGGGTCCACCCGAAGTTCTTTTCCCACAGCGATTGGAGAAACATTTTTGCTCGAACAATGACTGGTCCTGCCATACCAGTTGGGTCGAACAACTGCGACAATTCCGAGAGAATGAGTGCCTTCGTGATTGGCTCCGTCGAGTTGTATTCGGGAACCTTGCAGCTGAGGTGGTCAGGCACCGGCTGCCACAGAAGGCCGAGCGTCTTGATCGATCCGGATTCGCTGAGCTCCAACTCGGTTCGGGGATCTCGGAGTTCCTCGGGAATGTGAGACAGAACGCGAGAGCTGTTGCTGCACCACTTGCGCATGGTGAAACCGCCAGATCCAAGAAGTCCGATGAGTTGACGATTAGTTTCCATCAAGCGGTTCTCGTCGTTGTCACCCGATAGGTAGTCGTCCACGTAAAACGATCGCTTGACTTGAGGTGCAGCGAGGGGGTAGTTTTCTGCCTCGTCGTCGGCCAGCTGGTTCAGGACGCGGGTGGCGAGGTACGGCGCGGGGGCGGTACCGTAGGTAACAGTGTTCAACTGATACGTCTTCAGGTCCTCGTTCGGGGTAGATCGCCATAGAATCTGCTGCAACGGCCGATCGTCCGGATGGACGAGTACCTGCCTGTACATTTTCTCCGCGTCGGCAGTGACGACGTACTTTGGCAGACGAAATCGCAGAATGGTGTCCAAGAGTGGTGGTTGCACCGTAGGTCCAATGTAGCATAGATCGTTGAGCGAGATGTTGTTTGACGATCTACACGAAGCATCAAAGACCACTCTGGTTTTTGTTGTTGTGCTCTCTGGTCGCTGGATCGCGTGGTGAGGAAGGTACACGGAGAAAAAAGCGTTCCGAAAATCATGAACAATGTGCCACGAAATCTGGAACAAGGTGATATTTCACGGTACGAAAACGTACCATGAACAATTTCCATGAACAAAAAGCAAATCATGAACAGGTGTTCACGAAAAATCGTAACGCCTGCAGCATAACGCTTAGCTTGTTATCGAAATCATGAACACTGTTCACGATTTCAGGGAACAACGTGGGAATGTGTTCACGATTTAAAGAACACTTTTAAATGTGAAAAAGAGTTTGGAGCTAATAAAAATGTTAAGTTTTCTGGATTGTATGTTAAAAGTTTTAAGCATATCGAACAGCCGTAGTGGGCAAAATGCAGTTTTTATCTAATAATTTTGGTAAGAAGCCGTTACTCACTGTGACGGCGGCTTAGGGATTTGCCTTTATTTTTATTTTACAGAACCCCATATTTAAATGGCTGTACAACCTGCACAATAATAAGATTATTATGTTTAAAAACGTAACGTAACGCTTCTTTAAAATCGTGAACTTTAGTTCATGATTTTTATCACTTCTGTTCATGAAAACGTAGTTTTTTGTTCATACAATCGTGCACGAGTTCACGATTACATGAACAAATATTTTACGCAAAAACATGCACATTTGTTCACGATTTTCGGAACGCTTTTTTCTCCGTGTAGAAGTGAGGCTTGCTGAGATCTGGGGTGACCTCTTCCATATGCCCGAGCTGTTCGTACTCCGCCATGAACTTTGAGTACTCCTTGTTCAGCTCCGGGTTCGACGTGCACTTCCTCTCAGTACTAAAGAATCTGCGTTGAGCGACCGCAATCGACTCTCCCAAACTAGATCGCAACTCCTCACGAATTGGCAGACGAACCACGTACCGACCGTCAGGGGCTCTAGTGTGGGTCTTCACAAAATGATTCTCGCAATACCGTTCCTCGAGGGACAGGGCCTTCCCTGTCTCAAAGCTCTCCACCTCCCAGAACTTGCGAACTGCAGCTTCCAGCCGTTCGACAGCAGTAACGTTGCAAGTTACGGATTGTTGTGCAGGTGCATCCGTGTCGCCAGCGACGACGTATCCAAAGACAGTGTTGCGTAGTGTTGGTAGGCCAGATCCAATCGAAAGTTGTTCACCCTGCAGGATGGCGAAAAAGTGCTTGACGCCAATGATCATGTCGACGTCATGAGCGATGTTGAATTTTGGATCGGCAAGTGGGAGGTGGCGAGGAATGACCCACTTCGAAACATCCACGTTGGTAGTGGGAAGGATTCTGGTTAGGGAGGGCAGAATCAGAAAGTCCATGCTTGTAGTGTACGGGCCCACACGAGACGAAACAGTGATAGTGGTTTGGTGCTTCACTTTCTTGACAGTTTGACTGATACCGTACACATCGACGTTTGCGGGTTTGCGTTTCGACCGCAGAGCCTGCGCGAGAGATTCGGTTACGAAATTAGCTTCGGAGGCGCAATCCAACAGGGCTCGAGCATGGATGTGTGTGCCATCTGCACACATCACTCTAACGTAGGCGGTCAGCATAAAGACGACAGCTTGACCAGCCTTCGAGACGAACGAGTGGGTTTGAGTGACTGCTTGGCTGTGAGTCACTTGCGAGTTGTGAGACCCTGACGGTACTGCGTGCGAGACCGACGACGGAACGAACGAACGCGAAAGACATTGCCCAACCGACGGCGACGGGGCCGATCCCATTTCCCGAGGGACCACGTGACACTGCTCGGCAGTGTACGTAACCGACGACGGAGACTCGACGACCGAAGCCAATCGTGAGGATTGTTGACAGTGGGCAACTTGTACAGCTGAGGCCGTTGGTTTGTCGGCGGCAGCTGTGTTCAGGTGTAACAGTGTGTGGTGGCGTTTGTTACACGTTCGGCACGAACCCGCAGTGCATGCTTTCATCATATGGTTTGCCTTTAAGCAGTTCAAGCAGAGACCGTGCTTTTTGGCAACGTCGAAGCGGTTTTGTGGCGAAAGCTTCTTAAATTCATCGCACTGGTGCAGCATGTGCTCTTGCTTGCACAGCTTGCACTGGGATAGCGTATCACTAGTGTTGGTAGAGTGGTACGCTGAGGTCTTCGAGCGAGTGGATTTGTGTTCGACCTTGGGTTCGGGTTTTGTGCCGTGTTGCGAAGTTTGGGAGAGCTTTAGAGATTGTAACGTGCGAGAGCGCTTGAGGATGTATGCAATCAGATCAGGGTAAGTAGATTTCTGGTCGTCCTCCAAGCTGTGCTCCCACGCCGTCTGGGTTCCAGGATCAAGCTTGATGCTGAGAAGGGTGCCGAGGAACGAGTTCCAGTGATCTTTGGACTCTTCAAGCTTGTTAAGCACGCCAACGCGCTTCTCAAATTCGTCAGCGAGTTCCGAGAGCGCTGTCGACGATTCTTTGTGAACAGAAGGAATAGATAACAGCGCCATGTAGTGCTGTTTCAGGAGCAGATTCTTATCATCGTACTTTTTCTTCACAATGTTCCACGCGATCGTGTAGTTTGCCGTGTTCACATCCAAATTCTGAATGCGCCGCGCAGCATCCCCTTTCAGCACAGATTTCAAATATTGAAACTTCTGCACCGACGACAAATGGTGGTTCGAATGAATAAGTGAGTTGAACAGATCGTGAAAGTTCAACCACTCATCATAATCCCCGTGGAAATCAGGGATTTTCAATTCGGGGAGCCGGACGGAGGAATGAAATGCAGGTGGAGCAATGGGGGAGGGAGGCGCGTGAGTGTTCTGTGTGGCGATTTCCAATTTCGACGAGAGAGCTCCCTTCAGCTCAAAGTAGTCGTTTTCAAATTGAGTCCTAACAGCGTCAGGCTCGTCGGTCAAGGGTTGGCTAAACTCAATTTCAGCTTGCACCTCGTTGAATTCATCCCAAAGATGATCCAGTTTCTCGAGGCGAAATTTGAGTTGGGGGAAATCCCTATCGAACACAAAATTATCGTCGTAATGGTGAATCAACTTTAGGGAACCCAAAATGTTGTTCCGACGAATCAAATGCTGCTTCAGTTGCTTCGACATAGTGATGAGCGCAAAATCCTCAAACCCCGTGAATTCACACTTTATTTGTCGCAATTGTGGTTCACTTGTAACTCACCTTATCTGCTGCTGTGAGGTTACCTTTGCTCGCTTGGCTACACCTGCTTCCTCGTCCACGCGGTTTCCACGTGCACAGTCCAACGATGTCCTTGCCTCGTACAAATGTCCAGGTCGAGAAGACTGCCGTGGGCAGATTGTTCCGACCGAAGATCCCTCGTAGGATGAAATCAGCTACTCTCCGACAGACGACGATTGTTGCCGGAGTCCAAGATTCCCACGATGTTCTCCTCAGGCCGGCCGACGATGGTGATGACCAGGCAGTCCCGGGTTTCGGCACCAAAAAATGTACGCAAACTGGGCAGCTACTCGGCAGGACGTCTTCTCCGTGGGGTTTGTTTCGGTGTGGGGAACTTGCCAAAATCAAAAACGAACTTTCGAAGAAAACTACGGCTTAGTCTTGGGCCATTTATTTAAAGAAAAAAGCAAAAGTAAAGTTGGCAGAGGTTCCTCCTCGATGTATTCTCTGTAACGTTGTCGAATACGAACTAAACCTAATGAGCCGCAGCTCCCTATCGGCTACCCGATCGATCGTGCTGACGATCGTCGGCGGAAATGCAAAAGATCGCAGAGAGCGATAAGAGATTGATTGAGAGAACGCAACAATTCATGATTACATTAGAACAGTCCAAAATTCTTATATCTAGGGTAACAAATTCAATCATCGGCAGTAGTTCTCCAACAATGGTATTTAAAAAAATAACTCCGATAGAAGATCGAAGAATTGGTAGCAGTGAATTAACAATGACTACCTTGTGCTTTGAAACCGATTTTTTTTCAATTCGATTATGTTTATTTCTGTAGTTTATCAACTAACAATCAGTTTTGTAAAAGCCATACAGAGTTTGTTGCAGGAGTAACAAATAAACTACAGAGCCTCAAAAAAATATCTGAGATCCGGCCTAAAAAAAGCGCATTAAAAACACTAAAGTACTTATAACTTATGATAGGGTTGTCAGATCATCAATCTGTTGGTTGCATGATAGATCCGGACAACTTTTTCATCAAAATATTTGAGATACGGCCTCAAAAAAGTGTATAAATAACACTTAAGTGCTCATAACTTTTGATGGGGTTGTCAGATCTTCAATCTAACGCGTTGGAAAGGTCTTTCAAATACCTTTCTAACAATATATAGCATGACGGGTTTTCTTACAATAACCACCCTTTTTACAATCTTCCGAAGTTTAGCTAAATTCGTTTTTTTTGCGTAACTTTTGAAGTACTTTTCTAAACTTCATAATATTAACTAGGGTCTTGTGGGACCCCAAGACGGATCGAATGACACTAAAACGGTCCAAATCAGTTCAGCCAGTCCGGAGATAATCGTGTGCATATTTTTCGGTGCACGGACTTACAGACATGCACACGCACAGATATTTGTTCAGAATTTGATTCTGAGTCGATAGGCATACGTGAAGGTGGGTCTACGAGGTCGAATAAAAAAGTTCATTTTTCGAGTGATTTCGAGTGAAGGCAAAAACAAAGACTAGATAACTGCCAAAAATAATTAAAATGTTGTTGGCTATCTGCTCATCTGCTGTTTAGGATAGTGTAACAATGTCCAAAATCAGGCCAAAACTTCTGCCACTAGGGCGCTCAACAATCAGTGCCGGCTTATTTGCACCCCCAACACAGTAAAGTTTCCATCCCAACCTGGAACCAGGGTACCACTTCTCATTTACAATTCATTGGATTTACATTCATAATTATCTTCACCCTGGTTGTTTTCTAGACCGGACTACCGGAAACTAGACCGGAATCTCCCCCTTCTTCTTCTTCTTAACACCATCGAAGAAGGTGCTGATGAGGGTCATCCTCCACTGGAATCGCCTCCGGTGGACACGTCAGCAAGGCCAAAGTTCAAGAAGAGGGGTGGGGGATTTTGAGGAAGTTTCGTAAAGTTGCTGTAGGCGGTTGAACTTTCCAACCATGTTTTGCATCGACGTCGTCGGGAGTCGGGCCTTACTGGGAGGGAATCTAGGGCTGGATGACGACAACGGCGGCTTCCAGTTTAACGACCGTGTAATGAACTGTGAAAAGTCAGAGGAGTTGGAGGAGCTTGGTTACGAAGCAATCCGCTGTCCTGGGTTTTCTAGTTAAATTTGTTTTCCCGGAGGAAAAGAACACTTTGGAAAGTAATGAGAAAATTGACCTTTTCTGATGAACAATTTAATGTGCAATTTTAGGGTAGATTTGACTAGTTTGCATAAGATAAAAAAAGGTTCTTTCGGTTCTTTGCACATATGAAGCTCTGCTCTGAAATGTTCTGCTTTTAAAAACTGCAACCATTTTCAGCAGAATTAATTTTAAAAAAAATCGTAAAATAATTGTTATGGTGATGGCTACAATTCAAGACTTTTATTCAAATAAACTTAATAGATTGGAGTTCGTTTCACGGAAATAAACTCAATATCTCATTATTTCTGCCATTTTTAATTGAAATAATGATGTTTTAATGAAACTGATCATGCACTTGGAAAACAATAATAATTTGCACCGTATTGATTTCAAAAACTGTGCTAACGCAGCAATTAACCAAGGACAAAACAGAAACTGACAACAATTGTCCGGTTAGTATAGTTCACGTTCATTAGAACAACGCAGCGTGATGAAACTTAAAACCCGTTGCCATTGTGGCAATTATTCGCTCGACTTGATTTATGGATAATCTTCCCCGGCCCCGAACTCGATAGCACCACTATTCATTATATTGTGAATCAGCTTAAATATCAAATTCATGTAGTTTTTAATGAATCCCAGTTGAACCATGAAATTATTATGCATTTCCCCACGTGTGTGTTCCCCCTCCCCCACCCAAACTGACCACGTGTCACCACTTTGGACCACATTTATGGCGCGTCGTCCAACAATCCAATCAGTTCCATGATTTATAGCTTAATTTAATTTCCATACAGGGGGAGTTTGGGCGGGGTGGCGGAGGTGGGAATTAAAAATTGAAAATCACAATTTGGAATTTGCATTTCGTCGGGTTTGGGGAAAAGCGTGCGACGACGAGGAGCAATCGAGGGTTAAACCGCTCACATGGTGACTGATCCGCTTGAACATGCCACATCGGAGTCCATCGGAGAGACTCCGGTGGTTTTGCACCGTTTTACACTGATTTATGGTAATGATGAGTTATTAACATATTGATCAGATTTTCGGCGAGGGGGTGTGTGCTCTGCGAAACGATTCCAAACATTTTTACGATGCAACTTTGACCGTTTCGAGTTTCAAATGGCGGGGTCAATGTTTTACTGTTGCACTTTGCATAATTTTAAACTTCTACAAAACACAAAGAAACAAGAAATTTATGCAAGTTGCTGCACCCTGCCAATATCTACAAATATGTCCTCTGTTGCAACCATCCTTGAAGAAAACAAAACCAACCCTTAACCAAACTATCACATGCAACAAAACGGTCCAGTAGAAGTGCAATGGAAATTTATTGCCCCAAAGATAACACTTCCACACACGTTGTGTTGGTTGTTGCATCGGGTCTTGTCGGGCGACCAATAAATTGAAAACGTTCAATAAAAAAGTGCCCCGTTGAAAAATTTAAATTCAAAGCGATGGAGAGCAGAAGCGAAGAATTGCTTCCGAAAGTGGACATGGAAGTGGAGGCAGGGTTGGCAGATTTATTTTAGTTTTAGAATGTCTTGTTTTTCTAATTTTCATGAAAAAGAAAGGCTTGTACGAAATATTTTAAGAATGTTTTGTAGTCAGTTTTTTAATGCTAAAAATCGTTTAAAAATTCATTTCATAATTGTGTCATTTTCTATCAGATTAAGTTTTGAGCTTTTTTAAACTCAGTAAACCCATAAAATTTGCCGAATCCATTACTTTCTAGCAAAATTGGGATGGATCGTAGAATGTCAAAGAATAAGATTGATTAATATTTGAGAAATCAGAAAATTTAATACAAAAATAAGGGTGGCCAGCCCTTAATATTTCACAAAAACAACAGGAGAGATAAATAGATTGCTGAAAATAAGACTTAAAGTTAATAAAATTGATTTAAATTCCAATGACAATGTTTTATAAAAAATAAATTAATAAATGAATAAAATATTTAAGCAATCGACGGAAATTCTATTTAAAAATAAAATCGTAAGCTTCTATCATGTGACTTTGCTAAAGTTTCACGAAATGTATATTTAGGAGGTTTTTTTTACCAAAATCTCTAACACAGAAAGAAAAGTGAAAATTTGGAAGCCGTAAAACTGAAATGATTAAAAATTCCTTTTTTTATGACGTAATAATACCTAGATTGGGCTGAAAAAGTGTAACCACTTCGGAAAAGTGCCAAATTTACACAATTTCAGAGAAAAAAATACAAATATTTTCTGACATGAAAGATATACAACAAAATAATTGTGAAAATTAATTGTATTATAATTTGAAGTCTCTTTTATGATGTAATTTTGGAAGGTTGAAAATTTAAATGATTGAATTTCACCTACATCAATTTATGTGGAATGAGAAAAAATTGTAAAATTACACATAAAATGTACTAAATATACACATGTTAAAAAAGCAATATTGAACATTTTCAAAGATATAATCTGTTAACATTCCCAGATGCAAAACAACTATTTTTTTAACCGTGTTCACAGAGAAAAAAGAGTTCCCAAAATCGCGAACAAGAGTTCATGAAAATGGGAACCACGAACAAAATGTTCAAATTTCATGGTACGTTTTTCAAAATCGTACCATGGGATTTGAACACTTTGTTCGAGGTTCTCATTTTCATGAACTCTTGTTTACGATTTTGGGAACTCTTTTTTCTTCGTGTTGAATGCGGGACATTTCATCAAAAATGGTTTTATCGAATTTTGTTTCGCTGAATAGACGTTTTTCCAAATAAAAAAATGTCCAAAAACGAAATGGGATCGATAATTTAGTACCTAGATGAAAAAAATTGAGAAAATGTTTTTATTCTTTTTTTTGTGAGTTTTTAAAGTGTTTCAAACACAAGCAATTGTAGTGTTTTACAATCAAATCGAGATCAAGCATTCTTTCGATAGAAATTTTATGAATTTCTGCGAGTTTTTGCATTTTTTCGAACATGAGCAAATATGTTAAAATAATCTGATTAAAATATAAATTTCTTTAAGCTATTGATTTTTTACTATTGATTTTTTTATGTTTTGAATAATATCATGCAGAAAAATGTAAAAGTAGTATTTAGCATTCAACATTCCTCGATAAAGTGGTTGTTAGTTATTCTTTTCGAGTTGTTGCGTTATTTCAAACACGACTAGTTTTGAGATTTGTGTAAAGTTTTTGCATTTTTTCGAAGCTGGTTTTTTGAAAACATTCTGAATCATTATGTTTTAAAGTTCTAAAAAGGTCGAGGGAGGGGGGCAAAAAAAATAAAATGATAAAATAACAAGCCATAGATCAACATTCGAATGAAAAAAGTGTTTTAAATTGCATTTTACACAAGTTTAGTTGTTTTACAATCATCAGTTTTCAAAAAGTGTAAAATTTGACCAAAACAAAAATGACAGTGAAAAAATACTTTTAGCGGTACTGTACATCGAAAATGTTCAAAAATATAACTTTAGAAGTCAATTAAAGAGTTAAAGAAAATTACCTACTTTAATAAATTTTTGTGAGTATTTGCATTCAATTTTTTAAAAGTATTTTTAGCAACTGCAACCAGAAAGTTAGAAATAAATGACTACAAAAAAAGTTTAGTTTGATATTCCTGAAAAATTAAAAAAGACTGCACAGTAAGGTGCTCCAAATCCAGTTAACCCGCGGTGTCTTAAAAATTTACATTTTCAAAAGAAATAACTTGGTGAAGTTGTCCCAAATTTAATGTAGATCCCACATCCGAGAATAGCTCAAATTTGGAATTCAGCCTAGTTTAGCACTGGTGGTGCCTGGATTTGGACCACCCTAGATTCTACTAAAGAGACAAAAACCTTCACGCGCTTCGTAAATCGCTCACTTCTGAGTAAAGTGTTTTTCCAAAGCAAACCTTAAAAGTTCGTTATTGATGACTTCAAAAGTTTACATTTCTCAAATTTAAACTATTTCGCGCCATGGTGACACTATCTGGCACCACTGCCCACAATCAATCGAGCAGTCCTCCGGACAGCAACACGTGTTCGCATCGACGTCATCGCCGTCAGCTTGATTAATTCCCACACAGACATAAATTATCGGATTTGTTGTACCCCCAACACTTTCTTTATTTCTTTTTTTTTTACGTCTGCTAAATTGCTCACTAGTTGTGGTTTGTTGAAATTGCCTCTGATTTCGTTCGCTCTGCATGATTTGCATACCATTCTTCAGCATTTAGAGCGCTGCTGTTCGTGCGACACCTTTAAAAATACCTCTCGCAACATAAAGCGGAATTAAATTGGACGGGTTTTGCGTCCACGTCCACGCCAGCTAATAATAAATGTCGCCCCTTAAGATGACACGTTACTGGTGCGGTTGAATTACGGTGCGGTGTGGAGGAGATCTGGGTGGACCACCAGACATGATTAGCCAAGTGCTTTGTTCGTAATGTCATTTGGCGGTATTTTGGCTGTTCCCAAGGGGAGGCCTGCTAGCCGAATAATGTACTAGCACTTGGATGATTGATAAGCTGTTTGGCGGTTTAGGTATACCGTATAATTGGGAAGATACTTATCCTAAAACGAGAGACAGGTGCTGGGCGCCAAATTGTTTTTTGACGTTAATGTCAGATTGGCCGCAATTGTGTGACGTTCGTGGTAACGTATAAAACTGTCAGATTTGAGGAAATTGATTTATGACAGATGTGCAAACTCTGCACGCAAATTCTGCATAATTTTCCTCCCTGTCAAAAAGTAACTAAAATTCAATTGAGCATAAGCAAGCTCCTCACAAACAATCCACTTAACCTTCCCCTCGAGAATCGATTGGCGTCTCCAGGGAGCATCAGCAACGGCCATCAACCTTTTCAAAGTCGCGATGGATTGACCAGGGCATCCATCAAGTCCCCATTACCAACGGCAGCAGCTAACATGATTTCATGACATCGTGTCTGCGAAAGGCATCTCTCTCTCCGCCGTGGAATGGATTTGGCGCGCGCAGACAGCATCTCGTAAATCAATCATCCAATGAGCTTGGGCAGACTGCATCACTGCTGCTTCTATGAGTTCATGGGATGGATGTCCTGACGACGACCTGTGAGGAAGGACGATGCTCTTGAAATTTGGCAACCGGCAAGCAGTTTTTGGAACTAGATCGGCGAAGAAGTGGGGGTGAAATTTAAGCGTCTAGGTCATTACCCTCGGGGTCGTCATGTCGCCGTCTACATGAGTCTGAAATGACTATTAAAGCTTTAACAGGGGTTTACATTTGTGAGATTTATGAGCTCATTACCCACGAAAACGTAAATTTTCGAAAATTTCATGGTTTAATATTAAATGAATTTTATTTTTTGACAGTCAGCATAGTTTATCTTATCTCTCATCTCTCATCTCTCATCTCTCATCTCTCATCTCTCATCTCTCATCTCTCATCTCTCATCTCTCATCTCTCATCTCTCATCTCTCATCTCTCATCTCTCATCTCTCATCTCTCATCTCTCATCTCTCATCTCTCATCTCTCATCTCTCATCTCTCATCTCTTTCTCATCTCTCATCTCTCATCTCTCATCTCTCATCTCTCATCTCTCATCTCTCATCTCATCTGCTCTTCCGATCTCTCATCTCTCATCTCTCATCTCTCATCTCTCATCTCTCATCTCTCATCTCTCATCTCTCATCTCTCATCTCTCATCTCTCATCTCTCATCTCTCATCTCTCATCTCTCATCTCTCATCTCTCATCTCTCATCTCTCATCTCTCATCTCTCATCTCTCATCTCTCATCTCTCATCTCTCATCTCTCATCTCTCATCTCTCATCTCTCATCTCTCATCTCTCATCTCTCATCTCTCATCTCTCATCTCTCATCTCTCATCCCTCATCTCTCATCTCTCATCCCTCATCTCTCATCTCTCATCTCTCATCTCTCATCTCTCATCTCTCATCTCTCATACCGATTATTTGTTTTTTTTAGTAGGTCAATTATGAATTGAAACTAGATTGTTATCAGAGTTTTTCTGTAATCTCAGTTTTCGTTCTTAAATTTAATTTATTCAAATCACTATTATTTTGAAGAGTTCGCGTAGTATCGCATCACGAAGTCACAAATTCTCCCATTTTCAGACAATCCTTCTTTCCAATACGAAACAGCTGTGACACCAATTAGTCCAATGATTATCCCGCAAATATTGATCCACGCATTAATTAGGTCAATTTCCTTTTATTTATCCACTACTAATGGATATTTAATTAAATTATTTCTTCCACAAACATTGTTGTTGTGACTGCTGGCCCAAGTCCCAACTGGTATCACAAGGAGGCCAATCAAACTGAACACGCTGCTGCGCTGTTCAAACATCTTCCAGATTGCCATATCGGGCGTCATCTTCTCCTCCGCCAGCATCGTTTTTATCACATTACGTTGCGTGACATCGGGCAGGCAGGGCATAATCATAACGCCAGACGCCAGCAGATCGTTTAGTAGCAGCAGCAGTGGCAGCGGCGGCATAAATTTTAATTCAATTTGATTATCAATAAATGATGGAAAATTGAGCATCGGGAAATGGAAACCGAACCGAAGCCTGGTGGTGGTGGTGGCCCCTCGTCGGTCGTCGTCCTCGGCAACAATGTTGTTATCATTATTTGTCACATCGAACTAACCCAAACCACACCCCGTGCTTGGGAAGCACCCCACCAAACCACCCACTGGAAATGGGAAAGGAAGTCAAGCTGTTCACTCTGCGGTGGTGGCGGCTGTCAGTTTCGTGCTGGAATATCATCAACGCAGCCCAGCAGCGAATTGATAGCTAGCACGCAGCAGAGCAAGACGACAGTCAAGTTCTTTGCGAAATTTGACTTAAAAAAAATGAACATTATAAAACCAACAACCAACAACCAACAACCAACAACCAACAACCAACAACCAACAACCAACAACCAACAACCAACAACCAACAACCAACAACCAACAACCAACAACCAACAACCAACAACCAACAACCAACAACCAACAACCAACAACCAACAACCAACAACCAACAACCAACAACCAACAACCAACAACCAACAACCAACAACCAACAACCAACAACCAACAACCAACAACCAACAACCAACAACCAACAACCAACAACCAACAACCAACAACCAACAACCAACAACCAACAACCAACAACCAACAACCAACAACCAACAACCAACAACCAAAAATCAAGAACAAGAACAAGAACAAGAACAAGAACAAGAACAAGAACAAGAACAAGAACAAGAACAAGAACAAGAACAAGAACAAGAACAAGAACAAGAACAAGAACAAGAACAAGAACAAGAACAAGAACAAGAACAAGAACAAGAACAAGAACAAGAACAAGAACAAGAACAAGAACAAGAACAAGAACAAGAACAAGAACAAGAACAAGAACAAGAAACTTGAAAGTTTAGTATTAAATTCTGATTTTCTTGAGAATCTCACTCGAGAGGATACTCTTCCTCGGAATTCACCCCATGCTGTGGGGGAGAAGATCCAAGGAGATACCGTTCTGAGGAAGAAAAGCCTCAGAAAAAGCGGTCAAATGTGCCAATGAAAACAAATACTCCCCTTGCCATGGAAATTGAGTTGAAAGCAGCGGGGAGAGAAACCGATTATCGCGGGGCACACATCCCAATGGCTGTCGGGGTGTGACATCCCTAGTCCTATGTGTCATCATTACGATACGCAGCGGGAATGCTTCTGGAGAAGAGAGGGAGCGGGAAGCAGCCTGGCGCGCACACATTTACAGCTGCTGCTGTTATCAATTTGCTGTAATAAAATTTTATGCCATGCCGACCCCCCGAAGGTGGTAGTGCGTTTTGAGCGAGGGGGGGTTTCGATTTGGCTGGCAATATTTTCATATCAATACAAGAGTGGTTTCCGTGGATGGTAGTTTGTGGTGGAAGAATGATTCCAGTGCAATGGAAAACAAAAACTTTCAGTAGATAGCATTAAAAATTTTCAAACAATTATTTAAAGGTAAAATAGAATTTGAGATGAATTATCAATAAAAAAAATCGGTACCTATTCCTTTCTGATGCATGAGGGTCTCAAATATTACACCTTTTTGTTGATACTTCAGGTATTGAAAAATAAAAATGCATTTTGCAACTTCAAAAATTGAAATTTAGATCCACTACACAGTAAAAATCATGGTAATATTACATCTGGGAATGGGTTCATTATTTATATTAGAAAAAAAATATAATTTAACTCTAAAATTGTGAAAGATTTCCACTATTCCAGTGTTTTGCTATTTATTTCAGTATAAACTGAGGTAAAATAATACTCGCCGCTCGAAGAATTCTTAAACGTCATCAATATTGTCAGCACCGGGCCATCCATACCGCGAACAACGAAAAACTGCAGTAAATCAAGTGTGGGGACTCTGGAATACTTCGGCTACTCAACGTGTCATTAATTCTGCGAAACACCCCCTTCTAATAATGTTGAGGTTGAGGTTAGATTGTGGCCACTCAAAACCTCTCGAAAATAATCTTTGAAAAAAAATAAGACAGGAAAAAAACCTTTCAAAATTGCTAAATATTTTGATAATTAAGTTTTGATTGATTTTTGAAGTTGCGGAATTTGTTCAGAAATGAAAATTATTAAACCAAGTTAAATTTTTCATAAGTTTTGTGTACAAATATCACCGGCGACTTCCGATTTAGCTGATAAAATTGAAATTTTAGCGGGTTTTAGATTATTGATGGGACTATTGCACAGTGTTCGGAATGGCAAAATTAAGTGGAATAAATTGATAACTCCTTTATTTGATGTCCTAGCCAAATGGTGTCTTCGGAAGAGTTGTTGTACTTGATAAGGGCTATCTTTTAAAGTTATTGACATACAGGGTGACGACCTTCCAGGGTGTCAACCAAAAACTAACTTTGTTGGATGACGTTTTAGGGCTTTGGTGTCTTCGGCAAAGTTGTAGAGGAGAAAATTTCATGAAAGTTTGTCGAAGGCGCCAAATTTGTAGCTCTCAATCTACTCGAGATATTGGCCATTTTTGCAAAAATGGTCCAAAAAAGCACTTTTTTGGTGATAACTCAAAATTTTAGCATTTTAGCGGCCTACTATGTTCTGAAGAGTTGTTTATGACATAAAATTACACATCTTTGCCGAAGACAGCAAAATGTTTTGAGCCTTTATTGAGGAGTTATAACCATTTTTAAGTGATTTTGAGCCTATTTTCAAGCTGCTATGTTTTCAAAATGGTGCATTTTGGCGCAAAACCGAACAATGCACCTGAAAGTACACACTTTCAACTACATTTCCTGAAAATATCTCCGTGTCTATCGGTGTCTATTTTTAGATATCTTAATTTGAATTTGACGGTTTTTAATCAATTTATTTATAATTTTTATTCGAAATCATAATGAATACGAGGTGAAAATCAATAAATTGTAGGGTAAATTGATCGATTTTTATGGAAAATACATTGTCTATAAAAAAATACGACTACCTTTCTAAAGTGACCAAATATAAAAGGAAATACTTAATTTTAAATACGAACAATTATTTATAATTTGAACTTACATTATTTTTGGGATAAACATATATACTCTTCAGAACATAGTAGGCCGCTAAAATGCTAAAATTTTGAGTTATCACCAAAAAAGTGCTTTTTTGGACCATTTTTGCAAAAATGGCCAATATCTCGAGTAGATTGAAAGCTACAAATTTGGCGCCTTCGACAAACTTTCATGAAATTTTCTCCTCTACAACTTTGCCGAAGACACCAAAGCCCTAAAACGTCATCCAACAAAGTTAGTTTTTGGTTGACACCCTGGAAGGTCGTCACCCTGTATGTCAATAACTTTAAAAGATAGCCCTTATCAAGTACAACAACTCTTCCGAAGACACCATTTGGCTAGGACATCAAATAAAGGAGTTATCAATTTATTCCCCTTAATTTTGCCATTCCGAACACTGTGTATTGGATTGTTATGTTTTAGAGGTGGGCAAAAAAAGAGCGAGCCGCTCAAAAAGCCGGTTCACTAAAAAGAGCGAACGAACCATGGTTCACAAAAAAAGAACTCCGGTCTTTTGAAAGAACCGTTCCAAGATGGAAATATTTTTGAACTTGTGTTCATTAAACTTCCAACAAATTTCAAATAATTTCAAATATATGCTTCTAAAAAAGGCCAAATTTGTCATAATTGTCAAAAGATGTACTTTTTCAATTACTTTAGAATAAAAAAACGGCAGGTTTAAGAGTTGCTATTTGACGAAATATTTAAAGCTCATTCGACATATTTCAATATAAATTGAAAGACACAGCATTCAACACATGATTTGAACATATAAGTTCTCTGACTCATATTTTCAGTTTCCTAGTTTTCTTTGAAATTATATAAAAGCGAATGGTTTTCTGAACAAAATAAAAAAAAAACATTTCACTATTCAATTGATCATAAAGATAAATTAAAGTAATACCCGAACACAAATTTAAGTATTTCAAAAGGATTAACTTGGAAAATTTTACCAGACCCCTACTGAAAAGCCCGTGCGATATTGGAAAAAATGAAATCATTTTGCCCGGTAATACTTTTGGATTAATAGAATTTATCGTTTAAAATAAAATGTAGAAAATAGTTCAAAGATTTTTCCTTAAAGTAAAATATCAGCATTTCGTCAGCTGTGTGCTATATTGTGACAACGACCATTTCGTACTATTCTAGAAAATCGATTTTTAAAGTTTGATGATAAATATTTTCAAAACTATGAATGGTAGAGCCAAACTTTTTGAAGCAATCGGTTTGTATACTATCGCTTAACAAACGCTCCAAGTTTCAACTAATTTGGTTACACCAGTTAAAAAATATAGTAAATTATGTAATCAAAAATCTGAAAAGCACGTGTCACAAGTGTGTTTCGAAAGTAAAATTGTACTACGTTTCACAAGTGTGCACAGATTTCCCATACATACTAACTGACTCAATCAGTATATTTTCGAAAACAAAAGATTGCATTGCCTTCAGAGAGTGTGTATCAACATGAATTTGTGAAAAACAAGAAAAAATTTCCACATTTCCCAACAACATGTATGACGTGTCACAAGTGTGCACGATCATTTTGATGATAAATTGGTCTATGTAACAAGTGTGTATTGCGATATCCAGGAAACGGAAGCAAGTTTCCAAAATCGGGTTAAAGCATCTTGTAGTCTTTGTTAAGCATAACAAAACGTCATCATTAACTCATTTTCAACCAAAATGGTCTATATCACAAGATAGCACACAGCTGACGATTTGTTTAATTTTAGCAGAAATTAACACAATTTTAAAAAAAATAATAGCAAAAGCAATACAAGATTTAAGTTTGAGTGCTTTCCACATTTAATCATAAGAACGTTTAGATCAGAAATCTTGACTTAGAGAACGCTCAGACCTATGGTTTCCAAGCAAATCTTCTTGTTTGAAGTTTTTTTTTATTAAATAATTTACAGTGTTATCACGAATTTTTCAAATATTTTTGCTTGCCAAAAATCAAAAACTTAGAACAAATGTGTTAGTCTCATTCAGTCATTTTTGACGAGAGGAATTGTGTCAAAAAATCGTGTAGCCAAAATTGGGATTGCATTGCATAAAAGCTCAATAAAAATCCTAAAAATCTCATCATTCTTGATAACAGCCCTTTCATAAAAAATGTGAAAAAGAGCGAAAGAGCCTTTCAAAAAAGCCGCTCATTTTGATGAGCGAGCGAAAACGAGCGACTCCAAAAAAAATAGCGGTTTTGCCCACATCTATTATGTTTAAATATTATATTTCTTGGGCAAACACCAACAAGATGCATGGAAACAATACAAGTTTTAAAGCTGAAAATGAATTATGAAATACTGTTGCATGCTTCAAAAGACAAATTTTTCATGAGTATGAAATAAAGATAAAAGTTCATTACATGTTTTGCTGTTGAAACTGCAATCAAAAGTAGCCATAGAAGCCTGGAAACACACGATTTACAAAAAAACGTTACAATCAGTTTAAAAAGTATAAACAAAAGAGAAATATTACTTTTATTATTTTAACAAAAATAAACAAAAGATGAAATACAGACTTTTTGAACAAAAACTAAAATAGCATTTGAAAAAAAGTTAAAAAAGAAATAAAGTAAAAGCCTATATAAATGAATATTGGTGATTTTTTGATCACTTAATACTTATGATAAATATTTCTCCTGAAGCCTGAAAAAGTAATTTTTAGTTTTATTTCGAATATAAACATGTTTTGTGTCCATGCAACTGCTTAATGCTTCCTTAAAAGTAAATATGATACCTATTTGCTCATTAAAAATCTATAATACATTTATCAATCTGAAACTTGCAAAAAATCGATTGTATAAAGGTAAATCTGGTGATATTTTTACACAAAACATATGTAAAATTCTATTGATTCCTGTACAAATTTATATTTTAATGCGGTTTTATGAATTTAATTTCTGAATAAATCTCACATATACAAAACACACAATCAAAATGTTCAGCGATTTGCAACCTCCAACAAAATTATTTCTTGCCATATTTTGCAAATATTGATGAATAATTGTCACATAAAACACAGAATGTATCAATTTTTCTGAACTGTTATTAAAAGTATCCAAAGGTTCCAATAATAAAGGAATTTGAAAAAATAGACATTTCGCTCGCAAGCTGAGAAAATATCCAATAAGACGTTTTAAGAAGCAGCGGTGAGCGATGGTACTTTTTTTTCTTTAAAAGGTTTTCTAGAAAAAGCGCCGTTTTGGAATTTATTTAGCATTATTTGTTTATTTCTTGTGAGATATACATAAAAAAGAGGCTTACTATTCATTTATATTTTAACCAATAACGATTTTCTAAAAACATCAGAGTTTGTATTACAAAGGTAAACCTATAATCTTCGATTTGTTTTGTACAAAAAAAATCCAATCAATTATAAACATTGCATTACATATTTTTACATCCATTTCTCGTTCTCCCATGCCACTTTCTCGTCAAGCATCCGATTTTTCCTCGACATCCATCACTCATCACAAATTTCCCTCTCTTTACACTTCCACACTCTGATTTGCAAAAAGAAAAAAAAAGTAAAAACATTCCACATTTCTCTCTTCAACTTGGTGCTGTTTGCTTACCCTCCCCCTATTATCGCACACGTTGTTCACTCTGTTCAAAATTTCCCTCTCGCGCGCATCCAGTCCCGCGCATAAACAAACCCTTTTCCTCTGCTTCCCTTCCCACCGCACACACACCACGTGGCTCGTCGGTTCAACTCCCGTCGCTGCCGCCGACGGTGGTCGGGTTTTCCTTTTCGCATCAACAATAGGGGAAAATACGGTGCGAGCAACAAAAGCGGGAAAACAAACCGCTTGTTGGAAAAAGGAGCAGCGGAGAGAGCGGAGAGAGAAATATCAAAATGTGAGAGTTTTTCACTCTTGCCGGCGTTTTGCTCGAGAGTTGCTTCGTTTTTCAGCCGCCGGGCGGCTGCATTTTCCACACGTCCGAGGGATTCGAGTGGAAAACGCGCTTTTCGCCGAGTTAGTCTGTTGGTACGCGCCGATCGTGTTGGACGTCGTTTTTCACGAGCTCTGTCGTCGGTATTGAGGAGTTTCAAAGTTGTTATAAGTTTTCCCGGTGGTCAGGTGTTTGAAGTTTTTATTTCGACGAGATTTTCGCGTGATTTTCTCGGGGAAATTTTTGATGATAATTTCCAAGTTAAAAAAATATCAAAAGAATAAATCTGTGAAAATTTCCAAATAAATTTTCCCTCCTCAAACTCGAGGAAAGCGAAAAATCGCCAAGGACAACAACCGGTCGGAAAAAAACCAAGCAAGAATCTGTTCTCACGTGCGTTCAAGTTGTCCGACTTGCGTCTCATTCGTCTCGGTTGGGTCCTCGCCGTTGGGCTGCGAGGATTGGTTGCGCGCGGGGTGTCGAAAGATTTAGGACCCGCCCCTCCGTCCTCGGTGGACGTCGCGACGCTCGGGAGTGGTGCGAAGCAAATTCCGTGGGTCGATTCGTGTGTGTGTGATTTGTGCTGAGGGTGAAGAAAATACGTCAAATTCCACGTGAAAAAAGTCAAAACCGGTGAAAACTATCGTGAGCGAGGAGCGATATTTAAAGTGCGTTGGAAAAGTTCTCAAAACAGTCGTTCAAAAAGGTCGGTCCCCAAGCGACTGTCCTAGATTTCAGTGAAAAGAGAAAAAAACAAGTTTCAACTTCTAATTGAGATAGATAACCCTTAATTAAAGAAGTTTTCCGAGCAAGCTTAAAGTGAGTCAAACTGAGAAAGTGAGTCATTTCACCAAAGTGAAAGAAAATTCTTTGAAAAGCAAGAGTGAGACAGCAGCAAGGTTGGTGTTGGTAAAGAAAGTGGGCGGAATCGAGTTCAAGAAAGTGAGAAAGTGAATATAAAAAATCGTGGAAAGAAAACAGTGACGATTGAAGGTGAATTCTGTGCGACGTGAGTTAAAGTGACAGCTGTTTTGAGCAGGTGAAATTGAGAATTTGCGTTTCGCAGCAAGCAGGAAGCAGTTAAATAAGGTACGGGGTCGTTAAAGAAGTAATGGGTTTATTTAAGTCGTAAATTTTGTGTGCTCAAGTAGGTCACTATTTATGTACGTGTATTAAAAATGAAAAACTTATAAAAAATCAATTTCAACTGAAGAGTGTTCCAAGTTGCATATTTATAAGTTCATGATGCCTTTTTAAATTTGACTATTACTGTAAAACTTGCAATATTTGACAATAAATGATTAACTAACTCAAACATTTATTGTTTCCTATACTTAAATTATATAATATTCAATCTAAACAAACCAAACCTCATTACTGTAAAATGGAATCTCAAAATTCGTCAATAGATTATTTCAAACATCATGCTTTACAAACTAAATTAATATAATTCCTTGTATGGAGCAGGACAAATAAATAAATGATTTACGAGCAATTCCAACTCATGACAAGAATGTTACAATAACTTTTTAACTCATCACTCTCCGATATTATTGAAACATTGTGGAAAAGTTAGATGGAACATACAAAAGTCCATAAATTAATTAAAATGGATTTTTTTTTTTTCAAGATGTTAATCAATTCGTTTGGCAAATCAATGGAATTTAATAACAAAAAAGTAATAATAAAAAGGAATTATGATTTTAAATAGCACAGCACGCCTAATATTATTTTTTTCATGATTATTCAAAATTTAATTTTGTAGAAGAGTAATTCTCGCTGAAAGTGGACCACTATTTACACAAGGTGCTCAAAAATCACATGCAATGTACTTTTCCAATAGCCCCCACCAAGTTATGAACGAAACCATGTTTGGTTGGTTGAATTTGTCCTCACCTCGGCGCCACGAAGCTAAAACATTTTTTTTAATTGGTAATTTTTTGACTTAGGCGCGCCTACAAAATTGCTAATAACTTTGCAAAACTTCAACGAACCCTTGATGTTTAGGGGTGTTTTGGAAAGGAAATGGCCAGAGCTTTCGAATAAACTTGTCAGAAAAATACCGTTCCATACATTTTTAGCCACAAAACACCAATGTATTTTGAAAGTCATTTTGAAGGCCGGCGCCCGCTTTATCGAAAAACTGACAAATCCATTCGAAAGCTGAGACGATTTCACATAAAGGACCAATAAATCTAAGGTGTATGTTCCTCCTATCTTTTTTAATCTAATTTTGATTCTGCGAGCACAGCGCTCCGTTCGCATTTCGGGCATCCAAAATGTTGCAATTTGCTTGCCCCATTTTAAGGTTTTGTAAAAAAATATAGGTGCTCACTTTTTAAATGATAGTTTATTGTCCAAGGATCGAAATGCACTTTCGATAATTTACCAATATTTATGTTTTTGGGTTCTTCCAGACAATTTAATGTCGAAAAATTGTTTTTTTTTGCTTTTTTTTGTAAAATGCTCACTTACAATTGGGTGGACTTTTTTCAGTAGAACTAATGAATGTAGCATGTAGGAAATTTCACTACGAACATTTTTCTCTAAAAGAAAACGTAATTTCGATACTCCAGTGCCAAGATGTTTTAGTTTTAGTATGAGAAAAAAAAGTGCCAATTTTACAAATTTCTCGGAATCAACAAGCACGGCCTATTATTAACATGCGGCATATGTTTTGGAGGCCAGAGTATGGTTTCTTAAAGTTATTTTGGTCGCTGAATTCGGATCTGGAATCAAATTTCAGATTAACAGTGAACCGTGATATTTTAGCCACGCTCAAATATTATTTGCGTGTATTCCCCATAGCCACTTAGGGATCGGCAGCCGAAGCCGCTAACCACCGCGCCATGAGGCCTCTTAAAACAATCAGAAGTTGAAAAAAACAATCTCCATAAAAAAATCCGTGAGTAAAATATCAATTAAAGGTGAGCGAAAGATGAAATATGACCGAATTCACTAGCGATCAAAATTACAGCATATTACCGCAAATAACTTTTGGGCGTTGCTCAAAATTTAACAGTTAATCTGAAATTTGATTCCAGATCCGAATTCAGCGACCAAAATAACTTTAAGAAACCATACTCTGGCCTCCAAAACATATGCCGCATGTTAATAATAGGCCGTGCTTGTTGATTCCGAGAAATTTGTAAAATTGGCACTTTTTTCTCATACTAAAACTAAAACATCTTGGCACTGGAGTATCGAAATTACGTTTTCTTTTAGAGAAAAATGTTCGTAGTGAAATTTCCTACATGCTACATTCATTAGTTCTACTGAAAAAAGTCCACCCAATTGTAAGTGAGCATTTTACAAAAAAAAAGCAAAAAAAAACAATTTTTCGACATTAAATTGTCTGGAAGAACCCAAAAACATAAATATTGGTAAATTATCGAAAGTGCATTTCGATCCTTGGACAATAAACTATCATTTAAAAAGTGAGCACCTATATTTTTTTACAAAACCTTAAAATGGGGCAAGCAAATTGCAACATTTTGGATGCCCGAAATGCGAACGGAGCGCTGTGCTCGCAGAATCAAAATTAGATTAAAAAAGATAGGAGGAACATACACCTTAGATTTATTGGTCCTTTATGTGAAATCGTCTCAGCTTTCGAATGGATTTGTCAGTTTTTCGATAAAGCGGGGCGCCGGCCTTCAAAAATGACTTTCAAAAATACATTGGTGTTTTGTGGCTAAAAAATGTATGGAACGGTATTTTTCTGACAAGTTTATTCGAAAGCTCTGGCCATTTCCTTTCCAAAACACCCCTAAACATCAAGGGTTCGTTGAAGTTTTGCAAAGTTATTAGCAATTTTGTAGGCGCGCCTAAGTCAAAAAATTACCAATTAAAAAAAATGTTTTAGCTTCGTGGCGCCGAGGTGAGGACAAATTCAACCAACCAAACATGGTTTCGTTCATAACTTGGTGGGGGCTATTGGAAAAGTACATTGCATTTGATTTTTGAGCACCTTGTGTAAATAGTGGTCCACTTTCAGCGAGAATTACTCAGAACTTAATGGTACAAAATTGTACTAAAGAATACAATAAAATATTTACTAAACAAAACAATAATGGTCAGCACATTTTCTTTGAAACCATACAAAAAAGTTGGCATGTGTTTTTTGTAAAAACAATAAATTAGAGTGAACAAGGTGTTACAAACTATATATAACATTCAACATTTTTTGTCAGTGTTTTATTCAGAATAAGAGGGTTTGTGATAAGTTTATGTTTATATATTTTTTAAATCATTGTTCGATATAACTTTTTGTTTACAAAACAATTGAGCTCAATTTAAAATATTCCAATGTTTGAAAAAATATAAATAACGAAAAGTGGAATTTTATCACAAAAACAACATTTTTAAAGTTTTTCAAAATTTCTTTTAAAAATAAAATTGTAATATTATGCGCAAACACAATTTTTTTTATTTCGTCCATACCACTGTTCTTGAAAAAAAAAGAGCAGATAAAAGAATGCTGATAAATATTCTGCAATTTTTGTAATACATTTAGACTGGTACAAATTTTATTTAATATTTTTGTCATCATCAGGGGACAAAAAAATATTTTTTCAAAAAAAAATTAGCTCGGATTTTTTGCAGAATTTTAAGGGAAATCAACTGGAATTCACTTAAAATGCATTCCCTTGCGTTTGTAATTAAATAATTTTGACATTTTTGGATTAGTTTAAAAAAAAGTTGCAGTGAAATTTTAATGTTATAAAACCGCAAAAAGTTTTTTTGCGCAACATTTTTGATTTTAGTCAAATCTTATCTTTGGAAATATTTGCATCGGCATTTATTATTTATCAAAATATGCACTTGAATTGTAAATTTGTTTAATTTTTTTTGAAGAATAGTTTATTAAGGGAATTTGTAATCAAATATTTCACATAAGTCTAAAATTAAAAAAAAAATCGTAAAGTTGGGTAATATATCCGTTTCTTTTTCAAATAAAATCCATTTATCCATTCCTTATAGCAATTCATGCTTTGGCCTCAATTCAATTAAAAATAATCAAGTCAAGAAGATACAGCTGGGAAATTTTTGATCACCGTTTAACTTTAATATTTATTACAATATAAAACAACATAAACTTGTGAATATCGTTAAATGCTATATTTATTTATAAATTCAAATATGTAAAAAACATGATTCTTTTTTACATTAACGGTACACATCAACCATAGCTTTTGCACCCAGATTTCTATTACAGAAATTTTAGTATCTTCAAAACTACGGGAACTATCGATATAATTTTTTATTCATCCCCTAAATTACTGTCTGCCTAGTTATTTACAACAAAGTTTGACTATTTTTACAATCAGATTCTTGCAGGATTGGGTCCGTAAGTTTGACAATTTTGGAATAAGAAGACAACAACTTCCTTGATTGCTGTGCACCCTTAAATAAGAATTAATTAAACATAACAATTCTATTTTGAAATTTAAATGATAAATTTAATTGGCAGTTCAAACTATGCAAATTGTAACTATTTGAACTTAAACTTTTCTTTTCATTAATTTTCTTGTGTTTTTTTATTTGGAATAAACCCTTCGATTTTTTAAAGCTGAAAAAGAAAGCAAAGTCACGCTAAAAAAAAAAAATTCCACTGTAAATTTATTTTTGCAATCTTCAAATATTATTCAATTCAATTATTAGAACTAATAATTAGCAAACAATTTGGTATTGAACAATGCGATTAAATATGAATAAAAAAATTCAAAGCAATTAACAAACAATATTAATTTTATAGTACATAAAATACTTTCAAATGGTTTTTATTCTCGAAAAGGGGGAAAACATTTTAAAAAATTTCTGTTAAATGTTGCTTAGAGAATAATAGTAATAAGGCAATGGAAAGAACACGGAAAAAAGTTTATAAGATTCACACATCCTGCTCTTTAAAAATTAACATTTTTCGAAATAACATAGCGTTGGCAATAAAAGTCTCAAAAAATCATTGAAAAAAAGGAATCATTCACCGCCAACTTTTCTTCAATTTTCGTAAATTTTGGCTGTGAGGGGTAATTTTAGATCAACTGCTGTGTGAGTTGGCAGAAAATGAGCCATTTTATGCTGATAATTAGAAAACACCAACAATAAAATTAAGTCCGATGCAAATATTTTCCAAAGGTTTTGTCACTCGTCTCTGGCCGGGGCCAAAAATACAAAAAAAAAATAAAATTAAAATAACAAGCCATAGTCCCAACATTTGAATGCCAAAATGGTTTAAAATGCATTTTACACTGGTTAAGTTGTTTTGCAATCATAATTTAAAAAAAAAATTACAAAAACAAACAATTTTGCGAAAAAAAACTTTTTGCGATACTAATAATCGAAATTAAAAAAAAAAAACAAAAGATGTTTAAATCAATCCAAACATACTACATATGATTTTAAACGCAGGGGAATGCATTTTAAATCCATTTCAGCTGATCGCACTTGAATTTTCATTGAAATTTTGAAGTTTTAGAAGCTCCCTGATTTTTCGGTCCAACTTTGAAAGGGGAGGAGGTGACAAAGACAAAATGTGTTCCAGCCTAATGATATTTAGAAAAAAAAAAAACAAAAATACTCTTCTGTCATTTGAAAAAGAATGAAAATTTGTTAACTTTTGATTATTTTTTTTGAAATTAAATATGTCTTTATTGAACTTTCTTATAATAATTACATTTCTTTTACATGCTAAGTGGTATGGCCTAATGCTCTTCATCTTTGTTGTATTTTTCGTTTTATTATTAACTGATCACATTTATTTTATTTACTTCAAATTGTTTTACATCATTGCATTGAATCGAATACATTTGGGTAAAAAAGAAAAAAAAAAGAAAAAAAAATCACTTTAACAACTAATCCTAACTTAAAACTAAAAAAAAAAATTCATTGAAATATTCAAAATCATTAGAAAGAGTAAACTACGAACTGTATTTTAAGATGAATGCTCCAAGCGTTCTTACTTGTTCCTGGCGAGTTTTGCAACCCCGCAGTGTTGTTGTCATCTCGATGAAAATGTTCAGAAGTTCTTGTGGTGAAAACAGGTCACTACTGCCTTCATCCGTTGATGCTGGTTGGTTTTCCCTCGGTTGCTGACTGAAGCCTGGAGGTGTTGTATTCTCTGCAACTCTTTGCCGCTGATTCAACGGCAATGGCTGCAGATTTGTAACCACTCGAACAGATCCTGCTCCTGGTGACGCCAAAGCAGGAAAATCCACGTCCGTGTATGCTGGTGGTGTTTTGCGACGATTTGGTTGGTGCCTCGTCGTGGCTTGCTGGCGAATTTTTACAAACTCAGCACGTTTTGGGCAGCTTCGATTCTTGGTCGAATGGTCGCCGCCGCAATTGAAGCATTTCGCTTCGATGTTCTCGTTGATTGTTTCGCAAGCTTGAGTTTTGTGCTCACCTCCGCAGGTTGCACAACGACTCTTGATGAAACAGTTCCTTCCACCATGTCCAAACTGCAAGCAGTTCGAACACTGTGTCACGTCACGGTGCACTGGACGATAACGTTCCCAAGTCACGATGATGTTGAAAATTGCCCGAACTGCTTTCAGCTCAGACGGCGTTGTCGATCCTTTCTCGAGATGAACCAGGTACAGCTGATCACGATACTTGATGTCCTTGTTGTGTCTCGTCATCTTGAAGACTTCGATCACGTTCAACTTAAGAGTTTTGAGCTCTTCTTTCAACACACTCACATCCATGTCGTACAAGCCACGGAGGACCTGTTTCATGGGGCGTTTACCTGGATCGTCATGGCTGTAGTATTCAATCTTTGTGTTGTTCAGGAAATCCCGAACGTAGTTGTAATCCTTTCTGGTAGGTAGCAGAATTTTGAGTCCATCAGCACACAAGCGAATGGAAGCTCGTAAAGCACCAGATTTGATAAATCCGGTCAGCCACTTTCGCACCGAATCCGATGACGATGTTTTCACAAAAATGGGTGGCAACTTTTCCCGTCGTTCAAATTCTTCCTTCTCGCTCACGTCCACAGGAGGGTAGCGAACTGGTTTCCAGACAATTTTGAGCGTCCTTGCTCAAACTGCCTGGCTTTGCAGGTAGCGCTTCGGCATTTTTTAGCTTCTTCAAATCTGCCGATCCTGCTGGTGAGGACCGCCTCTTTTTCTTGCCGTGAGGCATTTTTTGCACTTTTAAAGCACTTTTCAGGAGCTAATATCCAGGAGTACCTCACTGATCGGTGGTCCACAAGGGAGTCTTTGATTATTTATCTACTCATTTATTGAAGAATTCTTATTAAATTAATTTATGTTTCACATATCTTCAACATATTTTCAACCCAAAACGATCTGTAATCGACTGAAAGCTTCTCCCACCCACTCACCTCCAACTAGTTGACCTTATGTTGCGTCTTCCTTCAAGATGAAGAAGACACACCCATAACCCGGGGGATGATAAAAGACCGTGTCATGGCCAGCCACAGGACAGCACATGGTTCTCGGGTCATACATTATGGAGAGCGAACCCTGTGTGCGGCACACTATGAATCTAAGAATGTCGAGCTGGAATCGTATTAAATCTCAATTTTATGAAGATTTATGTACATAACTTGGTCGCCGAACAAAAGTGACCAGCGTCTTTGTCGAACATCGGAAGGGGCAGCGGTCAATCTGGCCAGCCAAGGCGTGCAGGATGCTCTTGAAATTCCCCGACAAAGTGTGACAAATTGATACTTGGTCAATGCGGGTGAGGCACCGTCAATTGGAGTAGCTTTAAACATTTTTCATTATATTTATTCAATGTCAAATTAAATTTAAAAGATGTTTTCTTGTCGTGGCTGAAATAAAATTTGTTCAAAGTCGCTCATGTGCACGGTAATTTATGTCAAAAGCTTGTTCATTGCAGCAATTTGAGGGTGGAACGGAGTCGCTTACCAAGATTGAAGCGTCATAATTTTGCAGAAAATTACATGGAATGTAATTGTTTGTAACTCAAACCAAAGGTTCAACCGTTCAATTAATCATAATTTGTAAAGCACAACAGCAACGCGCCCTCGCAAAGTTTGCAACTGTCATAAATCAAACAGTGACAAATTGTGCGCTGCATCGGTAGCCAATCATCTGGTGTCGAAATGTTGCAACAATGGAATTCCTGATTTAAAACAAACAAAAAGCACATTTTGTGCACGGAGCACTAGTTCCACGTGGAGGAGTGTTTCTCAATTGCCGAATGTGTAAATTTTGCGTGGCGAAGTGGCGAAAAAACAATTGGCAAAACAATTGGTGGGTGGGGCGTATCGATTGCCACTTTTGGCTCTAATTGGCCCTGGTGGTTGCAGGGAGCAGATGAGTTGAGCAGTGGTTGCCAGAAAATCTGTTGTGATTGTGTTGGGATGCATTAACGTTACTATATTTTTTTATTATTAAGATTTCAAAAGGATTTATTGAAATAAAGTACCTTTAATATTAATGCCTTCAAATCTAGATATTTTCCACCTTGAAATTCAATTTTCAACTCATTAATTACTGATTTATTCATAAACCTCTTAAAAGGTTATATAATTTCACTATTTCGAAAATATTAATAAAAATTTCCAAAAAAGAAGTCATTTCCACTAGGTGTATCAGGTGTATTCAGATCACCCACAAAGTCGGAACACTTTTGTGGTAATTGGTCAATAGGATGCGACATGCAACTTTTATTTTGACTCTACTATTTTTAGGACCTTGATTAGGCCATTCTTTTACTGTTAAAAGTAATCTCTTTTAAAAAAATACTTCATTTCAAGAATATTTTGTCAAGAGCAGACACTGCTTCTAAATTGTCTGGTGTCAACTTCATTTTAATTGAAAATTCCACAAAAAAATCAAACTATACACAAAAACATAGTGGACATTAGAATTTATAAGTTTTGGCATATTTTTTTAACATTGGGTGATTTGTTAACTGTTCCGATTATGTGAGATGACTGTACTTAGATTGAGAAAATGCTAATAATGCACAAATTTGCTTCAGATTCAGGGATGATTGAGTTATATCTTAAGGAATATTTTTTTAAAGAGTGTTAGGAGAAACTATTTAAGATTGATTTTATTATAGTTTCAAAGATTCATAAAATTATAATTTCATGGGTTTTACAAACATGAGTTTTTAAATTATTACTTAAATTAAATTTCGACAATATGCAAATATTTTTCATAGTTTATGTCACCTCTCCTCGTTTCGAGAAACCAGGGGGCAAAACATTTTGTTTTCATAGATCTCAAAAAATTTATGGAAATTGAAGTCTTATTACCTGGAAACAATATGAAGTGCATTTTTCTGCATTGAAAATAACATTCAGCACAATTATGCTCGATAAAATATCCTGATTTTTTTTGTGAAATACCGATGAACAGTAGGGGAAATTCTCATATGTTTGCAGGTTATGCACTCGCTCTCAACTCCATCCAATTTGCAGTTTTTTTTTTTACTATTTCAGTTGAAAACGCTTTTAATGATCTGTAATTGAATGTCAAAAATCTGATATGGCAACATTAGAGGCACGCTGGAATTAAATGCTGTTCCACTACCAGTATCAAAATTTTTTGGCCAGTGTTTGGATATTTTGAAAACTAATGAGCGCAAATCAACTGGGCTGGCGTAAAATTGAATTTATAACACTTTTTTCATTTAAATTTAAAAATCAAGGCTTGTAATTTCAGTATTGTTCATAATTTTTATTCAATTTCATGACGTTTATTTTTCAATTTGTAGGTTATGTACGTTCAATAAATTTTAATGAAATTTAGAATTGAATTCTTATTTTAAACATAATTTCGAATACTTTCTTGAGCCTTGCAAACTAGTCAAAGTTTTTCGAAAAAAAACCTCGAACCTTTTTTTACAATGTTATTTTGTTGGTAAAATGAAGTGGTATGAAAGTAATGCTCCTTGAAGAATTCATATATGAATTCATATCTTCATGGTTTTTCAGAAATTTGTGTGCCTTTTGAGAGTTTTACCTACCGTAAACTGGAGTGACTTTGATAGCCCGGGGTTACATTGATAGAAATTTAATCTGACAACTAATTTTGATATATCGAATGGTACAGTCTCATTTTTGCATATATCTTCGATACTAAGTTATCCTTTAATGCTTACATACTCATTATTTTCAAAAATGTTGAGATATTTATTTGACGGGCATTTGAAAAACCTATCAAAGTCACCCCAGTTTACGGTAGTTAATTACTAAACACATCATTGACATGAGATTTGTTTTTGGTAACAACCGATTTTTAAGGCAATTAAATAATTTTATATTTTGGTCTCGTAATACTTCCAAAACATAAATAAATAGTTTATTTGCGCCTAATACAATTAGTTTAAATGCTTTGAAGATTCAAAGATATCATATCTTTCATCAAAAATCTTTTTTTTAACTCAAAAAATCATCTTTTTCGTTCATTACGTGATTTATCAATTTTCGCTTAAACCACATCCGTCATATTGAAGAGTGTGTGATTCTCACACAAATATTAACTGATTTTTTTTTCTTAAAATAAAAAAAAACACATTTTCAGATTTTCCGCTTTTGGCAAAAATCACGACATGTTTCCAAAAACGAAAAAAATAATTTTTAACTGTTCATCGTTCAATGATTCATAGATTTTTTTTAATTATGGTTTCCTCATGACTATTATTTTTCGATTGATTTTTTTTTAATTCTTAATGAGGATAAGTAGCGAAATCTATTTTTTTAGGTTGATTATTTTTATGGTTGGTCGATTTATTTTTTTATTTTTCTTTAAAAACCAGTGTAAACTTTATTTTGGGATTTTTCCTACCTTCTTCATAAGGCAATAAAACCTGTTGCTAAAGTTTTAAATTTTTATTGACAAAAGAATTAAAAACGGCTTTAAGCTTATGAAAATACATCATTTAACTATAATTTATGCATTTATTATCAAATACGGTCTATTAAATCTTTTGACAAATTTTGTACTTAGCCACAGATTTGAAAATGACGTAAAACTACAGTAGTTTTATTTTCTTAAATCCAACAATATTCAGCAAATTTTCGTGCAATTTGTGAAACTTTTTGAGTCAAAAAATTGAAAATTAGGCTTAGGACAATTTTTCAGAATCGACTATCAAAAACTTTAAATAAAATTTTAAAATAAAGCCTTATACAAAATTCAAATTAAGAAATAGTATGGAGTTTTTTCGGGAACATTAGGTTCACTTTTCAGCGCTGTGACGTTAGTGTGTGAGCGTTTTCAACTGAAATAAAGTAAGAAATGACTTAATGAGAATTGAGCATGTTGGGTTCTCAAAAAAGTTCAGCATATAAAATGACAATTATGAAATAAGATGAAAAATAAATGGTATCATTTTTTTAATTAAATATCATCTGAGATACACGGAGAAAAAACCGTTCTGAAATTCGTGAACAAATGTGCATGTAATCGCGTACTTTCGCCGTTCATGAAATCGTGAACTTGTTCATGATATCATGGAGAAAAAAACACGATATCGTGCAGATTGTTCATAAAATCGCGAACTGAATCTTATGTCTAAAAAAGCTTTCCTGTTTCATGTCAGTTGCTAACGAATGGCCCAAAAAAGCTTGGATTTGTGACGCCACCTACCTGTGAAGTGTTTTGCCCGAGAGAGCTTTCTAACATCTCATGCACTAACACAAGTTCAACGCAGTCTTTTGTTCATGTGTGGAGTGAAGCGAATTTTGACGTGTTCAAACATGTTTCTGAAGATCAATTCACTTAAAAGCCAAAACCAAACTATCTGATCTGTTTATTCTTTAGAGAATTTGCAGCAAAGCTAAAAGACGCGTGTCGCCACCTATGAACAAATAGCGTAAACCTATGATTTTTAGAAAAAATGTGTTTTTTTCCTTCCTAATCAACATTTTTATAAAACTTATGCCGGATTCGGATGAGAAAAATTATTTCCAATATTTGTTTGATTTTTCTATGAGAAAACTGAAGATTTAGAAAAAGATAGTAATTTGGACTATTTGGCAAGAAAGTCTGTGAAAAATCAATACAAATTGTTGAATATACGTTAACACATCTGTTATCAACTATATAACTGTTTATTTCATTGATATATACGGGGAAACTCATTTTTTCGTGTTCCAAAACATGTTTTTTAAAGAAAAAGGTCACAAATTTTTGCGCGCCCAAAAGTTAATGTTCATTATTTTAAAGCAAACAATTGTTTCCCCCATCGGGTGCAACACGGTAACGTGACATTTTCGAAAAAAATGGATTAACACCACAGATAGAGCTTTAAAACAAAGTTGTTTGTCAAAATATTTCTGATCACTTTTTCATTTAAGTGCAACAAACAATGACAAGACAACATTTTACAATAGATTAACTATGGTCCCATTCAAACAAGCTGTCAAGTAGGATGCTTTATGGCAAGAAGAGCCATGAAGTTAATTTTTTAAAATTGAATCAAAAATCCATTATAAATTCTTTATGGTCGTACCACTAACCTGCATATTTAAATACCACGTGTTCGGAAATCGTCGAATAGTGGGGTTAAAATGGCAACATGAGTTTGGCAACTGGTTTTGACGTTTGAGTGCTTTGTTTATCGAAAACGTTCGAATTATCGGACATTCGAAGTAGGGAAATTCTAAATAACGAATCAGTTCTGTACTAATTAAAAATAATATAAAATATTGATACATTAACTTAAACTGAATCAAAAATTCCGTTCGTTGTAAAAGTACATAAAATCTTAATAGGGTACTAATTTAAAAAAAAAAAAAAAAAAAAAAGCCCATAGTAATTTTTTATGTACAACGATAAAAAACACGCTTAAAACCCATTTCTGATCACTTTTTTAATGTTCACTTGGAACGAGCTGTCAAGTAATTTACTATCTTTTAAAAAAAGCCGCGAAGTTGAATTCCGCACAAATTATTAGAAATTAATTAATCAGCTATTTAAACAGTTTAATTTTATTGTTGTGCATAAAAATAACAAAGCACTTTAAGACCCTACTAAAACTTTATTTTAGGACCAATTAAGTCCAGCAATCTGGTTTCAAACGATAATTGGGTCCTAAAATTAAGCATAAATTTGTGATATTATTGTTCTCAACGATAAAGCTTATTTTTCTAAGAACAATGACCCTTTGTAGATCGGCAATGTATTTAAAATTGGTTTTTAATTCAATTTATTCGCGGCTCATCTTGACAGAAAACATTCTACTCTACAGCTTGTTCCATGGGACCATAGTTGATTCATCGTAAAATGTTGTCTTGTAAATATTTTTTGCATTAAAAATAAAAAAGGGATATTTAAATCTCGACATTTTTTTGATTAGGTCCTATAAACATATGAAAGATAATAGCTTATAGGTCCTTTTCAAAACAAAAAACTCTGGAAATGTTTTTTTATCGTATTTATGCCGTTGCACATTAAAAATTGACATTGTCAAACTAAAAAGTGACGAACTGTCACTTTTTATACGGCGCTCACGCACACTATCAAAGAAACGTTTGATAGTGTGAGTGAACTCCGTGTAAAAGGGGTGTCAAACTAAAAAGTGACCCCGTTCGTTTGACAACAGTTGGTGTTACACCATCGGGGTTTGAGTGTATGGTTCGAAAAATCAACTGTGGTCCCATAGAACAAGCTACCTATCAAAAATGATGCTCAAGAAAGACCGTGGGTTTTATTGAAAATAATTTCAAATTCCACCTAGTTTTAAACGTTAATATAAAGTGTCACTTTGCTCCATAAAATAAGTTTTTTTCTATATTTACGTAAAGCTTGTTAGGACCCTATTCATCACTTTTAACTTATATATTTCGTTGATTAACAAATAAAACATACCTATTTATGAATAACTGTTACTGTCAAATTAATGTACTAACGTATTTAATAATAATTAATAATTAATCTGATTAATTATTTGCATTTTTAAAGCGTTCCGTAATATTTGAAAGATCTTCTGTTTCCGCGTCGAGTTTTCGCTGAACGGTCCCCTGAAAAGCTCAGTCGCCATTGTTGTCATCGCAAAACGCAAACCAACGAAACAAGTCCGATCAAGCAGTTGCGAAAAATTACTATCCCAAATCGTTTGCTGAAATGGACCATTTTTGGAGAATCGGCCAATATTGGTCTCGGGTTTTCCGGGACAAGTTACGAATCTCGATTTTGGTAAGTTTTTTCTATCTTTTTTGTGATGTTTTGATTCTGAAGGTTTATTTTTCTTACAGGAGAAAACCACCTTGTTGTGGTTGGTCCGCTGGAACAGGAGGCTGCCGGAACTGATTCCGACAACCAAGTGACAAAGGTTAGACGTTTTTGTTTTGAGGACATCGACACCAGCGGAGAGCAGCTAACCGCCGGCAGCCTTACCAATTTCTATCCGGAAGTGCCTACTGGGTTGCTGCAAGGATATTTTAGGCGGAGAGCGGAGTTAAAGTTATATTTAAAGTGCAGTGATTATTTTACAGTGCTTAGTATATAAAATGCAATGTCGTTATCATTATTTTTATGAATAAAGATGCTTTTTGTTTTGTTGTTTTCTTTAATAAAAGTAAACAATTTGTTTACATTATGTTTGTGGTTTCAATGAATTTCAAATGCTCCGAATTAAAAGCTTGCATAACCCACCGCTAGATGTCAGGTTGAAAGCTTCATTCACAGTATGAAACGATATGCAGATGGCGCTGTAAAATTGCATGAAAGCTTAAAGCTCGTCGATACCAAAAAGTTTAAATCCCCTATGAAATTGGAGAAGCTTAGCGGCGTGAACAAGTGTGCATGATTTGCAATTAGTTCATGGAAATTGTTCATGGTACGTTTTCGTACCGTAGAAATCACGTTGTTCCCGGTTTCGTGGTACGTTGTTCACGATTTTCGGAACGGTTTTTTCTCCGTGTACACATTTTTTTTTGTAAATTTTGAAGCTGTAATTTTGGAATATTGAATATTACTTCTTTGAAGATTAATTTTTACCTCAATTTAGATTGAAAAAGTGACATTTAAACAGAAGAGTGGAAAAATACTAATTTTTCGGGCATAAAAGATCAATTTTCTAGCTGTTTCGTTTCTTAATAATGAAATGGTTAAAATAAAAAAAAATCAAGAAATAAACAAACTTTCAAAGTCGCATCGCTACAAATCTGGCAACACTGCACAAAAAATCGCACCCCCATCGTACGCATTTTCCCCATTTCCCCCAAAATATCACCAGCATTGCAGCGGATCATTGCCTTTCTATCCCTAAAACAAACACTTCCAGAGCTCAAACGACACACACTCTCCACAACCGTCGACGAGTGCAGTTTCACTTTTCTGTTTGAGTTTTGGTCATTTTCCTGCCCGGAAAATCACTCCCAATCTCTACCGCACACAAACATCCACACACACTGACTCTTCACCGTCATTCATTGGTCGCGCGACCAGACTGGCGATTCTCGCGCCGGGAACCAAGTGCGAGGACAAATTTAATTGAAAAACCAACAATTCAATGTTTGCAAAGTTTTCTGTTTGCATTTCGCCACACTTGCCGTTGGGGTTGTGGTTTGTTGTCACAATTTGTTTTCAAAATATATGGAAAATCAAGCAAAATTTTAAGAATATTTTCAAATATCAAAACAAAAATATTTTGAATAAACACAAATGTGACAACAAATCACAACCCCACCATTCTGGCACCACTGACAGTTTCATTGGTTGATGAACAGCACAGCCTTTCACGGCGGAGGATCCCTCCATGATTGGGACGGTCCCCGGCCTCGTACGGTGAATCCGTCCGATGGCTTCATTCTGCAACATGTTTCCCGTTCCTGTCAGCTTGGATTTCCAATTCACAGGGACTTGTTAGCGCGAGGGGAAATCGATTGCATCGAAAAGCGGGCGAACTCCCCGGTATTGGCTGTAAATAAATTTAGGAATTATTCATGATCCGTTAGCGTGTGACAGGCAAATATTTGCGTTTGTCACACCAGAGGACGGCGAACTTGCCGAGTGCTGGTGGTTGAAGTGAACAATCGTTGCGTTCAAATGACTAATCGGAAGCGGAAATTGTTTTGGTGGTTTAGTAACGCAAATATTGGAAGGAAAATAATGTTTGGTTCAAAATTTGATTCATGTGTTAATTCTTCGTTTATTCGCGAGTGAAATTTCAAATTAATCAATGTTTAACATCAAGTATAACATCTAGAGAGGATTTTATCTAAATTCATATAATCACAAAGTAATGTTAAACGCAGGTTCTACAATTGAAATTTATTGAGCAACATGATTTCAAAAGCTGTAAAGATTTTGCAAGTTTTAAAGCCACTCACCTAGCAACCTCTGTTAATATCCCATAAAAATTAGCTGTCTTCTCCACAGACAGGGAAAATAAATATAAAAAAGTTGAATATCACCTAAGGCCTATTACACGACACCTCATCTCATTTCTCACTTGTTTCAATTTCTTTTGACGCCACGACCCTCTCCCGCCAAGACACCCAACATCCCCCCCCCCCCCCCTTCTAACCCACGTTTGTGCCGTTGTCACCGCCGTTGAACATCCCCAAAGGATCGTCATCATCTTTTGAGCTATACGTCTCTACGCTTTGAATACAGTTTTTCTTTCTTTTTACGATGAATCGTAAAATGTGGTATTCATCGGGCCTTTCTCCACCACGTGGCAGTCATGACCTCCCCCAAACCACCACAACATCTTCACTGGGGTGGGAGGGATTCATTTTCATGTTTCATGTCACACCAGGGCCTTTTCCTTAAACCACCAACCCCAAAACAGCAGGTTGCGGTGTGCCGCTGTATCTGTGAGGCTTTAAGGTATTTCAAAGCCGCAAAGATTTTACCCTGCTGCACGACAACGATACCGTCAGCTAAGGGTAATTTGGCCTAGATGGATACATATTTTAAAATGGAAATATATGAAATATGAACTACAAATACAATTGGAACTTACTTCGTTTTATTGAATTGTTGTCAAGTTTCTCATTCTTCGCTAAACCGTAATCAAATGAAATTACAAACAGTGTATATCTATTCTAGACTTGAGAACAGTGTTGTAGTCTGTTGTTTCTTTTTAACCTCCCTACGGTACTATTTAACCTTTTTCCAAACTAAAATTACCAAAAAAAAATGCTGTAAAAATACCAAAGCCCTCAAGGCTCATCTAATATTAATTGCAATAATTGCAAACCTGAAAAACTTTAGAAAATTCTAAACCAAATCTCGTTCTCATGGTCTCAATCAAAGCTATGGAAACCTACCCAGTTCATCATTGGCCAACGCACACATCAGTTGCCCCGACTCCTCGTAGATTTCCGAGAAACTTCGCTTAAAGATGTGATTTTGGTCCCTGGTTATCACTCATTTTGCTGATTTTTTATCTAAGACGTTTTTCACTGATTCGTAGCTTTGATTTGAAAACGTAAAAAAAGAATAGAAAAAAACGTATATTTCATTAAAAAAGTAAAAATATAGTTTTGCTTCCACCATCCTGTTAGGAACTTTCAAACATCTAGAGACATGTCATTTCTTGGAAAATTTAATGTACTTTTCGAATTTGCATTAACCCAGCGATAAAAGTGACAATTTTGTGATATCAGTTTTTCAAAGTTCAACACCCAACTGGCAGTCGCATGATTGTGATGCATGGCGGCATGAAAGTATATCAGAATCTGCATGAAATCTGTCCTCATGCATTTTTTGCGATATAGGAGTATGACATTTTTGCCCGTTACCGACAATTATCGACATTACCGACGGCTTTTTGGTTGTATTTCACAAAAAAACACTTAGCAGAACGAGGATTGAACCACCAACTTCTTGGTTATTGATCCGACACGCTACCACCGCGCCATGGACGCTTGATGAAAAGTGAGTGAAAGAGCACCAACATATGCTTCTCTTTGGAGTGTTGCTCGGTGACGGGCCAGCGTTATATGTGTTGGTGAGAACTGCAGATCGCTAAAATTTTTACACGCGGGCAAAAATGATCTACGGGCTTGCTGCAAAAAATGTTATAAAATATGACATTTTCTGCAGCAAATCCAATGTTGCAGATTTTGAGATATATTTTTCCTTTGGGTGTAACCACTCAAACTTAATCGTGTGCTTTCGAAGGTATTTTTTGAAAAGTTCAGCAAATTTTGCAGAAGAATGGATTCTTGAACGTTTTTGTGGCTCGTGCATCGCTAGATTTTACGTTAAAAAATCGTGGATTGCTCTTTTATTTCCTTTTTTGCGATTTCGTGGAAGTTGATGGAGAATGACATGGAAAATAAAATTTAAAAATTGTGGCCACAAAAAACCTGCAACAACCGAAAAGTCCACTCTAGAGACCCCAAGCTTTTGCCATTTGTATCTCTGACATATTCAAACCAATCAGATTCCATTCAATAGAAATATCAATGTGAGGGTCTAGTGTATTTTCTAGAACATGCATAACATAAAAAATCGTTCTGTCTTCTTTTTTACTGAAATTGGATTGAAAAGTGTTGTTTTATTTCTCTAAAATAAGTCTTAAAAGACTTTTCAAAACTTTCTTCCTCTATGTTTGACAATCAATTGGAAGATTTTTGATAAAAAAGAATTCTCACTTTGTTCGATAAAACTTAAAATACTTCTATAAGTAGTACGTGACCCTTAAATAAAACTTCAAATTGCATCTCTAATATTAATTTAAGCACTAGATCAATCTTAATATCGATAATTTTGGTGAATTATTCTATTTTGCATTGATTATTTCTACATTTAGGGGAACTATACCCTTTCTCAGCCTATTTCTATTATCGGCCTATCAGGACTTTGATCATGAATTACAGCTTTCATAAAGTATTTTTGACTGTTCTAAAGTAATAAATAGCTCAAATCTTAGTGAGCAAGCAACTCTCCATTGTTAATAAATCTGAAAATGCTGATTTAATAGCGGAAAACGGCAAAAGTGATGAGAATTGGTCAAACGGCTTAGAGTGATTAAAATGGGTATATTTCCCCTAGTTTCATTTATCCTTTCTCCACTTCATTTTAAAAAAATCTGGCCTAATTTTAATTATTTAAAAAAAAGGATCACAAAATTCATTAAACATTGTAACGGTCACGTCACTGTCACTTTTTTTTTTCAAAATATCAATAAATTCATAAAAATATTGTTTATCCTAAAGTGTTGAGTCTAGTTTCATGAGTAATCCCAAAAATCAAAAATTAAAAAGAGTTTAAATTTGCTCCAATGATTCCGAGAATTTTTTTAGTTTTGGCTTTTTCATTTGGAATTGCTGTTAGATAATTTTATAGCAAATTTTCTGAACTTAAAAAAGAATATTTTCAGAAATGGTTACACATGGTCAATATTTTGAAAAAACCAAAAAACTGAATTTATTTCGCTGAAAATTTTTTTTCGATGGCTATATCTTGAAAACGAGACACTTTATCAAAACATCTGTAAAGTACTTTTCGATTGCCAATTCCAATTTACATAAAAAATGCAATATTTTTGACCATACTTCTCTGTGGATCAAAATAAAATTGTTGTCTCCTAAAACATAAAAAAAATCTCAAAAATACGGATTTTGGGAAATTGATTTTTTTGGAAAAAAGTTTATAAAAATCGGTAAAAAAAACTCATTGTATCTATTTTTATCAAAATAGTCCTTATCAATACTTACAACTTTTCCGAAGACATCGAAGACATTGATCATAAAATTCCATCAAAAGTTACAGATTTTCAAATATTTACGTACCATTTTTTTTGGAAAACTGTAAAAATTGTATGTAGACTTGTACGTGTGAACCAATGACAGAAAATGGCTTCTTTGGTCATAGGGAAGGCCCCATACAAAGTTTGAGCCAAATCAAAAATACAAAAAAATAAAATGGTCGTAATTGGCCGATTTCGTAGAGAATTGCTCAACTGTTGTCATTGGAAACTTAAAACTTTGCAATAAACCCAAAGCCACCCCACACAACTGTTCATTTTACCGAGATGATGAAGTCTCAGGTAAGTGAGCGTAAATATACCCAGGTGAGTGTGCTCAACGGCGTACTCCAGCTCCACCTCCCTGTGCTGGTTAGCCCAGCTCACCAGTGGACGAGATGACAACGAGGCCAGGCCGAGATTCCACTTTCATCTGCCTTAAAGATTCAGATAAGCAGATCAAGAGGTGGGTGTGGGGTGGCGGTTGTTTGATGGTTGAGGTGGGTGGGTTTGTTTTTAACTGGGGGAAGAAGGCAGCCAGTCAGTGTCACTTTGTTTTTGCACACATTTTACACTTCATTTTATGGAGATGTTTTGAAATCAGAATTTTCCACTCCTTGGTTCACTTTCGTTGCTGTTGAGGTTTTCAAGTTTAGGAGGTTTTAGGATTAAAGGTTGTGGGGTTAAATTTTTCCTGGTTGAAGCGAAAATTAAAGTATCAAATACTTCAAATATAAGTTGACTAAATTAAAATTAATCTCATGGATAATAAATTGTTAAATCGATGATTTTAACGTTGAAAACATTCCCACAAAAAAAAGTACTTAATCCTACACACTTCAACTGACAGAATCTCACCTTTGGTGACACACCCGCACCGGCGATTTTTAACTGTGAGCAAAATATTTTCCCACAAAATTGACAAATATGCGCCTCCATCCGTTGAACAGCGGTGGTAATCTCACTCTTCCTGTGGAAAAATTCCACACCTCGCGCGGGCCTGAGGTGATGAAAGTTGAGGGAAAACGCCAAGGTACGGATGCCGTTTTTTACCGGGTAATTAATTGGCCAGAAATACACCTGACATCCAACTTTCCGCCACACCAAGGGGTACGCGGAAAAAGGGGTAAATATTTGGATGTTTGTTTTGGGGATGATTAATAGTTTGCAATTAAACATTTTCTACATTTTGAATGTAGATTAGTATTAAGCAGTACCTTTGAAGCATTTCAATTATGTAAAGTAAAAAAAAATCAATTATACGCAGTTTTAATTAGTTGTGGTTTATGACAACAACAACGAGCGCTGAAAAATCAAGTTTCGCAGCATTTTTTCAGAGGTTCAACAATTTTTTGTGTTTTATATCTTTGTAGGACATTTCCAAATAAAACTCTGGGAATCAAATATACAGTTAGGGTATAAAAAAACTTAAGTGCTTATAACTTTTGATATCAATCAATATCAATCAATCATTTAGACGTGATGGAAGGATCTTCCTAATATCTGTTCAAAAATATATAACATGATTTCTTACAAAAACCAACCATTTTACAATCTTTTGGAATTTAGACATAATCGTTTTTTAGCATAACTTGAAATACTTTACTTAACTTTATAATTTTCAATGGCGACTTATTGGGCCCTAAGCCGGATGAATGAGACCAAAACGAGCAAATGGCGGTTCAGCCTTTCAATTTAACGAATTTCTGCACCAAAATGAATCAGCATGTGCCGGTTGTTGCCTTTTTGAAGCAACTGAAGGATTTTTGGTTTAAATCAAATGTGTTTCAAAATTTATATAACTTTTTGGTACAATCATTGATGTCCTAGTTGGCAATCATTGTTTAATGACAATTTCCATAACTTTACAAGGAATTTGGATTAACGTTACCAAAAAATAACAACACATGTATGGTAATATTCTGAACAACTTGTTGAAGGAATCAAAACATTGATAGCGACTCAAAATGTATATCTTTGAACGAAAAATCATGACAATGATAAAAAATAAAAACAAAAAAAATAAAAAAAGAAAAAGTCAAATGCACATTTTTTAAATTAAATTTTGATGTTTTTTGAGTTTTTGCATGCCTACTTAATTTTTAGGATAATTTTGATAGAAAAATTACCTTACTTTTAGAAATACTTGGCTTTACCTCAATATATCCAAAAATAAGGTTTTGGCGATAGTTCAGACTGAAGACTGCCTAAAAGCGGGGTTGGGTTTGACATTTATAAAATGATTGATATTTTTTAAACTTTTTGTTCGTGAGTAGTTTTTATGTTTCATGACAAAATTAGGTTTAGTTAAACAAAAAGGGATGATTTATGTTTTGAACAAAATTAGGTAAAATATTTTCTACAATTTATAAAAAAAATTATCCATATTATTTTAATTTTGTTTTAAAAATGATCAACAAACCATTCATACAAACTTTGAGTTATAACTGTAACTTGAATCGCGTTTCAGCTTATATATTAAAATATCTTGAAATTAAATCATTAATGAATTAATTTTCTTTTAAATTTGCGACCAAGCGTAAAACAATCGTAACGATTAAAACAATCATGCTTAGAATTACGAAAAAGTTATCAGCAAATCTTAAACCCTTTGATTTAAACTAAATATATTGGCTATCAGTAGCTAATTGGATTTAAGGGGTTACATACATGTAAATCAACTAAAATATAATAGGTTGGTTTGGGCACACACTTAAACTTTTTTTTAAATCTGTTTTAAGGGCATTAAAATATATATTTTTAACTATTATCAAAATAAATTTGAAAATATTTGGTTGTATCATTGCCGAGATATAGCCATTTTAAGTTAGCAGTTTCAAAAAACGGGTGCCACGATATCTCCACACTGCCTTGACCAAATTGGCTCAAAATTTTGGTGAAGCCTCGTTACACCGGTCCTATGTGCATGACGAAGCCCGATTTTCAACAATATATTTTCTGATATGATTTTTCTGTGAATTTTCAAATAGTTTAAAACATGAGCAGTTCTGGAATAGTATTGGTCTAGTCTTTAAAAATGAGCAGATATTATCTTTTAAAAAAAAGTTGTATTTTTTGAATTCATTAAAAATGAGCAGTTCTTGACAATATTATAAAAATGAAGAATTTCCTGGGGTTTTTAGATTGTTGCAGTCAAAAATTTTCTTTATTTTTCATTTGATATTTTTTTAGATTTTTGTTACTTTTGATATTTTATTAAAACATAAACACTTATTAAAAAATAACTGAGCAGCTTTTAAAATATCTACATTCAAGTTTTTTGGTAAATACTGCACAAAAATAATTAAGCATTTAGTGAGTTTACAAAAAATCTGAGATTTCTGATAATATTTTTGTGCGGGTTTGCTTTTATCAAAAAATAATACTGTGAGTATTTGCTAGATACAGAGAAAGTTAAAAAAAGATTATAAAACAATTATTTTTCATTTGTTTTGGCATTGAACAACATTAATAAAAAAATAGTTAAAACTTAAAAAAGGGGAAGGGGGGGGGGGGGGAGGAGGAAGTTCTTGAAATTTAGCCAAGGGGGGAATGCATCGAAAAAGAACGAGAACCACTGATCTAAATTATAAGATATATTTGCCGAAAAATTCGTTTAAACCGAAATCATCTGGGCACATGAGTGAAAAATGAAAAAAATTTATCATTGCTACCATTATTTACGTCACAACAAAACGTTCAGTTTGGGACCACCTGGTGGTAATGTTGGCACAATCCTTCACTTGCCGATACCCAACCCGTTGGAAACTGAACCCAAAACTCACCAAACTCTTAACCCGGTTACCCAGGTTGCTGCTGATGATGAAGTGAAGCCAACGACTGCTGGTTTGTGGAAATGATGAATGGTTGGGCATAAATTTTAGTTGTGCGTTTATTTTTGCAAGATTATTTTGTCTGGCACAGAAGCTGTTTGAAAAATATTTCATAATTTTGCATGACATAAGTTGATGGCAACCTTCACACAAAAATTGAAATATTTGATGAAATAAAAAAAAATCTACAATTTTCCTGCTTCAACTGTCCAACTCCAACCATTTCATTCACAAAATTAATTCATTTATTCCACCGAGTAAACCAGAACAGTCCATTTCCCTGCCCTCATAATTTACAGTTGATCACCTTTTTTGAGCCTGCTCTTTCTCACTCTGTGTGGTAGTTGTTGACGTTGGATGTTTGCATAAAACGGTTTTCCTCACCCCCTTTCGAATGGGCTTCCCCAGCAATGGAAATTGTTGGTTCAGGCAGAAACAGCGGGGAAAAAAAGTAAAATAAATCTATGTACCTACAGTGGGCCCGTTGACGACTGAACGGTCAGTGGTGAGGCTTTTCACCAGATTGTTTTTAATTTCCCTTTAAACTGGGGATTAATTCGATTCAATTAACTTGATTGCTTTCTGTCGCTCACTGGACGTGCTTTTCGGTGATCGATTGTGGCGGGGGTGTGGAGAAGGTTTGGGGATGTTCCGGTCTCTGAGCAAAGTAGCAGCTGATGATGACTAATTTGTTGAAGTTATGACGAATTTGTGTATGCTCTGTGTAAAATTGCAGGTATTCAAAATGTCAACTAATTCTCTTATATTTTATTTAATTTGACACAGGATTTGCAATTTAACATTAAGTCTTCTTTCAAAAAACTATTTTTTTAATTCTTCCGGTCTTTCACAAACATTGTGTTTATAAACATATAAGTTCGTATAAGATAAGAATATTGTTGAAATGTGAGGAAGTGGACGATTTAAATACGAAATATCTCAAAACTGAATTGGAAAAAATATCCTAGTAGTTTACTCCGCTGGTTTTCACTTACACAAACAACGTAAAATTGAGTTACAAGCAGTCTATTACAATTCTGGCCAACAAGTGCCCACTAAACTTGTTTGAAATCTGCATGATGATATGATCGTCAACACGGTCCCTAATCCAGGCAAGCAAATTGAGATTTATAGTAATTCATAATCTCCACTCTCCACATATTGCAGCCAGCTCGGCACGGGAGCAACAAATGCTTCCGACAAAGTCAAACTCTCAAACCCCCGAACCCTCAAGGCAGTCCCGGAGATGCATGACTTAACTTACTTCCCGGGCAGGACCAACTCTAATCCGGGCACGTACCGAAAGCTTATGCTCTTTCCCTGGGAAGGCAAAATCCTTTTGTCATTCTCCATTTGAAATTCGTTCAATTCACCACACAGTCGTCGTCGCCCCACCACCACCCTAAGAATCCTGACTTTCCCGCTGCAATAGAAGGAATTTCCATAAGAGAGCACCAGAGCCCGGTGTTGTTGCATTTGTGGGAGAGTCTGTAATCATAGCTTAGTCACAGAGAACACACGAGATAAACCTACTCAGAGCAGCATGAGAGTGCATTGTGTAGGGGGAGAAATGCATACACAGACACATACACAGACAGTCTTCGAAAGATGAGCAAGTCATATTTTATGCTTCTTTTGTCTGGTTGATGCTCGGGATCCTTTCCATACATCGCCCGGTTGGCAAACACTAGAAGCGAGAGAAGGGGTTGTCTTTTGGTGTGAAACCACATACGTGTGGTGTCTTTTGGGGATGCCAGCTGAACTTTAATTCGGATTTTGTGATTTTACTAATATTTTTTAAATAACAGTGCGACATTAAGTAAACAATTTGTTTAAGTTTTCAAACAATTCAAAATTACATTTTACCACGTTTTTACAAAATAGAATCCAACTTTGTGTGAAAACATACTTCATTTCACCTTCTTAGAGTTTAAATATTGAATGCAAGGTTTCGTAGAAACCTTGAAAATAGCGCATGTTTGTTTCTAATCTGTGGCTTGAAATTCCAAAATTATCAAAAATTATAAAGGCTGCCAAATCATATTGAACATGAATAATCAGGCTTAGTGATTTTTCACGGTAAAAAATTGCAAATTTCACGGGCACCTTAATTTCAAACCATCAATTTCACGGAAATTTCGCGGAACGTGAAAAACGTAAAAAAAAACTTTGAAAATCTTATGTTATATTAACAGAAACAAAACGGAATTATTGAAAATTTTCGATGTACAGTACCGCAAAAAGTTTTTTTTTCGTTATAATTTTTGTTTTCCTCAAATCTTACATTTTTGAAAACTTATAATTGCAAAACAACTGAACTAGTGTAAAATGCATTTTAAACCACATTTTTCATTCAAATGTTGAGTTTATGGCTTGTTATTTAAATTTTTGTATTTTGTTTTTTTTTGATCCCCTCCCCCCACCCTTCTTCCCCAATCAACCCCAGTCTGAACCGAGGGAAAAAAAACTTTGAAAAAAATAGCATCGGCCATCATTGCATTTCATATTACAGCAACATTTAACATCTTGTCCAGCCAAAATGATTAAAGTAAAGTTGAACTTTCTGCGACATTTTGCCAAGTAGATTTTCTTAAGGTTTTCATCTCACTTTTTTTTAATTAGATTTAAAATCAAAATCAGAGCAAAAAACAAAAAAAAAACACTTAAATAATGTTCTTAAAATTTGATTTTAAAAATCAGTAATACTATTCATTTAATCTTGAATACACCAAGCTTGAATCTGAGATTACTTATAAAATTATACATATTAATTGAACAAAAAGTAGTCAAATTGTTATTAACGTGAATGGAAATATGTATTACTAAATTTAGTAAGTTTCCTAAGAAAAACTGTTATTGATTACAATTACAATTAAAAAAATAAAATTACAATTTATTTTCTTAATATTTTTCTCTAATCCAATGGAATTTAATTTTTCATTCTTTATTCAGATTGCTTGCTCTTCCAGTCAATGATGACATAGAAAAGAGAATGTTTCTACTGAATGTTTCTTTTATATGAATGTTTGCATCAATCAGATTTCTAAAGATAAATCAATTCAACCTTAAAAAATCTGTGCAATCTTTCAACAAAATTCACAATTTACATTTTCAGTCAACTTAAACAAGTTTTAGCTGAAAAAGCCAAAATTTGTAAAAAATAAAACTTTTTGGTTAGAGAATAACTGCAATCAAATGATCGATAATATTTATCATGCTTGTGATAAGTTGATGATTCCGAGAATATGTTTTTACTGATTTAAGTTTCCATCATAGAAGTATTCAGCAGCATTCACTTCTAAGTAATTGTGAGAACATTTTTTTGTTAAAGTTTGTTTTGCCAACAATTCTTCAAATGTTTCATATCATGCTTTTTAATTTAATACTAATAAAATTAATTAAATAAGCCTTTATGGATGAAATATTGATTATGTTGTTATATCAAACAATTTGAGAAAATTAATAAATTTCACGGGGTTTCACGGAAATCATCAAATTTCACAAATTTCACGCTGTCCGTGGAATCGTGAAAATTCACTAGCCCTACACTCATCGGTTTTTCAAAAGGTTGACGTTCAGACCGCAAAAAAAACAGTTTTAATAAATGATTTATTATGACAAGCTACATTTTTCATAAGGCTTTTTGCAACATGTTAGGCTTTCTCCACAAAAATTCCGATCTGTTGTATCGGCTTCGAGATACAGAAATATTCAAATTACGAAATTTAACAATATTCAAATAACTTACGCCCTTCTCAAATGTCATTCTGGTTCAACTGGTTCTATATACACAGAAATGGCTTATACAAGCTCAGGTTAACATCCCTAGTAACATTTTTAAACTTACAGGTTTTATCAGGGTTCTGAAAACCTTCATGCAGCCTAAGCCTTTTTATGGCCTACTTAAAACTTAAATGTGACATATGTCTACAAAGTTCCATTGACATCGGATAGGGTCGGATACAGTTGCTCTAAAATAGTGTATTATCTCCGCGTAGTTCAGAGTCAATAGCAAAAGTTTTTTTTTTCAATGAAAATAGTTATTTTTGAATTTTTGAGAAAATAATGAAGTTTAAATCAATTTGGAAGAAAATTGATACAAATTTTATATTTTTATCTAAATACAGTTCATAAAAAAAGTTGAATTTCGTAAGGTTAAAAATATGGTTGATGATTGCTGAAAATTCACCAGTTCTTGATGTAATATTACACTTTTTTTGACACTTGATCAGTAATTACCATCATTTTTTTCTGTGTATTTCAAAATAAAATTAAAAGTTCAAAGCTCATTTTTGATTTTGAAAGTGTGATTAGAAATAGGTATCTGAAATTGGAAATTTGCATCTTTTTTGTAACAAAACAGCTAATTTTAGTTTTTAACTTAGAGAGTGCATGGTTGTGAATCCTTTGGAAATTTTAATATCTCCAAGATATCTGGCATCACTCCACCTACTATCTCTCTGCTCCGAGCTTACGGCGAATGAATGAATTGTTTGCCTGGGCGTGCAAGACGAACCTGGGGCTTGCCTCCACACGGAACCGGAACCCCGGGCGTTAACAATAACGGTGGGTTTTACCGAGGCAAACCGCCGGTGGAATATTGGTGTATTGTATCTTAATTCGCCATAAATAAAACACATTTTATCGCTCCCCTCAGCCCCGCCGCACCTAGTGGTGGAAGATCGGATGATGGGTGGTGGAAAACATTTTTCCTGAAGGAAAAGCGGGGAAAAGCACATACGAGGATGATGACGGAGGGAGGTTTGAGGGTGGTAAGATACATGTGCATATTTCACACGATTTACGTGTTCGCTCACAGGAAGCGAAAACGGAGTCTTCTTCTTTTCAATGGGAAAATGGGAATCTCCTGGCAGAAGAGCAGCGCCAGCAGCCGGTTCTGGGCTGTATGGATGAACAATCACTTGGCAGTGGAAAGAATTGAGCTTAATGGCTGTGAAAAAGTGAAACAATTGGTGGCTGGTTCATTGTCTGGCAAGCCACCACACGTAGACGTGGGGAAAGGGTGTTCTTTTGAATGAGCAGGATACACTGGAGTTGTTTAAATATTTGCGAGTATGTTTTGAAGGTAAACAAAGCATAAAGGACCATCGTGAGATCGTTTTGATTGTTTGCACAGAAAAAAAAACCATTCCCGTAATCGTGAATTAAGTTCACGAATGTGAGAACCACGAAGGAATTTATTCATGAGTATGGTGCATTTGCACTATAAACATGAATATATTCCTTCGTGGTTCTCACATTCGTGAATTTAATTCACGATTTCGAGAATTGATTTTTTTCCGTGTGATGGGGATTTAAAGCATTTAAGAGCAACAAGCAAAATATGTTTGTCTAATTCAATTCTTCAAGGAGGAAATCAGAAATTCGATTCTTGACATTTTCTTGGCATGATTTTCTCAAAATTTTAAAGCAGAAATATGCCGTGAAAACAAATAAAAAGTACAAAATATTGTATTTGATTCTGTAACTCAATTGACTAATTTGTATAGCATCATAAAATGAACTTGGTGTCCGGAGGTCTAAAATGGTGAGATAATCCAAGTCTCTTTTTGAACCTAGCTTTTATCCATCCCGGGATTCGAACTGACAACCTTTGGATTGCGAGTCAATTTGCCGACCAGCAACAAACCTTTATCAAAGCAGGTTATAAATATTTGAGGTCGTATCTAAAAAGGACTTTAGTTCAATTTATTCCAAATTGATGAGTCTGTCATATTGACCTAAACGCCGCATCCTGTCACGTAAATCGGCCCAAACGGAACCAGATCGGAAGCGATATCCAGATCAGCAGACGATGCCGTCGCCGATTATCATTACGGTGATTGTTATTGTCATCATTATGATTTTTATTCACAATTTAACCATCCATTGCAATGGTACGCCAACAATCACCAACCAACCACACGAGAAACATCCATATGCGCATCGGAGTGGGAAATTTCCAATTTCTAGTTCCAGACAATTTAAATTTATAGATTTTGTTGCAACACAACACCATTGAGTTGAACGAACGCTGGCAACAACGCCGCTGCGACGAGACGCTGGCAACACTGCTCCGGATTCATATCAAAAGAGTGCATCTCCGGCCAGCCAACTGCAATGACGTCCTTGTGTTGGGTTGGGGTAGGTTGTTGCTATTTTGCATCATCATCACTACCCATAATGCAACCGTTAGTACATATGTAGCATCTACACTGTATGTGTTGCCAGTACACACAAACACACCTTATTTGGAGAAAATGGGAACATCCGGGACGGCCTGCGGCGGGAGTTGTTTTGTAAATGTGGGCAAAAACAGGTTCGCTTTCAGTTTTGTGAAAGAGCGCGAATCAGACCGTGAAAATATGCTTATTTCGGGGTCGTTGTTCTGTTTCAAGTTTTGCGTAATTTAGTTGCAGTTGAAGTGGGGAAAGATCAAGGAAAGATGTCTCGAGGGGATTGCCGTTGATAGAATTATTAACAGATCCTTGCTTCTATTATCTAAACATTCTGATTTCTAGATATTCACCTCGTCAACTACTTGAAAAATGTCAACTTAAAAGTCCTTTAGATATTCTTAAGGTCTTCCTTTCAATTATTTCCAGTGCTTGTAATTGATTTATCGAAGCCAAATGATCATTACGAGGATGTCCTTCAAAGTAGTTACACACTCACACACGCTCGTCCAATCAGCAGTAACACTTTTCCACGTCTACGCCTGTCAATCCAAGCTAAAATCTATAACACCTGTTATCAAACACTCCGAGAAGCCCACCCGGCCCACGCTTTGCCGGAAGATCTGGGACGAACCGCTCCAGAGTATTCCCACTTGTTTCCGCCCAGCTCCGGACTGTCTGTCAGTCTCAGCTGTCACACATCCTTACACGAGTGGAGACTCTACACACTGGAGGGAAGGAGCTTTACGGGCTTCTCTGAATGTTGCACAAGAACTATCTTGTGTGACTGAGGAACCTCTGTCTTCTTGGGGAGAGGTAATGTAGTACAAACCAACTTCTTGACCATACCGTTCAAAGGTGAACTCCAAAGATTTTTTATCATTAAAGGTCACTGAAAGAAAAAAAAATATGATCCAGAAATCATGACTTTTTATTCACGATTTTGTGAACATTTGAATTAACGGTGTTCATGATGCATGACTTTAAGGTTTGTTTCCATGAAATATTTTTGAATTCATGAACACTATTTGATGGAATATTCGTAGAGAATCCATAAATGTTTACTTTTGAAATCTTTATGATAATTTAACGATTTAATAAAAAACCATTCATAATTTCATGAACAAAATTTATGATTTTATGAACAAAATTAATGATTTCATGAACAAAATCCTTAATTCCATTAACAAAATTCATGATTTCATCCACAAAATTCATGATTTCATCCACAAAATTCATGATTTCATGAACAAAATTCACGCGATAGAGGCTCCTCAACTCAGAGACATCACACAAAACGTAACAATAATAGTTTTCCACCTGGAGAACATTGTCTCCGATTCCGAAGTGGAGAAGGAGGACGAACCCAGCGCAGGGAACATGACAGCTGAAATGATAATTTAGAAAGACAATTCTCAGCAGATCTTCTGTGTGTTTCTGCCTCGTACGCTGAAGACGACGACGACGACGACGTTGACGTTCAATAAATTGCAGATAAATGTTGCAACGAGTTGGCAGAGTAGGCGATGTTGGAAACGGCTCAAACTTTACCCGGGTTGACAGATCTCGCCTTTGATGCCTCACTTACGAGGGGTCTTCTCTCTAATTTAAGAGTTTGGCCAACCAGTAGTAGGGAAGATTTTCAAACGGATGAAACAATCATCCAATTAAGCAGCGGTAACACCCCACTTGAGGGTAGACCAGCGTGACGGTTTTTGGCAGGGATTCACCTTGTCGTGTGAGGGGGTCGACAGACTGCTCTGTCCGGAGAAACGAGACTTTGATTCGACTTTAAGTGGCAAATTAGAAACGCACCGAGAGACGTTCATGTGGCATGACTGGGAGGACTATGCAGCATAAATCCGGTGGAGGAGAGTCAAAAATCTCAAAAATGTTTGAATTTTTGAATAATCTGAACATTACAAGATCAAATTACGGCCAACAAACCCATTTAACCCGATCTGCCCACCTTTGAATCGTTATTAAACTGGAGGCATTCAAAGTCAAACGTTCGCGCTGTACTTAGCAACCTATTTATACCGCAGACCTTAAGGTTTCAGCCGTACAAATTGGACAGCTGCTGCAACTGCTACCTACTGCAAAACCAACTCCAGCCTAATCCGCTCGCGTTAGCTCTTAATCGTGTAATTTATAATGTTGCTATTTTGGGAGAAGTGACATCTGCTGGTGGTTGCTTAAGTATATGTGCAAACCAACTGAAGACTCTTTGGGGTTATTCATAATTATGGAGTATGAAAGTGGATGACAGTGACCTTGCACAACTGAAATTTTAAATTTATTTTATAAAAAAAACATGATCTGAAAGTTAAATTTTAAGATGAACTTAACTTAAATCTATTTTTCAGCTGATTACAACCCAAATCGCAGCCTTCTCTTAGTTCAAGTGCCCAAACCATAAATCCACCCAAGCCAGCAGCATTTAATCCCGGGCTCGCACTAATTGAATCCCCCCTCAATTGACACTTGCTCATCCGGATTGTATCGATTACGTCCCCCCTCCCCCTCCCACGTATAATCCTATTGCGAAAATCCTCTTGCACAGATAAAAATTTACAGCACTCCTAATTAAATTCAACCCGTTTCTCAATGGTTCGATGTCGTCGACGTCCATAGACCAGAAGACAAATCCTGGCCCGGCACTGAACCAAGTGCAGAAGATAAATCTTGTTTTTCACGCTCGCTTTGGCAATAAATCTTTGCCTCCCCAAGTGCCCAACTGCGAATCGGAGGCGATGCCCATTGCCCTGTGGGAAGCCCTGTGGTAAGATTTCTTTTATGGGGTGAAGAAGAGTCCTACCGAGGATGGTTCTCTGTCAAATATGCAATAAATATAATTAAGGATTTGATTGGAGATAGTCCAAATAAGCTCATAAAATATAGGAAAAATATTTATTTTTCCTGCCTTAAATTAAAAAGTTTCTCTTATTTCTTTCAAAAAGGGAAGCTTCAGCAATCCTACACGGATAGAAGTTATGTAAGCTAATCCGGTAACTCTATATTGTCGATTATGTTAACAATAAAATCTTTCCAAAATCGTAAACTTTTTTTCAATTTTGAACAACAATGTTGACGATTTTGAAAACATTCACAGCGAAATAGATAAAAAATATTGACGATTTTGGAAACTTTTCATTGTTAACAAAATGGACAAGAATTACCGGATTAGATTACAGGATTTTCTATCCTTGTGGACTTCTAAATACATATTATTTACCTCGGTATCATATTTTAAACACTAAATATTCCAGCATGGGACAGTAAAATTTTTGTCACCGTCATATGGGGTAAATCGGGACGCATGGGGCAATTTTGGAAGGCGGTTTTATTTAGCCATTTGATTGGTTTCGGTTAGAACAAACACAGAAACAAACAAAATTAGGACCTTGTTTCCCAAATTCAAGCATGTTCTGAAAACATTTATCCCTATTCAGACTGTAGTCCCGAGTCATACCAGTTGACAGTATGCTCTCTTTTTATTATTTTTTGATGAATTTAGGGAATGTTTTCACATTGCTTCGGACCAAAAAATGGTTTAAAATAGAGAGATTTTGTTATTAAACAGCTGAGTAAGGCTTTTCTAAGTTTTTCTAGACATTTTTGAATTAGAATTAGTCGGAAACATTTTCGGTACAAAGTGCATTGAACTTAAATCAGGATTCGTGACAAATTAAAAAGTTGAAGCACAAGCAAAAAAATAACCAGATGCTTTCAAAGCATAAAAAATATCCAAATACTTTTTTTAAAATTACACGATCGTTACACCAAAGTTCATTTTCTCAACTCATTTAGTTTAAATTGTCAATATACAATATATAAATACTAGTACAATTTATCACAGAATCTACAACAAATTGTAAAAAGTTTTTTTCAGCACGAGGCGTACATTTTTCCAACGAGGTTTATCGAGTTAGATATCAACGATGAGTGCTTAATAAAATCAAGGTTTGCAACGTATAACTCATTTATAATTTTTTGCAATTTAAGAAAACAACCTTTGAATTGGATTTTTCATCGAAACGTTTGTATCCGCGCTTGAATATATTTTTTTGCTGGCATGATATGTCAAACTCCAAAACAGGATCGAGAGTTTCTTTTCAACACATGTGCTGAAATATGCACTAAGCACTCAAATGGATGCTAAAAAGTATCGTATGCAACTGATTTTATTTTTATTACATTATTTTTTAATTCATAAAAATTTTTCAACTCGAGGACATTAAATACATAGTGTAAATGAATATTTCTGTACAATTCAGCATTTAAGTTTGTTTATTATTTTTTTATATTTTATTTTTATAAGAAGGGCACGTTAATATTTGAAAATCTGTATCTTGGAATGGAAATCATAACTGATCGACATCGTTGCCTAAGTTATAGGTGTAATTGACCTTCAAAAATTTGGAAAAAAAAAATTCAGAAAAATGTTTTTTTTTTCTCAATATTCTATTTTTGCATCTTTGCACTTGAAAAATAAATGGTGCAAAATCTGTTACCAGAGTTATCTCAAAAATAATGATTTAAAAAAATATCAAACATACATAAGTTTAAAATTTCATTAAAAATATCATTCATATTTCACATTAAAAAAAAAATAGTGAAAAAATCATCTCGGTTGTTTGTGGATAAGGTGTACAGATGAACAAGTGTAAGTTATAGACATTTCTTAGTTATAATTTTAGAAAAAAAAACCGTTTTTATGTAGCAAAAGCATCTTTGAAAAATCAGTTTCTAAAAATTGAGGAAAAAAGTTTTTATACTGTGACACCTAATTACTCCTTATTTATCGATTAGCGATATCTCGCAAACAATTGGCTCGATTTGAACTGTTATCAAAATAAACTGTTATGAAGTCATCATTGCTTTGTTAAAAATATTTGTAAATTCATTCACACAAAAATTGAATTTTAACGATGGTTTCAAAGTTGCCATGCTCAACTTTTAAATGCATAAATAACTTTTTGCAATTTCGCTGTGAAACTGTCAACTTTTCCTGTCCTTCTGGAGAAACGAAACGGCATACTTTTCCCTACCAAAAATAACAAAATGGAAAATTAATACCTTTCAACACCAGTGCTGAAAAGTTCAACTTTTCAGCACTGAAATGGGTGCTGAAAAGTTGAACTTTTCAGCACTAGTATCGAAAAGTAAAATTTTTCAATATTTTTTTCTTTTGAACGGTGAGTTTACTTAACACATGAATAATTGACATAAAATTCCATTCAAAAAGCGTTTTTCGGAATTGCAAAAAATGTTGTAAGCAACTCGTTGCAAAACTTGTTTTTTTTTCAGCACTCATCGTATTTATCCAACTCGGTAAACCTCGTTGGATAAATGTACGACTCGTGCTGAAAAAAACTTCTTTTTGCAACTTGTTGAATAAACTACTATTACTTTATGCAGTTTTGCAGTTCAGTACATTTTTGTAAATATTGTTGAGAAAATATTCCAAATCTATATTTGTCAGACAGCTAGTGAAAAGATCAATATCATGTAATTTATTACTCTCTGAGACCCAAATTTTCCTCCAGCCAAGCTTTGATCTAAAAATTCATTAAAAAAAACTATTTTCAAGCCAATGTTGGTTCTTCAAGAAGCTTTGAAAACTTAGTCTTGATGGAAAGGTCTCCTCAACACAATTGTGCATTACAAATAAGGCCGTTGCAAATATTTTTCAATGTTTATGTTGTCCCCCCCCCCCCCTTCAAAATTGATCTGAAAAATCAAAGGGCAAAAATTTTTTTTTCGAAAAAACTTCCAAATTTACTTGAAAACAGAAGTCTAATCAACTGAAAACAATCTAAAATGCTTTTTTCTGCATTGATAATCATGTTTAGCATGTTTGGGCTTGTTTAAAAATGTTTTGAATTTTCATGAAATTCCAAAGTACAGCACGGCAAAAATTTTATTTTACACAAAACAACTGGAAAGGTGTATAATGCATTTTTCATCACTTTTTTTTCATTAAAATCACAGCAAAAAATCCGATGGTAAAATCGCATGCAAAAGCATGCACATCACCTTCGTCAAAATAAACACTTAATATTACACACTGCATGTACATTTTTTGCAAACACAAAAAAAAGTTGCAACCGACGGGATTCAAACCCAGCGCCAACAGTAAGGACTGGTGCCTCAGCCCACTCGGCCATCAGACCGATGAAAAGCTGTAGGGATAAACGCATATATGAGTTTGACATTTCGATCAAGTAGGTTTCCCATACTGATGGGCTACATATTTCAGGGTGTAAAATCACATAAAATTGCATAAAATAATGCAATATTTATTTTACAACCCGGTCTTTTACACGCAGCGGGATTACTACTTTTTTAGCTGTGATGTTAAAACCATGGCTCGTAATTACAATTTTTAAACTCCTCCCCCCCCCCTCGACTTTGGTCAGAGGGACATACACTTCAAAAAATATTTGCAACGGCCTAAATCTTCAATTATTTTGAAAAAGTTTGATTTTACTAGTTTCATGTGACTTTGCTGAAGTTTTACAAAAAAAGTCAGGATTCAACTTTGGAAATATTTTAAATTTATATTTTTTTTATTTATTTGTCTAAATGTCTAAAATCGAAAAAGTGACTGAAAAAATTATGAAAAATAATAAATAGGCAACATATTTTAATTTGAGTTTGAATGCTTAAAACTACAAAAAAAAAATACAAACGAATAAAATCAATGCATATAAAAAACTAAAAATAAATAAAGAAAAACATGAAATCATGTTTCAAGAAAAGTTTTTCGTTAAACAAAAGTTGTTAAAAAATTGGAATTACAAAAAAGTAGCAGATTATTTTCCATTGCAGTTTTTTTGTACATTTTTTGAAGGCAGAGGAAATTCTGGTATGTTTGGAAGGTTAAGCACTCACTCCTTACTACATCCATTCATTTTGTAGAACTTATGATAGAAACTTGCTTACTCACTTCCAGGGTTGTTAAAATATCAAAATATCAGCTCTCAGCAACTACAATTATCCCGCCTGAATATTCATCCCTCAAATACAACTGCTCTTCTCTCCTCATTGAAACTCTCAGCGCCGAACATAGCCGAACACGTTTTCGTGTTTACCCACTCGCGATTGACATTTTCCTTTTCTCTCTCATTCTCGCTTCCACGATCATCCTACCGCAACAGCGTTTAACCACAAAAGCCGCCACAAAACCAATTTTGCAAACGCAGTTTACCGGGACGTCATGCGTGGTCGGCTCCTAATCACCATCTCGCGTTCTCTCATTGCAGTTTTCGGAGAGATTGAGAGACTATGCGGTGAGAGCACATAGTCGAGGAAAAGGGAAGGGAGTGATAGAGAGAGAATGACATCGCTGGGAATCACGAGACACAAGAAGAGATCTCACAAGCTATAGTGACGGCCGCTATACTCTCGGATATTTTTGGTGCAGAGATAATCTATTGATAGCTTTTCCATCACTCTTTTGCAACACTGCTCACTTCCTATTGAGCTATTTATCATTGGATTTCAGTTGAAAACGCGCTGTAATTGAATGCCAAAGTGCTGATATGGCAATATTAGAGGCACGATGTAGTTAGATGCTGTTCCCTTAAAATTTTCTTGTAATTTTGCTAGAGATTTTCGAGATTTTCGAGCTAGGCTGCTCTTATAGATTTTCAAACTTTTGAAGACATTCAGAATCAAATTTTTCAGATATTTGAAAAATTGTTATGGCATCCATGAATAGACGGGTTTTCGAGATTCCCAGAGAACCTGAGTAGTTTTATGCTCCAAAGACGTGGTGTGATCTGCTACGTCGTGGCATCATGGAAAAAGTATTTTCATTACCACACAGCTCTGGCTGCCATTTGCTCAGCTCACCACCAAGTAGAGGTGAGAAAATCATCCAGTGTTACTACTATCCACTCCCTGCTACACCGGTAGATAGTTTCACACCTGAATCTACCCACCACTTCTGTGCTGGGTTGAAAATTTGTGGTTTTTTTCTGCAATCGTGCTGCGGGAAAATCCTACTCCTTGGCTCCCCTCCCCGCAGGGAGGTAATAACAACAAAAATCGCAGTATTCCGTGCACGGCGACAAGGTGCTGAAGAGAGTTATGGATCCGTGATAGTGATCGAATAAAACCGGTGGACATCGATAGCTGGGATTCGTTTTTTCCCCGCTGTGAAGCTCACAGTCAGTCGAACTGTTCAGTATTCATAGCCCGTGGTTATACACAATGTTCCTACCGGCTGCGTGCTTGCCGCCTCTTCTGTGCTGGATGTTGGAGACCACGCCGCCAAGGATCGGTGAAAGTGGACCGTGAGCTTTTTATTGGTGCGGGTCGAACGACGTCACGTAACGGTGGAAGAGTCCGCACTAATCTCTTGCCGAAAGGGCGCTAGGGTTGGCGTAGAGTGGAGTATTTTTTGGGGGTTTTTCAATATATTTGTGTTAAAAAGTTGTTGTATTATTTTGAACTATTTCACTCTCAGTTTTTGTAATTCCTGTAATCTCCTGTAACTTCTCACTAAATTTGACTCACGATATAACTAACTTCTATTTTTTTTTGTCTCATTCCAGGTACGAATATTCATTACATAGAGACAAGGAAAAGGACTTGGAAGACGGAAATTTCTGTTGTTCCACTGTTTTAAGAGGAAACAAGGGATCAAGTGAGTTTCGCTTGGTTTTGGAGGTTTTTGGGAAGGTGTAAGGTCTAGGATTCACTGTAAGCATGCGTTGCTATCAATTAAATGGATTATTTAAAATAAAAATCATAAAATAGTCACCTTTCACTTGTAAAAGTAAATCAAATTTCCAGAGCTACCCCAACCAGCTCTGCTGGTTTTTATTGATTTCTACCCTCACTATCGCAGCCCAAACGTGAAAGTTCGTCCTTAAATGCCATATAAATCTGCCTGCATTCATTTTGCAAATCTTCATCTCTTTCACTTTTAATTTGTCCTGTTTTTTTCCTGCTCTCTCTCTCCATGCAATCTCTGTTCCTCACCGTGATGCAATATTCATCGTCCAAGTATCGGACTAAGCCCCGGTCGTTCCACTTGTTCAGGAATACTATAGACTAGAGGGGTAGAGTTCCGGCAAATTGAGAGAGCACTTCCTATTCCTGTCCAGAGACACTCGGATCGCAATCGGCACACAGCTTTCGATTGTCGAGACACTCGGAAATGAACAATCCGCTTGGAGTTTGGACCAACAAAAAAAAAACAGAAGAATAGACTTGGTACTCGGTTGGAGAGGAAGGTTGAACGCTCCCGATCAATACTATAGGTACTACGTGTGTGCCTTTACGGAATGTTGACTTTTAATCACAACACCAACATCAACCTCTTGAAGATAAATGGGCCGTTCATCGACCGACCAACCGGCGACGGTTGGAAAAACTAGAAAGGGGAGAGGCAAATCTAGGAAAAACCATTAATTAATTATTCCTGGATGGCATCTTACCCGCCAGGCAAATGCTGCTGCTGCTGGTGACGACTTGATGGAAGTTTCCGACAAGTTTAGAAGAGCTTTTCACTTGTCGGTTTTTTTTTCTCTTCCAGTAAGTTTAAGCGAAAGAACAATGGAAGAATGTGGTAAAGAAATTAAACTTTAATTGATTTTCAACCAATACTTGGGAAGAGAGCGAGGTATTATCGTGATTTTCACTTCGTTCGTGAACTTTTTTTGCAGGCTGGTATGGTGGAATAGGGGGAAAAACCACACCGTCGATCAATAGTGTAAGGTTTGTTGTTGGTGGGGTGGAAATGACAGGGAAAATCAGTGCGAGAGAGATGCAAGATGAAGTCTGTGTGGGGAAATTTCAACTCTGGCGTACAGTTGTCGTCGTCAACTGTCGAGATATCGTATTAGAAGGGCGTTAGACGGCACTAAATGTCGGAGGATTTTTCTGCTTGAATTATTTTGTGAAGTCTTTTTTTTGTGGAAAACTTAACGCTTGCAAACTAACTAGCAGAGGTTGGAAACTATTGATTTTGAAGCAATGACTCATGACCCAAATTAATTTGAGATAGTTGTTTTAAATGAGGATCAAACACTATAAACTCAAAACAAAAACATGAAAATTTGTCACAACTTTTGTGAAAATGCTTACGGATTTTTGTGATTTCAGACAACAAGTTTAAAGAAAAAAATCATTTTCTGAGATGAACAATTTCATAGGAATTTTATTCATTTAAAAAAGGTATATTTTAAAGTTTGAATGAAAGAAATATTTCCTTGCTACAATCTTTCTCACAATTTCGGACCTTATATTCAACGAGAAAAAACGACCCATTGGCCCGTGTTAGCGAAATTATTGTTTTCAAGAGGTATTTTACAAGATTTTTAAAAAGAAAATTATGTTTTACAAAGTGGTAGCACAAGTAAAGCACTACACATAAAATAAAAATGGTATTGCGTCGCAAATTAAAACAAAGAGAATATTTATTTTGTCCATTTTAAAAAAAAATCTTACCGTGTACAATGTGTACATAGAGGGTGACGATTCTCGAGATTTTCAATTTCCCGGGAATCGAGAGTTGAACTTGGCAATTTCCTGGGAATTCCCGGGACCCGGTAGTTTTTTTTACTACGCCAACAGTGTCAAAAATTTAAAATGAAAAGTAAAAAAATTGTTTTTTTTTATGAATTCAGTTACTGTTAATTCATACTAAATCTATGAAACGTTTATTTAAGCAGCCTCATAGTTTTGAGGAACTATATAAAACTTTTGATTTTTTTTCTGAATCTGCAAAAACAAAATCTTTTTTTGAGTTTTTTAAGACTCAAAATTGTAGTTCAGAATATTTACGAATTTTAATTCGCACTGAGTGATTTTTCAAAAAGTTCACAAACTTGTTATTAGATTTTTGTAAAGAAAACATTGAATATTCTTTAAAGAAATATTTACAGTTATCAGGAAAACCCAAATGTTCACAAAAAACTAGATTGGATTGCTATAATCAAGAGAAGATATGGAAATTGAACTAAACTTGAAAAAGCTTTTACCTTTTATAAATAATTAAAAAAAATATTTGAAAATAAAACATTTGATTTCATATCTGGGGTGTAACTGCTAAATAATTTTTAAGCTAAATTTTGGGGTCCACCTTTTTTTGGCTTCTCTAAATTATAGTTATTGGAATTTTTGACAAGTTAAAATTTATACTTTCTGAATATGAAGGTTAGAGAAACATTGGTTTATTCGAACATGAACATCGAACATTGGACATTCAATGTTCTAAACAATTTTGAATTTTTCAAATGTTTTTCTGATTAGTTTATAAAATTTTGCTTCGATATTTATAACTTAACTTTTCATAAAATGTATTAAAATTTGAGGTTAATTAAATAAAACGTTCAAAAATTTTATCGAAATTCTTTAAAATTTCTGTTTGGAACCATCCTCTAGGTGGGCTTCGAATTAAAAATTAGGTAAGAAAACATTTTTCAATCAATTTTCGATATTATAAAAAAATTGAAAAAAAACTATTATAATTATAGGTAATATCAAGGTTGGAAGTTTGACTTGTTTTATGAGAATTTTCACGTGTTTTTTAAAATGTAATTTTTTTAGAGATTAACTTTGGCTGTTGATTTTTACTACATTTTCAAATATTTTATGCAAAATTTCTGTATACAGTTTGTTTTTATTGTCTAAGACTGTGCCTATACGCATATTTTTACAGTCTAACGGTGCACATCAACTAGAGCTTTTGCACCCAGATTTTTGTTACATACATTTTGGTATCTTCAAAACAATGAAAACTACGACAACTATCGATATATATTATTCTACAAGCTCTTCCCGACAAACTTCGTCCTGCCCTTGTTTTGTTTCCTGACGGTTCTTGCCTGTTTGCCAATTCAGCCTCCTGTGATCTAAGTTTGAGTTTACGTAACTTCTCCCATACAATACACAGATTTTCCGGAATCGGTTCCAGAGTGGCCAAATTGTAACTTTTTGGCGTAAGAACCTTCCTTGGGCTTATACGAACCCAACGCAACAAAGAGCACCTCGATCCGACGCTCCGTATTGAACTGATTCGCGTTCGAACAAAACCGTCGAAATATTTTATATATATAGATAGAAGAAGATTAATCCCCAAGATACTATTTTCATCAAGGTTTACAAAGAAATTTGTTATTTTTTATAATCAAATTATATCAAGATTGGGTCCGTAAGTAATTAATTTTGTTAATTTTGGAATAAGAAGATAACAGCTTCTGTGGTTGCTGTGTACCCTTGAATAAAAATGGTATCATTCTAGAAAAAGTTACTTAAAAAATAACAAAAAATAGAAAGGCAAATGGTATTGAGAGGAGGTGGTGAAATAAGCCAAATACTATTAGTAACAAACAAAAACTTAACAGGATAAATTCAAATTAAAATACTAAAAATTAAACCATAAAAAAACATACAACAAGAGAAGTAAAATTTTTCGTAGAAAAAAGTTGCATGAAATGACCTCCAAAATAATTGAGCATTAGAGGTTTATCTAACTTTTGAAAGGTCAATCTGTCAATGTTACCCCATTTCACACTTTTAGAATTTTCATACGAAAGCCATTTCTGGTCTGGATGATGTCTGAAGAAATTAAATGAAATATTACAAGTGTTTCAAAATAATTACTACAATTTTTGGCTCATCCCGATAAGTTGCGTTCTCAATTTAAAGCAATTAATGTTTTATTACTGAAAAAATGCAATTATATTCAAGTTAGAGAACTTTATGTTTAATGCATTAGAAGCAACCTCTAACTCCTTCTTCATACAATTTAAACAAATGATTCAATTTCCTAACTTTCATTCCCCTCTGACCTAGCAAATTTAATCTCTCCCGGAACAGTAGCCGTCGAACTGTGAATGCATCTTCCTCCCAAAAATAAGCACAGTCCCACTTTGCACTTGCACTTTGGTTTGACTTTCTCACGTTCCAAAGTGCAGCTCCGAGCTATTCTATTCTACAACTCAATTAGAATGGAAATCTTTGATAAAATTATCACGACCTCGACGGTCGCTCCTCCGGACTGCGACGACACGATGAGTTGCATAAAACATTTCCCCACTTTTTTTTCCCTGACTCATGATCCGGTGGCTACTCTGGCTTTTCTAGCTGCAGCGCTTTCCTTCTTTTTATGACACTCTGACGCTTGGTTCATTCAGCTCATTATCCTCCGGGATGCAACGTGGACCTGCAGACAGTCAGCCAGTGGTACTGACTAAACATTAGACGGGTCGGCGGCGTGCCTTCGTCAGCACTCTTGACTTTTTTTATGCGCTCACAAGTCTCTCTAAATATAATCATCTTTAGTGGATCTTCACCGTTATGCATTCGTTTACTGAACGGCACTGAGAAATCCAGAAAAAGTTTAAATGTTGAAAAAACGTAAAAATTTGATAAAAATGCAATTTTATTTCGATAAAAGTCTACTTTTAAATTAAAATAGTGGGATACATTAAAATGCTAGATTTTTTTTTTGAGTTAACTTAACCAAATTAAGTTTGTCCAAAGAACTCTGCAGACTTCACCGAAAACCAGAAACACCGTGCGAACTGCTGTGTGGGATGAGGTCTTTGCTTTTAATTAATGCGATACCTGGTGGGAACGCAACGACGAATTAGGCAAATTCTTTTGATGATTTCCTCTGGACGCGACACTGCTTCTTTCACGAGTTTCCTCCCCCTCTTTGCGCTTCATCAACTCCATGGGGAACCTGTTGAGGCAGCTCGTCGGCAGCAGCTCTTAATTTGATGAAGGTGTCACGGTTTAAGGAGGAAGAAATTAAGAATTTAAGCGTTTTGGGTGAAGATATTGTTGGGGATCTTGGATTTGCCTAATTGAGGAAGAGAAAAAAATGGTTTACTATAAAAGTTGTTCCTAAATACCACTTAATTTTTAAAAATGCATGCTTTTTTCTTCAAAATAATCCACACAAAACACCATCACTCTTTAAACATCTGCTGGTTCATCCCTACGCGTAAACTCCCTCCAAAACCGCTAATCAAATTCCGGTCCCCTTGAAGATATTAGGCGTGAAATTGTTGAAATTAATACCATCTCATCACTTTTGAAGCAAAGAACCCTTCCGGCGTTAGACAAGAATGGGGGGGGGAGGGGGAGAGCAGAGTAGGAATAGAATGAAGAGGGGTGGAAAATTTCGGGAAAACTTTTCAGCAAACCCTTCTCGCTGGCGGTGTGGTGGTTTGGAGGTTTTGTAATTCCATTAACACGTGGTTTTAAAGCCGACTTGGTTAAATTAATTCCATTAATTGACTACAATTTAATTCAAATTTTACATGAAAAAGTTTCTTGTCATTTGATTTGTTTAGATCTCGTTCAAAATCACTTATATTTTTCTAAAGTTTTACATTTGTGGAAGTACATTCAGTAAAAACCATGCAGCAAACATCCAGACAAGAGTTGCTGAACGCAATTCACTTACCAAGTTCTGTTGATTATAGTCTGTGTTCGTTTGGACTCCCGCCCCCATAACATGTAGGTATATCGAACGTTGTGTGGGGCGAATATGCCAATGGCATCATGCCGAAACACCCGTAAATATCGGGCCAAACGATAAAGTCAATCGAGAGTACTGGCAGTGCACGCTGCACCGAAGCCAGAGCAGGTGCAGTATTGAAACATTTTCCACCCACCACCTTCCAAAACTCTGGGTGTGGAGCTGTTTCAGGGTGCACCACAGCATCGTCATCGACGGCGAATTCGAGAGATATCAAAAAGGTGTTACAGCCCGAGGCAGTGCAGTTTTGCGTTAAGGTTTGGACCGGAGATAAGTGGGACAACTTATTTCGAGATATCAAAAATCATGTTATAAATTTTAGGTATTTAGTTTTTGGTTAAAACCTCTTCATAAATTGTAGTTGTGGATCATACACCAAAATAGTATCGTTATCACCCCCAGACCCATTGCGAATGTCCTCCTGATGACGGTATTACATAGCAAGCTACTGTCAAACTCCAAAACAGTCTTGAAAAGTAATAATTTTCAGTACAAGTCCTGAAAAATTGAGGTATTGAAATAGATGCTGAAAAGTGTTTTTTAAGCTAAGAACAAGATTGTCCGTTCGACGCAGTGGTGAACGCAGAACGCTGTGTCAGTTTGATTTTTCCATCAACTGTCAGTCGAACAATCTGTAGGGGTTGCTTTGTTCAATGGTCGATGACAGGCAGGCTATGATGACAGGCGAAAAATTTTGCATTTGCGTTCAGGCCTGACGGACAATCTTGTTCTTACCTTTAGAACTTTTATTTTTGGCGATGAAAAGAAGCCCGTTTTGTCATTCAAGAATAACAGGAAATTGAAGCAATTTTTCAGCAGATTTTTTTAATTAGCTTTTTTTACAAAAAAAAAAAACAATTTCCTGAATCAATATAATATTTTATATATATATATATATTTTATATAACCTTTATAATTTTTGTATATCTTTTCAAGGAAAAGAAACCAGCAACTTTAAGCCATAAAGAAGCAGGGATACAAGTTTTGCCGCAAAATTATGTTTTTAAATGGTATTTTTTGGGAAAAAATATAAATCTTACTCCTAAATATTGTTTGCATTAGTTTCAAGGTCAGAAATGAAATTTGCTATCAAAAAGTGCTTTACAGAAATTTTTATAAAGTACGCCGTTTCCTATATTCAGCCACTCAAATTTTGATATTAAGAAAAAAAGTTTTTTGGATTAAAAAAAAAGATTCCATGTCTTAACATAAAACTTCCTGTAAACTGGTCCAAGAAATATGATAGTTGTACCTCTGTTTGAAACAGGAAAATTGATTTTTGTCTCACTCAAAAAATCAATATTAACCCCTTTTGAAATTTCCGGATTACAATTTTCTAAAAATATTATTTCCAAAAAAAAAACAAAAACTTTTAAAAATATTTGCAACGGCCTTAAAATTATCAAAAAAAATCTCTAGTTCTTTTTGATTGCAAAATTGATTTAACATTAAAACCTGACGCCAAAAAAGTAAGTGAGAGTTTTTGTCCATAAATAATTTTTATTCTGTAAAATAATAACTTGGCGGCACATTTTTAATATCAATACATCATTATGATTCAAAAGTTAAGGATTTTGCCCCTGCTTATTTGCTTATTTTGTGGAAAAAATTGTAATAAAAAGTTATTTTAAAAATCGGCAATTTTCAGAGATCAGAAAATTCTTCAAAAAAACAGACTTATCGAATACTCCTGTACTGCCCATGATCACATAAATGTCCCATACGCATTTTCATCAATTTTGAGTTATTAATGCAGTTTGGATCAAAATCGCGAGCTCTTTCAGAAAAGCATATAACATCCAGTACTTTGTTCCAAAAATCAGGAGGAAATCCAGTTTTTTCGCGAAAACTTAACACGTAGCCTTATGTTTGGGACAAACTTGTTTTGCGTTTTTCACAGCTTGCTGTTTTTGCATATGGGACATTTATGCGAACATGGGCAGCGTACCATTTTTGCATAAACAGATGCCAATTTTTTATGGGCGAACCAATGTGTCTTCGGCAAAGTTGTAGGTATTGTTGAGGAATATTCAATTAAGAAAAGGTACACGGAAAAAAATTGCCGATTTTTTATTAATCTTAATTTCCCAACATACCAATTTTTTATTTTCCAGATTTTTTTTATATGTTTAAGAGGGCAAAAAACAACAACTTTTGAGCCATAGAGAAATGTGGTCAAAAATTCTGTCGCCGAGTCATAATTTTTTGGAAAAATAGTGATTTTTGAAAAAAAAAATAAAATTGATTCACCTATTTTTTAAAGTAAAATTGAATAAGCAATCAAAAAGTACTTTACAGATTTTTTGATAAAGGGCTCCCTTTTCAAGATATAGCCACCGAAAGATTGATTTTAGTGAAATATTTGCAGTTTTTAATTTTTAAAGATAGTGACCATGAGTGACCATTTCTGATTTTTTTTTAAGTTAAAAAAATTTACTATAAAATTGTATAAAAGACCTTGAAGATTGGACCTCTAGTTGCTGAAATACAGCGCTGCAGCGGCTTAATGAAATAGAAACAGGAAAATTAATGTTATCTAAGCCTCACCCAAATAACCCAAATGATGGGTCTAATGTCGATATCTCAGCAACTAATGGTCCGATTTTCAATGTTAAAATATGAAACATTCGTGAAATTTTCCGATCTTTTCAAAAAATCATAAAAATTCGGCGGAAGAATTTTTGACCATACTTCTCTATGGCTCAAAAGTTGTGGGGTTTTGTCCCCTAAAACATATAAAAAAATCTCGAAAATCGAAAAATACACGCTTAGATTATTTTTACCGAATTCGTTAGTTGAAAATCGGTAAAGTTTAGTTCGGTTAACCATCTGTCAAAATGAACAAAATTTTAACGGATTTCGGTTGTACGATGAAGAATAATGAACTTAATTACCGAATTTCACTAAGTTTTTACCGAATGTTCCGACAACACTGCCACCAAGTCGACATAGGTCGCGAAGACACGGCAGGGTCACGGTACACGCAGCGCTACACAACACAACACAAATATAAACATAAACAAATTATAGTAAAGAAGAATGAAGAGAGGAGGAAGTAAACAGGAGTAAAAGTAGGGACGAGGACAAACAGAAAACGCGTTGAACGAAGAAGTTGGAGGTTTCCACGAGCAGGAGAGTGTTTAGTGATTGTGGCTAACGAAGGACAGTTTTAGTGCACAACAGTTAGAACGGGGCATGCAGACGTGTTCACGAGTTGGTTAGACGATCACAATAAATCCAGGTGAGACGTAAACAAACACTCCAGCGAAGGGGAACAGATTAAAACTCCTAAATCTACTAGTACGGACTTCGAAACGGGTCGGCCAGGACAAGACAGTTCGGACAGGACGGATTGAACAGTACAGTACAGTGGAGAACAGGTAACACGTAATTTACTACCAAAGTGAACAATGACAATTAACACTCATTGAAACACAGAACCGCGCGACAGGCAACATAAACTAAAAGCGCCCGGCAAAGAGGTGCAGTCGTCACCGCTGGGGTAATTTGTGAGTTGTTACACAGATTAAAACTTAGAACTATTTGTAAATAAATATTAAAATTATCGATAGGTTGCCAGTGTCGAAGGCGGAGCGAGAAGGTTTCGGTACAAAACGGTACAAAAACAAACCAATCAATGTAAGACAATTTTCAAACAAAAACAAAACAACGAACTAAAATTGAATTCTAAAATATAATTACAGTTTGATCTGCATTAGCTGATACAAAATCTGGTTTTATTTGCCACCGTCCGAACAAAATCAAAATTGATTGATCGGATTTGATCGGTTTTGGAAATGGTTGCTCGATTGAAAGAGATCAAGTGCATGTTCTGCAGAAAGGCAGACAAGCACGACCACGGTTGGGAGGAGTGCTCGAAGTGTGGTGCGTGGGCTCACACGAAGTGCGCGAGTGTGGATGAAGAGTCGGAAGAAGAATGGATCTGTCCGAAGTGCGCTGATTCCGACATTCTGCTGAAAGTTCCGGGTAAGGTGACGAAGAAGTCCGGCGCCAACAGCGACTCGGGAACCGTCCCAGGCGCGGGTTCCAGTGCAGTCCCAACTGAAGAGGAGTTGGCTGAGGAACAGCGGGTCGAGCGGGAGGCTTTCGCGAAGCAGATGGAGCTGCGCAAGAAGCGTCTGGCCGAAAAGTTGGCCTGGAGCGAGCAGAGAATGAAGGAGGAGGCGGAGATGCAGGCGCTGGAGATGAAGACTCAGCGCGAGATCGAGAAGAAGCAGCTGGCGCACGACCAGAAGCTGCTCGAGCGTCAGTTGGCTGCGGAGAAGGAGTTTTTGAAGAAGAAGGCGACGGTGAAGAAGCAGATTGAAGCCAGCAAGGCCAAGGTTAACGCGCTGAAGGCCGAAGAATCCTCGAAGAAGAAGGTGACTGACTGGCTGAAGAGCGGCGAGAAACCTGGAAGCGGAAAGACGCCGAAACCGAAGCCGGAAGTCACCCCAGAGAGTAGCAGCGATAGTCACGATAGTGAGTCGGACGGGGAAAAGAGCGTTTCCGGAAAAGGAAGCGTTAAGCCTACCTCGAAGAAGAATGGCGGGTCGGTTTACAGCGCCGCGCGTATCACGCGAGAGCAAATGGCTGCTCGGAAGGTGTTGGGGCATGCTCTGCCGAAGTTCAGGGGCGAACCCGAAGTCTGGCCGCTATTCATAAGCTGTTTTGAACAAACTACGGCCGCGTGTGGCTTCTCCAACCTCGAAAATCTCTCGCGACTGGTGGAAGCACTAGAAGGCGAAGCATTGGAGAACGTGAGGGGCAGTCTGGTTTTCCCGAGTGCAGTGCCGGACATAATCCAGGATCTCCGGGACATGTTCGGGAGACCTGAGAAGCTGCTGAAAGCGCTGTTGGTGAAGGTGAAGCAGGCGCCGGCGCCGCGAGCTGATCGTCTGGGGACTTTCATAAGCTTTGGGATGGTGGTTAAGCAGCTGTGCGACCACCTCGAGGCGGCAAATCTGCACGACCACCTGAACAATCCGATGATTGTGCAGGAACTGGTCGAGAAGCTGCCACCGAGCTACCAGATGGACTGGGTCAGGTTTAAACGGGGCAGGAAGGAAAGTCCGCTTCGCAGGTTCACCAATTTCATGAAGGAGATCGTGAACGATGCTGCAGAGGTGGCGGAGTTCTCGTCGCTGAACTTAAGCGACCAGAGCAAGATGGGAAGCGGAAGGGCGCACAACAAAGAGTTCGTACACGTCCACGAATCGGAGCAGAAGAGGGTCGAAGCAGCGCGCGCAGAAAAGCCCAGCAAACCATGCTGGATCTGCAAGCGGACGGATCACTTTATGCGTTCCTGTGAGCAGTTCAAGCGGATGAACGTAGCGCAACGTTTGAGAGAAGTTGGCAAGCTGAATCTGTGCAACCGGTGCCTGAACAAGCATGGATCCAGTCCGTGCAACTCGAGGGTCAGGTGCACGGTCCCTAACTGTGTTGGGAACCATCATCCTCTTTTGCACCGCGCGGAAGAGTCGGTGCAGCTGCAAAAGGCGGAGAGCACGGGTCGTTCAGTGATCTTCCGCATGATGCCCGTGACGTTGTACGCAGGGAAAAGGCAGTTCGACACGGTAGCTTTTCTGGACGAAGGATCGTCGGCGACGCTGATGGACGACGCGGTGGCCAAGCAGTTAAAGGCGGAGGGTGTTTCGGAGCCGCTGATCGTCACCTGGACCGGAAATATCAACCGGATTGAGGACGGCTCGCGCAAGGTGGACTTGATGCTGTCGGCCAGGGGCTCGACGGAGAAGTTTCCGCTGATGAACACGCGAACCGTGGGGAAGTTGCTACTTCCGGAGCAGAACGTGAACTACGGAGAGGTAGTTAAGAAGTATTCGCACTTGTCCGGTGTGCCGCTGCAAGATCTCCCGTCAGGTGTTCCAACGATACTGATCGGTCTGGACAACCTTCACCTTTTCGCGCCGTTGGAGTCGAGGATCGGCAAGTCCTGTGAGCCGATAGCCGTACGATCAAAGGTCGGGTGGACGGTGTACGGTGCGGAGAAGCGAAGAGCGAGCACGCACGCTTTCCTGAATCTACACTCGGTCGCGCCTGTGACCAACCAGCAGCTACACGACATGCTGAAGGAGCAGTACATGCTCGATGACCAGGCGCCATCTGCGTTTCCGATTCCAGAACCAGTGGAAGAGAAGCGAGCGCGAGAGATCCTGCTAGCGACGACGAAGCGAGTAGGCGAACGCTTCGAGACCGGTTTGCTGTGGCGTGAGGACGAAAGAAAATTTCCCGACAGCTACCCGATGGCCGTTCGGCGGATGAAAGCGCTCGACAGAAAGTTGGAGAAGAATCCCGAGCTGAGGGAAAACGTTTGCCAGCAGATCGAGGACTATCAAACCAAGGGGTACGCGCACAAGATCACCGATGCAGAGCTGTCGGAGACGCCAAACGAGGCCGCGTGGTATCTACCGTTAAACGTTGTGGTGAATCCTCGCAAGAAGAAAGTGCGCTTGGTCTGGGACGCTGCGGCGACGGTCAACGGCACATCCCTAAACACAGAGTTGCTGAAGGGTCCGGACATGCTGGTTCCGTTGCTCCGCGTGATCAACCACTTCCGAGAGCGGCCGATCGCCATTGGAGGCGACATCCAGGAAATGTACCACCAGATACGGATCAGGCCGGAGGACAAGCAGGCGCAGCGCTTCTTGTTCCGGACGAGTGCGACCGAGAAGCCGGGAATCTACGTTATGGACGTGGCCACTTTCGGCGCGACGTCGTCGCCGTGCTCGGCGCAGTTCGTCAAGAACTTGAACGCAGATCAGTTCGCAGAGAAGTTTCCGGAAGCCGCAGCAGCGATCATAAAGCGTCACTACGTGGACGACTACTACGACAGCGTAGACACCGTGGAGCAGGCAGTTCAGCGAGCCAAGGAGGTGAAGGAGGTACACTCGCGGGGTGGATTCAACATCAGGAACTGGGTGTCCAATTCCGCCGCGGTCCTGAAAGCGTTGGGAGAGAAAAGCGTTGACTTCACGGTCGATTTCAACCGGGACAAGGGACCGGAGTACGAACGCGTGCTGGGAATCGTCTGGGATCCTGTGGAAGACGTTTTCAGCTTCACAACGATGACGAAGTCGGAGTACGCGGAGGTGCTGAGCGGGGAAACGCGTCCAACGAAGCGAATCGTGCTCAGCATAGTGATGTCGCAGTTCGATCCGGCCGGATTTCTTGGACCAGTGACGATTCGAGGAAAGATGCTGATCCAGGACCTGTGGCGCACGGGATGCCAATGGGACGAGTTCATTGACGAGCTTTCTTTCAAGATGTGGCTGCGTTGGACGAGTATATTGTTGGATGCTCAGACGTTTAGGCTGCCCCGTAGCTACTTCGGGAACGCGCGATCGGATGAGATCAAAGAAATCCAGCTACACATCTTCGCAGATGCTGGAGAGAAGGCGTACGGTTGCGTTGGATATTTTCGCGCGATAGTGCGTGGTGAGGTGGAGTGTGCCTTCGTTATGAGTCGCTCGAAGGTGGCACCGCTGCAGTTGACCGCCGTTCCGCGCTTGGAGTTGAACGGATCAGGCCTAGCCGCCCGGATGTCGCAGACAATTCACGAGAACCACAACTTCACAATCACCAAAACGTTCTTCTGGATCGACTCGGCGGTTGTGCTGTCATGGATCCGGTCCGATCAGCGCCGGTACAAGCAGTACGTCGGGTTTCGGATTGGAGAGATCCTCAGTCTGACGAACATCGACGACTGGAACTTTGTGTCGACCCGGATCAACATCGCAGACATCCTCACGAAGTGGAGCACCGATCTCGACTTGAGCCCGAGCAGTCCCTGGGTACGCTGTCCCAGATTCGTGTACGACGATCAGAAGGACTGGCCGAAGAAAGCGCTTCCACCTCCGAACACAACTGTTGAGCTGCGGATTCATTTGCTCTTGCACGACGTGCAAGTCGTGGAGTCACTCGTGGATGTCAGCCGGTTCTCGAGATGGACTGTCCTGGTCAGAACGATGGCAACTGTTTGCCGGTTCGTGTCAAATCTCAAGCGCAAGGTGAAAGGACTGCCGGTGGAGAAGCTCCAAGCGACCAGGAACCAGGAGAAGCTCTTAGGGTCGACGGCGGGTTCGTCAGTACGAGTTCCACTGCAACAGAACGAGCACGAACGAGCGGAGCAGTACCTGATGAGAATGGCACAAACGGAAGATTACATTGACGAGATGAAGGTGCTCACGAGAAACAAGAATCGCCCGACAAACCAGTGGATCGCGCTGGAGAAGTCGAGCCCCCTGTACCAGCTCACACCGTTGGTCGACGAGAACGGACTGATCCGGATGGAAGGACGGCTGGAGCAAGCCGAGTTTCTCCCGTTCGACATGCGCTTCCCGGTGATACTGCCAAAGAACAACCGAATTACCGAGCTGATTGTACAAGACTACCACGAGCGGTGCGGACACGGATATCGGCAGTCGGTCAAGAACAAGCTGAGGCAACTGTACTACATCCCGAAGGTAGACGCGGTTGTTCGGCGAATCGAGTCGGCGTGTGTGTGGTGCGAAGCTCACCGCAAACGTCCGACAATCCCCAGGATGGCATCGCTCCCGGTCCAACGTCTCACGCCGTACCTTCGTCCGTTCAGCTACGTCGGCGTCGACTATTTGGGACCGTTCGATGTGAGCGTCGGACGCCGCTCGGAGAAGCGGTGGATTGCACTATTCACCTGTATGGCAACGCGCGCAGTGCATCTGGAGGTGGCGAACGGACTCACAACCCAATCGTGCTTGATGGCGATTCACCGATTTATCGGCCGGCGAGGCTGGCCCATTGAGTTTCTTTCAGATAACGGGACCAACTTCCAAGGGGCGAGCAAGGAGCTGATGAAGGACGTCCGAGACATCAGCGAACACTGCGCGGACCAGCTGACCAACGCACGGACGAAGTGGTCGTTCAACCCTCCCCTGGCACCTCACATGGGCGGTGTCTGGGAGCGACTCGTACGATCGGTCAAGGAGGCACTCACGGCGCTGGACGACGGTCGGCGGCTCACGGACGAGATCCTACAGACGGCCATCGTTGAAGCGGAGGACATGATCAACTCCCGTCCGCTTACGTACGTGTCGCAGCAGTCGGACGAAGCCGAGGCGATCACCCCTAACCACTTCCTGCGAGGCGCCTCACCAAACCAACCGGGCGGGGCTCTTCCGTCGCCAAATCCGGCGGTGGCACTACGAGACACGTACCAACGATCCCAGCAGCTGGCCAGCGTGATGTGGGAACGGTGGATCAACGAGTACCTGCCAACGCTGAATCGGCGGACCAAGTGGTTCGGCGAGTCGAGGCCGCTGGAGAGCGGAGACCTGGTCTACATCGTCGAAGGCAACAACCGGAAAAGCTGGATTCGGGGCATCGTGGAGGAACCGATCGTGGGCAAGGACGGCCGAGTACGCCAGGCGTGGGTGCGCACCAACAGCGGCAGGTACAAGCGAGCGGTGGCGAAGCTGGCAGTGTTGGAGGTACGAGAAGGTAACCCTCAACCGGAAGCGGACTCCCGGACCGGGTTACGGGCCGGGGAATGTTCCGACAACACTGCCACCAAGTCGACATAGGTCGCGAAGACACGGCAGGGTCACGGTACACGCAGCGCTACACAACACAACACAAATATAAACATAAACAAATTATAGTAAAGAAGAATGAAGAGAGGAGGAAGTAAACAGGAGTAAAAGTAGGGACGAGGACAAACAGAAAACGCGTTGAACGAAGAAGTTGGAGGTTTCCACGAGCAGGAGAGTGTTTAGTGATTGTGGCTAACGAAGGACAGTTTTAGTGCACAACAGTTAGAACGGGGCATGCAGACGTGTTCACGAGTTGGTTAGACGATCACAATAAATCCAGGTGAGACGTAAACAAACACTCCAGCGAAGGGGAACAGATTAAAAACTCCTAAATCTACTAGTACGGACTTCGAAACGGGTCGGCCAGGACAAGACAGTTCGGACAGGACGGATTGAACAGTACAGTACAGTGGAGAACAGGTAACACGTAATTTACTACCAAAGTGAACAATGACAATTAACACTCATTGAAACACAGAACCGCGCGACAGGCAACATAAACTAAAAGCGCCCGGCAAAGAGGTGCAGTCGTCACCGCTGGGGTAATTTGTGAGTTGTTACACAGATTAAAACTTAGAACTATTTGTAAATAAATATTAAAATTATCGATAGGTTGCCAGTGTCGAAGGCGGAGCGAGAAGGTTTCGGTACAAAACGGTACAAAAACAAACCAATCAATGTAAGACAATTTTCAAACAAAAACAAAACAACGAACTAAAATTGAATTCTAAAATATAATTACAGTTTGATCTGCATTAGCTGATACAAAATCTGGTTTTATTTGCCACCGTCCGAACACCGAATTTACCGTTTTTACCGAATTTGTTCAGCAGTTGAAAATTCGGTTAACTTTATCGAATTCGGTAGAAAAATCTAAGTGTGTAAGTATTTTGCGAAATAAAGTTTTTGTGAAAAAATCGCCAATTTTTTTTAAACCTATTTTTTGCTGAATATACCTCAACAATACCTAAATCTTTACCGGAGATATCAAATTGATCTGAAAATTTATTCAAAAGCTACAGATTTTCGAATATTTAAAACTATCGAAATCAGCCGATTTCGTAGAAAATTTCTCGTAAAAAAAATACACTAACCGGTCGGTTCCGTACAGAATCACTAAAAAATATGTTGAAAGAATTTGATTAAGAAAAAATATTTTAAATAAAAAAAAAACATTGCTTATTTTATATTTTTAATAATCGCAATAAAATTTAGTACTTACCTAGTATTTTTTTTATTCTGGTTGCGTTCCAATTTTATGAAACTCAAACCTTAAACACTCTGAAATTCGCAACCCATATCCCAGCCATAACATCGAACGAATCGAACTCCCGTAGTCTCGCCACCGTCGCGTCGCCGGTTAGTATGTACTACTACTAGCTACAGTACAGTACAGTGTGTTACTGTTTGGGATATTGGTTCGCCTCACCTTCCCATCTCTCAGCTTGCCATTTTCATTGTGGAAAACCCCTTTCCAGGCGTTCTGGGTGTTCGTTGTCTGTTTGTTTACAGTCTACCGTGGTGTCGTAAATGGGTGAACATTTGGGGGCTGGTTGGTTGGTCTGGTTTGGGTGGTGGTATTTTCATTGCATATTTCGAGTGTGTAAAATGATTTTAATTGAATTGATTTACGATTGATGAAAGTGAGATTCAATGTTTCGGGGGGCTTGTGCACTTGCCGGTGTCAGTATGTACCGTGCAATCCAGGAGGTGGATGTCAACGCCGAGTTCCCGTGGACCACTCAAGTGCTGTTAAATTTTATGATCGAGCCAAGAGCGAAGGTAATAAAGTTTACGCACCCACGCAGGATGACAATAATTTTATTATGAGGCGAACGCTGCGTTGTTGCCTCTCTGTTAGTTGGTCAGGTGAAGAGTAATTGAGTGGTTTAATGATACGTTAAATGATTGAGGCGTAATAAATTGGTTTGCGGTTGCTGCCCAAAATAATGTCACCTGGAGGAGGCTCTCGGGTAGTTTTGAGCACTAAACTGTGATATTTTGGCAAACGATAGGAAAGTTGGTTAGTGCAAATGAGGTTACCAAATGGAAATGGACTCTACTGCCTGCAAACAAGCTTATGTGTTTGGCTGTCCCATCTTTTGATTTTTTTAAAGTGGTTGCGGTTTTGGATTTATGATTTATTTTTGTAATGTCTTAAATCAAAAGAGAAAACTAACATTAAATATTGTTACTTAATCCACCTTAAGGTGGTTGGTGCCTTCCTCGCATTTATGTTGTATTTTAGGTTGTATTTACAAATTAATTTAAGAGTTTTTTTTTATTTTTTTTTCATTTTTTTTATAATTATTGATTTAACTTGAACAGCAATTTTCAATTTTTTTTTACCAACTCTCCAAAACAAATGAGAAATATATCTATCTATATATATAAAAAATTTCGACGGTTTTGTTCGAACGCGAATCAGTTCAATACGGAGCGTCGGATCGGAGCGATCTTTGCTGCATTGGGTTCGTATAAGCCCGAGGAAGGTTTTTACGCTAATAAGTTGACACTTTGGCCACTCTGAGACCGATTCCGGAACACATGCCGTTTGTATGGGAAAAGTTACGTAAAATCAAATTTTGATCACAGGAGGCTGAATTAGCAAACAAGCAAGAAACGTCAGGAAACCAAAAAAGGGCAGGATGAAGTTTGCCGGGTAAGGCTTGTATATATATAAAAAATTTCGACGGTTTTGTTCGAACGCGAATCAGTTCAATACGGAGCATCGGATCGAGGTGCTTTTTGTTGCGTTGGGTTCGTATAAGCCCAAGGAAGGTTCTTACGCTAACTAATTGACACCTTGGCCACTCTGGCACCGATTCTGGTGCATCGGCAAATTGTATGGAAAAAGTTACGTAAAATCAAAATTTTGATCACAGGAGGCTGAAGCTAAAAACGTCAACAGACGAAGGCAGAACGAAGTTTGTCGGGTTAGGCTTGTGAGTTATAAAAAAAATTAAAAAGTTCGTGTAAATCTTTGTCGAGACAAAATGATGCAGCAACATAATCAATACAGATTTTTTTCCAGAAGAGACGCAGACACTGCTTAAGCAATGTGGCAACCGGGCGATACGCATGCAAGGGGGTGTGGCTGCCAATCCCCCGCGTGGACCAAAATCCCTACGCATGCTGCGCGACTCGCGCGTAAGCAAAGATCCGGCCTTTGAGGTTATGCAAAATCACCCTTTTTGCAGCTACAAAAACTTTTTCTTGGCATAACTTTAAAAGTACTTCATTAAACAGAATAAAACTTAATAGGGTCTTAGGGGACCCCAAACCGAACAGAATAAGGCGGATCCGGCCAAAATCGGTTCAGCCAGTTCTGAGATAATCGTGTGGAAAAAAAAATCATGTCTACACATCCCCACAGACATTTGTTCAGAATTTGATTCTGAGTCGATAGGTATACGTGAAGGTATATCTAGGAGTCGTATTTAAGAAGTTCATTTTTCGAGTGATTTTATAGCCTTGCCTCAGTGAGGTGAGGAAGGCAAAAAGTGAGGCAATAAATATAAATTCATGTTAACACCAAAGCGAGCCTTGTCTCACGTCTGAGTAAATTAGTATGGACAAAAATAAGATCCGTGTTACATTTTCTAGAAACAATTTGTATTCGCACAGAAAATTGTGGAAGAAAAGTATTCACCGTATTCGAATTATTTCGAAAAATCCCAAATACAGTTGAGCAATACGGCTAAGATGTACTATCACGAAAATTTGTGCAAAAAGTACAACGGATCAATCTGAACTAGGAAAGTTGGTTAATGCAAATGTGGAAATTTTAAACGAAAAAGAATCGTGACATCACCGTTAAATTTAACTTTAAAGCTTTAAATTGAAAAATCTCATAAATGTGCCGTGTATTTTTCTTTCAGTGTATTTATTTTTTTCCAAAAAGCCCTTCTAATTTTCTACAAATTTGACCAATTTTTGATACGATGCAACGGCTTTGAGTTACAATAATTTTTAAATTACAAAATACAAAAATATTTAAATAACTTACGCCCTTGTCAAATGTCATTTTTGAGTACAATTGGCTCAATAAACACAACAATGGCTTAAATAGTCCTAGGATTACATGTCTGAAAAGTTTCATTGAAATCGGAGAGGGTCGGGTACAAATAAACCAGAAAAATTCCTGATTTGAGCTGGAATTGCACTATTTAGAAATGTAGTGTTCAGGGAATCTGGTGCAAATCAGTTGAGTTTAGAAAGGTGTTTAGGAACAGAGTTAATTTTTTTTCAACATCATTTTTGGTATTTGGTTTATCATAAGTGAATCACAATTCTTAGAAAATTAAAAAAAATATTAACTAAGGAAATCTAGAGACATTTTTTAAAGCTTTTTGTCAATGATTTCGTTATCCGTTGAAACTCATTTATTTAAATATATTTCAAAAACATGATTAATTATATTAAAACAAATTATTTCTATTGCAAAGCTTATATTTATTTATGTTTTAGGTATTAGATTTTTTTAAGAAGCTTATATATGTAAAATTTGTTTAGTACTTTATTGATTGCCAATTTTAAAAGGCAATTTAAAAAATATATTTTGGTTGTAAAAAAGTTTAAATATTTTTTTTTGCGGATTTGGCAGAATGCTTACTAATATTTAAATTTCAGGTTTAATCATCTTTTCATGCAGTTAGCACTTTATCTTATAACTAAATAATTTAATTCTGACGTTATTTTTAAATCAATTATTGGTTTTACAATCAATTCTTTTAAATTTTTATAAATTTTCTGAATTTGAATCAATATTTTTATTGTTTTAAAAAAAAAGTTATACGGCATTGAAAATTATGTTAAAATGTTTGATCTTTGTAGCAGCTTACCATGAGTAATTAAAAAAAATCAATGTTTTCCAATGTTTTAGATCAGAAAAAGTGGACAAAATGTAACCAAATAAAGCAGTTGAGTTATTAACCGCAAAAAATAGAAATGGATTTTATCGATTTTTGACAGCAAAAATTGTACGTAAATATTCGAAAATCTGTAACATTCGAAGAAATTTTCTGATCGATTTGGTGTTCTGGGAAAAGTTGTTGGTATTGATAAGGATTATTCTGAAAAAATAGGTACTAGGTAGGACCATTAGTTTCTTTTATATTGGCATTAGAAAATGTGGGAGTTTTTGGTTGAGTCTTAACGTGTTTTTTTTTTTCCAAAAAACCATAATTCGGCGGTGAAGTTGTTGTCCATACTTCTCTATAGCTCTTAACTTGCAGTTTATTGTCACCTTAAAATACTTAAAAAAATTAAAAATAAGGATCCAGGGATTTTTCCGTGAAAAAAAATTAGTTTAAAAATCGTAAAAAAAAGTGAACCTATTATTTCTGAATAATTCTTACTTTGCCGAAGAAGGCAAAAATTAAAAAGAAACTTCAATCAATGGGTTCTTACGTTCATTACTTATCAAATATATCTTATTTTCAAAATAAATAAAAAAGGCTCTCTAGAAAGCCTTTTTTGGGATCGTTTAAAACAAACTATAAATGAACTAAAAATAGTACAAATGAAAAAAAAATTAAAGGAAATTTCTTTTTATATCATCCAAACACGAAAAAATACGTTAAAAAAACACTTAAAGTGCCAACCTAATTCCCTCGCAATTGTAGCAACTTTCCTCACTCAACAAACCTGCCCAACTGCACCAGACGCTGAGTATGTAATAATTTATAATCGCAAATATAAAATTCCACTAGATTCACCACCATCACGTCACACCATCAAGGTGATGTGGCCCAGGCTCGGTGGAAATTCATTTTCCGGCTGCTGCTGCTGATGCTGCCAGCAAGTCAAGTGAGGATGCTCTTTGCGCTGACAGCATTCTCCCCCCCTCCCACTTCTTCATCAGTCCAAAATGTGAGGAATGAATGTTTGGTTAGTGAGGGGAGGTGAAAGTGAGTGGGGGAAGGGATAGGGAATTTAAATTTAAATTTTTGTTGCCTAATTTTAGCCTCGACTCTATCACCTTTTTTCTCATGCCATTTGGGAGTGGAAAAATAAATACACACCTGAGAGGGGGGGCTTGTTATTTCTCAGTGGAAAGCCAGCACTATTTCTTCTTCCTTAACCAAATTTTAAAATGAAGGGGAGTGAGCTCAGATTTATTTGGGATGAAATGGCATTTTTTGAGGGGATTTTTTTTTCTTCTGGAGGGGGTTACCTGAGAAGAAAAGTGTGTCGAATTCAGTGAGCGAGGGAAAAGAAGGAAATACAAAAGAATTTTCTTACGTGAGGAAAACTGAAGCTGTCATAATTCATGAAAATTAAGTTAGGAAAGAAGGCGCGAAAGAAGATTAAAATTGTTGTTTGTGGTGTTTTGATATTCTTAGATGGAAGATGCTTAAACAAACAGGAGCACCTGCGTGGTTCGAGATTTATTAGATTATCTTTTTTCAGGTGGATAAAACCAGAGATGTTATGCAGGTTTTTTTCACATTCAATCAAAATCTTATTAATTAAAATTTAGTTTTTTTTACAAACGATTAAAACGTTTCACTTTTTTCTGTGAATTTGGTTTTTGTTACATTAAATATAACATTTAATATAGAAATTGCATGTTTCTACACCCACCCAAATCTCACTTTAAACTGTCTATCTAGATATTTATAAATCACCAAGCAAAAATAGTCACCCTTCGATCTACTCCCGGTGTCAATTCCCATGCCAACCGAGTGAGTAACGAGTTGGTGAAAGTCAACAAAATTGGACAGCTTTTCCCCTTTTCGTCGTCGATGCCCCTCCCGTTGATGGATGCGAACCTGTCGATCGGTCGCGTTTAATTACTTGAAAATGTCCGGTGCAAAGTGGCAAAAACCAGTTGCTGTGTCGGGTTGGTGTTTTTGCCTCTGTCTGGTAGAAGTTTATAAATTGACACAAATTCAAACCTGTTGATTTGGATTGAACTATCAAGTTTATTTTTAATTGGTTTTTAAGGAAAAATTATTCATTCGAAGTTAATTTTTATGCACTCAGAGTACAAGATTAATGTTCGGATCATTTTGAAACTAAGCTAGCAATTAACCTTAAAGGCGTCGAACATTTTTCGTTAATTGCGTTTAAATTTATCGATAATCATAAAATAAAATGTAAATTTTGTCCCTCCCCCAGACTGGTGCAAAAGATGAAAACACTGCGGCGCTTTTTTTTAACGAGTTGTTAATGGGGCATACACTTTGGATGGAGAGTAATAATTTGCGTGATTTATTTGCCGACTGTTAAACGACTCATTTATCGATTTCCACATTAACGTGGACTGCTTTTTTTTTTTTTTTTTTCAAGCAAAAATTATAATGAACAGAAAATGTTCTCTGAACACCGTAATTTTTTTTTTTTTTCAAAGCATGATTTATACAACAAAAAACGACTTGAATAAATATATTAAATTATTTTCTCTAACTTATCTTTGAATTACATATTATATAATTAAAATTAGGATAAAAATGCGATAAATACTTTTTACATTTCTTCCAAACTTACACTTTCAAAATCCTTCAACAAAATCTTCCAGAAGCCCCTCTTTTAAATTACATTCACTAAAGCACGATTATCATTCCACATCCATTCGCCATCCAGCTATCCTGCCAGCAACAGTTTGCTCGTAAGCTAATTCAACCATGCGGTGGTTAAAGTTTCGCCCTGAGCTTTTACGATCAAAGTTTGTCCAATAGTGTGAGAGTGAGCTCCCTACCAACCCAGTTATACCACTCCGAGAAGACAGCGTTCCGGAATTGAAACGAATGTCTATGAGAACGAATGCTCCCTGAAGACTCTTCCATTCCCCGCCCCAACCTTGGGTTTCGGGTAGCTCCTTCGGTTGGGCAAAATTGAAATATTAAAACTATTAAATGCTACTTTCTCCACAGTCCCCGGTAGCTATGAAGAACATCTCGCCAGACTGGTGGTGCAAGTGGTGCCAACGAGAACATCAAGAATCTATAAATATAAATTACTTCTTACTTTAATTCCTTCCATCCTACTGGGAATCCAGTACCAGACCTAGACACACTTTGCAACGAGACTCGGTTGGCTTTGCCGTGTTCACGGGATTCAACCTGAAAGTTATCCCCACCGGTATTTAGCCTATTTCTTGTGGCAGTATCAAATGCAGTGTGCAATGCTTTGCCTTGCCCGTGTATGACTGTTTCTGGGCAAATGGAACCAACTGAAACACTGCACTGCAACTGTGTGTATTTCTGTGAATGTGAATTGCGAAACTAGTTTTAAATAGAGGTAGGATCTTTCCAGACTGGAGAGAATGTCCTGGAGAAATTCGCTGGAAAATTGACTTTTTTTTGATAAATTAAATCCATGAATTTTTAACCTTAAGGAATTAGCCTGAGTAAATTTTAACAAAATTTTCAGTTTTGATTTGTTTGTTTTTTCTTGGCTGAATCTTTATGAGAGGCTTCCTATGACCATTTTGAAGCATTGATTTGTGTCTACGATTATGCATACAAAATTGGCTGCTGTCCATACAAAAGTGGTACCGTAAACCGGGGTGACATTAATAGGATTACGATTTATTTTTGTAATATTTTCCAACTGGTATGAGTTTTCTAACATTATTATTTTTAAAACATGTACTGGGGTAGGCCACACAAGTTCCATACACTAATTCTGAAAAAAAGATTTTTTCAAAAGTATTTATTAAAATAATTGCGTTCCGGGGTGAAAAAAAAACAATTTTTATATTTTGTTAACTAGGTTTATAAGATTTTTAATACAATACATGTAAATTTTAGGAAAAATTGTTAAAAAGTCAGATTTTTGCCTTAAAAATGATTAAAACTAGTTTTGTTTATAAAATAAACGATTCATAATGCGTTTTGAACTGAATTAAAAGCAAGAATAAAACAATTTCAAGCATTATATGATATTTGTTTTACTGAAAATGCCTGTAAATTTGGAGATTTGTTTGAATTATAATGCATAAATGTTTCAAAATAACATAACTTCTTTTACCTTTTCCTAGTAGATCATTGTCCGAAGAATCCAAAAATGCATTCCGTTTTACTATTCAAAATCGTGTTCATTGAGACACTCTGAGAATATTAAAAATAGTTTACTAACTTTTTAAACTTTTCAAATTTTATGAAAAAAGCTTCTTGAGGTACTTTGAACACTCAGTATTCCATTCCGTATTTAAATGTACTCTTCATTTTGCGGAAAAGTCTGAAACCTGAACAAAAAATTTCTTCTGCGAAGGAATTTTCTGATCGATTTAAAGTCTTCAGCAAAGTTGCTGTGGGTGGTGATGGGGATATTTCTTGAAAAAATAGTCAGGCCATTGCAAATAATTTTTGAAGTTTTTGTCCCTCGATATTAAACAAAGATTAAAATCTCGAGTTTTTTTTTAAAGTTCCTATAAACGTATAAAATACAATTGCCTACAGGACCTTTTCAAAAAGAACTCTAGATATGATTAAAAATGCAGGAAAATGCATTTCAAAATGTTTTCAGTTGATTAGACTTTTACTTTCAACGATTTTTTTAGTTTAAATAAAATGTTTGTGAGACCTGATTTTCAGGTTAATTTTGAAGGGGGACGAAATAAACATTGAGAAATATTTGTATCAGCCTTACATCCTGTAAAAAAAACTATTATTTACATTTCTTTTTTTTATTATATTTATTTTACGTTTCGATAAATTTAAGGTTACCCAAAAAAGCAACTTTTGTGCCACATCAAATTATGATAACATTCGATGATATTAAAAAAAATACCTTCAAAAATTTTTCTTATGTCTTTAAGGTTAAATTTAATTTGCAATTGAAAAGAACATCATGGTTTTCAATAAATTAAGGTAAAAATAAAAATGTTTTTTTATTTTCAATGGTCCATGAGACGATCCTTAAAAATTTATTTTTTTAAACTATCATATAAGACTTTAAAAATCGGACAAAAAGTTGCTGAAAGAGCTTATTACAAGGACTATAAATTGAGAAAATAAAAAAATTCTAAATGTTTTAAATGTCAAAATATTTCAATTCAATTTTTTGTCAAAAACATGAAACCTTGGTCAAGTTTTACAATATTTTGAACAAAACTATTTTCAACATCAAGTATAACAACTGGTCAAAAATTTATGTTTAATCCTTTTTTTTAATTTCGAAAATATTTTTAAAAAATCTTGAATTTGTGAAAAACGATACAGCTTGAACATAATTGCTATCATTAATTATAAATTTTCATATCGAAGACATGCTCAATTTTTGTTCTCTTAAAAAATCAATTTTGATAAATTAAAGGAGCAATTGTTTTGGCCGATTTTAGCGTGACATACTTTATGGATGACGCTTAATTTTGATTGATCTTTGAAAAGTAATGAAGAAAAATTGATTTTTTTCAGCCGAAACAAAAACGATCGAATAGAATTTTGTAAAATATTGCAGAAAATTATTCCACTTCTGTATTTTGATTCAAATACAATTTATTTTCAAATGGTTGCTCTGAAGCAATTCGCTTTAAAATCTAAAATATTATTAAAATTTTATTTTTTTATATTTTTGGTGGCTTTATTCTTTAACCAAAGATTTATATTTTACAACTGAACCTACATGAATGGTATGTAAATATTTGAACAAAGCTAACTCTTTATTTTTTATGTATTCTATTGAACGAATAAGCCAGCTTTTGAGCCACAGAGAAGTCATAGATGTACAGAAATTCATGTTTTTGCCTTTCTTACAAAAGAAAGGTTAATGGTTTGCTTTTGGAAAAACGCTTTTCTCAGAAATCTTAAAAATTTCGTGCACGGTGAGGATTTGTCCCAAGAAAGAAATCCTATTACTAAATTGAAGGTTTAGATGCGCTCTTTCGATTGAATTTTGGCCCGAAACCCAGAACTTAAAGTCTGATTTTTGAGAGCTATTTTTCTGAAATTAATAAGCGATGTCTGTATCCGCTCTTAAAAATTTGTGTCTTCCATCACTGGAAAACCGCTCGTAAAACCCACAATTTTTATGTATCAGATTTGTAGCCGTGGGGTCGGAGACGAACATTTTATTTATCGATTCACAATTTTCGACGAGTGAATGTGGTCAATGCCATTTTCAGAGGTATTTTTTGGACAATTTTACAGATAACACTATCAAATTAAAAGAATTCAGTTTCCAACAAAAAGCCATTCGAAAACATGCGCCATAAACTGCTTAGGCCCAAAATTTGAAGCTTTTCCAAAATGTATTTCCAGAGATATTGCTAATTAGTGTTTTTCGTCTTATTTTTACCCTATTTTTTCCCATTAAATTTCTCAGAATAGATCGACTAAGTGCAATATCGATACATATTTTTTTAGTTACATTGAAGACTGAGTACCCTTTATTTTTTTTCTAATAATGTCAATCCAATAAGTTTTTCTTAATTAAATATAATTATCTTGCGTCCGATAATGAACCTCTGAAATTAAAAAAAATGCATTCGAGGTTAAGTCTTAAAAGATTCGAAGCTGTATGTTTCTGAAAAATTTATTGCACCAATATATTTTTCGGAGTTTCATCATTTTGTAAGAAAGACTCTATTTCACCTTTGGTGATATTAAATCGGGTTTTTTTAATATCGATTCACAATTGAATTAAAATAAACCATTTTTTATGAACCATAATGTTATGAACATGTTTTGATTGCATTTTTACAAAATCATGTTTTAACAAATTGGTTGAATATATGAAAAATTGGATTAATTTACCATCTTATGAAATTGTTAAGTAAAAAAAAAACTAATTGATATTATAAAAATTAGAAATCAAAAGGCTAAACTAGAGAAAATTGCATTTAATCAAAAAACTGTATCGCTTAAAATATGACAAATCCTCAAGTTTAGAATCGCATCTTATGCATCTAAGATTTTAAAATCTGATAAATTACCAAAATCTCACTTTATAATTTTTATATTATTTCTGTACAAAAAATTGCTAAATTTTGCGTTTTCTAGAGAAATTCCTCCTCCTCTTTATTTACCTTCCACAAGTCTGAAGGATATTTGAATCCGACTGCAAAGAAGCTTTCTCTTTTTGCCGCTTCGCCGTGGGTGGTGGTGTCATGGCACCAAAAACAGATGTTTGCCGTCGCCACAACTTTCCTTTTTTTTCTCCTCCCCGGCCAACGATCTTCTCATTGCAGTTTGTACTTTAAGCCACAGACGACTCTTCAGAATCGATAATGGGAAAGTTTTTTCCTCTTATTTTTGCGCCATTCAAATGTCTCTCGTAACACTCTTTAATCCTTCTTCTGTTCAGTAATTGAATGGAAATAATAGCACATTTTTCTTTTGCGATTTTCTTTAATTTCCCCCCTCTCTACTTTCCATATCTATTCGCAGATTACGCCGCCGCCAGGATGAAGATGTCAAAATTATCCAATCAAACCAACTCGCAGGACCCGCAGGCGGTGAACTCACGGGTGTTTGTCGGCAACCTGAACACATTTCAGTGCTCCAAGACGGACGTCGAGCGGATGTTTCAGCGCTACGGCCGATTGGCAGGTGAGTTTTTTTTTTCATTTTTGTGCAGTGCGAATTGGCTCACTTTGAGTTAAAAATGAGGACACTGCGCTGAAATTAATTCACTGAAAAGAGTTTTTGAATTAAACTGATAATGTATCGCCAAAATTTAAATTGTGTCTTGAAATTTATTTCCAAAAGTAAACTTTTCTAATCGAATAAATCAACTCTCTTCGACAAAAGTACCATTCCTCACCACTATCGCAAGAAAGACAAACTATCCAGAACTACAAAACGGAAAAATGCGCAAAACCTGCTATCGCAATTCTCCTCTACTCGCAGTCGTCGTTTCCGCACTGATTTCTGAACTCATTTCGAACCAATAAAATGAACAACAAAAGTTGCCAACAAAACACCTTGTTAATTTATGGGTTCACTCTTCTGCCCGCACAGTACTGCAGTCCAGGTTTCCGATGCAGCAAGCGTGAAACTTTGTAACTAGTTTGTAGCAAATGAATTGAACTTCGCAATTGTGAGCAGGCCAGGGCAGCCAACCCCGCAGAGTCCTGAACTGGCTGTACCTGATACTATCCATCGAAAAGTCGTTTCGTGCTGGAAGCTCTCTGCTTGGACCTGCTGATGGCTAGCGAAATTAACTCAGACAGTTGTTGGCAGCATCGATCTGAACTGCTTCTTCACTTTTGTTTTTGCTTGGAAGTTGAACATTTAGTCGATATAAAACTTAATTATATTAATTACTGAAATTGGGTTGAATTTGTTTCTTTTTCAAATTTAAAAATTTACAACCCATCCAGGATTCTTGGAAATTTTCCAATCAAATGATATCGAAACAAATTTAGAAATTTTCAGACTTTTTGAGAAATCTGAAATCAACACTATGACTTTTGACCCCTTGCGGATGTATTTGGAAACTACCTTTCCAAGGCTTATTAGGAGGTTTTTTGTGTCAGATTTTTAAAAATCACCAATAAAAAATCTAGAATTTTTAAATTTTGCTCATTTTTGCATCCATTACAAATATTGGTCCATTGAGTAATTCTTTACGAAATCGACCGGTCCCGACCAATTTTATTTGTTGCGTTTTATGATTTGGCTCAAACTTTGTGGGGACCATCCCTATGACCAAAGAAGCCATTTTGTGTCTTTGGTTCACCCATACAAGTTTTCATACAATTTTGGCAGCTGTTCAAACAAAAATGGCACGTCAATATTCGAAAATCTGGAACTTTTGAAAGAATTTTCGGATCGATTTTGTGTACCCGGAAAAAACTGTCGATTTTTAAATTATTTTTTTACACAAAAAATCTATTACCCAAAATCCGTATTAATTTTTATTTTTGATTTTTTTTATATTTTTTAACGGTGCACATCAACCAGAGCTTATGCACCCAAATTTTTATAACAGACATTTTAGTATCTTCAAAACTACAGGTACCTATCGAAATATTTTTTTTTCATTCCCTAAAGTACTGTCCACAAAGTAATTTACAAAAAAGTTTGAATAATTCAACAATCCCTTTATTACAGGATTGGGTCCGTAAGTTTGACAATTTTGGAATAAGAATACAACAACTTCCTTCGTTGCTGTGTAGCCTTAAGGGACCAAAAACTGTAACTTTTGAGCCATAGAAAAGCATAGACAAAAATTTTGTCGACGAGTTATGATTTTAATAAAAATGGTGAATTTTGCAAAAATAAAATTAATAAAAACATTTTGTTGACACAACTTTTCAATTTAAAATCAAATTAGTAATCGAAAAAAATGTACAGATTTTATTTTTTTGTTTTCCGATTTAAAAAAAAAGTCTCTATGATTGTCCATTCCCGAAAAATATTTTTTCGAGAAGTTCAGAAAAAATCGAATACAATTGTTTAAGATACATTGAAGATTGGACTTACATTTCAATTGCAAATTTGATTCTACAGTAAAAACAAAAGTTATTATTTTTTACTTAAATTTCTATTATCTCCAAAAATCTGACTCAAAAGTTGCTGTTGCTAAAACATACAAAAAAATAAAAAAAAAAAATCTTTATTCAAATAAGGCCGATGCAAACAAATTTCAAAGTTTGCTCTAGGCAATCTCAAGGGGGGGGGAGGGGGTGAGGAAAAAAAATAAAAAAAAAATTAAATCACAAGTCATAGTCTCAACATTTCAATGCAAAAAGTGTTTAAACTTGCATTTTACACTAGAGCAGTTCTCTAGGATTTCGATCATTCGATTTTTTTTTTGTATTTTTTAATCCGACTGAAACTTTTTTGGTGGCTTCGGTATGCCCAAAGAAGCCATTTTGCATCATTAGTTTGTCCATATAATTTTCCATACAAATTTGGCAGCTGTCCATACAAAAATGATGTTTGAAAATTCAAAAATCTGTATCTTTTGAAGGAATTTTTTGATCGATTTGGTGTCTTCGGCAAAGTTGTAGGTATGGATACGGACTACACTGGAAAAAAATTATACACGGTAAAAAAAATTGATGATTTTTTTATTCAACTTTTTATCACTAAAACTTGATTTGCAAAAAAACACTATTTTTAATTTTGTTTTATTTTTTGATATGTTTTAGAGGACATAAAATGCCAACTTTTCAGAAATTTCCAGGTTGTGCAAAAAATCTTTGAGCGAGTTATGAATTTTTTAATCCATACTGATTTTTTCAAAAAATCGAAATATTGGTCGCAAAAATTTTTCAACTTCATTTTTCGATGTAAAATCAAATTTGCAATCGAAAAGTACTTCAGTAAAATTTTGATAAAGTGCACCGTTTTCAAGATAAATCAATATTTAGGTGACTTTTTTGAAAATAGTCGCAGTTTTTCATTTTTTTAAATTAGTGCACAATGTTCAAATTCAAATTTCATTAGACATTTAAGTGCAATCAGCTGAAATTGATTTAAAATGCATTCCCCTGCGTTTAAAATCATTCTTTGCATTTTTGGGTTGATTTTTATATCTTTTTAAATTTTGAAAATTTTTGATGTTTAGTATCGCTAAAAGTTTTTTGTTCGCAAATTATTTTGTTTTAGCAAATTTAAGTATTTTTGAAAACAAATGATTGCAAAACAACTTAACTAGTGAGCAATTCTCTACGAAATCGGTCTTTTTTCTTCAATTTTAATTTTTGTATTTTTTAATCCGACTGAAACTTTTTTGATGCCTTCGGTATGCCCAAAGATGCCATTTTGCATCATTAGTTTGTCCATATAGTTTTCCATATAAATTTGGCAGCTGTCCATACAAAAATGATGTTTGAAAATTCAAAAATCTGTATCTTTTGAAGGAATTTTTTGATCGATTTGGTGTCTTCGGCAAAGTTGTAGGTATGGATATGGACTACACTGGATACACGGTAAAAAAAAATTGGTGATTTTTTTATTTAACTTTTTATCACTAAAACTTGATTTGCAAAAAAACACTATTTTTATTTTTTTTTATTTTTTGATATGTTTTAGAGGTCATAAAATGCCAACTTTTCAGAAACTTCCAGGTTATGCAAAAAATCATTGACTGAGTTATGATTTTTTTAATCAATACTGATTTTTAAAAAAAATCAAAATATTGTGTGTGTGTGTGTGTGTGTGTGTGTGTGTGCAACCAACCAAACGGGACCACGCGGTCGCTTCTTACAAATTGAGTTGTTTCCATGTATTTTAGATTTTGACATTCTATACATGCAAATAACTCGCATAGGCATTTGAAAGGTGTTAGCTCTGCCGAGCTTCGGTGACCCATTTCTACGCTGGCTAGCCGAGCGCGAGGTACTTCAGCTTTATCGACAAGCCCCGCCCTGAAGAACGTTTGCACCAATCGGGTTCAAACGTTATTTAGAACTTCCGAACCCTTGTCAAATGGACAAGGACCCAGCGCGTATATAGTTGATAGTAACAGTATTCCTAATTCCAATCATAGCTCACCAAGTCGCGATGGCCTAGTGGTTAGCATTTTTGCTTACCAATCCAAAGGACGAGGGATCGAACCCCGACTCGAGCGACTTTGATTTTTCGTTCATGTTCAGAGTTTCAAGATTTATGTTTCCTATATACTTTCTCGTTGAGAGCAGATGGGAATCGAACCCAGGACCATTCGCTTACAAAGCGAACACCGTTACCAGTCAGCCACGGCCGCTCCTATTTAAAAAAAAAAAAAAAAAAAATCAAAATATTGGTCGCAAAAATTTTTTAACTTAATTTTTCGATGTAAAATCAAATTTGCAATCGAAAAGTACTTCAGTAAAATTTTGATAAAGTGCACCGTTTTCAAGATAAATCCATATTTAGGTGACTTTTTTGAAAATAGTCGCAGTTTTTCATTTTTTTAAATTAGTGCACATGTTTGCACACTTTTGGAAAAAAATATTTTTGAAAAGCTAAGAAAATTCTCTATATTTTGCTTCTTCGGACTTTGTTTATACGACCCTTAGTTGCTGAGATATTGCAATGCAAAGGTTTAAAAACAGGAAAATTGATGTTTTTTAAGTCTCACCCAAACAACCCACCATTTTCTAATGTCGATATCTCAGCAACTAATGGTCCGATTTTCAATGTTAATATTTGAAACATTTGTGAAATTTTCCGATCTTTTCGAAAACAATATTTTCAAAAAAATTAAACCAAGACTAACATTAGAAAAGGGCCAAACATTCAATATAACGCCATTTTAAAATGTTAGTCTTGGTTTAAAAACTTTGAAAATATAGTTTTTGAAAATATTGGAAAATTTCACAAATGTTTCATATATTAACATTAAAAATCGGACTATTAGTTGCTGACATATCGACATTCAATTTTCCTGTTTTTAAACCTTTGCATTGCAATATCTCAGCAACTAAAGATCGTATCAACAAAGTCCGAAGAAGCAAAATATAGAAAATTTTCTCAGCTTTTCAAAAATATTTTTTTCCAAAGTGTGCAAACATGTGCACTAGGCAATCCCAAAAAAATTAAAAGTTGTCAAATCTTCGGTGCTCACCCTTAGAATGATAGATTAGGATGTCAGGAACAATGTTTTCATACAACAAAAAATTCCCAAAAATGGTTTACAACTCGCGTGCGGAGCTTGAATGAAAAAAGTGCATTTTTCGAGTATTTTTCAGAAATGCGCGTAACAATCATACTAAAGTCATTCAAATTTGGTCGCCGTGGGCTTCAAGTTATAGTTTGATGTCCCCTGAGCAAATTCCTGTACATACATAGTCCATAATAGCTTGTGTTTGGGCATGGCAGGGCGTTTTAGGGAGAAAAAATTGTATTTTTTAGCCAAAAAATTTCAAAAATCGCTCCCCAAAACGAGCCATAAAATTTTGCAGCCAAAACTAATGCATTCAGCTTATAGGAAATTTTACGGAGATCATTTTGCTTTTTTTAACATTCAATTTATGTCCACGCAAAGCCGAGATATTTGCATTTTAGTGAACAAAAAGTGACGAATTTTCAAAATTCTTGGTATATAAGCGTTTTTAGCATAAAACATTGGCTACTATGATTACAAACGGGAAGGCATATATTTTGGATATTTTTATTTTGCTCGTTCAAAAACGATATTTGTTAATAACATTTCATGAAAAAACATGAGATTTTCTCACTGAATGCATTAGTTTTGGCTGCAAAATTTTTTGGCTCGTTTTGGGGAGCGATTTTTGAAATTTTTTGGCTAAAAAATACAATTTTTTCTCCCTAAAACGCCCTGTCATGCCCAAACACAAGCTTTTATGGACTATGTCTGTACCGGAATTTGTTCAGGGGACATTAAACTATAACTTGAAGCCCACGGCAACCAAATTTGAATGACTTTAGTATGATTGTCACGCGCATTTCTGAAAAATACTCGAAAAATGCACTTTTTTCATTCAAGCTCCGCGCGCGAGTTGTAAACCATTTTTGGGATTTTTTTGTTGTATGAAAACATTGTTCCTGACATCCTAATCTATCATTCTAGGGGTGAGCACCGAAGATTTGACAACTTTTCATTTTTTTGGGACGGCCTAATCAAGAGCCCTTTTACAATTAGATTTAAAGTTTTGATAAATTCAATCAGCTTCAGGCCCTATGTTAAACCTTTCGAATAATATAACTTGCAAACACACCTGATTTATCAGTGAGTGAAAAGACCATGGATCAAAAAGTGTTGAACGATTTGAATTAAGAAATTCATCAACCACCGGAAGTTGTTTCAGATTGGCTATTAAAATTCAAATAATTCAATTCGATGTGATTTGTAAAACTTTTTTTAATGTTTTAAGTAAAAATATGATTTTTGTGAATTCCAAAGACTGAACGCTTGATTCAGGACTTGTCCTATTTATCCAACTCAGCAGATAATCTTTGAATAAATATACGACTCTTGGTTAAAAAATAAATAGTTTGCACTTTTTTTTCACATTATTCACATTTTTTCATTTTCGATTATCCAAAGTTCTTTTTAAATACTTTCGGATAGTCGAACTGCAGAAAACCGACTAGAAAGAGCAAATACAAACAATCAAAGCTCAGATCAAACATTTTAAGGTTTTTAGAGAGATTCTGATTTTTTTGTGTGAAAATGTGCTTGCCTCTTTCTGTGTTATTTTGCTAGAAAAAAATTTAAGGGAATCTGAAGAAAATTACACAAATTTCTTATGTAACATTACACATTTTTGGATACAACATCATTCATGTAATAAATTGATAAATAAATATGTTGATGGTTTTAATTAATCATTATTGTCACGGTAATAACATTCAACTTTGCCCATTTTAACAGAATTTTTCAGAGAACCACAAATCAAGATGCAGGATTTCGTTATTTTTTAAATATTTCATAAATAGCCTTTGAAGTATAAAGAAATCTGCACGGTGCAAAAAAATAAATTAATTGGCAAAAATTAAATCTGTTTTTTTTTTTTGGGAAAAAAAACCTTGAAAACTGGAGCAAGAAACAAATATTTTTTAAAGAATACCAAAAACATTGGCAAATAAAACTAAGAAAAAAATATTTAAATCGAAACAGATTAATTTGTCGTGCTATCTTGTCGCATGTGCATTTTAGGCCAAGTTGAGTTTAAAACGCCATTTTGTGCAGCTCACAATGCCTCAACTTTTGACCTTTACAGATCCTCAAAATTCGAATTTTAGTCTCGTCGTGCTATCTTGACACAGCCCGAAAATTAATGTAAATGCGACAACTGGCCAAAGAGATTTCCGGTCAGAACGCGTTTGACACACGTACAAGCCCGACTACCGTAAACATTTGTAATTATAACTCGGAACTCCGGCATCCAAATTCAACCAAACTTCGGGACAATGCACATAATGGTCAACCGAACGAAACGTGTTTGTTATTGTTTACATTGCGTGCTCTATTTTTTGTTTATTCAATGTCAAACATTGAAATGCGCGTTTCTTGGACCATCAAAATGGTGGGTGCGACAGGATGGCACGACAGCGTCGAATTGAAGAATTTAAAAAATTAAATTAAATTTAAATTTCTTGTCTCTCCCATCCTACTTTAGATTTTTCCTCAAAATGCATAAAAAATACATTTTTAATTTAAAAAAATCAGGAAAAAAATAATTAAAAACTGTTTACAATTCGACTTATATTGTTAATTTGATCCAATTTTTATCGAGCTTGACTCTTGTTAGCTCCTTATAAAAATAATTTTAGAATATCTCGTATAACTTCAAGGAAAAGTAAGTGAATGAATTTGTAGATATTTTTAAAATTTTTAACAGTATTATAATTTGTAACATGCCTTTAGCATTTTTTGGTGTGTTTCATTAACTGTATCAAAAGTTGAGCTTGATTTTTGTAATTTATGATTTTAAAGTTATTGCAATCAACACACAACATTTTACAAACTTTGGGAATTTTTTACCCTCCCCTTCCCTAATGTGGACAATTGTCCATACAAAAAGACTTAATTTTCTTCAATAAAAGCGAAAATCAATGATGACGAAAAACAAGGTGCAACCACCCGGAGAACCAACAAACGCCGAAATCAATTTGCCGCCATCATCAGTGAATCACACACACACACACACACACACACACACACACACACACACACACACACAAACACCTGATTTGAGGGAAGAAAAGTCTCTCTCAAAGGGAGAAAACTTTTCCATTCTGATGTGATAAGTGCAACTTTCGCCCGTTTGTGCAACTACATTAGTAGTTTCTTATATTTCACACCTTGCAACTCACATATCTCTCCCTCGATAAAGGGGGGAAAAGTGAAGGTTGGGAAAAAAGTTTTCCCGGCGTTTCCCTCCCCTCACCTTCTTTTTGAGGAGTGTCTGCAACACCAGGTAATATAGTGAAACTCCATCAGATAATACACCTACACGGCTTGGGGTTGGGTTCTGATTTTTCACCTCGCTCACCTGTCCTGTCCTGATGCAGTGCTGTTTTGTAGCCATTTTAGTTGGACAAGGGAAAAGAACGGGAGCAAAGTTTATTGCATGTTTTTAATTACACCTTCCACGTCTATCAGTATTTTTCCTTCTTTTCCCTTCGTGGCGATTTTCCTCAACCGGTATTTTCCGCAATCAGTAATGGTAAGGGGAGCACGCTGCACTGGATTGCTTCAAATTTCTCAAAGGCACCGAACTGGAACAGAAGAAAAATTGATTCTTTTATTTTCGAACGAGTCAGTTGCAGTTTACTGTGGAAGTTGATTTGAAGCTGATTATTGCAATTTGTAATTTTGATTTGCTTTGGCTTTAATAAATGTAATTCACAGAAATTTTGAAACTGATTCCAATTGTATCCAAAATAATGTGTCATTGTTCATCAGTTGCAGATTTATAATTGCAAAACTCATAATGAAGTCACATCAGCTCGCAATGTAATTCAATGCCTTCAGTTTCTAGCGAAAATGTTGCAACTTTCTGAATAGCACATTTTTCAAAAATCCAACCATCATCGAATTAATTGGCACATTTTGAATGCCTGATTTCCATGCGTTGTTATTCATACGCGGCAAACTTTTTGTATGGAAACTTTTGTTTTCAACTCGTGGAAACCAGCTCAATTGAATGTATCAAATTCATTCACAAAAAAACAAACCCAAGCGAATGAGGATGGTATTTCCGCGATAATTTGCATTCGCAACCATTATTGTGTGTGCGCCCAATTCCCGTCCGATCACCATAAAATAAATACACAATGTAAAACGGGGGGTTGCACACTTTTTTCGTTGTTGGTTTTGTCCCACCACCACCACCACAGTGCAATCCTTCGTTGAATGACGCATTATTGTGTGTTTGTGTGTTGTTGGAACAAAACATTTCATGAAATTCAAATGATCACCCATCGCTCATCCCTGAATGCAATCCCAGCCAGACCGGGTTTATTGAACAAAACCGAAAAATTATGCTGGGTGCAAAAAAAATCGGTTCAATTCAGCAAGCGAATCCACACCCACAGGCTCCACAGTCTGATACTTCTGGTGATGAATTACAACACCATCAAAATTTCAGTGTCGTCCTGCCCCCTCGGGGGGTACACATCGTAGTTCTGCAAAGGAGCAATCACAATGGTAAAGGGTTGGTTATAAGTATTTTTAATGTTATTTTTAAGATTATTTTTCATTTTCAGTTTAAGTCCTTCCTCAAATGTTTGTCATGACCAAATTGGAAAATCGTTTTTTGAGATTGAAAACATTTGTTGAACACTTTATTTTTTAATGCTATTTTACCTTATGTTTGTGAAATAATTGAAATAAGTTGTGTGATGCGTGAATAAAATTTAAACGATTTTAAAGACGATATTTCCTTTTTTCTGACACAAAATATAACAACATGTCCCGATGTAATATTACCATGATTTTGTTATCCGTGCATGTTTATTTTTTAATAATATTTTATAGCAATCATTACATGATAGAACGCTACATTATTTTCAATTGAAATTCGGATACCTAATGATTTATATTGTCTTAGTTTGCCACTGTATTGAAAGACAGTTTAAAAACTTGAATTTATCGGATTTTCCGTCATCAGGTTACATTGGACCTGGGTTTGCGATTGGGCCAAACAAAAATGTGTCTTGGTACCAAATATTTTTTTAATTGAAAGACGCAACTTTTGGTACCCTAACATGTACAGGTCATCGCTGAAATTTTTAAGTTATCGCAGTTTTAGTGAAAAAAGTTGATTTTTTGCCGATTTTGTCATTTTCGTGTTTTTGCGCGCGGCGCGTCGAAAAACGCAGTTTTTATTTTGAAAAAATCATATCTAGGAATACTGTTAATGAACTCCTCCCATTTTTTAGCATGTTATGTAAAAATGTCCGGGGAATCCGATAAAAATATTTCCAAACATAGGCTCTTTGGTCCAGACACCGTCAAAACGGCATTTTAAAGTTTCATTCGACCTTTTCATATGTTAGTTGCGTCTTTTAATTATGAAAATTTTGGTACCCTAACATGTATAGGTCATCGCTGAAATTTACAAGTTATGGCAGTTTTAGTGAAAAAAGTCGATTTTTTCCCGTTTTTGTCATTTTCCCATTTTTGCGCGTGGCTCGTCGAAAACCCCAGTTTTTATTTTCAAAAAATCGTATCTCAGAGTATCGAAAACATAACTTCACCATTTTTTGATATGTTATGTGAAATTTTCCGAGGAATCCGATAAAAATATTTTCAGACATAGGCTCTTTGGTCCAGACACCGCCAAAACGGCATTTTAAAGTTTCATACGCCCTTTTCATATGTTAGGCTAGATTTTTTAAACTTCTTACTATTTTTCTTTGAAAGGTCAACATATCACCTTTTATTTGCGTAGAAGACAATTGAAATCGGTTAAAATGGCGAGGAGTTATGATTTTTTGAAAAAAGTGGTTTTTGCGAAAATCGACGAAAATTGCCATTTTTCGAACCACCCTAACACGGCGTAGGTCACCCTAATGGCCAAACAAAAAAATACGGGTCTAATTATTTCGGTCAAGGATCCCCCAGAAAAATTTTGAGCCCGATCTCCGGCAATGTACACCTTAGGATGAAATTTTGAAAAGCGTGTATGAGCTATTTGGATATTTTTCCTCGATTCTAGGCTACTTGAAGCTTCAAAAATCATGGTTTTCATTAATTGATCATTTGAATATTATTATGTACAAGTTGGTTAAGTTATGCATCGATTCGTGATAAAATCATAATTTTAAAACATTTTTCTCAAAACTCCTGGTTTTCAGCGAAATAAAATCCAAAAATTATTCTTTTGATTGCATTTTGTAGGTTTTTAGTTGTACTAAACGGAAATGTCATGGGTTTGCAGTTTATCTTAAGTTAAGTATTTTTTCAAACTGGTGTAAGTTTGCCATTTTATTGCGTTGCAACGTCACGAAAAAGGGACATTTGTTTATGTCAACAAAAAACTAAACATTCAATCATTTTGATATTTCGGATGCTCTTTGTACTTGGAAAGAGCTTTCAAATGCAACCTAGAGCGACTTAATTGGTTGTCTAGATCCAAAGTTACAACAGGTTTAAGTTTGCGTTGCAACGTCACGAAATTTTAAATCATATTGGTCACATGCCAAAAAAAGGTGTATGCGTAGGTGGTTGTTGAAGATAAAAGGGTACTGAATATTATATATTTTGTTATATAATGTTTCCGAGCATATTTACAGAAGAATTGTACATGGGTCATTCACAAATTCCGACACTTAAGTTTGTATGCAACTCGAAAAAAAAAGTATTTTATGAAACTTGTTGAACAAATCAAAATAGACCGATGTTCACAAGGGGAAAAATTCTAAAACTTTCAAAAAGGAATCACGTGGTTACTGGATGGCCCCTTTATGATAAACTGATTTACGTGAGGGTTCATTCTAATACAACGCAACGATTTTTTTATCCCACACCTAATGTAAGTCAAATTACAGTGAAATTCATTAAACAATAAACATCACGTGATTCGATTGTTTTTACAAACTTTGTCACTCTGTTGTTGGACGAACCCTTACTTAAATAAGTTGTATGCAACGTTTAGTTGTTCACAATTAAAAATGTTATGTTGTGCAGGTAAACAGTTTTATTATTTCCTCAAATTTAATTTAAAAAGCACATAAGTCAACAAAATAAGTTACGTTGTTTGCAGATCACACCTTAGGGGCCATGAACAAACGATATGGGCACTTTATATATAAATTTCAGCCCTCCTAAAAACTTGAAGCTCCTTACCTCCCTTCTAAAACTTCCACGTGTTTTGTAAATTCCCCAAAACCATTAAAATATTAAGGGAGCGTTCTTGCATTACGTAACAAAACATTTATATTTTTAGACCACCTCCACCCCCTGGTAATAAATTTCCGATACATTTTTTTTTGTTTAAATCCTCGAATCCCCCCTCCTCCCCCTTGATATAACGCCGTTACGTAATGCCTGGACGTCCCACTACAAGGATAGAGGAGGGGAGAGGGGAGGGAGGGGTGTCCTTCGTGATAATGGAATAATGCAAATATTTATTTTTACTTTGAAAGCGCTTTGAAAAACATCGAAAATCGTACTAGTACTGTGCGGTATAGAGAGGGGGGGGGGGTCTAACACGGGCGGGCCAATCAATTCACATGTCCTTGTACTGTCTATCAATGTCTTATAATAAAATTATAAAATTTTAAACTACAGTTGTTAAAACTAACAAAAACTATGATTTATTTTGAAACTAGAATTTCAACGAAAAACCCTGTTTTCAAAAACAGAGCGTTGCAACGTCACGAAATGTAAGTGGTCTTTAAAAATCGGGGTTTGATTTTTTCGAATTTGATTTTTTGACCTATACATGTCTGGGTACCAAAAGTTGCGTCTTTTAATTACAAAAAATTTGGTACCATAACATCTATAGGTCATCGCTGAAATTTTAAAGTTATCGCAGTTTTAGTGAAAAAAGTTGATTTTTTGCCAATTTCGTCATTCTCCGGTTTGTGCGCGCGGCGCGTCGAAAAACACGGATTTTATTTTCAAAAAATCATATCTCGGAATCCTGTTAATGAACTCCTCCCATTTTTTAGTATCTTATGTAAAAATGTCCGGGGAATCCGATAAAAATATTTCCAGACATAGGCTCTTTGGTCCAGACACCGCCAAAACGGCATTTTAAAGTTTCATACGCCCTTTTCATATGTTAGGTTAGATTTTTGAAACTTCTTACTATTTTTCTTTGAAAGGTCAACTTATCACCTTTCATTTGCGTATAAGACAATTGAAATCGGTTAAAATGGCGAGGAGTTATGATTTTTCAAAAAAATTGGTTTTTGCGAAAATCGACGAAAATGGCCATTTTTCAGACCACTCTAACACGGCGTAGGTCACCCTAATGGCCAAACAAAAAATACGGGTCTAATTATTTCGGCTAGGAACCCCAGAAAAATTTTGAGCCCGATCCGAGCACTTTTGTTTTTTCCATGCTGTTTTCGTGGGAATTGCTGTATATATATATATATATATATATATATATATATATATATATATATATATATATAAATTCGATGGTTTTGTTCGAACGCTCATCAGTTGATAACGGAAAGTCGGATCGGAGCGCTCTTTGCTGCGTTGGGTTCGTATAAGCCCAAGGAAGGTTTTTACGCTAATAAGTTGACACTTTTTCCACTCTGAGACCGATTCCGGAACACTTGCCGTTTGTATGGGAAAAGCTGCGAAAAATCAAATTTTGATCACAGGAGGCTGAATTAGCAAACAAGCAAGAAACGTCAGGAATCCAAACAAGGGCAGGACGAAGTTTACCGGAAAGAGCTTGTTTTAAATAAATAATTTTGTTATAAAACAGTATTTTTGCAATTCCGCTGTGAAACTGTCAACTTTTCCTGTCCTTCTGAAGAAATGAAACGGCCTACTTTTTCCTACCAAAAATAACAGAATCGAATAGCAACACTTTTCAAAATAAATGCTGAACAGTTCTACTTTTCAGAACTGAAATGAGTGCTGAAAAGTTGAACTTTTCAGCACTTGTTTTGAAAAGTAAAACTTTTCAACATTTTTTTTATTTAAACGATTTATTGGAAAAATACATGAAAATTTGACTTAAAATTTCACTCAATGGGTGTTTTTCGGAATTGCAAAAAATGTTGTATGGAACTCGTTGCAAAAATTGATTTTTTCAACACTCGTCGTATTTATCCAACTCGGTGAACCTCGTTGGATAAATGTACGACTCATGCTGAAAAAATCCTCTTTTTGCAACTTGTTGCATAAACTACTATTTTATAATTTACAAAAAAAATATATCATTTTAAAATCAAATTTGTTGTCAGTTTGAACAATTTCATTTGTTTTCAAATTACTGAAGGGGATGAAACACATAACAAAGATCATTTGACAAAAAAAACACATTAACATGATGTTTGACTCCCGCTTGAATTGATAAGTTTGTTAATTTGTTTTACCAAACAATTTATAACAACTTTTTTGCTTGCTGGAAATTATAGCACAATTTAATTACATATCAGAACAAATTGGTACAATTCTTAATAAAAATCAGCAAGTAGTAATTTGTTTCGCAAAATATCTGAATTATTTTAAATAAAGGCAAAAAATACTTATTTATTTTTTATTAGAAATCTCAGGCTAGCTACGAAAAAAATCATGCCTAGCAACCATTTTTTTAAGCATTGCATAATTCCTGAGTAAATTTAGTTTTAAAAAATCCTTATTTTAAGGAAATACTTGTTATCTTATTTTTCTTTTTGGTTGTGCAGAGTTATTAAGAATCGTTTAACCCTTTCAAGCCTGAATTTTGAAAAAAATATTGTTTGAGTTAATTATGGGAAAATGATTCTTATGACCATACAAAAGAAATTTCCCAACCAAATTTCTTTTGAAATAAGCACTGGTATTTGTAACAACAAAATTCGTACAAAAAAACATATGTACGTGGGTGTACAGATTACTGAACATAAGATGACGATTTGTTTGATCAAGCGTACACCTGTGAACTGGACCAAGCCGCCGCGCGCCGGCGGGTATGAGAATTATTCATTCATTCATTCATTCATGATTCTTATGACCATACAAAAATTATAGGCTACTTTTGAAAATTTTCATTTTTGGGTAATATATGACCCATCAGGCCTGACAGGGTTAAATAATTCCTCATTTAATCTTTAATTATAATTAAAATTATAAATTTTTTAATTAAAAATTTGAAAACTACGAGTTTTTAGCAAGATGAAACTTTGCAATGTTCTCGAAATTCATCTTACAATAACATAAAAAAGGCTACAAAATATCTTGTTATCAAATTAAATAATCAAATTTAAAATTTAATGATTTCATAAAAAATAAATAAAATAAATTTAAGAAATTGTTTATTTATTTATTTAAAAAAAAAATGTTCGATCAGCTATTTTAACAAAAACCACAACAACAATTTTTAATAAATCAGCTGAAGTTATCGCACAAGATAGAAATTTCAGAAAGATTTTTTATTTATTTTTAATCTTATAAAAACTTGATCTAAATCAGACATGCATCCACTCTAACTTCTCTATTAGAAGTTTGGCTTTTCGCTTAGCTCCCGAAGACCCTGAGAAATTATTTTGATTGCCGAGTGAGATATAGGGTAAATTCTTTAAGTACACTCAAAGGTTTGAGTTGTTCTTTTTGAGCACCTATGAGCACAATTACATGAAAATCAGAGTCGTTTTTTTCCAATGCACCAATGTTTTCTACACATTTTCAAGTTAAAAACAAAACGTTTTAAGCGATTAACAAGCATAAAATTACTTTAGATGAGAATGCCGTAGCCGGGACCGTGGTGTAGGGGTAGGCGTGATTGCCTCTCACCCAGTCGGCCTGGGTTCGATCCCAGACGGTCCCGGTGGCATTTTTCGAGACGAGATTTGTCTGATCACGCCTTCCGTCGGACGGGAAGTAAATGTTGGGCCCGGACTAACCTAGAGGTTAAGTCGTTAGCTCAGTCCAAGTGTAGGAGTCGTCTCCCTGGGTCCTGCCTCGGTGGAGTCGCTGGTAGGCAGTTGGACTAATAATCCAAAGGTCGTCAGTTCGAATCCCGGGGTGGATGGAAGCTAAGGTGTAAAAAGAGGTTTGCAATTGCCTCAACAATCAAGCCTTCGAACACCTAGTTTCGAGTAGGAATCTCGCAATCGAGAACGCCAAGGCAATGCTGTAGAGCGAATAATTTGATTTGATTTTTTTTGAGAATGCCGTTAAGCTTAGTGCCGCTAAGAAGAACAGTAAGCGCCGATGCATGTCTGATCTGAAACACAAATTCACCTGAAGCTATCTTGCGCAAAGTTATCTTTCATGAAGCGAGTAGAAATTATCTTATTTATTTATTTATTTATTCAATTAAGTAACGTAAGACTTCATGTCTTTTAAAATGTTACAATGTTTCAAACTGAGTGAGGTGGTTTTTGTTTAAGCTTCTTGCTAATTTTGTGTTGCTCTCATTCCCTAACTAATTAGTCTTAACGATTGAGTTCTTCTAATAAACTCTGCTTAAAACTCACAATAGTGGTACACGATTTGGTAGCTACTGGTAATGAATTCCAGAAGACAATGCCTCTTGCAAACATTGACTGACTATAATAAGAAGAATTAAAATGAGGTAACAAGTAGTTTAATGTGCGCGTTTGTCGAAAAGTCTTAATTTAGATAACAAATAATTAGGTTTTTTAGTGAATATTATTTTCTGTAATGTACAACATGATCTGAATCGATAGAACTGGGCAAAAGGACAACCAATTAGTGATTTTTGCAAGTGGGTAACCCTGGAGTAACGAGACAAATTGTAGACATATCTGATGCATGCATTAAGTGCGATACGAAGTTTGTTGATAGCTGCGGCCGAAGCATTAGTATATACAAAATCTCCATAAATGAAATGAGGAAATATTAAGGACTTAAAAAGCCTTGTTTTCGTGGCAGAGTCAAAATGTCTAGTAACTAAGTTAAGGCGTTTTAGCACTCCAAAGATTTTACCACATTGACTGTTTATGTGGGCATCCCAATCTAAATCAGATGTAAAAATAACACCTAAATTGTTAACTCTATTTACAAATTCGACCTGTTCGTTTCCAAAAAGTAAAGCAGGACAAACAATAGAAGATCGCAATTTGCTAAAAATTATTGCTTTAGTTTTGGACTGATTAATTGGCAAAAGGTTGTGTTGAGACCACTTGTAAATATTTAAGAGATCTTTGTTTATTTTATTTCTAATAACAGACAAATCAAAAACGGAATCAGAACAAAAATAAATCTGAACATCATCAGCAAACAAATGGATTGAGCAATGTTCTAAAACTAAGGGTAAATTATTGATAAAAAGAGAAAATAGTAACGGTCCTAAAATGGAACCCTGAGGAACACCAGATCCAATATTTTGAAAAGTTGATAATATCCCATTACAAAAGACAGCTTGACTGCGATGTATAAGGTAAGATTCAATAAGTTTTGCAGCTGACTCAGAAAAGAGAAAATCAGAACGAAGTTTGTTTACAAGTTTTCGATGTGATACCCGATCAAACGCCTTAGCAAAGTCTATTAATAACAGAATTGCAATTCCTTTTTTATCTAAAGTCAAAGCGATATCGTCATGGACTTTCAGCAAGGCTGTTTCTGTGCTATGATTTTTACGAAAACCAGATTGATACGGATGCAGTAGGTTCAAATCGTTGATGAATGAAGAAATTTGAGTGTTAATAAGTTTCTCAAAAACTTTTGAGAGTGCACTCAATATACTAATTGGTCGAAGGTTAGCAATTGCAGAGGAATTACCTTTTTTCTTAATAGGTATCACTTTAACGGTTTTCCAGCCCTCGGGATAGATAGAGGTCTTAATGATGCTATGAAAGAGGTGTTTAATCAGCGGTAAAATTAGTGGAAGCATAATTTGTATAAATTTGATCGGAACACCGTCTAGGCCAAAAGCGTTGGATTTTATTGAAAAAACCGAATTAATAATTTCATAATCAAGAAAAGGTTTGAAGGTAAAACCATTTGGACAGGCTGCAAAAGTGGGTATCGTTGAATCATCCATGGTAAAATTAGAAACGAAATAGTCATTAATTTGCTCACTAGAGATATCAATACTATTACTACAACGATTATCATCTTTGAGTCCTAGTTTTTTAACGTTATTCCAAAGTTGTTTGCTTGTAAGATTTGTGTTGAATTTCTTTCTATCATGAGTTGATTTTGCTTTTCTTATCAAAAAATTGGTACGATTTCTAAGAATTTTATAATTCACTTTATCACTATCAAGTTTAGAGGATTTCCATGTTCGATAGGCAAGATCTCTGTTCAACATGGCTCTTTCAATATCAGAATTGAACCAACAATTTTCATGTTTTATACGCATTGACTTTAATGGAACAAACCGATCATGAAGATATGTTAAGTTTCTCATAAAAAAATCTAAAAGAACATTAGGATTGTCAATACTATAAAAGTCACCCCAGGCAAAGTCATAAAACGCATTTTGGAGTTCAGCAAAATTAATTCTTTCGTAATTTCGAAATTGTACGGTACTGTCAGAGGTTTTAGATAAAGAGTAATTTAAAGAAAAAATGATCATATCATGGTGAGAAACTCCAGGTAAAGAGATCTGATCATTTTTAAGAACCATGTGAGGGGAATCAGTGATAAAAAGATCAAGTAAAGAACAACCTGAGCTGTAGAAATAAGTTGGCTCGGAGTTGATGAAAGAATAGCAAAAATTAGATACAACTTCTCGAAGGTGTTGCAAACGATATGAATTAAATAATAGGTTGGTATTGAAATCACCTATAAAGTACGTAGAATTGTATTTAACGCTAAAATTTTCAAAATGGCTTTTTAAAATATCTGCACAGTTCAGATTAGGGGGATTATAATATACCGCAAGCAAAAAGTTTTCATTAGCATGACGAAAATCAAGTAGAAGAAATTCTGTAATTTGTCGGCCATAATCAGCATCGTAGATGGATTTATTTACAATACGACAGGACAAAGTGTCACGATAGTAAACACAAATGCCACCACCATGTCTGTTTCGATCATTTCTTATAATTTTATAACCCTCAATTGCAATCATTTGATCAGTAATCTTATCACTCAGCCATGATTCAGTCATACATATAATATCGAGTTTACTGTTTAATAAGACCGATTTAAGTTCATAAAATTTTGAGAAATTCCTGGCACAAATGCTTTGAACGTTAATGTGACAAATGTTTAGATGATCTTGATTCAACATAGCATTTAAAACAATACGGGGAATGTTTGCAGAGACACTTCTAATTCGGGAATTATCCATAATCAAAAATAAGTGGAGGTAGTTTCAAGACAGAGCATACTATAGGACCCAATTCTAGGGATGAGAGGCAACACTTAAATCTACTTAACATTCTATAAGATTCCAAATCAAACTCCTACAATCGTCGCAGTTCACCCAGTACTAAAGTAAATCAGCAAATCGATGTTAATGGTCAAAGAAATGTTTAAAAATACAAAAAATATTATCAGTACACCATCACCTTCAGACTTCATCAGCAGCGGCACCAACGCGGTTCAGGTGAAACCAGGCTCGTCTCCAAGGGGCAGCAGCAACAGCGCAGCACCCATAACAGCACCCAGATCAGCAGCAGCAACTCCAACGGCACCCAACAACAGCAATAACTTTCAGGACGGAAAAGGGAATCACAGGATAACTCAGGGATCGGAGTCAAAGGATGGGGGCTTACGAGAAAGAATAACTTGAAGGAAAAGGAAGATTGTTAACTTTAGGGTTTTTGACTTTCAGGAGGGGAAGGAATCATGGATAGCTGTGGATGGGAATCAAGGGAAAAACTGGGAAGGAAGGAGAAAAACTTTTAGGAAAGGGGTTTCTTGAAGCTCGCCAACAATTGCCCCGTCGAAAATACGCCAACAGGATCGGCACCAGCAGCAGAACGGACGCAAACGATGCCATCACGGGAGTAGACCTGATGAAGATGTCCTTGCTTCTTCAACTTGAGGGCTTCAGAGCGTACTTCACGGGCCTGGGGTGTCAAGTTTTCATTTAAGAAGATCCTGTTGTTACTTTCAAAGCCTACGTCTCGCAGTGTCAGGTTCCGACTTCGTAGGTAGCGGCCATACAGCTCGATCCTCTCGTTCCTGATAGCAAACTGGCACAAGATCGGCGGGGAAGTTCCAACGGTTATGGCTTGTTTGGACAGTCGTTTGAGGCTCACAATAGGCGTGTTTGCGGGGTTGTACGCAAGTTTGGCAGCAATCATTCGAAACAGCACCTGCAGATCTTCGTTCTGGCTGAATGGGACACCGTTGAGGATCAGGTCATGGGCACGTTCCAGGCGGTCCAGTTGATTTGACACAGCATACAGATCATTGCGGGTTTCGTCGAGCCGTTCGGAAACTTGTTTTACGCTGACACTGCAGTCAGTTTTTAGCTCCAACAACTTAGCTTCCACGCTGGTGATACGGATTTCCAGGTCCGACTTGCAGGAATCGATGCGTGAGTTGGTATCCTCGAACAACCCTTGAATTTTGGCCCACAGATCGCCAAGCGAAGAGACGTCATCACCCATTTCGTCGATTTCCCTTCGACTACGTTTGTTGATGTTATTCTTGAGAGCGAGAGTACTCAACTTGTTCAGACTGGAAGAGCGTGTCACAGGTCTGTTTATATTCATCTGTCAACAGCGTTCGCAGTTGAATAGAATAGGCGATCTTCACTTTGCACAATTCTGAAGGGCTCGCAAAGAAAAGCGTGGCCAATCGCAAATTGTTTTCGAGAAAAAATACACCAATTGGTGGTGCAGCTGCAGGCCTCCACGATCAGACGATCACAGCACTGGAGTTCTATCGCGACCGAACGTTTTGAGACAGTTAAAATCAAACTTCAGGTAAAAAGTACCGATTTCGCCGCGACCATAGAGTTCTATCAACCGATTCTACACATACCCTTACAAGCAATTGTCTTGCAGAAATCGAGCTAAAGATATCTTTCAAAAGGTTATCTTGCAAAAATTGACCTAAAGTTACCTTATAAAAGGTTGTCTAAAGAAACCGATTTTAAATTATTGTATAAAAATCGAGCTGAAGTTATCTTTCAGATTCGAAGGATAAGTTCTGCCTTAAAAAGTAATCTTGCAGCGAAGTATTCTGGATTTTCAGTACTTGCAAGATACATTTTTACGACCATTGCAAGAATTAAGCAACCAAGGAAGTTGTTGTGGTTTTCTTCCAAAATCGTTTAATTCACGGAATCAATCCTGCAACAATTTGACTTACAAATAGTTCATTTGACTGCAAATCCTTTTGTAGAAATAGGTTGAGGGTATGAAAAAAATATATAGATAATTTTTCTAGTTTTAGAGAAACGAAAATGTGGAAATGTTTTTTTTTAATTTCCCTCGAATATGAAACAAGTTATGCGATTGTTTTTGCAGTTTCAATGTCTCGATGGTTTCTATTTTTTACCTACATGTTAATTCTTCTTCTGATTAACTTTTTAATGCTTTGCTTTGCTTCCACTGTGCAGTAACGATCAATTCTGGGGCAGGGTTTACCACCGTATCAGTTTCCAAGCCTGGAGAACTGGAACTGGCGAACATTCATTTTTAAAATAGTCAAAGTGTGGAAAAATGCCGCGATGACAGTGTGTGTGTGTGTGTGTGTGTGTGTGTGTGTGTGTGTGTGTGTGTGTGTGTTCAGTGAAAATGAAACGGATGAACGAAAACAGAGAATCAGTGAACAAAAAACAAAAAAAAACTCCAAATCCAGCAGTGCAATTGTGAGGCTCGAGCAAAAACAAAAAAAAAGTGAGCAACGCTCAAACTCGTGGTGGAAAATTTCGGATTTCCACGGTACAATGTGGAAAGTCGCGGCCGGGAAAATCCAATTTCATCGACTGAATAATTCAGCCATGTGAGCCTGCACTCCGGGTGTGTGTGTGACGATTTCTCACACTTCTCGTATCTGTCTCTCTATCTAACGGTGACAATCAACCATGTGCAGAATAGGAAAAGTGTTGGTCGGTGACTGCAGGAAAAAATGAGTGGGAAAAAGTGGAAAGTTTTCCGGAATCTGAGCTTCTGTCAATCACTGGGATGGCCATGATAAGCGGGATGAAATCTGGTTGGTCATGGGCTTGGACATTTAAATAATGCAGATGCACGCTGCAATTGGTGAAAAATGCTAGATTAAGTTTTAGTGAAGGATGCATTATTGATTATTGTGCAGTTGGTTCGTAGATTGAGGTTTACATCACTGGAATTCGAGATTTTCAGAATAAATCATCAACTTATCAGTTAATGAAATGCCTTGGATTTTATTTTTTTTAAATTGATAATAAAAGTTTTAAATAAAAGTGAAAACTTCCCCCTACTGAACTAAATTTTCATTCACTTTTCCTTTTTTCCATCGCAGGAATTTCGATGCACAAGGGCTACGCATTCGTTCAGTTCACGAACCCGTTCGATGCACGAAACGCCTGTCACGGCGAGGATGGCCGCACCGTGCTGAGCCAAACCCTGGGTAAGTGTGCTGCTTGCTAAATTTTTGACAGTTTAGAGAAAGGGTGGAACTTGTAGTACAGTGGTAGCGGCAGCAGCAGAACCGTCCATCATCGATCAAATAGCACTAAACTTTCCGGCTTAGTTCGAGGAAGTTGTTATTAAACCACCATAAATTATTGCACACTTTACCCACCCCCCCGGGTTCAACTTGCAGTACAATTAGCTAGAAAAACCCCCATGAAATGTAGAACAACAGCTAGAGTTCAACTCAAAAACAAGCCCCATTTGCTTGCAAAATGGAGAGATACATCATGTCACGGAACGTGTGTCCTTTCCGTAGTCGTACTCCACGTGGCTCGGATCAGCAGCTCATCAATCATGGGGCCACGAACCGTGCCCTTTCCCCCTTTCCCAAACCAAAAAAATAAACGTCAAAAGAAGGAAAAAAAGAAAGCGAAACTGGGCGAAACTTTCGCTGTCATGTCATTCATAAATTATTTTCCATTCCATCAGGCTCAGCCGATCTGGGTGGGCACAATATGCTCTGCTGACTCTCCAACTGCAGGGGTTAGAGCTGGCATGTCGGAATAACTTTGGATTAGACAAAACACGCACCCGGGCTAGGAAGTCATCCGGCGCTCGAAACGGACACGAAGGCCAATTCCATCACGTACGGCAAGTTCTGCAATTTACGCAGACTTGTGTGGACTTTCGCAAACATATTTTCTGTATTGTAAATGTAAGAAAACTAACGTGATTTAAAAAAGCATTTTCTGAGTAAAAAGTCATACAATTAGCATATTCAAAGTAATATGTTATTTGCATATTCAAAGTAATATGTTTCCTGATATACTAGAAATTCTCAAAATTTCCAAATCATTTCCCGTCCCCGTAAAAATCAAACTCAATATTTTTAGACCCTCTTTGATGTACAAAAGGTCGTTTAACACAGTTCATTTAACATTTTGATAAATCATATAATTAGCATAGGAAACATATTTTCAATTAGTTTAAGTTGATTGAACTTGCTCTTCCGTTGAAATTGTTGTACTTTTTCCATTATGGTTAAATCAGTAGCATAAACCTTATTTTTAACTATTTTTAGTTCGCTCCGTGTCCCACTCAAAAATTAATATGAAAATATCATTTTCAAAAGGTAAAAAAACCCACGAAAATTTAATCTCTTTCCATTTATTAAAAACGATAATTTTTTTTTCCAAAATATCGTCAAATAAAAATGAAGGCCGAAAAGGTAGCACTTGTGAAAAAAACTCATTTTACGTCATTTAAACTCTTTGCAAGGCCATATCTCGGCTTTTCATATTTTTTAAGAGATTGAGAGACTATTTAAAAACAGATTTTTTTCAGAAAATGATTAACAAAAAATGACTGAAACTCGGATCAGATGCACTTTATCAAAAATTCACAAAAGAATTTTTTGATTCCCAATTCAATCAATAAATTCAAAAAAATATTCTTGGGGGATTTTTGGGATGAATTTGAAGTGAAGTAAATAATAACAAGACAAATTCATAAGAAATTGATTTTTTCATAAAAATATCAATTTGTAATGCCATTTTGTAGCAGAGCAGTTCTCTACGGAATCGGTCTTTTTTCTTTAATTTTAATTTTTGTATTTTTTAATCCAGCTGAAACTTTTTTGGTGCCTTTGGTATGCCCAAAGAAGCCATTTTGCATCATTAGTTTGTCCATATAATTTTCCATACAAATTTGGCAGCTGTCCATACAAAAATGATATGTGAAAATTCAAAAATCTGTATCTTTTGAAGGAATTTTTTGATTGATTTGGTGTCTTCGGCAAAGTTGTAGGTATGGATATGGACTACACTGAAAAAAAATGATACTCGGTAAAAAAAATTTGGTGATTTTTTATTTAACTTTTTGTCACTAAAACTTGATTTGCAAAAAAACACTATTTTTAATTTTTTTTATTTTTTGATATGTTTTAGAGGACATAAAATGCCAACTTTTCAGAAATTTCCAGAATGGGCAAAAAATCTTTGACTGAGTTATGATTTTTTGAATCAATACTGATTTTTTCAAAAAATCGAAATATTAGTCGCAAAAATTTTTCAACTTCATTTTTCGATGTAAAATCGAATTTGCAATCAAAAAGTACTTTAGTGATTTTTTGATAAAGTGCACCGTTTTCAAGTTATAACCAATTTTAGGTAACTTTTTTGAAAATAGTCGCAGTTTTTCATTTTTTAAAATTAGTGCCCATGTTTGCCCATCTTTGAAAAAAATATTTTTGAAAAGCTGAGAAAATTCTCTACATTTTGCTTTATTGAACTTTGTCGATACGACCCATACTGCCCCTGATCGCATAAATGTCCCATATGCATTTTCATCGATTTCGAGTTATTGATGTAGTTTGGTTCAAAATTGTGTGCTCTTTCAAAAGAGCCTATAACATCCAGTACTTTGTTCTAGAAATCTGGAGGAAATCCAGTTATTTCGTGAATACTTAACACGTAGCCTTATGCGTGGGACAAACTTCAAATGCGTTTTTCTCAGCTTGCTGTTTTTGCATATGGGACATTTATGCGAACATGGGCAGCATAGTTGCTGAGATATTGCCATGCAAAGGTTAAAAAACAGGAAAATTGATGTTTTCTAAGTCTCACCCAAATAACCCACCATTTTCTAATGTCGATATCTCAGCAACTATAGGTCCGATTTACAATGTTAAAACATGAAACATTCGTGAAATTTTCCGATCTTTTCGAAAAAAATATTTTCAAAAATTTAAAATCAAGACTAACATTTCAAACGGGCTAAACATTCAATATTACGCCCATTTGAAATGTTAGTCTTGATTTTAAATTTTTGAAAATATTTTTTTCGAAAAGATCGGAAAATTTCACGAATGTTTTATGTTTTAACATTGTAAATCGGACCTATTGTTGCTGAGATATCGACATTAGAAAATGGTGGGTTATTTGGGTGAGACTTAGAAAACATCAATTTTCCTGTTTTTAACCTTTGCATGGCAATATCTCAGCAACTATGGGTCGTATCGACAAAGTTCAATAAAGCAAAATATAGAGAATTTTCTCAGCTTTTCAAACATATTTTTTTCATAGGTGGGCAAACATGGGCACTAATTTTAAAAAATGAAAAACTGCGACTATTTTCAAAAAAGTTACCTAAAAATGGTTATAACTTGAAAACGGGGCAGTTTATCAAAAATTCACTAAAGTACTTTTTGATTGCAAATTCGATTTTACATCGAAAAATGAAGTTGAAAAATTTTTGCGACCAATATTTCGATTTTTTGAAAAAATCTGTATTGATTCAAAAAATCATAACTCGGTCAAAGATTTTTTGCATTTTAGTTGGCATTTTATGTCCTCTAAAACATATCAAAAAATAAAAAAAATTAAAAATAGTGTTTTTTTGCAAATCAAGTTTTAGTGACAAAAAGTTAAATAAAAAATCACCAATTTTTTTTACCGTGTATCATTTTTTTTTCAGTGTAGTCCATATCCATACCTACAACTTTGCCGAAGACACCAAATCGATCAAAAAATTCCTTCAAAAGATACAGATTTTTGAACTTTCACATATCATTTTTGTATGGACAGCTGCCAAATTTGTATGGAAAATTATATGGACAAACTAATGATGCAAAATGGCTTCTTTGGGCATACTGAAGGCACCAAAAAAGTTTCAGCCGGATTAAAAAATACAGAAAAAATCGAATGACCGAAATCTCAGAGAATTGCTCAGCATTATTAAAATAAAATCAAAATTTACTAAAAAAAACTTGTTTTGCTAAAATGCCTTTAAATCTGTAGATATTTTAGAATTCAGGAGCAATAACACAACAAACTTATAACTTAGAATGGAATTTTAACCGTTCTTAGTGTAAAATTGTCCATAAATCCGAAAAAAAAATTTTCCGATTTGAACACATTTTCGTAGAAAAAATATGATGCTTTGAGAGTTTAACAAAATCATATTAATCAATGTTTCAATAGTTAAAGTTTTTTAACTCAAATTTCACTGCAATATATAAAAAATAATCAGACAAAAACAAAAAAGAATAAAAAAAAGGATTGTCAAAATGGAGTTTGTGAGGAATTTAAGGGTGCACAGCAACGAGGGAAGTTGTTGTCTTCTTATACCAAAATTGTCAAACTTACGGACCCAATCCTGCAACTACGGGATTGTAAAATTAATGAAACTTTGCTGTAAATTACTTGGTGGACAGTACTTTAGGGGATGAATATAAAAATATTTCGATAGTACCCGTAGTTTTGAAGATACTAAAATGTCTGTAACAAAAATCAGGGTGCAAAAGCTCTGGTTGATGTGCACCGTTAAAAAGGAGGAATGAGGAATTTAAAAATTTAAATTCCGTGTACTTAATTTCCGTAATAGTCCTATCCCACAACTGTGTCTAAGTCACCAAATCGATCAAAAAATGTATTCTCTATGCATCTTGTATTTGGGTAATTCTCCGCCAACTCACACAGCAGTTGCCCCGACCCCTCTTCGATTTGCGTGAAACTTTATCCTATGGGGTAACTTTTATCCCTGATCACGAATCCGAGGTCCGTTTTTTGATATCTCGTGACGGAGGGGCGGTACGACCCCTTTCATTTTTGAACATGCGAAAAAAGAGGTGTTTTTCAATAATTTGCAGCCTGAAACAGTGATGAGATAGAAATTTGGTGTCAAAGGGACTTTATGTAAAATTAGACGCCCGATTTGATGGCGTACTCAGAATTCCGAAAAAACGTATGTATCATCGAAAAAAACACTAAAAAAGTTTTAAAAATTCTCCCATTTCCCGTTACTTGACTGTAAAAAATTTTGGAACATGTCATTTTATGGGAAATTTAATGTACTTTTTGAATCTACATTGATTCAGAAGGGTCATTTTTTCATTTAGAACAAAACTTTTCATTTTAAAATTTCGTGTTTTTTCTTACTTTGCAGGGTTATTTTTTAGAGTGTAACAATGTTCTACAAAGTTGTAGAGCAGACAATTACAAAAAAATTGAATTGTAAACAAAAGGGGTTTGCTTACAAACATCACGAGTTATCGCGATTTTACGAAAAAAAAAGTGTTGAAAATGTTGGTCGTCGTCGATCATGGCCGTTCATGGTCACCCGCGACAGACACGGACGACGAAACAAAGAGAAATGCAAAAAGTAACTTTTTCAAAACTCATTTTCGTAAAATCGAGATAACTCGTGATGTTTATAAGCAACCTCTTATGTTTGTATATAATTTTTTTTTGTAATTGTCTACTTTACAACTTTGTAAAACATTGTTACACTCTAAAAAATAACCCTGCAAAATTAGAAAAAACACGAAATTTTAAAATGAAAAATTTTGTTCTGAATGAAAAAATGACCCTTCTAGGTCAATGTAGATTCGAAAAGTACATTAAATTTCCCATAAAATGACATGTTCCAAAAAATTTACAGTCGAGTAAGACCATCCATAAACCACGTGGACACTTTAGGGGGTATAGCGATTGTCCACGCTCCATACAAAAAAGATTTATTTTGTATGGACAATTGTCCACGAGGGGGGGGGGGGTTGAGATTATCAAAAAAAAGTGTCCACGTGGTTTGTGGATGGTCCCTAACGGAAAATGGCAGAGTTTTTAAAACTTTTTTAGTGTTTTATTCGATGAAAAATATTTTTTTTCGGAATTCTGAGTACGCCATCAAATTGGGCGTACAATTTTACATAAAAGTCCCTTTGGCACCAAATTTTTATCTCATCACCGTTTCAGGCTGCAAATTATTAAAAAACACCTCTTTTTTAGCATGTTCAAAAATGGAAGGGGTCGTACCGACCCTCCGTCATGAGATATCAAAAAACGGACCTCGGATTCGTGATTAGGGATAAAAGTTCCCCTTAGGACAAAGTTTCACGCAAATCCAAGAGGGGTCGGGGCAACTTTTCCCGATTTCGTGTGAGTTGGTAGAGAATTACCCAGTAAATTCAAAAATCTGGGTGATTTTTAATAAAGTGTGCTGTGAAACCATATTTTTGACATTAACAATTCCGACATGTCAAAGTGACATAAAACACATGTTTCAAAAAGTGAACATTCCTAATATCCTCATCATCGTATCAGTTACCGTGGCCAGCGGCCACCCAAGCCGTGAGTAACCCCAAGTTGCGGGATAAACGTCAACGTATCGGGTGAAAAATAAACCAGAAAATTGGAAGACAAAAATGTGAAACCCCCAGCAGGATAAAAGAGAATCGCTTTTGTTTGAGCACAGTTTTCCTCGTCTCCTCTCCCTTTCTCTGGCATCTACTGCTGGGGTTTCCGCTTCATCCCACTTAGGAGATCATTTTCTAAAATTAGAAAATTTTCACCTCATCATGCCACGTCTTGGTCTTGGCGGGAAAAGCGGAGTGGATCAGACGCGGTCGTATATCATTGCTGAATTTTATGCTGAGACTATTTGTTTCGTCGCGTCGTCGACGTTCTGGGAAACTGAGCGGGGCATTGTTGCGAGAATTTTTCTTGTTTTGTTGCTATTTTTTATGGAGGGACGTCATTTCTTTCAAATGGTGTTTTGGCTCTTTCATGATTGTGACAGATAAATGGAAGCAGCTGAAATTTTTGTTTGCTTTTAAATCGATTTCATAAAATTTGTTTCAATTTCTGGTTTGTATTTTAAGTTTTTAGAAAATAATAATAATAATAATTTTAATCTATTCCGTAACCGTTCTGCCTTGACTCAATTGCAAACGTTCCGAATCTTTGACCTTTAGCAAAATATCGTCTGATTTTGTGGTGGCTAGTTGTCAAATCGTGCGTGTGCCATCACCGACCGTGTCGAAAGCGTGCGTGAATTAGTCACCGCCGTTTTTGAATGGCACACGAGAGCGTAGAATGATAATTTTTACAAAATTATCTTGTAAAATCACTTTCACTTTTTGCATGTGAGCAATTCTCTACCAAAACCGGAAATGGATTTTATTTGTATTTTTTGATATGACTCAAACTTTGTGGGGGCCTTCCCTATGACCAAATAAGCTATTTTGCGTCATTGGTTCACCCATACAAGTCTCCATACAATTTTGGCAGCTGTCCATACAAAAATGGTATGTAAATATTCAAATAGCTGTAACTTTTGAGTGAATTTTCTGATCAATTTGGTGTCTTCGGCAAAGTTGTAGGTATTGTTGAGGACTTTTGAGAAAAAATAGGTACACGGAAAAAAAAATTTGCAGATTTTTTTATCAACTTTTTTTTTCACTAAAACTCAATTTCCCAAAATACGTATTTTTTGATTTTCGAGTTTTTTTGATATGTTTTAGGGGACAAAAATCCGCAACTTTTGAACCATAGAGAAACATGGTCAAAAAATCTGCCGCCGAGTTATGAATTTTTGAAAAAATAGTGATTTTTGGAAAAAATCGAAGTTTCATGCAAAAACAAGTTTGACATTATTTTTTAATGCAAAATTGAATTTGCAATCGAAAAGTACTTTACAGATTTTTTGATTAAGGGCTCCGTTTTCAAGATATAGCCACCGAAAGTTTGATTTTAGCGAAATATTTGCAGTTTTTCAATTTTTAAAAATAGTGACCATGAGTGACCATTTCTAAAAATATTTTTTTTGAAGAGTTCAGAAAATTTGCTATAAAATTGTCGAAGAGACATTGAACATTGGACCTCGGGTTGCTGAGATAGAGCCGCTTTAAGAAAAAGAAAGACGAAAATTTAAGTTTTCTAAGTCTCACCCAAACATCCCACCATTTTCTAATGACGATATCTCAGCAATTAATGGTCCGATTTTCAATGTTAATACATGAAACATTCGTGAAATTTTCCGATCTTTTCGAAAAAAATATTTTGAATTTTTTTAAATCAAGACTAACATTTTAAAAGGGCCAAACATTGAATATTACGCCCATTTAAAATGCTAGTCTAGATTTAAAAATTTTTAAAATATTTTTTTCGAAAAGATCGGAAAATTTCACGAATGTTTCATGTATTAACATTGAAAATCGGACCAGTAATTGCTGAGATATCGTCATTAGAAAATGGTGGGCTGTTTGGGTGAGACTTAAAAAACTTCAATTTTCGTGTTTCTTTTTCTTTAAGCCGCTGTATCTCAGCAACCAGAGGTCCAATCTTCATTGTCTCTTAGACAATTTTATAGCAAATTTTCTGAACTTTCCAAAAAAAAATTTTTAGAAATGGTCACTAATGGTCACTATTTTTAAAAATTGAAAAACTGCAAATATTTCGCTAAAATCAAACTTTCGGTGGCTATATCTTGAAAACGGAGCCCTTAATCAAAAAATCTGTAAAGTACTTTTCGATTGCAAATTCAATTTTGCATTAAAAAATAATGTCAAACTTGTTTTTGCATGAAACTCGATTTTCCAAAAATCACTATTTTCAAAAATTCATAACTCGGCAGATTTTGACCATGTTCTCTATGGTTCAAAGTTGCGGATTTGTCCCCTAAAACATATCAAAAACTCGAAAATCAAAAATACGTATTTTGAAATTGAGTTTTAGTGAAAAAAGTTGATAAAAAATCTGCAAATTTTTTTCCGTGTACCTATTTTTCTCAAAAGTCCTCAACAATACCTACAACTTTGCCCAAGACACCAAATTGATCAGAAAATTCACTCAAAAGTTACAGCTATTTGAATATTTACATACCATTTTTGTATGGACAGCTGCCAAAATTGTATGGAGACTTGTATGGGTGAACCAATGACGCAAAATAGCTTATTTGGTCATAGGGAAGGCCCCCACAAAGTTTGAGTCATATCAAAAAATACAAAAAATAAAAATGGTCGAAATCGGCTGATTTCGTAGAGAGTTGCTCATGTGCGTATCCAAAAGGGGAGACTCAACATTCTTGCTTTAATTCTGTTGTAAAGATTCAACGATTTCAAAGCATTATATTACTTTTAATTTTAAAAGTTGTTGCAAAAAGTGATATGTTACAGAAAACATATGAGAGAAAATTTATCTTACATATAATTCATGTCGGTGGCGAGAGCGAGACCGATACCGACGAGGATTAGAGCGAGACGGCAGACCCGAGGTCGGCCGATCGCCTGACGACGAACGACGAGCAGAGTTCCTTCGACCGCCGCGAGAATCGGACGTCACAAGTGTTTTCGCGTGTACTCAGCCGGAAATCTTAATATTAAACTATCTTAAAACTAAACAAACGTGTTTTGGTTTATCACATGGGGGCTCAACCACGATTTCCCGCGAGTTGTTGAGCTGAGTGAAAGTGTTTCCGCGTGCCAAATCGCGAAAAGTTGGCATTTGGCTGATGGCGTCACCAGAGTCCGCCATTTTGCCTGAGTGAAGAAGGAACGTGTGTGCGTGTGTGTGACGAACGAGAGAGTTCACACACACCACTGTGAGAAACGAGATCCCGCGAGTGTGAGAGAGGAGAGAGCATCTCCGCACTCGTAGTGCAAGTGTGTTCGTGAGCTGGACGATGTGCGACCGAGAAAAGCTTCAAAAGCTAACGGTGAAACAGCTGCGTGAGCTGTGCGCGAAGAAGAACGTGTCAGTGAGTGGCAGAAAAGCAGCGCTGGTGAATCGGTTGCTGGAAACGGTTCGCGAAAGTGATTCCGACAGCGACGACTCGTTGTTTTCCGCGCTGGACGTGATGTCGTCAACACGGAAGGATAAGAAAAACGCGACGGCGGCGAAGAAAGAGGACGCGCCGCGGGCATCGCAGTTCACCTTCAACGACATCGGAGACTCCCTCGAGAAGTTCTCTGGGGAAAGTGCCGACAGTGATGTGTGCGAGTGGCTGGAAGAGTTTGAGAAAGCTTGCGAAACGTTTGGGTGGAATGATGTGCAGAAGTTTGTGTACGGCAGACGGCTGCTGAGTGGCACCGCGAAGCTATTCGTGCAGAGTTCGACCGGATTGAATGACTGGGGCACGCTGAAGAATGCCCTGGAGGAAGAGTTTGAAGTGAAAGTGTCAAGTGCCGAGATCCACGAGCTGCTGCGTGGCCGTAAGAAGAAGAGCGACGAAAGCTTTCTGCAGTACATCTACCACATGCAAAGCATCGCAAAGCGTGGCCACATCGACGAAGAAACCGTGTGTGAGTATGTGGTTCGGGGCATCGTCGATGATCCCGTCAACAAAGTAGGCCTGTACGGTGCACGCACACTGGCAGAGCTGAAAGAGCGTGTGAAGCAGTACGAGAAGATGAAGAGCCAAATGCGCGACGTGAGCCGGAGCGCAAAAGTGTTTGGGAAGAGCGAGAGAGCGAAGAAAAGTGAGACGCCGCGACCGGCGAGAAGTGAGAAGAGTGAGAGTGCACACACGGCGAGCGACGGCGTTCGCTGCTACAACTGTGGAAGCCGAGGCCACTACGCGAACGACTGCGAGGCGAAGTCGCGTGGGCCGAAGTGTTTCGTGTGTAGTGAGTACGGGCATCGAGCGAGAGAGTGTCCGAAGAAGGAAATGCGAGAGAGAAAGGAAGACTCCGAGCTGCACACCGTTGCCGAAACGAAGATGCCTGTGGTGGAGATTGCGGTGGGCAATTCTCTGCTGCGTACGCTGTTCGACACGGGTAGCCGCTACAACGTGCTGTGTGTGAGTGCGCACAAGAAAATCGGTGAACCGCCGATGAACACGACGCCGATGATCTTCCGTGGTTTTGGTGCTGCCGAGACGCGAGCGTGTGGCACGGTGACGATCGACGTGTGCGTCGACGGCGAGACGTACCCGAGCATGATGTTTTACGTCGTGCCGACTGGATCGATGTCGTACGATGCGATCCTGGGTATGCAGGCGTTGCACCACCTGGATGTGTGCGTGAAACCGGACGGAGTCGTGTTCAAGAAGAAGTGTGAGGCAGAGGAGGAGGTGGAGAGTGACGAGGTCAATGACCTGATGGCGTTGACGAGCGGAAAAAGTGGCGTTACTCTCGACGTGGCGCCGCGGTATGCTGCTGAAGTGAGAAAGCTGGTTGCAGATTACAAGCCGAAAAGTAAAGTGAGGAGCCGAGTGGAGACGCGAATCATTCTGAGCGATGAGACGCCGATTCACATCGCGCCGCGACGATTTGCGCCGAAGGAGAAGAAGATTCTGGAGAAGACCATCGACGAGTGGTTGAAGGCTGGTATCGTCAAGGAAAGTGTGAGTGAGTTCGCGAGTCCAGTGACGCTGGCCCCGAAGAAAGATGGTTCGATGAGAGTGTGTGTGGACTACCGCCAGCTGAACAAGCGCATCGTGAAGGACTGCTTTCCGATGAGAAACATCGAGGACCAAGTGGACAAGCTGAAAAGTGCCAAAGTGTTTACCACCCTCGATTTGAAGAACTCCTTCTTCCATGTGCCAGTTGAAGCGTCCAGCCAGAAGTACACGAGTTTTGTGACGCACGCGGGGCAGTACGAATTCGAGAAAACCCCGTTCGGGCTGAGCAACAGTCCAGCGAGCTTCAGCCGTTTTGTTGCGGATGTGTTCCGTGAGCAGATCCGGAAGGGGCACATGATGATCTACGTGGACGACGTGATTATCCCGTCCGCGACGGAGGAGGACAACATCGTCGTGCTGAAAGAGGTGCTGGCTGTGGGTGCAGAGAACGGAGTGCAGTTCAACTGGGAGAAGTCGCAGTTCCTGAAGAGTGAGGTCGAATATCTGGGTTACGTAATCAGTGGCGGAGGCTACAAAGTGTCGCCAGCGAAGATCAAAGCAGTGAAGAACTACCGTGAGCCGAGAAGTGCGAAGGAAGTGCAACGTTTTGTGGGACTAACCAGCTACTTCCGCAAGTTCATCCCCGGATACGCACTGATAGCAAGACCCTTGACGTCTTTGCTGAAGAAGGAAGCTCAGTTTGTGTTCGGCGAGGCCCAGAGAAGAAGCTTCGAGAAGCTGAAAGAGTGCCTTGTGAGTGACCCAGTGCTGAAGATCTACGATCCCGACGCCGAGACCGAGCTGCACACAGACGCCTCGAAGGAAGGTTACGGAGCTGTCCTGCTGCAGAAGAGTGACGACGGTAGGTTTCACCCGATCTACTACATGAGCAAGCAGACGACGAGTGCCGAGAAGAACTACAGCGCGTACCACCTCGAAGTGCTAGCTGTCGTACGTGCCGTGGAGAGATTCCGCGTTTACCTGCTGGGAGTGCCGTTCAAGATTGTGACGGACTGCGTGGCGTTCAAACATACCGTCAAGGCGAAGAAGCTCAACCCGACTGTGGCGAAGTGGGTGATTGCGTTGGACGAGCACAAGTACCACGTGGAACACCGCGCTGGGAGCAGGATGAAGCACGTGGACGCCCTGAGTCGAGCACCAGTGATGCTGACGGTAAGTGACCCGCTAGTAGAGATGATCAAGAGTGCACAGCAAAGAGACGAGAGGTTGCGAGCGATAACCGAGCTGCTGAAGACGCAAGAGTTTGAGGACTACTTTGTCAACGGAGACGTCCTGATGAAAGTGGTCAACGGTCGCGAAGTCGTCGTAGTTCCTGCCGAGCTACAAGGAGAGGTGATCAAGCAAGCGCACGAGAACGGGCACTTTGGTGTGCGCAAGCTCGAGGAAGTGATCAAGCGCGACTACTACATTCCTCAACTCACCACGAAGATCAAGCGCCAGATCGAGTGCTGTGTGAAGTGCATCCTAGCGGAGAAGAAGCGCGGCAAAACCGATGGTTTGCTGAACCCGATTGCGAAGGGCGAGGTCCCGTTCGATACTTACCATGTCGACCACCTTGGCCCAATGGACGTGACCGAGAAGCAGTACAAGTACCTGTACGTGGTTGTGGATGCGTTCTCGAAGTACGTGTGGATCTACCCGACGAAGACGACGAACGCACAAGAAGCCATCCAGAGATTGCGCCAACAGAGCGAGCTGTTCGGAAACCCGAGAAGAATCGTCAGCGACAAAGGAGCAGCGTTCACTTCGCACGACTTCAAAGAGTATTGTGCGGAACAGAACATCGAACACGTGGAGGTGACAACAGGCGTGCCGAGAGGGAATGGTCAAGTCGAGAGAGTCAACCAGGTGATCTTGGCGATGCTGACGAAGCTGAGCGTGCACGACAAGACGAAGTGGTACAAGCACGTGGCGAACATACAGCGGTGGATCAACGCGAGTTTCCACCAGACTACCGGAGTTTCCCCGTTTGAGGCCATGTTCGGAGTGCAGATGCGTCACGAAGGTGACCTGCGCTTAAGTGAGCTGCTGGAGGAGATCAAGGTGGCGCAGTTCGACGATCAGCGAAACGAGATCCGAGCGAAGGCACGAGAGTCCATCGAGAAGGCCCAAGAAGAACAACGACGATCGTACAACCTGCGGGCGAAGCAAGCCCCAAACTACCGAGAAGGCGATGTTGTGGCGATCAAGCGGACGCAGTTTGGCCCTGGCAAGAAGTATGCGGCCGAGTTCCTCGGTCCGTACAAGGTGACGAAGGTGAAGCCGAACAACCGTTACGACGTCGAGAAGATCTGTGGGGAAGGCCCACGGAAGACGAGCACAGCGGCTTCGCACATGAAGCTGTATCGGGTCCGGAGCCATGAACCTCTTCAGGATGACCGTGTCGGTGGCGAGAGCGAGACCGATACCGACGAGGATTAGAGCGAGACGGCAGACCCGAGGTCGGCCGATCGCCTGACGACGAACGACGAGCAGAGTTCCTTCGACCGCCGCGAGAATCGGACGTCACAAGTGTTTTCGCGTGTACTCAGCCGGAAATCTTAATATTAAACTATCTTAAAACTAAACAAACGTGTTTTGGTTTATCACATTCATGTAAAATGTCTTTGATCATTATAAAAATGCAGATTTTTTATTTTCGAAAACATTTTTTTTGCAATACTTTTTAAATATTTTGCATTTTAATCATATTTTTCGTTTATAAAATTTTGTTCGTAGACTTGTTTCTAAAAGCCATACCTTTTTTTTGTTTTATTGAAAATAGGGTTATAAAGTAAAATGAAGTCAACAAAGACATTAATAAATTTTTTTGTTTTTTTTTATTTTTTTTTTACAGCGTATAAAATTATTTTAAAATATTTTAATCATTATTCTTCTGACAATTCAAGTAGATTAAGTTTTCTTTTTCAATGTATTAGACAAAACGTGATCGAAAATTAGTTGTTTCCGATCGATTTAAAGATTTCTAGCGTATTTCTAAGTGTTTTACAGAAATTAATAAAATAAAGCCCCACTTTCCCCTAAAAACGGAACGTCCCTCTGGGGAATGCGGATAGTGGCGGATTTCAAATTGAGATGTGTATAATAAAAATAATTACCAGCCAGCCGGCCTGTCAGTGCGAACCAGTGTATTACTGCCACAGACATAGATCCCGCCCAGGGCGATCGTTACACTTGACAATGTTTAGTAAGCACTTTGGTTAATTGATCTACCAGCTGTTTTACGCTGCGTTACGCGGATTTAACCGAGCGTAACCTTGTTTCGTGAGCTGAAATGGGGGCAGTGTAATGGTATTTCCATTTTTTTGCTACATTTTTTACGCACCCGAATTTGTGTACTACGGTAAGAGGCAACTTTAGTCACATGGCACAATTTTCCGATTTAAATATAGTCATTTAATTATGCTCAAGAAGAATCGCATTCGTAACGGTGTCATGATTTACGTGTTTCTAGGGAAATTGTGACACGACGTTTGGTCGTGGTAACCGACGTCAAAGATTTACTCTCTGCCATGGAAAAGTGGACGTTTTCATCACTGCGGAGGGCCAAAAACTTGTCAACATCACTCTCAAGTCTAAAAAAACGACGTCTTCATCAAATCAAGAACAAATCGTCTTCGTCAAACTAAAGTTATAAACCTAAATTCCGATTTCACCAACACAACCGCATCACCACCACTACCAGCGCAACTTTATTACCCGTGTCACTAATTTATTACACTTTTGAACTTTACCTATTAATAGATGATGAAAATTGCCACCGGCTTTTCCCCGAGACTGCATTATGCCGCGTCACCACTCAGACTCGCGGAAATTCTAGCCACGCACGCACACCAACCAAATTACAAACGTATCGATCAAACTTGGCTGGCTGATATTTTGTCTGGCTGCCGGTGTGTCTCCCACCGCGGCCGCAGCTCACGCCGACAATTACAAGAGAGTGAAAAGAACCTGCCCACCCACTCACCTTCCCACCAAACGAAGCATCGGGGGAGTACTTATTAAGCACTTAGACGAGACACGGAATTTTAGCAAACCTATTTGCATTTTTTATTTGATATTTTCAATGGAATTTACAAAAATGATTTTGCTTACAGGGTGTCTTTAAAACTCGTATTTTTTTATTGAGGATTTTAATTTGAAGACATTTGCCAAAAGTAAAAAACTACTTTGTTTTTACTTTAAAAGTACCATTGCTATAATTTAGGGGTGCCCAACTTCCAGCCCACGATCATGACAAACGATTTTGAATAATTAGTTCAGTTTCTGAATTCAAAAATTAAAGAATGTGAACAAATTTCCTCATTTATATAAAATATACATGGGAAATTCTCCGCTAACTCACACACACAGTTAAAAATAATGTAAATTTGGAAGCTGTAATTTTGGAAGGTTGAATATTACCACTTTTATAATGTAATTTTACCTCAATTTAGACTGAAAAAGTGGTATTACACCAGAAAAGTGGTAAAATTACACATTTCTAGAGATAAAATTACACCTTTTTGCTGACATAAAAGATGTACCCCTTCCCAGATGTAATATTACCATGATTTTTTTTTCTGTGCAGCAGTTGCCCCGACCCCTCTCGATTTGCGTGAAACTTAATCCTAAGGGGTAACTTTTGTCCCTGATCACGACTCCGAGGTCCGTTTTTTGATATCTCTTGACGGAGGGGTGGTACGACCCCTTTCATTTTTGAACATGCGAAAAAAGAGGTGTTTTTCAATAATTTGCAGCCTGAAACGGTGATGAGATAGAAATTTAGTGTCAAAAGAACTTTTATGTAAAATTAGACGCCCGATTTAATGGTGTACTAAGAATTCCTAAAAAACGTATTTTTCATCGAGAAAAACACTAAAAAAGTTTTAAAAATTCTCCCATTTTCCGTTAATCAACTGTAAATTTTTTTGGAACATGTCATTTTATGGGAAATTTAATGTTCATTTCGAATCTACATTGACCCAGAAGGGTGATTTTTTCATTTAGAACAAAACTTTTCATTTTAAAATTTCGTGTTTTTTCTAACTTTGCAGGGATATTTTTTAGAGTGTAACAATGTTCTACAAAGTTGTAAAGCAGACAAAGGACCCCATTTTGTTATTATTAATAAATAATAATAAAAAAACAATATTTATTTCTATTCATTATTAATATTTTTTCAAAATCAAGATTTAATTGGAAACATGACATCAGAAACCTCAATTCTCGGGTGAGTTTTCAAAAAGCCGTAAGAGCCACCGTGACCTACGACACTAAAATTAGTTTTTCTCCAAATTATATAAAAAATTCATTTATTTTAGTTTGGGGCATTTGAACGACGTGTAGTTGAACAATCATAAGCATTTTTGAAATTGGCTTTTGGTAAGTCGGTCGAATACCGATGCAAAAAAGGCTTTATTTACCCTTGGCTCTTACGTCTATTTGAAAACCAATCCGAGAATTTTTCTTTGCAAATGATCTAAAGAAAACTAAATTTAAATTAAGATTATGAATAAAAATTATGTTTTTAAGAGGTGAGTTAGCAAGGTCATAATAAATAAATTATACATATCTAGAGTTTTTTTTAAAGGACTAATAAGCTATTGTCTTTAATATGTTTATAGGACCTTATATAAAAAAAAAGATTTCAAGTTCAAAATCAATTGATCATTTTGAAAATAAATACCGCTACTATTTTTTCTAATATTTAGAAATGCATGAAAAAATATTTTTAAATCTACGATCCATGTAGTCTATAATTTTTTGACGAAATAACTAAATAATAAAATTTAAAATGTCAAAGATATTTCAAAAGAAACGAACCTATCATATTAAATTTTCATTCATTGTTGAAGTTTTGAGTTTGTTGGATAAAGAAATATAGAGGCACAGCACCGCAAACATTTTTGCTGTTTTTTTTTTTCAATCCAAACAATGTTTTTTTATTAACTTATGGTTGCATTATGTGGTATTAAAAATTAAATTTATATTTTTTGTACCACCTTGAGCAGAGTCGAGAACTTGAACCTTAAAAATATTTGATACGACCTTATCTAAGAAGGCTTTAAGTTTTTTTGTTTAACCTAGTATTAAATGGGTTTTAAATTGCCATTACTGAAATAACTATAAAATACATTTTTGAAACTGTAATATTAGATAAAATCAAATTGATAAATCTTTTATTCAAAATATTGTTAATTTTTTGAAACACTTCTGTACAATATTTTCTATTTGATTTTTTAATAAACATTCTTTCCGGCAGATATGGCTCACTGGGTTAAAAGGTTAGGAACTGCTGCAATAATTAATCTTAATGTTTCATTTATAAATTATCATTCCAATGTTTGTCAAACTAGGATTATTTATTTTTTAATGATTACGTATAATTTTAGGTGATACTAATTAAATGTAAATCCGGCATAAAATCCACGCGATTTCTTTTCATGGAAACAAAACAAAATCCCGGTTCCCTCCCCATTCCCCCATTTGGACAATTGTCCATACAAATATAACAAAAATGGTATGGAGCGTGAACAATTGCCAAATTCCCCCCACCCCTTCGCTCAATGTGTCCACGTAGTTAACAGATGGCCCCTAGTGTAGTATTGAAATTGCATTTTCTTTTTGAGATAAAAATTAAGTAGTCAAATTTAACAAAAGCTGCATGATGGTGAACGAAATGAGCATTAAAAAAGATTGGAAAAATAAAAAAAAATCAGCATTAAACAGACTGGGATTTAGGTCAAAATTTTATATTGATAGGACAAAAAACTATCATTTAATTACATTTTACATACATTAGAACCTTCCAAAATTGAGCATGAGCATGAGCATGGTTGACTGCCAATGAGCTGCTACTCCGTTATTGACAGATCAGCTGAAGTTAAACAATGAATCAAAAATGATCAGTGGGAGCCAACCATCCGTTCACTGTTTAACCTCTGAAGATCCCTACTTTATTAGTCAATACCGGCGCCCTCCCAAGAAGCCTGCAGTTCAACGAAAGGGAGGAATGTTAGTCCGATAGTTGAAGTTGCAGACTCATCAAGCACACAGTTTTTCGCTATATACTTGTTGATACCGCTTGAGACCGTTGAATCCACAGCATCTCCTTCAAGCATCACGTGATTATTATTTTTTGGGTTAGTAGGATAAGGTATTGGCTTTTCGATGCCTCCCGAGCTACGATGCTATGGGGAGGACTTTCATAACAGACCCGTCGGCGAGCCTTCCGAGCAACGATGCTATGGGAAGGTCTTTCTGGTTAACACACAAAATCACTCACTCACAATTATTTCACTCCACTATTAATTAATCCAAAATGTCAATGCGTCTTTCGATCATTATATAGAAATGGCTTTTTCACCATAAAAAATAAAACCTTATTCGAAAAAAATTATACACAATTTACCCGACGCCGTGCCTTCCGATCAACGATGATATAGGAAGGGCTTTGAAAATCACAAAACAATTAATTAAGATCACAACAAAAAAATCACAAAAAACACTAATTACTCAACGAAAATTACGCTCAAGACACAAATAATTCAGTAAGGCATCCTATTATTCGATTACCACAATCACTCACCCCATACGAAAAGCGACACAAAAGCACACACAAAAAAAAAAATAACCTGAATAATCACGACTTCGCGTCTCCACTTCCAGCGCACCAATCCATTTTACATACATTAGAACCTTCCAAAATTACACATTTACAATTACAATCGAATATGAATCTGGTGAAACGTGGATTTTTTAACTATCAACATCCAACAAAATTGGATTCCCATGGACTTAATCAATCGTTAACAAATTTGGGGGAGTTGTTTAGGATCCCAAAAGGAACTGAACAATAGCTACATACACGAAAATTGTTTCTCAAAAGACAATTTTGAATGATTTTTCTTCCAGGGAATTTTAACAACTCTTAGTTTACCTGTAAAGCCAAGATGAAAAATGAAAAAAAATAGGACATTATTACTTACCAGTCTGCCAGTGGCGTTTATTACTTGCCAGTCTGCCAATTAATTACTCAAATTACTGGTCAAAAATGATTAATTACATTAATTACTTAATTACTTTTCACTACGATAAAAAACATTTAATTTAAATTTAAGTATTCATTTCTACGGTTCTAAACTAAATTATTTATCACCTAAACTCCCAAGCTCGAGAAAAAGGGGGAATTTGTATGGAAATTCCCCCTTTTTCTCGATCTTGGGAGTTTAGGTGTTTTGAATAGCTCATTCGATAGCTATTTAAAAAATTATGCTGTTTATTTTTTTTGTGCCAATCTGGATATTATGAATTTTGCGTACAATTTTTATTGAAAATAGCTATAGGCGATCAAACGTCAAAAATGCCCTCCACTAGAGGGCGCTGAAACTTTTAGTGATGTTTACAAAATATCCTACAGCGAATGAATTGGTTTGAAATTTGGAATTGTTTTATTTTATTATAAAATTGACATTTTATTTAATTATACCATTTTCAGGTAAAAAATAAGTAGCTCAATTGATATTAACAATAATATTTTCGAGCCAAACATAAACTTTGACAAATATTTGCAGCAGTTCTTCATGAAAATTGTGAAATTCATCAAAATAATGTTAAGTTTTAAAATGTTTTTCAAACATTGGTTTGACATTACTTTGCATGTTTTTTTTTTCTCAAGCAAATTAAAAAAATCCGTTACTGAAAATACGGATAATGTGAAATGTGACATTTACATTGGATTTAATTTCTGCATCTGAATATTGTTCGATTTTAATTTCACTGAGTTTGATTTTTAACATTGAAACATTTGTCTCAGAAATATTTGGAAATTTTTCGGGGAAATAGCTCTTAATAGAGAGATGTTACAGGACTGTCAATTCCTGCAGATTATGAAAAAATATATTTTTATTTTTATTGATTTTTAAATGGCTATCACTTGAAAACTTTGTTTTCATCAATGTATAAGTATATTTTGGTTTTAAATATTTGATCCACATAAACTTAAAATAATTTTGACTGCCTATTAGAAGGAAAAGCATAAAAAATTAATCAATTCTAATGTAGTTCTGGCAGGGATGGAATAATCACAAAAAATCAATTTCGCTTGCGAACTTTCTTCACCCGCGAAAGAGAGAGGAGGCAAATCACGGAGAAGAAAATCGCTCCCGAACTTCTCCAAGAAAATCAATCTGCTGATGATTTTTTGTGAATTTCCTTGTCAGCACCACTTAAAAATATTTATTTCACTTTGTTAACACACATTGCCCATCTACAAAATGTGACAGGTCATATTTCGACGTGTGACGTTACACTTGCCAGTGTAGTAGTGAAAAAGATATTCCGCCGAATAATCAAGATGATGATTTTTTTAGATTCTTTTTACCGATCTTTCGTGCGCGAGAGAGAAGAGCCATACTCTCTTCGGATTTTTTCTCTTGATGAACGTCCAATGATTTTCTTTTGATGATGATTATTCCATCGCTGAGTTCTTGCAAAAAAAAAGAAACATATTTTCATAATTACTTAATAAAAATGAATAGATTTCGGATTCACAAAACATTTTTCACTGGGTAATATATCATGGCGTTGCCTTTTGTTGTTAATCAGCTTCGATAAACAACATGATTAAAATAAATTTTAGGAGAGTTTTAGGAGAGAACTATGGTGAATAAGGCCTTCCTCATACAGAACCAGTCTATTTTAATCTTTGTGTTTCACTCTTATTTGAAATTAATAAAATACTGTTATAATAGATTATATATAAAAAGTAAATAGTGTTGTTGAAGAAGTACAATTTAAAATAATCAATTACTTTAATTACTCAAAAATTACTTTAATTACCAATTAATTACTTTAAATTACTCTAATTGCATGAATTACTAAGTAATTAAAGAATTACTTAATTACTAGCTGAAAATCAAAGTAATTATTAATTACTTGCCAGTCTGAGGCCTTGCTGGAAACCCTTGTTCACACACACACATAACAATGTTTGGCCTCCACCGGCCAGACTAAACTAAATTAATTCATTATACTGCAGCAGCGCAGAACTACTCGGGAGTAGTCTCACGGGACAGGGATCTCATGGCCACGGGGCTGACGTATACGCATCACATGGCGGTAGTGCAGGCCTTCTCCTGGGCCGGGTTCCCGTTGTTGTCTTGTTTGTTGTCATTGATTAAACTTCGTTCCGAGTGAAATAATTAGCTGTCACGAAATGTGACTTGCCGCCAAGGCGTTTTGCTTGTGTGTGGTTTTTCTACACCGTTTAGAAGGTTGTTTTGAGTCGCGAAGTTTGGAGGGGGGAAAACGGCTTTGTTTTGTGTTACAAAATGAGTCATTATTTATTTGAATGTTTTAAACAAAGTATTTGCGTTACGAATGCATACATCAATACACTTTTAACGTTAAAATTATCAGCAAGTGATTGGAATCATTCCTTTTCAGCTATTCAAAAGACAGATGTTTAGTTAATTTATGGAATCAAAAACCGTTCCAACCCCCCAATCACCAATCCCAATTTGTTTTGCTACGGGTCACGCAACCTTGGTACTACTCCTCCAACTCTAGTCCGAATCCCTTTCTAAGGCAAAAAAAAAAACCAACGGGAAACGCCAGCCAGAACTTGTTGTCAGTCACCCCTCGAAAGGAAGTCGCTTTCTCCACGCGAAGGCCTTCCTTCCGGTCCAGTGCGTGCGTGCGTGCGTGCATTCGCTTTTCGACTTCGACTTTGACTTTTCCAAGCTAGAGCTAATAACTAATAGCGTACATTTCCGGTTCTGCTGGCACTTTTAATTTATGGGCCATTTTTATGCATGAAACACAACGACGGGTTTCCATTAAATGAAATTAATAGCACTTTAATAGGGGAGCAATATGGGAAATTGCATGGGATTCGAGGTGTGGACGGCAGGACTTGGACGGTGGAATTCCAAGGCTTTCGTTTTGGTTTGGCGTTTCCGCTGAAACACTGTTTCTGTCAGCGCGGTTGATGAAAACAATCCATCAACGGAAACGGGAATGGTTATGAGTGAGCCATTTATTATTTTTGATATGTGTGATTTTTGTTGTATTCAGACTTTCCTTTTTTGGCTTTACTCGACTATGATCACATTCATTCGAACATCGAATGTCTAGAATTTGTCCCAAGTTTAAAATTAAAGTGTTCCGAAATTTGGATGCATTTCGACGCTTTCGTGCTATCTTGTCACACGTCGCTTATTGACTTTCCGAGAAAAACGCGTTTTAATGTTTGACCTTGAATAAACAAAAACGAGAGAAGGCTGTACATTGCCAAAAAGTTTGGTTAATTTTGGTTGCCGGAGTCCTGAGTTATCATTACCAATGGTCACGGTAGTCGGGCATGTACGTGTGTCAAACGCGTTCTGTCCTGAAATCCCTTTGGCCAGTTGTCGCACATAAAGTTATTTTCAGAGTTTGTCAAGCACAACAAGATTGAAACTTCTTTCAATGAAAGGAGTTTTTCGTTTTCTATAGAATATTCCAGGATTACCTCTGTGCGACAGTTATTGTTTTCTTAATCGATGACATTTTCGTAATTATCGTAATGTAAACAATTTTGTCGGTTTTGGAAACAAATTTCTAAATAGATTTGTGTTGCAGGATCTTAAAAAATACTAGTTTACTGACAAACACGGACTTTTTCTAATCTTACCGGCGGAGCACGGCATCTTAGGGAACCACAACTCATTCCGAGCTCGTTTGTTCATGGTGTGTGACATCATTCGTTTTTGAGAATAAAGGAGGGGAAAATGTGATCACACCGGCCGACAACGCACACAACACGAGAAGGGGATAATATTTTATTCTGGTGGCAGTTTTAGATGAACACAAACATCAACGTCAACGAATCGCACACACACACGAGTGAGTAAGCAAGATTGATAAATTAAAAGTGATGCGGTCGGTGCCAAATATAGGACAGTTCTGAAAATAACACGACTATTTATACCGTCGTTTAGAACAAACAGTTACGCGTCAACGAGAACGTATGGTGACGAATCAGGTATTTGTCACGGTTTTAATGAATATTTTTTTAAGTCTAATTATAATCGTTGAGATTCATGTTTGAACTTGAATCAAATTGTTCAGAAAATTCCAAAGCTTCTTTTCATCGCCTAGTATCATATTACACTCTAAACTCAATCACAGACAGCACACATGTCAATGACTCACAGCTTGGCCGACACTCAATCCTTGTTCAAACCAATTTTCCGCCACTGTCAATCATTTTTTCGGGTGGCGAGAGCGAGTGTGTCTCATTAGCGAGATCGCCGGCTCAGTTACGACGACGACGGCGCGCGGCTGTTTTCAAAGGAGATATATTCGCCGAGATTAGATACTTTTGCCACCTTTCCGGTTGGCTGTCAGTGTTGCTGTCAATATCTGAAGAGGCGAGAAAGCGCGGTGATGGTCAGGAATTTGGGAAGAGAGAAAGACAAAACACGTGTTGCTTTTCAATTGCTGCGGGATGAGACTTTACTGTTGAATTCGACTCGACTCTACTCTACTCTACTCTACTCTACTCTACTCTACTCTACTCTTCAAAAATTCTCTCAATCGGGTCAACAAAGCTCCCTCTACCCTGACAAATGCCAGCAATCCTTTATCGGCGTCATCATCCTCTCAAGCATCGTTGCCATGATCCTCACGAGACAATTGAATTCCCCGCTCGGGTGAGGTTCTGGCCGCAAGAGGTCTTCGTCAGCTGGTGCTCCTGAAAGGTTCATTAAAAAATGGCACACACACGAGTCTCTTCGCAGTGCAACAGACACAACCACATTAATTTTAATTAGCCATTTCCACGTCCACATGCTCCTGCGAGGAGTTCAAGAAGGTGGTTTGGGGTTCGGGGTGGTCCTTCCCGTTTTAGATCCACAGACACTATTAAACTGTTGCAAAACAGCGGCCAGACAAAGCGAATGTTTGTTTTGATGTGACGGTTGCTGCAGGGCCAAACCCTTTGGCTTTTTATTGTCCCACAAATTCCACCTCGCACACGAAAGCGCTGTCAGCGCGATGTTCTGCCTGAGAATTGCCCCCCCGCGACCATTGCAGACGGATTAAATAGCTGTGAAGTCAGCCGTACTAACTTGGCTTCTTTCTCTTTTGGTTTATTTGCAGACGTCAACATGGTCGCCGAACCGAAGCCACACCAAACGGGCCGGAAGCGCCAGAACAAGTCCAAAACCGGAAATGATTGGTAAGAAATTTTGTCTTTTTTATTGCTTGGTAGTCTGACAGAAGCTAAATCGGTCAATTTGGCAACCTTGGTGTGGATGTCAAAGCGCGGAATTAGGTTTTACACCGTGACGTCATTTGACAGCTCGTGTGCACTGTTTACATGGTCTTCGTCGATTGTCGACGATTTTCCCCGAACAAAATCGACGAGCGCGTCGAACTGTGCTAAGTCCATGTAAACAGTGCACTCCTTTCTAACCTCCAAATCGAGTCGGCGTAAAACCTAATGCAGGATTGCCAAAGTTATTGTTTTTGAAAATGTCAGAGTACAGAGTAGATTCGCTAATTCGATTGGAACTGCATTTAAATAAGCAAATCCTAATTCGCTGATTGAAACGACTGACAGCTGTCAAAAGCTTGAAACCACGTGCTCGGAAATCGTGGGTTGAAATGTCAACATCAGTTTGACAACTGGTTTTGACGTTTGAGTGGTTTTAAGATCGAATACATTCGAATAAGCGGACATTCGAAGAAGTGAAATTCGAATTAACACTGGAACGCCCAATGCATGTCCAACTTACACGGACGCCCAAGCCTCCCAAAAAAGGTGGAACGGTAACTTCAACTCGCTGGTTCTCGGGCATTACTCAACCAATCGGGACGATTCTTGTTTCCAGTGATTTGTAAGAATGTCTAGATGATCCTAAAATTTTGCAGAACTTGAATTGAACAAATCTGTAATTTCTACGACCGAAAACATCGTTCCACCTTTTTTAAAAAGACTGCCTCCGCGGAATTTTTTGATGATTTTTTTTTTACACGGGAAAAAAAAAGTTGGAACGATGATTTAGATCGCAAAAATTACAGATTTGATCAAATTAAGTTCTGCAAAGTTCTAGAATCATCTAGACATTCTAACAAATCACTGGAAAGAAGAATTATCTTGATTGGTTGAGTTGTGTCCGAGAACCATTGAGTTGAAGTTGCCGTTCCAACTTTTTTGGAGCCTTGGGCGTTGGAATGTTAACAAATCCGCTTTGTAATGCAAAAGAAAGTTGTTTTTCACCTAATATTTACTCATTCTTTATTTTTACAGGGATTACTACTACGATAGGTAAGTCTTCTAACGATTGTGCTCAATAAATAATGCATTACAAACAAATGTCTGGCAACACTACCGTCCCAACTTGCTTCCCTCGCGTTGCTCCACCGTCACCTGGCAACCCTGCGCAATCCGCAGGATGATAATTCCGTAGTTCTGCAGCGTCAGCTGGTCCATCGTAAGCGAGGTCTTCAACCTGTAGCTCCTCGCCAGATACGCCAGCATGATCTTCACCGGAAGCCACGCGTACCGATAGCCCAGACAGTTCCGCGAGCCGGCACTGAACGGCAGGAACGAATACGGATGCCGCTGGTCCGCTTTCTCCGGCAGGAAGTTCTCGGGATCGAACCGGTCGGCGTTCGGTCCCCAAACCTCCGGATCGCGGTGCAGCTGGTAGAACGAAATAATACACTGCGCGTTCTGCGGGATGATGTGGTTTTCATCCAACCTCACATCAGCAGTCGCCCTCCGTCCAATGATCGGTCCAACCGGGAACAATCGCATCGTTTCCTTGCACACCATCTCCGTGTACGTTAGCTTGTTACAGTCCTCCAAGCTGAACTCGGCGCCCTCGTCCGGGCAAACCGACATCACCTCCTGGTGAACCCGCTCCTGCACCTCCGGATGCATCGCCATCATCAGCATGATGTAGGCCATGGTCGTAGCGATCGCGTCATGCCCCGCGAAAATGACCTCGTCCAGATGATCGCGGATGTCCTCGTCAGCCAAATGATCCGGATCAGCGGCCGCCATCTGGTACACCATGTCGATGAAGATGCGCGGCTTGCGGGGGTTCTCCTTGAAGTCCGCCATCACCTCCGGGTTGATAAAGTCCTTCTTGCTGTCCATGACCATGCTGCTGAACGAGTAAAACTGCTTGCCGGTGCGGGCAAAGTCGCGGAAGTCGCGCGTCATAATGTAGAGGAGGTCCGGGTGCTGGTGCGCGGTGGCCATGCGCTTCGTCACCAGCGTTAGGTACTCGTCGATGTTCTTGAGGTACGCCACGGCGGCGTCGGTTTTCTGGAGATGGTAGTCCAGGCCGAGAACGGTTGCTGAAGAAAATTCCGTGTTAAAATCGAAACGATAATGTCCACAATCCGTACTCACCACTAATCGTATCCAGCGCCCACTTGCCCACCTCCAGGTAGATGTTCTGTTCCGGCTTGCCCACCCACCCCGCCAGCTGCTCCACAAACACCTGACTCTTCTGGTTGATCGTCGGCATAAATCCCTTCAAAATCGACGGGCTGAAGCACAGGTTCAGCATCTTCCGGTGCGCCTTCCAGGTGTGCGCCGGCTGCGTCAAAATGCCCTTGTTCACGTTAAAGTACCGATGGAAGTTCGCCCGATTCAGCATGTCGTTGGACTTGAGCACCGCCTGGGCGTGTTCCGGTTTGTGCAGAAACAGACACAAGTTCTGACCCAGCCAAACGGCCGCCGGCGACCGGTAGGTGCTGGTGATTTCCGTCAGCACCTGGTGCAGCTGTTCGGGGGTTGATTTGCCGAGGAATTTGTACCCGGCGCCAATCAGCGGGTACGCCTTGGGACCTTCCATGCCGCGGGCAGCATCGTACTGCTTGCGGCGCGTCCACCGGATGTAGAACGCGTAGAACGCGATCCACGAAAGTAGGAAGACAAGCCACTCGGTTACCATTGTTGCGCGATCTATTCCGTAACGTTTGAAGGATAGAACTAGAACCGGCTTCCAAAGAATTCAGTAGCTTTTATACCAACCATAATAGAAAACGGTGTAATTCCTACAGTTTGCCGAAATTCCCACAGCGAGAAGCTTCCCCATCTCTCCATCATCATCAGAATGTCCCGCGCTGCAGAAATGACGGATCGATCTACAGTGAAGTATTGCCCAGCAATCAGGGAATAACAGCTCTGGCTCTCTATCTGAATCAGACTGCTGTGGAGAGCGACGTGACGTGACTTGTTGAGACGCGCAAGTACGATAACACTCTTAGGACGCGTGACGATGGCTGGGAAGGAAACCGGTTTTGAGAGTGAGGCTGTCGATACGGTAACAGGGAGTTACCAGAGAGAGAGTGTTATGACTGTTTGCGGAAGAGTTCTGATGCAAGTGCAGCGATACAGGGGATATCTTGAGTTGCATAATGTGAAATTGTTTAATAAACTATTTTTAGTTTGGATGATAAACCAGAACAATATGTTTTTCACGATCATGTGCCTAATAACTCATTGTTATTCACTATTTATCAAACACAAGCAGGGGTAAATGCGTATTAATATCTTTCTCTGGCATTTAAAAAAAAAACTTTTTTTGAACCTTTGCAAAATAGAATCAAGGAGTATTCAAGATCAAAATCTGGTTTCATACCAATGCCATTTTTGGTTTGTTCTGACATTTAACAAAAAATAAGTTCGGTATTTATTTCAAAACAGTTTTATGAAATCACATTCTTCTGAAATTGCACAAAAATTTCGTCCAATATTTACAACGCCATTAATTTTGCAGCAAGACAAATGCTTTCATTAGAAATGATGTACAGTCCAGACTCGATTATCCGAAGGCCTCGGAAAAATTCCGGATAATCGAACCACGAAAAAAAAATTATTTTTTTCGTTGTCTTATTGATTTAATAAGCAATCAAAATAGGGTCGCAGAACTCAAATTTGATGTCAAAAACAAAAAAAAACGAAAAACATTTTTTTTCCGTGATTCGATTATCTAAAGTCCCATTCAAACGAGTCTGGACTGTAATTAAAAGCTGAGCAATTAATTCTCCATCAAACCTGGAAATGGATTTTACTTATATTTTCTGATTTGGCTCAAACTTTGTTGGGGCCTTCCCTTTGACCAAAGAAGTAATTTTGTGGCATTGGTTCACCCATAAAAGTCTCCATACAATTTTGGCAGCCAACAATGGTATGTAAATATTCGAATATCTGTAACTTTTCAAGGGATTTTTTGATTGATTTGGTATCTTCGTCAAAATTGTAGGTATTGTTGACGACTATTCAGAAGAAATAGGAACACGGAAAAAAATTGGTGATTTTTTATTGATTTTTTTTTAATATTTCAATTTTCCAAAATCCGTATTTAAAAAAAATATGTTATGTTTTAGGCGACAAAAACCCGTATCTTTTAAGCCATTCAGAAGTATAAACCAAAATTTCGCCGACGAGCTTTGATTTTATTTAAATAGTGATTTATGTTAAAAAAAATACATTTTGTACTTAAAATTTGTTGACCTCTTTTAATATGTAAAATCCAATTTTAAATCGAAATGTACTCATTTTTTTATGTCATTGCTCCGTTTTGAAAATTTAGCCATCCAAAGTTAAATTTGGTCCGAAAAATTCCTGTTTTTTTTTCTTTTTAAAAAAGTGTCCATTCATGACAATCTTTTTTTCGAAAAGTTCAGAAAATTTCCTTCAATTTTGCAAAAAAAAAGCAAAAAAAAAACAATGAAGATTGGAACTCTGGTTGCTGAGATACAGCGGCTTAAAGAAAACGAAACAAGAAAATTGAAGTTTTCTAAATCTTACCCAAATAACCCTCCAATTTCTAATGTCGGTATCCCAGCAACTAATGGTTCGATTTCAATGTTAAAAATGAAACATTCGTAAAATTTGCCGATCTTTTCGAAATTAATATTTAAAAAATAATTAAAACTAACATCTCAAATGAGCGAAATATCTAATGTTTGGCCCTTTTTAAATGTTAGTCTTGATTCAATAAAAATGTTAATATATCAAGTCAGAAAAAAATACGAAATTTTAAAATTAAAAATGTTGTTCTAAATAAAAAATGACTCTTCTGGGTTACTTGAGATTCGAAAAAAATATAAGGGCAAATGGCAGATGTTTTCAAACATTATTTTATGTTTTTTTTTAATGAAAAATACGTTTTTTTGAAATTTTGAGTACGCCATCAAATTGAGCGTCCAATTTTACATAAAAGTCTCTTTGACACCAAATTTTCAGGCTGCAAATGATTGAAAATCACGAATTTTTCGCATGTTCAAAAATGAAAGGGGTTGTACCGCCCCTCCGTCACGAGATATCAAAAAATGGAGCTTGGATTCGTGATCAGGGACATAAGTTACTCCATAGGACAAAGTTTCACGCAAATCGCAGACAGATCAAAATCAATCACCCTCCTAACATACTTTATGGATGACGCCTAAGTTACGAGTAATAACATGTTTTACAAGAAGTGAATAAATATGATTTTGTATAAAATAATCATTTGATTTGTTCAACTCATAATTATTCTTAAAATTTATTTGTTTCATTGAAATTTTTAATTTTCTTTGAACTTCAAATGATAATTTTCTAAAAGATTTTCAACAACAGAAGAAAATCTTTTAAAATGTTTCTATAGAATATATTTTTAGCTAGAAAGGAAAGAAAAAATACAATTTGATGTTTGGTCCCTTGGAATGAAAAAACATGGACATTTTTAAGAGTTTTGAGCTCAATTTGAAAGATAATTTTCTTCAAAATTAAACCTTTAACTTATGAAAACGACACTGACACAATCTTATTTCCTCATAAATCAAATTATGTTTTTTTCGCTAGGTGTAAACAGTTTACAAACTTTTCTGGAATACATTATCCACTCCACTTCACAAACACACTTTTACACTCTCTCCCTCACTCTGCATCACTGCAAACGCCATCAAGCCAGATAATTTTCCAAAAAAACTTTTGATGGACTTGAAACCAAATTAGAGGCACTCTCAAAACAGAAGAAAAAACTTTCCAACTTGCTGCTGCACCAAGCTAATGGACCGCTAAAATGAGTTTTCTCCTCCCTGCCATCGCCATCCTCACGGAAGCTCGAAATTAGGTGAAAATTTCAACGGTTAATCTTTGGCCACCACCCTTCTGACCTTTTCCCGTGATCCCTCATGAAGGCAGTTTTTTTCTTGCTCTTTCTGGTTGAATTAAAAAAAAAAGGAAAAAAGTTGAAAAACAGCACCACTACCGGAGAGAGAGGTGCACACTCAATTTAATTCAATTTCATTAAAGTGATTTATTTCCCTTCGTCTGGATTGTTCCGCTGTGTTTTTCCTTCCATTTTCAGTTTTCGCTGCCCCGAAAACATGCCGACCGGTGTATTTTTCATCGGATAAATCTAATGAACGCACAAAATCGTTTTCCATTATTTACGCTACGCTTTTTTATTTATTTTCATTTTCCATCATACATTTTCGGTTGGCCGTCCTTCAGAGCACTATCCCCTCCCGGGGACAGGACTTTCCGTGGGGAGCGGGCGAAACAGGACGATATGGCGAGGAGGTCGTTCATAATTTAACAATATTTTTTTTGGCATATGAAAATACATTTTTTTAAAGTTCTACTTTAATTTCTTTCTAAATTCACTAAAACAAACTTTTTACATCATAAAATAAAAAAAAACTTAAAAAGTGATTTAGTTATGGTCGACCCATTATTACGAGATAACCTCCACAAATAAACAAACAAATTACAACACGAGTCATCGGAAACGACAACCATCAAAAAAAGGGAGCGAGTGAGAAGGGAAGGGAAAATGGGAAAATCTCAGCCACTTCTGTGTTAGAAGCGGAAAAGCGGGGAAAGTGGGTGGAAAATTGGTTTTGTTTTAGCGGAGAAGCAGCAGCAACATCAGATCGAAAAGATAAGTAATCAATTATTTATGAAACAATAGCGATTCGATTGTGCCAATTTCACTTGCTCGCGATCCTAGACCCTGAACTGGACGGGGAAAGCAACAGTCTGAGGAAATAAATGTGTGTTGCTGGGGGTTGCAATGGAGAGCAGCTTTTCCAATCCGACGAGGGGAGGTTTAATGCTCATAAATAAATGAAACAACCTCATAAATCTTTAGAGGTAATCTTTTAATAATGTTGATTTTAAAATTTATGAGATTTCATCGGTTGCTTTATGAGGTTTGGCATTCATTGAAAGGGCATTACGTTGTTACTGCTTAAAAGATTTCATCTAAGATGGGAATTGATAGAAATTTCGAGATTTAGAGATTTCAATGTTTTTTTGAACCTGAAATCCTTATTTTTTAATCAAAAATACCTTTTTACTTTATTTCAAACCAAAAATAAATCAAAACGTGTCTCAATACTTTTACATACATATAATATTACATAGAAAGAAACTATAAAATTCCAAATCTAAGCTTGGATAAAAAATAAATTGAACTGTAATCGATTAATAAATTTTAACTTCTTTGTTAAGATGTGGGATGATCAGAAAATGCTTTTTGACAGACATGAACTGATACTTCCCCAACATTTGCTTTCTTCAGAGACCTAAGAAGCCATTTTTGTTATGGAATATTAAGATATCCTATTCGTATGAGCAGCTGTAAAATTTGGCCAAAGGGAAAACTCCTAGAAATTTTTAGGTAAATTCGACAAAATAAAAATGGCAAATCGTTTATGAAATTTCTGTATCATCAAATACTATTAACCCAGTAAATTGTTTTCAAAGCCTACGTCAATCGATTGCTGAGTTGTAACCCAATCTTCCGCTATTAACCTACAAAGTGGTCACCCACTCCCACATCCTGTTCCTTCGTCAAACCGTCCAAGTCCCGATAAAAACACCTCGTCATCATCAATCATTTAGTTGGCCGTCAGCCTCCCCCCCTTTCAATTAATACCGTATTGATCAAATAATTTAGCATAAACCATTTAAGGGATGACTTTTCGATAGCGCTGCTCACCGTAAGCCGCCAAAGGATCAAGTTTGAGCTGTGAAAATGCCGCCAGGAATGCCGTGCGTGGAAAACTCCCCCTCCGGAAAATGCTCGCTCATCCGAGTAATCTTTCCGAGAAGTCGAAGAAAGCTGATCTGGCTTCTTCGCACCCCGGTGTGGAGTGAACACAAAAGTGTGCGGGGGTTCATGAAGGAAGCAAAACCGACAAGTTTTCTTGGCTTTTGTGGGTGTCGAAGGTTCCCAAACCCGAACGATGATAAGGCGTTTTTGGCACTTGGGTGATGTGGGAAATATTTTTGATTTGGGAGGGTGATGAAGTTTTCACGTTCACGGATCGATTGATAAAGTATTCTTCAAACATGGTGGATAGGAGCTGTTTTTGGGGAAAATATTTGTAAGTTTATCAAAGGATTTTCTGGACAATTCCCACAAATATTTATTTCCAAGCTTAAACCACATTATTTTTCCTGTGTTGAACAGTGTTTTAAATAAAATTATTTAAGAGATATTATCCGCCACTCACACAGCAGTTGCCTCGACTCCTCTTAGATTTGTCGTGCAATTTTGTCCTCCTTAAAGATAAATTTGGTCCCTGATAACACGGTGACAATAACAAAAATCGTTACGGTTATTAATTTTCACCTAAAGAATCGAACCAGGAGGTATCTCTTAAGATATCCCAAAATTTTAAATTTTTATTGCCACCCGACTGTCACGAATCTGACGGAGGGGCTATACGACCCCTGTAATTTTTGAACTTGAAAAAGACGTGTTTTTCTTTGTGTTTTTCAATCATTTGCAGCCGGAAATTTTGAGTATTTTGAAATTTGGTGTCAATGGGCTTTTGTATGAAATTAGACACCAGATTTAAGTATTTACGAGTTACGGAAATTGCTTTCCGCATAATTGATCGACGCCACCAACATCGTCAGCACAGCCGCGAACTGCCCAAACTGCGAACAAAGCTAAACTTCGTTTACCTCGCCGCGATTAAAGCAAGTAGCTCGATTAATGCTTTGCAAGCAAAACCTCAGTACCTCGTGTGTGAGGCTCTGGGGGACTTTTCGATCACAATAAAATCAGAACGTTTTGGACCGTCAAACTCAACACTTTGGAGTAATTAATTTAGAGAAAACCATCCTTGCATAATGGGACCTTTATAACTGGCGCAGTCGAGTCTTCGCCGGAAGGTGGCTGTGCCCAGTGATTGAAGTGGTCGTTCGCGAAAATCTCGGTAGTGAGACCGAAAGTGCAAGTTAATGCGAAAAACACGGCAGTTGTTCATTCAGCAGAAATTCGTCACCAACGGCTCTGGAGATCAGGAGTGAAGCAGCCAAGGAAATTACCTGGTGAAGCAGCCACCGACCGAAGAAGATGAACCAACGTTATCCGCTGGATACTTCGGCAAGAGCCGTGATACCATCGTGTGCACATCGCGAAAAACTCAGAACCGAGTTCAGGAGCGCAGCTCGACATGGATTTCAACACCTTCGACGAGGAGGACAAAGGACAGCGTTACCCGGATTTTCAACAAGCAACAAAATTCAAAGTGAAAAAAAAATCTAAATTCAAAATTCAAAAATACTTTTCCAAATTTGATAAGTTAAGTGAGTGTGTGTGAATGAAAACAAAATCAGCAATTCGAAAATCATTTAAATAATTCAGCATGACCAAATTAACTAATTTGACAAAAGAAAAAAAAAACAAAATTCAAAATTTATTTTTTAGTAGGTGCATGAGTGAAAAAAAAACAAAGAAAACTATTTCAAAATTATGTAGCAAAAAAAAATTCAGTTAATCGAGTGTGTTTGAAATTGTTGTGAGGAAACATTACAATGAAATAATAGTTTGTAATAGCTAATTACAAGCCTCAATTTGTAATTCAGAGTTACAAAGGTGTAATAAATGAAGATGTAATTAAGGATTACGTAATCTTTGATTACAAATATTTGTAACACTTAATTACAAAACAGCAACAACTATAATGTTTCAAACATCACCAAAGAAGCTTGAGATATTTCAAACACGCTGAGTGACCTGTTTGGTAGTTCTTTCCGATGGAAAATTTATGTGCAGTCGATACGGATCGGGACGATCCTTTCTTGGTGAGGGAGCAGTTACGGAAATTGCTTTCCGCATAATTGATCGACGCCACCAACATCGTCAGCACAGCCGCGAACTGCCCAAACTGCGAACAAAGCTAAACTTCGTTTACCTCGCCGCGATTAAAGCAAGTAGCTCGATTAATGCTTTGCAAGCAAAACCTCAATACCTCGTGTGTGAGGCTCTGGGGGACTTTTCGATCACAATAAAATCAGAACGTTTTGGACTGTCAAACTCAACACTTTGGAGTAATTAATTTAGAGAAAACCATCCTTGCATAATGGGACCTTTATAACTTACGTATATATCATCGAGAAAAATACAAAACTAGTTTCAAAACCTCTGCCAGTTACTAAACCGTAACAAAATTTGGGACATGTAATTATATGGGAAATTGGATGTTGTTTTCAAATCAGGAATAAACTCGATGTGTGATATTTAACCCACTACTGCCCAATATTTTTTTTAATTTGTGTTGTTTCCCGTGACGTCCTAATCATTTTGAGCAACTTTTCACTGAAAAAAAAATCATAGCAATATTACATCTGGGAAGGGGTACATCTTTTATGTCAGAAAAAATGTGTAATTTTACCTCTGAAAATGTTTATTTTTACCTCTTTTCTGCTGTAATGTCACTAAAGCTTCCAAATTTACACTTTTTTTTCTGTGTTGTTCTACGAAAAACTTTACTTCTCTTGTTTTATGTTTTTTTTTATTTTTTTTTAAGTATTTTTATTTGCTTTTATTTTGTTTAGTTTATGTTTTTTTTTTGTAGTTTTTGACCTTATCTACCACATCCTATCATTCCATTTTGCATTTTTATTTTTTTCGTTTTTTTACAGTCATTTTTTTCAATTTTTTGCCTGTTTCTCACATTTTCTGCTATAGACTGCACAGTTAAAAATAATGTAATTTGGAAGCTGTAATTTTGGAAGGTTGAATATTACCTCTTTTATGATGTAATTTTACCTCAATTTAAACTGAAAAAGTGACATTACACCAGAAAAGTGGTAAAATTACACACTTCCAGATGTAAAATTACACCTTTTTTCTGACATAAAAGAGTACCCCTTCCTAGATGTAATATTACCATGATTTTTTTTTTCTGTGTGGCACCATAATCATTTGAATTGTAAAAAATGCGTAGAAGCGTAGTCTGGGATACAACAAAAATTACTGCATACTAGTTTTTACTTAAAATATAGGAAATGTTAGTAAAAGACACAGCCAAAGTTGACCCATATAAAAATGACATTTTTTTAAACATAGGGAAAATAAAAAATAGCAACACAACACAAGTAAAATTTCCAACCCTGGAATTTTTTAAAATTTTAAGAGTTCTTTTTTCCAATGCTTTTCTAAGAACAAAAATTGCTTGAGAATTTGATTTTTGTCGAATTTTTAGATCGAAGCCCGTCTAAAGGCGGGGTTCGGTTGTAAAGGGTTAATATGGAACAACATCATTTTAATTAAATATCGTGTTCCAGGGTTATTTTTTAGCGAGTAACAATGTTTTACAAAATTGTAGAATAAACAATTGAAAAAAAAAATGAATGCATAAAAATAAAGTATTTGCTTGCAACTATCATGAGTTATCACGATTTTTCGAAAAAAGTAAGTGCGTCCAAGATCCGAGATTTTTCCTGAATCCCGTTTTTTTTTTTAATTTTGTCTCGAATGGCTTGAAACTGTAAAAATATGTTATGTCCGCAAAATGCCTTACTTTTCAAAAATATTGTATGTAATTTTTTAAATATATACTAAATAGATTTGATACTATATTTACGCATAACTTTTTGGAAATATAGCAATTCTCTGAGATTTCGGTCATTCGATTTTATTTTGTATTTTTTAATCCAGCTGAAACTTTTTTGGTGTCTTCGGTATGCCCAAAGAAGCCATTTTGCATCATAAGTTTGTACATATAATTTTCCATACAAATTTGGCAGCTGTCCATACAAAATGGGTAATTCTCTACCAACTCACACGAAATCGGGAAAAGTTGCCCCGACCCCTCTTCGATTTGCGTGAAACTTTGTCCTAAGGGGTAACTTTTGTCCCTGATCACGAATCTGAGGTCCGTTTTTTGATATCTCGTGACGGAGGGCGGTACGACCCTTCCATTTTGAACATGCGAAAAAGAGGTGTTTTTCAATAATTTGCAGCCTGAAACGGTGATGAGATAGAAATTTGGTGTCAAAGGGACTTTTATGTAAAATTAGACGCCCGATTTGATGGCGTACTCAGAATTCCGAAAAAACGTATTTTTCATCGAAAAAAACACTAAAAAAGTTTTAAAAATTCTCCCATTTTCCGTTACTTGACTGTAAAAAAATTTGCAACATGTCATTTTATGGGAAATTTAATGTACTTTTCGAATCTACATTGTCCCAGAAGGGTCATTTTTTCATTTAGAACAAAATTTTTCATTTAGAACAAAATTTTTCATTTTAAAATTTCGTGTTTTTTCTAACTTTGCAGGGTTATTTTTTAGAGTGTAACAATGTTCTACAAAGTTGTAGAGCAGACAATTACAAAAATTTTGATATATAGACATAAGGGGTTTGCTTATAAACATCACAAGTTATCGCGATTTTACGAAAAAAAGTTTTGAAAAAGTTACTTTTTGCGTTTCTCTTTGTTTCGTCGTCCGTGTCTGTCGCGGGTGACCATGAACGGCCATGATCGATGACGACCAACTTTTTCAAAACTTTTTTTCGTAAAATCGCGATAACTCGTGATGTTTATAAGCAAACCCCTTATGTCTATATATCAAAATTTTTGTAATTGTCTGCTCTACAACTTTGTAAAACATTGTTACACTCTAAAAAATAACCCTGCAAAGTTAGAAAAAACACGAAATTTTAAAATGAAAAATTTTGTTCTAAATGAAAAAATGACCCTTCTGGGACAATGTAGATTCGAAAAGTACATTTGATTTCCCATAAAATTACATGTTCCAAAAATTTTTACAGTCGAGTAACGGAAAATGGGAGAATTTTTAAAACTTTTTTAGTGTTTTTTTCGATGAAAAATACGTTTTTTCAGAATTCTGAGTACGCCATCAAATCGGGCGTCTAATTTTACATAAAAGTCCCTTTGACACCAAATTTCTATCTCATCACCGTTTCAGGCTGCAAATTATTGAAAAACACCTCTTTTTTCGCATGTTTAAAATGGAAGGGGTCGTACCGCCCCTCCGTCACGAGATATCAAAAAACGGACCTCGGATTCGTGATCAGGGACAAAAGTTACCCCTTAGGACAAAGTTTCACGCAAATCGAAGAGGGGTCGGGGCAACTGCTGTGTGAGTTGGCGGAGAATTACCCACCTACAAAAAAAAGTCGTTTCTTGATTTCTTGAGATATTTTTCAAATTGCGGTTTTCGAAAATTTCACATTCATTAATTTATGTCAAAATTACGATTGTATAATACTTTTAATTCATGTATCATTTGAAACAAAATTAATTCCAATATAGTTCAACAAAGTTTCTATACTTTCTTCACAATAAATTATAAACTGAAGTTGGAAAAACTTTGTTTGATTATATAATGTTTTAGTCTAAATCTGAATCTGCCCTCAGAATTGAGCCAAAGTGTAAAAATATCGATTTTTGGTCATATTTTGGGTTTTATGATAATTTTACATAGAAACCCAAAATATGACCAAAAATCGATTTTTGACACTCTGACTCAATTCTGAGGGCAGATTCAGATTCAGCGGGAAAAATTACATGTAAAAACATAAAGTTGGAAAATTTTCGAAATTCGTTAGGGTGGCCCTTTTCACTTTTCCCTTGAAAATTAGACATTTTCAAATGAAGATATCTCGAGTTAAAAGGAAAATACCCTTGGGATTTTTTCAGCGTTTGTAGTGCTAATCTCTTCTTTCGAATGCAACTTGGCGCTTAAAATTTGGCCTGCGCCTTTTCGAGATATAAAATTTGCATCTTTTTTGCCTTAAAATGGCTGTAACTTTTAGCATTAGCATTAGCATTAGCAATAAAGGTCGCACAATTCCGGATGGCTGCACAACGCTTACCTTGCTGTTTAACTGGAATTAAACATATAACCTTAAAATGGCTGTAACTTTTGACCCTTAAGTCCAAATTGACTTGTCAGATAATAAAAATGTTAGTTTTTTAGAGCTCTAAAAGTGCCCACAATAGCACTTTTCTCTAAAACTTAACCCTGAATTGCTACGTTCAAAACACTCATTTTTGAAGGTTTGCTCAGATCAATCAAACCATCCACATTAACGACCCCCGGGTCTTTTGTGGTCCCTATTTCAAGTTTCTGCTAGAACCTAGGAGTCTGAAGGCTTGAATGGGGAGAGAACCCAAACCTCTTTCTACTCCAAGGAACCTTCCACCCCAGTGTTTGAACTGACGACCTTTGGATTGCGAGTCCAACCGCCACCAGCGATTCCACCGGAGTAGGCTTGGTTTGGTGTGTTGTTTGTACTTATGGCATGGAGACGACTCCTACCTCCTAGAATGACTTACCAAAAGAAGCGAAATTTTGTATGCTTTTTTACTTTATTAGAGTTTTTTTTTTGTTTAAACAAAAATTTCCACAAAATACCGTATTTTTTTTAAATACTCAATTATTCAAAATTTTCAAACGAAGCGAAATTTGGTTTACTTTTTCACATTAGAAGAGTTTTTATTTTAAAAATACTTAAATGTTCACAAAAAAATCGTATTTTTTAATGTATTCAATTTTTCATAATATTAAATATGAGTATCAAAGCAAAATTTGAATGCAAAAAAAAATTATAAGGGTTTTTTTTTGTTAAAAACTAAAATTATCACAAAATACAGTGTTATCTTTGAAAATACTCAAATTTTCGAAATGTGCAATATGGGTATCAAACGACGAAAAATGTTATATGAAGCAATGCATTCATTGAAGCATACACAATTTGAATGCATGTAAGAAGCATGCAAAATTTCGCTTCGTTTGATATTGTAATTTTATAATTTTCCAAAAAAAAACACAAATAAATTGTTAAAGCATACGAAAATTCTATTCGTTTGCCCATATTGCAATTTTTGAAAATTTTAGTATTTTCGAAAAGAAATGAATTTGTGAAAATTTTAGTATTTTCAAAAAAACTCTAATAAAGTGAAAAAGCATAACAATTTTGCTTCGTTTGATACCATTATTGCAAATTTTGCAAATGTGAGTATTTTCGTTAAAAATACGGTATTTTGTGAACAATTTTGAGAAAATATTTATACTTTGAAACTAACAAAATTTTCAGAAAATATATAATTAGAGAAAGTATGGTAAATTTTACATACTTTTGGTAATATATGCATTGTTCAACGACTAATTTACTCGTGTGTTGATGTAATATTACTATGATTTTTTTTTTGCTGTTTATTACTTAATCAAAAAAATTACTAGCTTTTAGTCTTTAGATTTTTTTCTTTCCTACATATTTGACACAGCATTTTGTAACCGTTCAGTTACAAGATCCCTAGTATTTTTAATATGTTAATTTATTTATTTATTATTTAATGTTCTTTGTGGTAAATGTTCAATGTTTTGGGTTACGAGCTAGAGGGAAACACCAATATTGTATAGCGTAGTCCCCCGTCAACAAACACAACAAAATATTGTCTCTTAAGAAAGGGCTCAGTGGGTGCAAGGGGGGTATCCAGTGGGTGCAACTTAAGGGCAAGCTTCTACGATGTTGGCGGTATTGGGGGATGACGGTTGAGGAGACCGATGACGGATCCTTCGAGGCAGGTTTGACCGCCGTGAATCGGCCATTTCAATCCCGGTGTTCGTGCGAAGTAGTTGAGTGCAAGTAAAAGTTTTTTAAAGTGAGCCAGCAGAAGACGGAAGAAGGATTCCCGCATCACCCTGCTGTTCGTTCAGGTAAATCCTGCGTCCCTGAATCGCCCGACCCTGGCATTCATGCTCACGATTTGTCCCCTCAGGACCTTTTGATTTCGTCCATCAAGCGTACGCGCCTCACACTCGCACGGGTCGGTCCATGTACAGTAAGTGCGGAGGAGCCAGTACATGCACCTAATCGTAATAGGACCCTAGCTCTGGATCTGCGGATCCATAACCCGTAAAGGAGCGTTTTTCTCGGGCTGAAGCCCTAATTACCAAGGAGACCCTTCTCGGAACGACCGTTACGGTGATCCCGTGGTCCGCCCGATCGAGTCAAAGAAGGAAGACACCGAACACCTCGACACCAGCCTACGCCATTGCTGGTCAGTACGCGCCATCCGTCCGCCATCGCTCAAGCCAGCCCGCGGTTTTCCACGGCCGCCATTGCCACCCAAGAGCACTGGTCGATGTTCCGTGCGCGGCGCTGAAGCGAGCGTGGCCATCCGAGTGGTGCTAGCCCACCAAGAACCCGAGCCAACCGAAGCCGAAGCAGAAGTAGGAGAAGAAGCAGATTATCAACGGTACGTACCGCAGCAGTTCCAGAACCCCAGCAACCCCCCACAATAGCCCAAATTTCCCCCACATCACACACACAGTAGTTTCCGTAGTTTTTAATAAATTTAGTCTTAATTCCATATTGTTTCTTTAGTTGTCTTTAATAAAACCCATCCCTTGATATTTCCCACAAATTGGCTTTATTTTATTTGATCCGCGTTGTCCTCCGTCACCTGGGTGAGCCGACTCTGTTTTCCTATCCTAGGGGAAGAGTTAGTGCCAAGAGCTTGCCGACATCCTTGGATATCACACCTTTTTCTTATTAGTAGTTTCTTGAATAGTATCAATTTCAAATATTATGCAAAATGTCTGGCTCTCATTTCTGGTCTGGATAAAAAGGTCACATTTTTAAATGTTTGTTTGATCAAATTTCTTTTCTAATTTCGATTTGAAATTTATTTGTTTAAAGGTCAAAAAGAAAATTCATTTGATTTCAATTGTTAAATGCTCTACATTTACCTATTGATACTGTAGGGTAAAGCTTGTATGAAAAAAATCGGAAAAATGTATGAAAATCCCCATTTTCTTACGGTTTGATCTGCATGGAACGCTAGTTCCACCCAAATTCCCCCATAAGTGAGATTCTTATTGGAAATTAAATGCTCTACAACTTTTTCAAACATACCAGCGCTGTAAAATTCGATCCTGAATAGATATTACCGATTTAAAAATGTTTTTGTATGAAAACCATTGTTTTAACTAACTTTAGGCTCGGGTGACTAATTTCTCTCAAAATTTGCACTAAAATCAAAAGATGCTTATAATAAACCAAAATCACAATTTCCGTTTGTGGAGCAGAAGGTAATTTTTTTTTTTGGGCATCCTAATGCACTACACTTTGGGAAACTAACTTAACTCTGTTTACAATCTTGAGGCATTACCTTTCCAAAACATTTGTTATGGCCTTATAATTATTTTAAATTACTGATTTCAGCATGAGTACATTTTCATTTTCATTTTCCAATGAGTGCTGACAAAATACAGTTCTTCATTTCCGGAAGTTTAAACTCTAAAACATTTCCAAAAAGTATTACTTTTGGATACAAGTACTGAAAAGTTGAACTTTTCAGCTCTGCTGAAATGTACTTTCAAGCATCACGATGATACCCCAACCTCCATTAGACGTACACAATTTGAGCTGCATCTGAATAAATTAAATCTAGAGTTGGTCTCTGCGTGTTGTGTGTAACTGTGTTTGTGCGCAAAGTGCTGCCAACTAAATAAGCGGATTAAAATTCGACCAAAACTATCACCGTAATTATGCTGATGCTGACATGTTTTGCTGGTCATCTGCTGCTGGAGGGAAAAACAGTTGCAAATCATCCCCTCCACAAACACTTTGGTTTTTCATGGTGTTTGCAACATGTTAAGGGTGAGGTTGTAGCTTCAATTGCTGAACATCGCAACTTTGAAGAGGTGACAGACAAACTCAAACAAATTTTCTGCAAAGAAATCTTGAGATTTAATTCAGAGTGAAATTAGATTGTTTCTCAATTAGATTTCACAAACATTGAGCAACCAATTCAGCAGCACGTAAAGTAGATAAACAAACAATAATTGTTGACTGGCAGTCCCCCCTCCCCTCTCCATTGAAATGTGGCAGACAATTTACGAAACTTCGCTCAGCTTCATTGTATCATCATCGTCCAATCGAAAAGTTTTTCCGCCGAGCGTTCTTCGACAAAGTTGAATAAGCAATTTGTCATCCAAACAACCACTCCACAACACGGGAATAATACGGAGGGAAAAGAATCGAGTCAAAATGTTTTCCCTCTAACTTTTCCCCGAAATTTGTGAGAGTGAATGTGTAAGTGTGTGTGCGCGGGACAGTTTTCCCACCCAAAATCGGAGAATTTCCTCGTTAGGGTGGCTAACAGCATCATCATCATCTCGACAGAATAAGATAAGCAGCAGAGTCACAGTGGCAGAAAAAGAAGAGAATGAAAGTTATCCAAATACCGTAATTGAATTGACTCAAGTTCAAAAAGATTCTTTCCGCTTTTACCCATGTTTAGAGCAGGGAGAGAAAAAAAGATGGCACGAAACTGATAAGACCGATTCCTAGCGAAGCTACACCAAAATGTCACTTTTTTCAATTTTCAATGTGATTTTTAATATGAAAGATTTCATTTTTATTTTGATCCAATAATTGCAATGTGCTTTAAATGCGTTTTCTTACCTCAAAAGCCAAAAATATTGACCAAATATGGTCTGCAAGCCATTGAATGGGAGAGGAGTTTTTTCATAAATCTGCTCCTTTCGTTGTCCCGTCACGAAAAGAAATGGCTGGCAAAAACTCAAATTTCAACCAATTCGTTCAGTTCAAGGAGCAAAAGATTCGTGTTTTAATTTGTGATAATGTGTAGAAGAGTAAAAGTTTTTAAAAATCAAACTGGTAAAACTGTAGCGATTTTGGTAGTGTGCCTTTTAAAAGTCCAGTTTTACAATGTTGTCCCGTCACGCTACATTTTTATTTCAGGGGAAGCACAAGTACTATATGGTTCATTCTGCATGATATTTCTTTGTAGAAAAATCAATTAGCTTTCCAAATATGTAATAACATTGGGGGGTTTCTTCTTTTATTTTGCTACTACAGCCAAAACGCTGAAAAAAACTGAGATTTTTTTTTTAAAGGAGCCGAAGAATCGGTCATAAGGACAAATAGGAGGAGAGCAGGAAACGACATGCTGACTTGCTTACAAATGAACTTTCACTTCCGGTTGGTGGGTTCACTGTGGGATTTCGGAAGGAGTTAGAATTGAGGAAATCAAATGTTTTTGATAAACTTAATATCAAATAACATTAAGTTTAAGTTCTTATTTTGGTGTTTCCCAATTTGATGCATTTTTTTTTTGTATTTTTGACTTGGCTCAAACTTTATGCGGGCCTTCCTTATGGCTATAGAAGCTATTTTGTGTTATTGGTTCACCCATACAAGGATCCATACGAATATTCGGAAAACTGTTACTTTAGAAGGATTTTTCTGATTGATTTGGTGTCAAAGTTGTAGGTATTTTCTGAGGACAATTCAGAAAAAAAAAACAGGAAAATATAGAAGGAAAATTGCTGATTTTTATATCAACCTTTTTTTAAAAAAAAACAAATTTTTAATTTTTGATTTTTTATGAGTTTTAGGGGACAAAAAACCGCAACTGTTGAGCTATTAGAGAAGTATGAACAACAATTTTGCCGTTTTGGAATGAATATAATTTTATTACTACAAATTTGTTGACTTCAGTGTTAAATGTAAAATCAAATTTGCAATCGAAAAGTACTCTTCAGATTTGTTGATAAAATGCACCGTTTTTAAGAAATAGCCACTTAATGGTTAATTTTAATTGAAAAATTCCCGTCTTAGATTATTTTAAAAATTAAGTTCATTCCTAAATTTTTTTTTTTTTTTCGAAAGGTTCAGAAAATTTCCAATACAGTTGCCTAAAAACATTGAAGATTGAAGCTCTAGTTTCTGAAATACAGCGAATAAAATAAAAAGTAACAAGAAAATTTAAGTTTTTTTTTATGTTTTTTAAGTCTCATCCAAACATTCCCAAATTTTCTTATGCCGAAATCTCAGCAACTAAAGGTCCAATTTACAATGAAAAAAATGAAACATTTGTGAAATTTTAAGGTCTTATCGATTTTTTTTAACATTTTGGAATCAAGACTTACATTTTAAATGGGCAAAACATTCAATATTACGCCCAAATCGGCCGATTTCGTAGTGTCCAAACTCAGTTGTCTAAGCAAAAAACTGATAAGTTGTAGGTATTGAAGAGGACTACTTTTTGACAATGCGAGTTTTGTTAAATTATGCGCCCTTTTGAAATGGTTTAGATTAATAAAAATGAGTACATGGAAATATTGTTTTTCTCATTTTCAAATTACATTTTGCTAAAAAAAATATAAATCCGTACTGTTCAATATTTTTTTTTCAATTTGGTTTAACCATACAGACCACAGCAAACAAAAATTACCGCCTAGTAAGGTTTTTTGAAAACAAAAAAAAAGTTTTTTGGAATAAATAGAAATCCTGCCAAAAACAAATTGCTTCGGTTTTTAATGAAAAATTGAATTTGTTTTCGAGATGTAATTTATATTTTTTTTAAATGCATGCATAATTTAAAAAAAAAGACATTTTAAGTCAAATTTATAATACAAATAGGATTGTTTTTATTTTGGTGACAATTTTTTCCAGCTCATAAAATTTTCCGATCCTTCCGAATTTTTCTTTTATTTTTTTATATCTAGCTAAAGTTAGCAAAAGTCCAAAAATATGGATATTTTAACGTTGCAAATATTTTATTGACGTTTTGCAGCGTGACTGTGTTTTAAATGTAGGTGGCGCCAAAATGAGGTAACTTGCCTAAAATCTTATGCCTTTCTGCCGGATTGAAGAACAAAATCGATTATTTCTCATGATTCCCTGCATCAATCTTAATGCAACTGGTTGCAAAAGCGAAAAAAAATTGCTTTAAAATAATGAACTTAAATGTTCGAGCGCGCAAAAATTTGTGAACTTTTTTCTTTAAAAACATGTTTTGGAAAACGAAAAAAATAGTTTCTCCGTATATATCAATGAAATAACCAGTTATATTGTTGATAACAGATGTGTTAACGTATATTCATCAATGTTTATTGATTTTGACTGACTTTATAGCCAAATAGTCCAAATTACTATCTTTTTCTAAATTTACAGTTTTCTCATAGAAAAATCAAACAAATATTGGAAAGTAGTACAGTAGTAGTACAAAAATCATAAGTTTACGCTATTGGTTCATAGGTGGTGACATGTGTCTTTTAGCTTTGCTGCAAATACTCTATATTATTTTTATTTTTTTGTGAAATTTCATCTCAGTACCCCTTGCAGTTTTTTTTCGCAAACAAAATGTTTCACTTAAACTTTTTTTAAAAACGAGTTTTTCACCGATGTGAAACAGGTCGTATCGAGGTGCTCCGATTTGGATGAAACTTTCAGGGTTTGTTTGTCTATACATGAGATGAACTCATGCCAAATATGAGCTCTCTTCGACAAAGGGAAGTGGGGTAAAACGGGCTTTGAAGTTTGAGGTCCAAAAAACATGAAAAATATTAAAATTACTCGCATTTCCGTTAAACTTCATCGATTCCAGTTTTCTTAGATGCATTCGAAAGGTCTTTTGAAGCCCTTTAAAATGGGTTATAGACATCCAGGATTGGTTTGACTTTTTCTCATAGCTTTTGCAAATTACTGTTAAAAATGGATTTTTTTAAAACCTTAATAACTTTTGGCAACAGCCTCCAACACCCATACTCCCATAGGTCAAAAGTTAGGGAATTTCATGGACTATAAGCCTACGGTATTAACTTTTTGGCCAATCGCAGTTTTTCTCATAGTTTAACGATTTTTCTAGAACAAACATTTTACAACGTTAGTTTTTGCCCTGTAGGCCTCCATAGCCGCACTTTTTGGTCTCAATTTTGACATATTCGTAATCCTCAGAAAATTTTACATTAGATTGAGGTGTTGGATTTTTGAATTTGATGGGAAAAAATGCCGTTTAGAATTAATTAAAATATTATTTAGAATTTTGTCGGATTAGGGGTGAACCAAGTTTTCGCCTACTTGATACAGCATTTGACGTATTGATCATAGGGAAATAAGATCTATTTCTTTTTTCAAAAATGTTTTATTTAATTATTTTTTAAATCAAAATTATAACTCCAATACTTCTAACTTACGTGAAATTGTCCGAGGATTCCGAATATGTCAAAATTGAGACCAAAAAGTGCGGCTATGGAGGCCTACAGGGCAAAAACTAACGTTGTAAAATGTTTGTTCTAGAAAAATCGTAAAACTATGAGAAAAACTGCGATTGGCCAAAAAGTTAATACCGTAGGCTTATAGTCCATGAAATTCCCTAACTTTTGACGTATGGGAGTATGGGTGTTGGAGGCTGTTGCAAAAAGTTATTAAGGTTTTAAAAAAATCCATTTTTAACAGTAATTTGCAAAAGCTATGAGAAAAAGTCGAACCAATCCTGGATGTCTATAGCACATTTTGAAGGGCTTCAAAAGACATTCGAATGCATCTAAGAGAGAAGGAATTGATGAAGTTTAACGGAAATGCGAGCAATTTTAAGATTTTTCATGTGTTTTGTACCTCAAACTTCAAAGCCCGTTTTACCCCACTTCCCTTTGTCGTAGAGGGCCCATATTTGGCATGAGTTCATCTCATGTATAGACAAACAAACCCTGAAAGTTTCATCCAAATCGGAGCACCTTGATACGACCTCTAGAACAAACCGAGCAGAATTTACAAATACTGCCTCTTAAAATGTTTTCACCTAATCGACCCAAATTTTTGATCTTTTCGAAAAAAATACAGAAAAAAAAACAGATATATGAACACTGCAAAAAACAACAAAATATATTTATTTCGCTAAATACAAATATGTTAAACACGTCTTTCTATTTTTTTAACTTGTAGGGTATAAAAATAACATCTGAAATACATTTTTATTTTCAACATAAATCTCTTCAAATATTATGGATACAATAAATATTTTTTAAACATTTCATTTAAGACAAATTTTGTGAAATTTTGCGAAGAATTCGAAAATACCGTGTGATTTTTCAATGATAAATGCGATTTTTAATCCATATTTTAACCAAAAATTTGCCTTATTATTGGAAAGTGTTGACCGAAAAGAGAATTAAATTCTGTTATCTTTGAAACATAGATTTTTTGTAAAAGTTTGATAATGTATGCGGGCCAGTATTATATTTTTGTTAACCATGTTGGGCCATATTCATTATGTAAAAATTCGATCATAAAAATTCACCAAAAATCTTTTTTTTTCAACTCATTTTTAATATTTAAAAATCATTGGAATGATGAACTCTTAAAGTGTAAGAAAAATTGACTTGTTTTATGTAACCTTGCCAATGTTTTAAAAAATGACAATTTATCTGGGGTCAACTTTGGCTGTGCTTTTCGTTAACATTTCTTATGTGTTTTGAAAAAAAATAGTATGCAATAATTTTTGTAATGTCCCAGACAGCGCACTTTTCTACCATTGAAATAACAATAATATCGGTCTATAGCAAAAAAATGAAAAAATTGCAAAAAATAAAAATAAAAATTACTGTAAAAATATGAAAAAAAAACTATAAAGGCAAGAGACAATGATGGGAAGTGGTAAAATAATCCAAATACTACCAAAAACAAACACAAACAAAATATGAAACATAAACTAAAAATGAAACAAGAAAAACCAAAACAAGAGAAGTAAAGTTTTTTTTAGAACAAAAGTTGCTCAAAATGACGTCCTGAACACGGAAAAAAATTGGGCGGTAAGGGGTTAAGTTATTTTTATAAGTTGAGTAGAGAAACGCAATTCTGAATACTATTTGTCATGGTCTAAAAGATATTAATAAAATTGGATAAACAATTTTATTGCCATTATCTAATCAATTTCCCAGCAGTGAAATCCCAGAGTCAAATGTCATCTTCCACAGAGTGAAGACTAAATTGTTTTGCTCCATTGCTCCTTCCCCCGCCACACCATCGAAAATGACAAAACTTGTTTCCCATTATCGTTCTTTTGGCAACATTACCATTAGCAGCATCATTATTTGAGCTCGTTTGAACTTGTTGGCTCCCCCCCATATCTGACGTGCCACGTGCCACCTGTGCTGACATCTTGCCCTCATTTTGGCACCTAATTGTTTGTTTATTCTGGCATTTCACCTTATTTGATTATTAATTTTCCACTTGAATTGCGTTGAATGTTGTGAACAGTGAAAAATGTTTAACAATAATGTATTACAGTTAAACCTCGCATAGTGCGCAGGCGTTACGCTTTGTATTTCTTCGATTACTCTAAAACAACACAATATTTTTTGCAATCTTTTTAAAGCAACTTGTTCATCTTGTTCTAATCTACAATAAGCTTAAAAAGGATTGCACAAATATTGTGTCATTTTAGAGTAATCGAAGAAATATAAAGCGTAACGCCTGCGCACTATGCGAGGTTTAACTGTAATTTATTACGTTGTGTTGCTGTTTGACTAACAACTTCCCTTCGTCTCCCTCTCTTTCCAGCTACTACGCCTCAACGCTGTTCGGCCCCATCCAGGCGCAGCCCAACTCCGCCCGCGACCACTGAAGCGTCAGCGATTGATGGCCCCGAGCCGGCTGGCCCTGACGGGGGGCAAACTGAACGGCACCGGTGGACTGCTCGGTAATCCCGGCCAAGTCTCGGCCCAGCAGCAGCAGCAACAGCAGCAACTCCAACTCCAGGCGGCAGTTGCGGCGGCCAACAGTCCTTCGGCGGCTGCGGCGGCAGCAGTTCTGGGCGGTTACTATGGAGCTGGGGCTGTGGTCAACGGAGGCAACGGACTGCCGCCGGGAAGTGTCCTGGGGGTGGCTAATGGGGGTGGTGGTGGAGGTGGAGGGTACCTCAACAACAACGGCTACCTGATGAATGGCGATGTGACTGGAACTTTGACCAGCTACACCAACGGGCAGCACGTGGTTGGGCCGTACAAAACTTACAGTGAGTATCGTGGGGTTAACAACGATTTTTGAGATATCAGCAACATTTTATCGAAAAAGTAGTTCTTAACATTATTTTCAGATTTTTGCAGAATTAAAATTAATTTTTTTTTGAAAGCACATTACTTTTTTTTAATCAGCCTCAATTTTTTTGTCTTTTTTTAAATGAAAAAAAAAGGATTTTTGCACCCAGACAAGAAAATATGCGAGAGTCACTTGAACAAATTTATTTGAAATGCAATGAACTACCTCCAAATTATTTGCTTGTAACTCCTCTCTGTCTGCTTTTCAAATAATCAGCTGCTCACCGCTGCAGCTGGTCGGCAGGTTGAACAAAACAAACAGTTCAACTCAAGAGTGTCGGATACAGCTCTCCACCCTCACTCTACCCCTCCCCCTTACAACCAAGAGGTGTTTGTTTTTCACGGCGGGCGGCGCGTCGCGGCGTGATTCCGCATGGTTGTCCCAGTGGGAGGGTGTGAAAATCTGCTTTTATTTGTACTGCGGGAAAACGAGTTTTTGCTCTTCCGGCATGAGACTGTGGTGTTTGCTGAAGATTTAGCCCCCCCGGTTCAGAACTTTTTCGTCGAGGTTCGGTTTAGTCTGTTGCGGGGTGGGTGTCTGGAGGTAATGAATAAATAAGTGGTTGTGTTTTCAGTTGGTTAGACTGGGTTTGTATTTTGCTGGAATGTTTGCATGGAAGTGCATTGAACCTTTTTCTTATTTTTTTTTGTAGATGAAATTGAGCTTCTTTTTTGGTTATGTCCTTTGCTGCTATGCTTTATTGAGGTATTCAAGTTACAAAAATTTAAATTGACCTCTTTGCTCAAGTTTGCTGGTCCTTTTCAATCAACAGGGTCGAAATCCCATTTTATACCCCATTAAACGAGCGAGTAACTTGAAACTTTTCCAGAAGATCACCCCCTTTTTTGCCTCTTTATCCTCGAACAATTCCGGAATCACTTGGTGAAACTTTAAGTTCTTTCCAACAAATTAAGCCACTCTTTCCCAAGCTGGATGCGAGAGGGGAAAATTGATTGCCTCCGGGATGAAGAAATTTCCCAGAGTTCTGTGCGAGTCGTAGTCGTTGCACTTGAGAGTTGTTGGGAAATCTTCAAGTTGTTGCCCCTGTTTTGCCGACTACGACGAAAATGACGACTTGGCCATGAAACAGGAGCCTGCAGGGTGCAACATCCGCCCGAGATGCAGTACACACCTTGTCTTGAAAGGAAGAAGACACTTCACCGAACATCAGACTGCTGTCGAAGGACGCTCGGGGAAGGCGAACATGTTCTCATTTACAATTCATTGAATTTACATTCATAATTATGTGCTGTTGCAAGGGCGGGTTTGGTCGAGCTAACTATTCCGCTTTATCGCCTTCGGGATGCTTCTGGTTTTGTTGTTGCGTGGTTGCTGGTGTAAAGTTTGTCCGAGAACTAGAGAAGAAATGGGGAATCTCGGAAGTTACTTGAACTTTGAAGAGGAGAATTCAGGAAGATAAAACAGCAGTTCATTTAGAAACGAACTTTAATACATTTTCATGAAACGTAGATTTAAATTTAGCATAATTGGGTCCTAAAATGAAGCTTTGATTGCTGATATTATTGTTTACAGCGATAAAGCTTATTTTTCTGAGTACAATAACCTTTTGTACGACCACAAAGTGTTTAAAGCGGATTTTTAAATCAATTTTGAAAAATTAACCTCGCGTTCCTTCTTGACAGAAAAGCTCCTACTTGACAGCTCGTTCCAAGGGGACCATAGTTGATCCATCGAAAAAATGTTGTCTTGGAATTGCAGTTTCAACCATGTTTTGATTATTTTTTGAATTATTGCGTTAGTTGTTTTACTGTATTCTGTGATAATTGAGATCATTTTGTTTTACAGCAAGTATTTTTTTTATTAAATATTTTTATTGTGTACTAATTTTCTCACCTTTCAAAAAAATCCCAGCATACGCTAACCTTAGGATCAGATACGAGCTCGGATTTTAATCATAAAAATAAGTTGTCTGTTCATATGATTTGATGATTGGCTAGGAAACTTTAAATTGTCTCGACTTTTTGTAAATTTCATTTGAAATGTTTTTAGAAAAGTTGTCAAATGTCATATGTGTTTTTTTCCTAAACTTTTACGTCTTTTACCGATTTGCGGTTCCAAAATTAAAAATCTGTAAAAGATTTATAAGTTTAAATTTGTTCAAAAATGCAATAAGCTTTATGACATGTCATTACAATTGATTTTCCATGTTTTTCTAAAGTTTGTTTTTTTGTAAATTTCATTTGAAATGTTTTTAGAAAGGTTCAAAGTAATACAAATCTGTTAAATATCAAATGTGAATTATTTCGTTTTTGTAAATTTTGACGTCTTTAACCGATCTGTGGTCCCAAAATTCAAAATTTGTAAAAAGATCAAATAGATTGAAAGTTAATAGAAAAAATAATTGTCAAAAACATTCCAAATATCAATGAACTTGTGAAAATTTTTGTTTTCTTAAACTTTTTATGTCTTTGACTGATCTGTGGTCCCAAAATTCAAAATTTGTAAACAGATTTAAAAGTTTTAACTTGTTCAAAAATGCAGTAAGGGTTATGATATGATATTATAATCCATCATACATAAATAAAAAAAAATGATGGTAATATTCATCAGGAAATGGTACCAGATTTTGTGTCAAAAAATGTGTAATATTAGATCAGGATTAGATGAATATTCATCACTTTCTAATGAATTTTCATCAGGTTCACATTTTTACAAATTTTATAGGTAATATTACTCAAAAAAGAGGTACAAAATGTCAACCTTCCATACAAACAAAAAAAAGTAAAAAAAATGGATTGTGTTTTTTGCTTGACTTCAGTTTAAAAAGCATTGCTCGTGTTGATTTTGATTTGGAATGTTATTCAAAGATTTGAAAAAAAAAAAATCAACAAATTATCCATGATAATTTTCATGGATATTCTTTTACCCCTTATCAAATACTGGATTTTTTTATTAACAAAATCATTTTGTTCTTATTCATAATTGACTCGATGAATAATATATTGTATGGTTCATCTACAGTCATGCCTTGGTTTAGCACCATATATGGGGGATGCAAAACCGAGGCGTGCATAACCAAGGCACAGAGCTTATGGGATTTTGGCTATATGGGAGACATTGGCTTTAATCGTACGAAAAACGTGCAAACATCAAACAATTATAGTGTTTTGGAATCGGGATGATGTCAGTTATCCATTAAAATTATTATTTCATGAAAGTTTTCACAAAAATACGTTTTTTCCTGTATTTCGAAAATGCACTTTTTCTCTAAAGAAACCAAACATATATTTTTATTGCAATATGGGTATCAAATGATCAGTTTTTCATACATTTTGATGTAATAACAACATTTTTAGAAAATACTCCAAATTTTCACAAAACTACGTTTTTTCGAAAAAATACTCAAAATTTCAATTTTTACAATATGGGTATAAAACGATCGGGATTTTTTCATACATTTCGATTGAAATAACAACATTTTAAGAAAATACTCAAAATTTTCACAAAACTACGTATTTTTGTAAAACTTTTCAAAATTTCAGTTTTGACAATATAGGTATCAAATTATCGGGATTTTTCATACATTTCGAATGTAATAACAACATTTTTTGATAATTCTCTTAATTTTCTCAAAACTACGTATTTTCGAAAAAAAAAATCAAAATTTCCGTTTTTTCAATGTGGGTATCAAACGATCGGGATTTTTTTCATACATTTCGAATGTAAAAACAATATTTTTTGAAAATACTAAAAATTTTCACAAAACTACATATTTTCGAAAAAATTACTCAAAATTTCCGTTTTTTAAATGTGGATATCAAACGATCGAGATTTTTTCATACATTTCGAATGCTATTAAAAAAATGAAATTACTTAAAAACGGAAACTTGGAGTATTTATCAAAAATACGTAGTTTTGTGAAAATTTTCATTATTTCCAAAAAATGTTGTTATTACATTCGAAATGTATGAAAAAATCCCCATCGTTTGATACCCACATTGTAAAAACGGAAATTTTGAGTTTTTTTCTCGAAAATACGTAGTTTTGTGAAAATTTGGAGTATTTTCAAAGAATATTGTTTTAACATTCGAAATGTATGAAAAAATCCCGATCGTTTGATACCCATATTGTAAAAATTGAAATTTTGAGTATTTTTTTTTTTCTTAAAAACGTAGTTTAGTGAAAATTTGGAGTATTTTCTAAAAATGTTGTTATTACATCAAAAATTTATGAAAAACCTGATCATTTGATACCCATATTGCAATAACAATATATTTTTGGATTCTTTAGAGAAAAAAATGCATTTTTAAAAAACAGGAAAAATACGTATCTTGTGAAAATTTTCATGAAATAATAATTTTAATGGATAACTCTGACATCATCCCGATTCCAAAACACTATAATTGTTTGATGTTTGCATGATTTTTCATACGATTAAAGCCAATAGAGTTATCTAAGGCCGAGCACACCATTTGTTTTGCTGGGCGGTACAAAATTTAACCTCAATCTTTTCGTGTACGTACACGCAATACATGCGCACGTAGATAACTCTACTGCCCATATTTGAAAATTCGGCTATTATGCCAAATCAAGTATTCCGAGAAAAACGCGTTTTAGTGTTTGTCACAAAATCTCCATCAAGGCAATTTCCCATAAGAGTGGCATATTAGCCGTTTGGTTTTCCGCATCGGCAGCCAAGTCTAAACACTATTTCAGTGAAATTCAAGTTCCAGAAGATGCGTTGGAACATCCTCTACCACCTGGTGCTAATATCTCGTTTTTGCCAAAAGTGGATATTAGCCGTTTTTTCAATGGTGGGCAGTCTATGTCTCCCAAATAGCCACTGGGCCGTGCTTAACCGAGGCAGCTGAACGGTGCAAACCGGGGCAGTGCAAAACCGAGGCGTGCAAAACCGAGGCATGAATGTATATACAGCAGTTCCATATGAAAGTTAAAGAAAAAAAATAAATAAAAGTGCTTCGATTTGGCTTTTTTCTGGGGGTTCCTTGGCCAAAATAATTAGACCCGTATTTTTTTGTTTGGCCATTAGGGTGACCCACGCCACCAGGTTAGAGTGGTCCAAAAATGGCGATTTTCGTCGATTTTCACAAAAATCACTTTTTTCAAAAAATCATAACTTCACTCCATTTCAACCGATTTTAGCTGTCTTAAGTGCAAATGAAAGATGATAAGTTTGACTTCCAAGAAAAAATAATGTGGAGTTTCAAAAATCTAGCCTAACATTTGAAAAAGTCTTATGAAAACATCAAATACCATTTTGACGGTGTCCGGACCCAAGAGCCTATATCTGAAAATATTTTTAACGGGTTCCTTGGACAATTTTACAAAACATATCAAAAATTGGGCGAGGTTGATAAACAGGATTAAGAGATATGATTTTTTGAAAATAAAATCCGGGTTATTCGGAGAATCTGTTGAAAATATTTTCAGATATAGGCTCTTGCGTCCAGACACCGTCAAAACGGTGTTCGATGTTTTCATACGACTTTTTCAAATGTTAGGCTAGATTTTTGAAACTTCACATAATTTTTTCTTGGAAGTCAAACTTATCATCTTTCATTTGCGAAAAATTTTGAGCCAAATCGAAACACTTTTATTTTTTTCATTAACTTTCATATGGAACTGCTGTATGGGTAATTCTCCGCCAACTCACACAGCAGTTGCCCCGACCTCTCTTCGATTTGCGTGAAACTTTGTCCTAAGGGGTAACTTTTGTCCCTGATCACGAATCCGAGGTCCATTTTTGATATCTCGTGACGGAGGGGCGGTACGACCCCTTCCATTTTTGAACATGCGAAAAAAGAGGTGTTTTTCAATAATTTGCAGTCTGAAACGGTGATGAGATGGAAATTTGGTGTCAAAGGGACTTTTATGTAAAATTAGACGCCCGATTTGATGGCGTACTCAGAATTCCGAAAAAACGTATTTTTCATCGAAAAAACACTAAAAAAGTTTTAAAAATTCTCCCATTTTCCGTTACTCGACTGTAAAAATTTTTGGAACATGTCATTTTATGGGAAAATTAATGTACTTTTCGAATCTACATTGTCCCAGAAGGGTCATTTTTTCATTTAGAACAAAATTTTTCATTTTAAAATTTCGTGTTTTTTCTAACTTTGCAGGGTTATTTTTTAGAGTGTAACAATGTTCTACAAAGTTGTAGAGCAGACAATTACAAAAATTTTGATATATAGACATAAGGGGTTTGCTTATAAACATCACGAGTTATCGCGATTTTACGAAAAAAAGTTTTGAAAAAGTTGGTCGTCATCGATCATGGCCGTTCATGGTCATCCGTGACAGACACGGACGACGAAACAAAGAGAAACGCAAAAAACTTTTTTCGTAAAATCGCGATAACTCGTGATGTTTATAAGCAAACCCCTTATGTCTATATATCAAAATTTTTGTAATTGTCTGCTCTACAACTTTGTAGAATATTGTTACACTCTAAAAAATAACCCTGCAAAGTTAGAAAAAACACGAAATTTTAAAATGAGAAATTTTGTTCTAAATGAAAAAATGACCCTTCTGGGACAATGTAGATTCGAAAAGTACATTAAATTTCCCATAAAATGACACGTTCCAAAATTTTTTACAGTCAAGTAACGGAAAATGGGAGAATTTTTAAAACTTTTTTAGTGTTTTTTTCGATGAAAAATACGTTTTTTCGGAATTCTGAGTACGCCATCAAATCGGGCGTCTAATTTTACATAAAAGTCCCTTTGACACCAAATTTCCATCTCATCACCGTTTCAGACTGCAAATTATTGAAAACACCTCTTTTTCGCATGTTCAAAATGGAAGGGGTCGTACCGCCCTCCGTCACGAGATATCAAAAACGGACCTCGGATTCGTGATCAGGGACAAAAGTTACCCCTTAGGACAAAGTTTCACGCAAATCGAAGAGGGGTCGGGGCAACTTTTCCCGATTTCGTGTGAGTTGGTAGAGAATTACCCGTATATATAAAAAAAATCGATGGTTTTGTTCGAACGCGAATCAGTTCAATACGGAGCCTCGGATTGAGGTGCTCTTTGTTGCGTTGGGTTCGTATAAGCCCAAGGAAGGTTTATACGCTAACTAATTGACACTTTGGCCACTTTGGAACCGGTCGGAACCGTATGGAAAATGTTACGTAAACTTATTTTTTTATCGCAAGAGGCTGAATAAGCAAAAAAGCAAAAAAACGTCAACAAACAAAAAACAAGCAGAACGAAGTTTGTCAGGTAAAGCTTGTACATAATACAAATTTCGTAAATTTGTAATTTTAGATGTGAATTGTTTTAGTTAATTCTCGCTTTAACTAATTAATCCATCAGTACACCCGAAGGAAATATATAGCTCAAAATCTGCAACAGTGGATTTGCTACAGAAAATGTTACATTTTATAACAGTTTTTGCAGCAAGCTCATAGCTCAATTTTTCCCACGTGTAAACATGTCAGCGATCTGCAGTTCTCACCAACACATAGAATGCAGGCGCGTCCCCGAGCAACACTCCAGAGAGAACAATATGTTCGCGCTCTATCCCTCACAATTTAACAAGCGTCCAATGGCGCGGTGGTAGCGTGTCGGATCAGCAACCTAGAAGTTGATTGTTCAATCCTCGTTCTGTTAAGATTTTTTTTCTGCAATACAATCAATCAGCCGTCGGTAATGTCGATAATTGTCGGTAACGGGCAAAAATGTCATATCGCAAAAAAAAATGCATGAGGACAGTTTTCATGCAGATTCTGATACCACAATCATGCGACCGCCGGTTGGGTGTAGAAAAATTTGTTAGCAACTTTTTTACCATTCTGAGATTAAATGTTAAATAATGTTAAGAGGCAGTATTTGTAGATTCTGCTCGGTTTGTTCTAGAGGTCGTATCGAGGTGCTCCGATTTGGATGAAACTTTCAGCGTTTGTTTGTCTATGCATGATATGAACTCATGTCAAATATGAGCCCTCTACGACCAAGGGAAGTGGGGTAAAACGGGCATTGAAGTTTGAGGTCCAAAAATCATGAAAAATCTTAAAATTGCTCGCATTTCCGTAAAACTTCATCAATTCCAACTCTCTTAGATGCATTTGAAAGGTCTTTTGAAGCCCTTCAAAATGTGCTATAGACATCCAGGATTGGTTTGACTTTTTCTCATAGCTTTTGCAAATTACTGTTAAAAATGGATTTTTTTAAAACCTTGATATCTTTTTGCAACAGCCTCCAACACCCATACTCCTATAGGTCAAAAGATAGGTAATTACATGGACTACAAGCCTACGGTCATAGACTAATTATATATAGATATGCCACTCCCCTGTTGGGGCTGGTGACACTACCGCCACGCCAAAATTGCACCTGGTGGCAATTCACAGGTACTAATTTTGGATATTTCCGAAGGGAACATTTTTTTCTCCCCAGTTTTAGTTCAGGGTTCTATAATATCATAGCAACCTGCCTGATATTTCGAAACTTTGTTGATATTGTTATGTCAAAACTCGAGATTCTGCTTGAATATTCCGGTGAGCCGTTCATTAAGATTCCTGCCAAATTTCTCTTCAGGAAGTCGCTTATCCCGAATGACGTTGTCGGGAAAAGCATGCAACAGTAACAGTTACGTTCCAATTGCTGCCAATGAATCCGTGTGAGTCGTGTTTGCAGATCATGCGATGTGAGAGAAGAAAACTTAACAAAAAAGTTCCGAGGACGTTTAAAATTTTGAATCCGTCTCACATTTTCAGGCTCGAGAAACCACTGCCGTCTTCTTTAAAATTTTCCAAGAAATACTTTAAAGCGGTCTACCAAAATCCGTTGCCTTGTCCTCAACGGTGTGCTTACCTCCAACAAGGGTAATTTTGTAATGCCCGGTTCAGTGCCGAGAGTGTGTTGTGATCCAGCTGTAGTTTTCCCGGCGAGCTCACCAGCAGAGACTTGGACCAGGAGTGTGGCTCATGTGCAAGAGCACCACGTGTAGGACAAGAACAACAGGAAAACTCGGCACTCCGCAAATCTCATACCGAGGCACCTGTAAGTGTAAGTGTGTCAATCTATCGCGATAATGTCTAAACTCCACCCTTCCTAGACTGGGAATTGGTCCATCGCGACGCTACGGGCACGACGTCAAGGAACACATAAACGAGCACCGCCAGCGGAGTTGGACGTACATTGCAACCAGCGCTACCAAAAGTGACCACCAGGTGCACGGACTGCTATACTAAAGAGATCGAATCTAAAAAGAACGCCCCCACACGGAACGGGGGCGTTTTGTATACAATTTTTGGTGCGCAGAAGCGGTCGACAGAGCACAAGTCGATCCTCGAACAGGTTGGTCGATCAGCGGTCGTCGCGAGGACTCTAGGCGTCTTTGCGCTCCACACGATGGCAAATAGAACCATGCGCGCGACGCTTGGCGTGAAAAAGTAGAGCGCTAGCTAGAGGCAGACGAACATCAGGAAAACGTGAAAGCGGACGGTGTGTACGTCGTGGAGACGTGGAGACGCAACGCGCGAATGCGGGAACGTGTGCGCGTCACTTGGGCGTGGGAAAGCAGTGCGCTAGCGTGAGGCGGTCGGAGTACGCGTGCGTGAATGATACGAGGTCGCAGGAACGCGGTAGCCGAACACAGGGCGGGTCGAGAGTGGGTGTGAGCATGACGTGGAGGTGCGGCAGGGTAGCAGAAGCAAGTATGGTCTGGGTAGCGAAAGGATGGGCCCATCTGTTAGTGAGTAGTGAGAATTGTGTTGTCCATTAGAATAAGGAAGCAGGGATAAGAGTTTGCCAGGAGAAACCATAATATGTAAACTACTCGAATAAAGTATGGCAATTTAGGTTCGGATCCTCATCAACACACAATTTTGTTCTCCTTCCTCAACCGAAATCCTAGCTCCACTCCTGGACCGGTTCCTCAGGCACCAAGTAGTGTCCCATTGCCATCAAAGCCCAAAAAGCATATCATTACTGACTGCAGGCACGCGGGAACACGTCACCAACCATCCATAAATCACGTGGCCAATTGAGGAGGGGGGGGGGGATTTCCCGTGTAGGAGACGGTGGCGGACGCTCTCATTCTGATTCATAATATCAAAGCTGATTGTTTTCTTGATGTGCCAGCTTCAAGACATGACCTTGCTAAAGTTGTTGGCCTTTTTTATCTGAAAGGAAGTAGAATGTAGCTTCTTCACATCGCTAGCTGTTTTTAAACCACCCTCACCAAACAAACGTTTTCACGTAGCGCGGAATTTTGTTCAGCTTGGCCACCGTCGGTGCCACCAAACGAGATGTTTCCTCCCAGCTGCTGGGGACCACATTGGCACAGTCCAAAGCGAGGTCGCAATCGAGCGGGCACAGTCTGCGATCCTTCAGGGCGTTTTTTGATTCGCTGCTCGGAATGTTCCTATTAGGAATCGTCGTCAAGATCATCGTACGCCTAGAGGGCGAGATATTCCATGTTTCGGGATGGAAAAAGTTTACAAAAACAGATTGTTCTAAGCTGAAAAAAAACCGCTGACACTTTGTCAAAAACACAACAAACTTTCATCAAGGCAAGTGCACAGGATGCTTAGACTTTTTCAAACATTTTAGTACCTGTAACTCGACTGTGGTGGCGCTCGGAGCGCTAAAGGGGTGTCGCCAACTGGATGTATGGAAAAATCCCGAAGTGAGACATCTAGGTAATTAATAATCTAAGCTACGGTGTTAACTTTTTGGCCAATCGCAGTTTTTCTCATAGTTTTACGATTTTTCTAGAACAAACATTTTACAACGTTAGTTTTTGCCCTGTAGGCCAAGAAGACGGCACTTTTTGGTCTCAATTTTGTCATATTCGAAATCCTCGGACAATTTCACGTAAGTTAGAAGTATTGGAGTTGTAATTTTGATTTAAAAAATAAATAAATAAAACATTTTTGAAAAAAGAAATAGATCCTATTTACCCTATGATCAATACGTCAAATGCTGTATCAAGTAGGCGAAAACTTGTTTTACCCCTAATCCAACAAAATTCTAAATAATATTTTAATTAATTCTAAATGGCATTTTTTCCAATCAAATACAAAATTCCAACACCTCAATCTAATGTAAAATTTTCTGAGGATTCCGAATATGACAAAATTGAGACCAAAAAGTGCCGTCTTCTTGGCATACAGAGCAAAAACAAACGTTATAAAATGTTTGTTCTAGAAAAATCGTAAAACTATGAGAAAAACTGCGATTGGCCAAAAAGTTAATACCGTAGGCTTATAGTCCATGAAATTCCCTAACTTTTGACCTATGGGAGTATGGGTGTTGGAGGCTGCTGCAAAAAGATATTAAGGTTTTAAAAACATCCATTTTTAACAGTAATTTGCAAAAGCTATGAGAAAAAGTCAAACCAATCCTGGATGTCTATAGCACATTTTGAAGGGCTTCAAAAGACCTTTCAAATGCATCTAAGAGAGTTGGAATTGATGAAGTTTTACGGAAATGCGAGCAATTTTAAGATTTTTCATGTTTTTTGGACCTCAAACTTCAATGCCCGTTTTACCCCACTTCCCTTCGTCGTAGAGGGTTCATATTTGGCATGAGTTCATCTCATGTATAGACAAACAAACCCTGAAAGTTTCATCCAAATCGGAGCACCTCGATACGACCTGTTTCACATCGGTGAAAAACTCGCTCTTAAAAAGCTTTAGAAGACAAAACTTACACAATTAAATCGCTGCGCTGTTTTAAATCTCCTCAAACAACTTCGATACCTTGCCAGTTAATCTTCAACACCATTTTGTCCTCTGAAACCTTCAAGAGCTGATATCTGTAACAAATAAAGGAAAGGATAGCACCATCCTCCTTTCCGTCACCGCCCGGTGTGCTGTTGTTGGTTGATAAAATATTCATATTTTAATTAACGGCACACGGAAATAAAAGTTGGCGATGTTTTTGTTTCTCGCTTTTTTTTTTGCTTCTTCTCTCGCAAACGAAACTGGCTGATTCACTGTGTATTTGTTTTTGTAACGAAAACAAGCTAGCAAGCGCAACCATTTGTCAGAATTTGCTAAAACGCTTGGAGGGTGTAACGCAGATGTAAGGGGTTGTATTGTCACCTGAAGTTGGGAACCACGATTGCGATATGGACAATACAATCCCGGAGTGATGTTGCGCTTTTTTTATTTTGTTATGGAACGGGATTTATTATGCTTTTCCGGAGAATGAGACAATTTTCATTTGCTCGTTTTACTGGTGGAACAAAAAGTCTAATGAATTTACGAGTGAAATGTTTGATAAACAAAGTAAATATGTTTTTTTTTCTGTTTATTATTGTATTGCAGGTAATCCCGACACACTGATTTGCGGAAACTGTCGAGAAATGTTTACGGACTTGACGGAGCTTTTGGACCACAAAAAAGCTTACTGCAAGCTGAGGTTCACGTGCAAGTGTGTGTCACCGACTATCGTCACCAAAAACAGTGAGTTAAACAATCAATCCCCTTTTTAGAATGCTCTGAAATTCTAAAATTACTTTTCTCTTCTCCCCACTCAGAATCAACTCCTCCGTCGGCGAAGCTGCTGTGTGTGGCCTGCAAGGACTCGTTCTCGAACCCATGGGACCTGATGGTGCACGCCCAGGCCGCCCACATGGTCAACATCTACGAGCTGGGTGATTCGTCCGACGAGGAGAAGTCTTCCACCGGGGAGAGTTCCTCCTCGGTGAGTTCGGCCGACTCGTTGGCCCTGGTGGTTCCTAAGCGGCTGCACGCCAACGGAGAAAAGAACGTCGGAACATCAACCAACGGAAACGCACTGCACCATGACCTGCTGGCACAGGGCGAGCTGGATCACGACGATAAGGACAAATCTTGCGAGCAGAACGAGGTAGGACATTTTTTACTTCAGAGTTTTTAATTTTTTTGGGGTGAATTAAGGCATTATTTACCCAAAAATTTCTTTAAAATTCCTAACTTGGCTGAAAGTAGGTGTCTGAACTTACAACATAATTTTATTGTTTTTGAAACATAATGAATAACAATTTAATAAATTAATCGTCCACTTATTTTTTTATAATAAACTGAATTTTGAAAACAATTTCCCTGGACAACAAATCCAACCCAGAAGAGTCCATTCATCTTCCGACCCAGCTTCGCATCGGCACGTACCATCAGCGGTGGATAAACAAAACTTTAACGTTTTCCAATTTTCAATCGATTCACTGACTTTGGGTCCGGCGCTCAGACTGCCAAAGCGTCTTGCATTCAACAAGTTACACAAGAAACAACACAAACTTTCTCCAGCAAACTTTGCCAAACAAGCGAGCGCGTGTGAACTGAAATTTGTTCTTCGGTCAAAGTTTTTTTTTTCCTCTATTAAATTTCTATAAATTTCCAGTTTTCGTTTTGGTCTGCTTCGCTTGGAACTGATGCGCAAAAAAACGGTTCTCACACACAACTTTCCCATTGGGTATTTTTCCAGTCTTGAACGGATTCCGCCAAGTCTGACTTTGCTCCGAGGGAAGCTGTTGGGGGTTGGTGGCTTATCTTTAAAGGAAAAATCTTTCGCCTTTGGAACCAACAACAGATGGCAGATTTTCACTTTTTCATCTTTCCCCTGGGATCGGGAGCCGGGGCGTCGTGTGCAGAACTTTTCATGTGAATAAATCAAAGGGAAACTTTTCATTTCCCGGTGCACAAGGGCTTGTGTTTTAACGGGTGTTTTTTTCCTACTCGGGATGGCTCTCGTGGCCTTCCAGGAACCATGATTGCGTAAGTACCCTTTTTAGTGACAGCAAACGAAGCAGATCTTAAGATTAGGATGCTTGTTTTTTATGAATGTTGTGAAGGTTGTTCTGGGTATAGCTTATTTTTTGAACACCTGTTCAAAGATTTTTTTATACAAAAATATCAAAATTATCAAATTACAACAATTTTTGAATTCTATTTTGATGAAAATACTTCTACTTATTAAATTCGTTGCATTCAAACATCAAACACACTTTTTTATCAATATTCAAAGTTACAGCGCCAGTTTAAAAAACTTAAACCCCCTAAAACCATTTTAATTCTTTTGTTGGAGTTTGATGTTTTTTAACAACAACGAAAACCAACCAATATTTTTTATGAAATTTTATATTTATGTTTTTTTTATAAATATACTGCAATTCCATTTGAAAAGAGCACCGAACCAAAAAAATTCTGGGATCGTCCCAAAACCGGCTATTTTCGTGAATTTTCGCAAAAACCATTTTTTTCAAAAAATTGTTGCACCGCGCCATTTTAACCGATTTTAGCAGTTTTGGACGCAAATGAATGGTGATAAGTTTGCCTTCCAAGGAAAAATAATTTGAAATCCGAAAATTCCAGTCAAACATTTAAAAATATCGAATAGAAATTTAAAATGTCGTTTTGACCGTGCCTATACACATAACATAACATATAAAAAATGGTGCAGGTGGTTATATTACACATGACCAGTATGACAAAGAACTTAGCAGAAAAGCTTTTAAAATTAAGCAATTTTGTTGAATTATGCGTCAGATAAAATCAAAACACTATTGAATTCTATTTTCGTTTAATTTCTCTTTAAGCTCCTTATTAAAAAACCATGATATCTCTATAATTCGATGTTTGTCCCCCAATCGGAACAATCGTGAGGTAGCGGCTTCTTCAGATTGTTGCCACCTTTTTTTCGAAATGGCCAGTATTGTAAACCATGAGTTGTGATACCAATATTGCCAAAACTCGTTGGTTCAATAGATGTCTTCCCGGGAAAACTTTCCTTTAGGGCACCGGCCACTGCAGCTTTTGGCCAACCTTTTCAAATTGCCATTTTCATTACCAATATCAAAAACCATGAAATTTGATACCAATATTGCCCAAAATCGTATGGTTCGGTAAATGTCATCCCGGGACAACCTCCCTGAGAGCACCGGCCACTCCAGGTTGTAGCCAATACTGTCAAATTGGCCATTTTCATCACCAGTATCAAAATCCAAGAAGTTTGATACCCATGTTGTCCAGTCTCGTATGGCCTTCCATCGGAACACCCCTGAGGGTTCTGGCCACTCCGGGTCTTGTGGCCAGAATATTCCGGCTGGCTTGCCTCCGCTTTGGCTGCACCTTGCTCCAGGCCAGCTGCTTTTCGGCCAACTGCTTCTGGGCCTCCAGGCCATCTGCTTCCAGGTCCAGGTTGTTGTTTACTTCTCGGCGTCCAGCGATAGAATGATTTCCTTGGGCTGATCGAGCGGGGTTTATATTGGCTCGAAATGGTTACGCAACAGTGCCTTGTTGCGTCGCAGACTTCTTCCCCAATACCAAGCATGCAACATTTTCGTAACGCGCGACATTTTTCGGTTTTCTGGATTGACACCTCACCAGAATAGAGCCCTTAGGACAAAGTTCTTTGTCAAAATGGAGATGTCGATCTGTATGTTCCAGAGATACGATTATTTTAAAATAAAAACTGAGTTTTTCCACGCGCAACGTGCAAAAACGGAAAAATAACGAAAACGAGAAATAATCAACTTTTTTACTAAAACTGCGATAACTTTAAAATTTGGGCAATGACCTATAAATGTGTTTTGTACCAAATAGTAGCGTCTTTTAATTACGAAAATGTTGGTACCCAAAAATGTATAGATCATCGCTGAACATTAAATATACAAATATACAAATATCATTATAAAAATGCACAGAATCAATTTAATTTGATTTGAAAATCCGAAAATTTATTGATGATCGTTCTGTCTGTGTTAGGGGAAATATACCCATTCTAATCACTCTAAGCCATTCGACCAATTCTCATCACTTTTGCCGTTTTCCGCTATTAAATCAACATTTTCAGATGTATCAACAATGGAGAGTTGCTTGCTCACTTTTATTTGAGCTATTTATTACTTTGGAACAGTCAAAAACACTTTATGAAAGCTGTAATTCATGATCAAAGTGCTGATAGGCCGATAATAGAAATAGGCTGAGAAAGGGTATATATAACAAACTTTAAAAATATACCTAAACACAGCTATAAAGCCAAAAATGATAGGCTCAATTTAACCCTAGCGAGGTTGCGTCGTATTTTCTAATTGGTGATTAAAATTGTTGGTTCCCAGTTGTGATAATTCAACTTAATGTACGCGCTTGACATGCATCTTTTTCTACGAATTTGTTAATTACATTATTTTTTAAATCATAGTAGGAGAAAGACTCGTATGTTTAGCAGTTTAAGCACTCGCTCCTAACTCCATCCAATTTGCCGATTTTCACTTTTAAACAACTTTTTAAGCAGTTCATAGAAACTTGGTTCTCACTTCCTATGGAGCTATTTCTCATTTGATTTCAGTTTATGAAGTTTTGATGAGCTGCAATTGAAGGTCAAAGTGCTGATTTGGCAGATGCTGTTCCCCGCATATTTTTCTATTTTTTTTAATACCGTCAGTTTGGGTGACATTGGGTCTGGGGGTGATTGGGTCAGAGTGATTTTATACGGATTTTACCATTTCTCAGATTCTTCTCAATGAAACTGAATTCTGTTATAAGGGTTGTGTTGGGGACATCTTAAGATGACTTCGCTGAAAAAATCTCGTTCCTAGAACAAATCCTGTTATTTTGGCAGCTGTCTAAAGTTGAGGTACGTTTCTGGCCAAAAATTACCTCTCTAAAAAGCATTTTTCTAATATTTTGTTGGAATAGCTCGGAAACTACCCAAATGTTTGAAAATCTCCACTTCAAACATTGTAGCATGTCAATACGATTCCCTCGAACAAGAAACACTGTTGGATGACTTGTTTTTAACATATCGTTGTATTTGAGCATCATTTTAGTTTCATTGCCAAACTATTGGCATTTAAGGTCATGTTCATCAAAATCCACCATATTTTGGGAAAATGTTAGTAAACTATCTAAGAACAAATCTACGTTGAAAGATTTTCGATGTTATTTAAATTGTTTTTGTTATTAAGAAATTACGAGAGGTGTATTGTTTTTTGACCCATAGTCACCCCCACTGACGGTAATCGATATAGTTTAAAACTGAAACTTTTTCGAATTAAAGGGCAAAAAATGACCAAAAATTTTAAGGGAAGATTTAAAAAAAAATAAAAAAGGCATAGTTTTTCAAACAATCCTTAAGAGAGTTAAAAAAACAAGGCTTTACGTTTTCTAACTAGAAAACGAGCAACTTAATAAAATTTGATTTAATAATAGAGTAATTCTCTACGTGTTCGCAAATCTGATTTTTTTTTAAATTTAATAAACCTTGTCTTTACATCCCCTATATTAAAAGAAGCCATTCCACACACAGAAAAAAATATGGTAATATTCATCAGGAAATGGTGACAGATTTTGTGTCAAAACAAAAGTGTAATATTATATCAGGAATTGGTGAATATTCACCAGTTTCTGATGAATTTTCATCAGGTTTACACACTTTTAAAGTAAAATTAATCATTAAAAGAAGTAATATTCAACCATCCTTCAAAAATTAAACTTTTTTTTCTGTGCATCATTATTTTTATTATTATTTTTCATGAAAGACTCCATAAAATTTTGCGGGCAAATCATACAAAATGGGCAAGTGGATTTTCGAAAAACTGTATCTTTAGAAGAAATATTCTGATAAATTTGGTGTCTTGGGCAGAGTTGTAGCAAAGAACTCCGCGAGAGCAAAGAACTCCGGCAGGGTAAAGAGATCTTCCCCGGTGACTTCTTGCTGGGCCGCATTGCCGCTACCGGCAGCGACCACGCTGGCGAACGATCGACCCCATCCAGGAGGGAACGCTGAGTTGTCCGCTGGAACCGTACGATGACCAGCTGCCGGCACGGTTACGCTCGTACTTCGCTGAGGAGGGTGGGATGCTGCTGCTTTCTTCTTCCTCTTTTCCTGCTCCTCGAGGTAGGTTTTCCGTGCGCTGCATCCACGGTAGTTGCTGGTATGGTTACCTCCACAGTTGGCGCACTTGATGCGCGCCTTGGTTTGCTCTGCCTTGTCCCCCAAGTCCGCCTTGCACGGCAGTGCGCACGCCTCCGAGAGGTGTGTTTCACCGCACTTCACGCAGCGGGGCGGGAGGTTGCAGTTCCGCGAGCCGTGGCCAAATTTCTGGCAACGGTGGCATTGCCGCCAGTTTACCCAAAAACCGTCCAACGCCTTTTTTTTTTTTTGAAATTAAATATGTCTTTATTGAACTTTCTTATAATAATTACATTTCATTTACATTCTAAGTGGTATGGCTACATGCTCTTCATCTTTGTTATATTTTTCGTTTTCTTATTAACTGTTCACATTCATTTATTTACTTCAAATTGTTTTAAGGGGAGAGGGGGTAATATGCACCCCCGGGGCAAAATGCACCCCCTGCTTTTCTCGGTATTTGGAAGAATTTTCCGGGGAAAAATCATAGAAATTGGAAGCTTAACATTGCTAAACCATGCTGGAAAAATTTGAGCATCGCAGTATAAAAACAGCACAGGTTATTTGCAAAACTTTAAAATGTTGTGTTTTCATCTAATTTTCTTTGCACTTTCCTTATGATTTTTGGACAATATAAAAAGCATTTATTGATATTGTAAGTGTTGAGGTAAACAGTTTTTGCCATAATCTTCATTATTCTGTAGATAGATGAGTCCAAAAACATCAAAAAATGCATTTTTAATTAAATTTTCTGCAAAAAGCGTGGTCGGGGCAAAATGCACCGCTGTGAAGCTCCTTAGTAAAAACAGCGGTGTCATCTAGTGGTGACTAGTGAAAACTGATTTTACCCGGTGCATTTTGTCCCATGTTGTGGTGCATTTTGCCCCGTTGTTGTAATGCATTTTGCCCCAATGTTGCGGTGCATATTGCCCCGCATGGTTGTTTGAAATGAATCAAAAATGTTTTTAGAAATTTGATATTTTCGAACAATTTTGAGGTTTTTTAAGACTTTTTTCACATGGATGACGAAGAACAATAGTTGTTTTAGAACATCGAACAAAATTCTTCCACAGTAATGCTGTAATGGTTGAGAAATCACAGTTTTCCCTTAGGGGGTGCATATTACCCCCTCTCCCCCTACATTTTTGCATTGAATCGAATACATTTGGGTAAAAAAGAAAAAAAAAATCACTTTAACAACTAATCCTAACTTAAAACTAAAAAAATAAATTCATTGAAATATTCAAAATCACTAGAACGAGTAAACTACGAACTGTATTTTAAGATGAATGCTCCAAGCGTTCTTACTTGTTCCTGGCGAGTTTTGCAACCACGCAGTGTTGTTGTCATCTCGATGAAAATGTTCAGAAGTTCTTGTGGTGAAAACAGGTCACTACTGCCTTCATCCGTTGATGCTGGTTGGTTTTCCCTCGGTTGCTGACTGAAGCCAGGAGGTGTTGTATTCTCTGCAACTTTTTGCCGCTGATTTAACGGCAATGGCTGCAGATTTGGAACCACTCGAACAGATCCCGCTCCAGGTGACGCCAAAGCAGGAAAATCTACGTCCGTGTAAGTTGGTGGTGTTTTGCGACGATTTGGTTGGTGCCTCGTCGTCGCTTGCTGCCGAATTTTCACAAACTCAGCTCGTTTTGGGCAGCTTCGATTCTTAGTCGAATGGTCGCCGCCGCAATTGAAGCATTTGGCTTCAATGTTCTCGTTGATTGTTTCGCAAGCTTGAGTTTTGTGCTCGCCTCCGCAGGTTGCACAACGACTCTTGATGAAACAGTTCCTTCCACCATGCCCAAACTGCAAACAGTTCGAACATTGTGTCACGTCACGGTGCACTGGACGATAACGTTCCCAAGTCACGATGATGTTGAAAATTGCCCGAACTGCCTTCAGCTCAGACGGCGTTGTCGATCCTTTCTCGAGATGAACCAGGTACAGTTGATCACGATACTTGATGTCCTTGTTGTGTCTCGTCATCTTGAAGACTTCGATCACGTTCAACTTAAGAGTTTTGAGCTCTTCTTTAAGCACACTCACATCCATGTCGTACAGGCCTCGGAGGACCTGTTTCATGGGGCGTTTACCTGGATCGTCATGGCTGTAGTATTCAATCTTTGTGTTGTTCAGGAAATCCCGAACGTAGTTGTAATCCTTTCTGGTAGGTAGCAGAATTTTGAGTCCATCAGCACACAAGCGAATGGAAGCTCGTAAAGCACCAGATTTGATAAACCCGGTCAGCCACTTTCGCACCGAATCCGATGACGATGTTTTCACAAAAATGGGTGGCAACTTTTCCCGTCGTTCAAATTCTTCCTTCTCGCTCACGTCCACAGGGAGGGTAGCGAACTGGTTTCCAGACAATTTTTGAGCGTCCTTGCTCAAACTGCCTGGCTTTGCAGGTAGCGCTTCGGCATTCTTTAGCTTCTTCAAATCTGCTGATCCTGCTGGTGAGGACCGCCTCTTTTTCTTGCCGTGAGGCATTTTTGCACTTTTTAAGCACTTTTTTGGTTTGTGAGGGACGCACGTCTGACTCGCTTCTCTGCTGATCGCAGACTCCGTCCAACGCCTTAGTTTTCCGCAGGTCTTGAATTTTGACGGTGCCGCGGTCGAAGTACAACAGGTACAGTGTGTGTGTACCTGTGACCGTTCATCAGTGTCTTGCGAACCTTCGTGGTGAACGGACACTAGAGCTGCGGTATTTTTTACTACCTAAGCTCAGAGTTATTTCAAACAAAATTCACAGTCTTTTTAAAGACTACCTGAGTTACTTTCCAAAATTCTAAACAGTCTTTTCAAGACTAACCCCACCTGAAATTTTGTTGTATTTTACAAACGAAGCCATCTTTTAAAGAGAACTTTGCTTGCAAAATGCGTCAAAACAAAGGTAAACGCAAATCTTCTGAAGATTTGATCGTTACGTCGGTGAAGCGTTTGAACGCTAAACCGGCTAACGGAAACAGAAAAGAAAACAGCCTCATCCGAGGTCTGATTCTGATTCTGAAAGTGAGGTCAATCCTCCAATTCCATTGGCAAACAGTTTCGGTGTTTTATCCGAAACTGTTGACAAGGATCCTTCTCCTCGTACTGAGCCTTCTGCCGTCGAGAAACGAGTAAAGGCTCCGCCAATTGTAGTGACTTCCGTCTCCGATTTGGCCAGCTTTCGAACGCAACTGAAGAATTGCAAGGAAACTTGCAATTTGAAGGTTTCGTTCCAGCTTGGTCGAAGAGGAGAATGTCGCTTGTTGACGGAATCTTTAAAAGATCACCAAACTTTTGTTGGTTATTTGAAAAACCACAAACACAATTTCTACACGTATGAGACCAAGAATGCTCGTCCATTCAAGGCGGTCCTGAAAGGTCTCTCCAACGACTTGTCGGTGGATGAGATCAAAAACGAACTTAAGGTGTTGCTTGGCTTTGCCCCATCCCAAGTAATACCAATGAAGAAAAAATCAAACGGGAATATTTCTCGCTTTGGTTTGACTTCACAATTTTATCTGATTCATTTCAACAGAAATGAAATCAACAATTTAAAACTTTTGGACAAAGTTCAGTTTTTGTTCCATGTACGGGTAAAGTGGGAGCATTTTAAGAAACATGGCGGTAATGGCCAGAATCTGACCCAGTGCCGGCGTTGCCAGGCATTCGGTCACGGTACTGATCATTGCGCCATGGTTCCAAAATGCATGGTTTGCGGGGATTCTTCTCACGACAAGGACAATTGTCCCGTGAAAGAAGTCACCCAATTTAAATGTGCAAATTGTGGTGGAAATCACAAATCAAATTTCTGGGATTGCCCCATCAGAAAAAAGGTTTTGGATTCTCGTGCTAAGCATCAGCCGAAAACCAAACCGAAATTTTCTCAAAGTCAGGTTGTACCTGCATCTTTAAATCAAACGTTCGTGCTGTCTCACTCGAACAATACCCCTACCATGGAAAAGTTAGGTAACACTAATGGTATTTCTTATGCCAACGTCGTTTCGGGTTCGGGTTCATCCACGAATTTTAAATCCTCTACCAATCTTCAAATTGGGCAGGTACCTCAAATTTCATTTGAAAATTTTTCTGCTGGCAACGCTTTGGGATCTTCTGATCTCGGCGATGTTACGTTTGAAAAATGACTTTTGCAAAACTCACTGTTTGGTTTGATTCAAACAATGAGTAATGCTACATCCATGATGGAAGCAATCCAGATTGGATTAAAATTTGCGAATGATGTTGTTCTTACCCTGAAGTTTAATCATGGATCTAAGTAATTCCATCAATATTATGAATTTTAATGCTCGCTCTTTAAAAGCGAAAGAAAATGAATTTTTCAACTTTTTACGAGTTCATAACGTGCATGTTGCTGTTATAACCGAAACATTTTTAAAAACTGGCACTTATTTGAAAAGTGATCCAGATTATAAAGTTATAACCAATAACAGAATGAATCGAAATGGCGGTGGAGTTGCAATAGTTATCCACCGTAGTATGACTTATAGCACGTTACGTGACTTTAAGTTAAAAGTTATTGAAAGTTTGGGCATTGAACTTGAAACTTCTTTTGGGAAAATTATGATTGCAGCTGCATATTTGCCTTTCCAATGCACTGGGGAAAATAAAAATTATTTCAAAGGGGATTTGAATAAACTTACTCGGCATAGATCTCGATTTTTGATCATCGGTGATTTTAATGCCAAACACCAATCTTGGAATAATTCAAAAGTAAATTCCAATGGTAAAATTCTATTCAGAGATTGCACTTCTGGTCTTTATTCGGTTTTATACCCGAATGGGCCAACTTGCTTTTCTTCTGTTAGAAATCCATCAACAATTGATTTGGTTTTGACAAATCAAAGTCAGTATTGTGGTCCTTTAGTGACTCATGCTGATTTTGATTCTGATCATCTTCCAGTAACTTTTCACTTTCTCATGAAGCAGTTACCAGACCCAATAGTTCTGTGTTTAATTACCACAAAGCTAATTGGGACAGGTATCAGCATCATATTGAGAATAATTTAAATCATGATTTTGTTTTAGAAACCAAAGCTGATATTGATTCAGCCTTGGAATCTTTAACTAATGCAATTTTGGATGCTAGGAATATTGCTATTCCTAAAGTCCAAGTCAAATTTGATTCTCCCATTATTGATGACGATCTTCAGCTTCTGATTCGTCTGAAAATGTTCGCCGAAGACAGTATCAACGTTCTCGTGATCCTGCACTGAAGCGAATTCAAAAGATTTGCAAAAGGTTATTGACCACAGATTCACTCTCCTGCGAAATGAAAAGTTCGCAAGAGATGTCGAACAAATTAAACCTTATTCCAAACCTTTTTGGAAACTTTCAAAGGTTCTTAAGAAACCTCAAAAACCAATCCCTTCTTTAAAAGATGGTGATAATATTCTATTAACTAATGGGGAGAAAGCTCAAAAACTTGCTCAGCAGTTTGAGAGTGCTCATAATTTCAACTTAAATGTTTTGAGTCCTATTGAAGATCAAATTTCAATAGAATTTCAGAATATTGTTGAACAAGAATTTTCATCAGATGAAGTTTTTAATACGGATCTGAATGAAATAAAATCTATTATCAAAAAATTAAAAATATGAAAGCCCCTGGTGAGGATGGCATTTTTACATTTTAATTAAAAATTACCAGAAGCAACTTTAAGTAGCTTGGTCAAAATTTGCAACAAATGTTTTGATTTGGCATATTTTCCCAGTAGTTGGAAAAATGCCAAAGTAGTTCCGATTTTGAAACCGGATAAAAATCCTGCTGAAGCCTCAAGCTATCGGCCCATTAGTTTGCTTTCATCTATTAGTAAATTATTCGAAAGAATAATTCTTAATAGAATGATGACGCACATTAATGAAAATTCAATTTTCGCTGATGAGCAGTTTGGATTTCGCCTTGGGCATTCAACTACTCATCAGTTGTTGAGAGTTTCAAATTTAATTCGAAGCAACAAATCTGAGGGCTATTCTACTGGCGCTGCTCTTCTAGACATAGAAAAAGCATTTGACAGTGTTTGGCATAAAGGTTTGATTGCGAAATTGAAAAGGTTTAATTTTCCGATTTATATCGTGAAAATTATTCAAAATTATTTGACGGATCGTACTCTGCAGGTATGTTATCAGAACAGCAAATCTGATCAACTACCTGTACGTGCTGGCGTCCCTCAAGGAAGCATTTTGGGTCCAATTTTATACAATATTTTTACTTCTGACTTGCCTGATTTGCCCCCAGGATGTCAGAAATCACTTTTTGCTGATGATACAAGCATCTCCGCCAAAGGTAGAAGCCTTCGTGTCATCACAAGAAGATTACAAAAAGCTTGGATATTTTCAATTCTTATTTGAAAGAATGGAAAATTACTCCAAATGCTGCAAAACTCAACTTATTATTTTCCCTCACAAACCAAGGGCTGATTTTCTTAAACCAAAAGTCATCACATTATAAAGATGAATGAGGTAAATTTAAAGTGGGAGGATCAAGTGAAATATCTTGGACTTGCTTTTGACAAAAACCTTACTTACAAGGATCACATTGAAAGTATCCAGGTTAAATGTAACAAATATATTAAATGTTTGTATCCACTTATAAACAGGAATTCTAGACTTTGTCTCAAGAATAAACTGTTAATTTATAAACAAATTTTCAGACCTGCCATGCTTTATGCTGTGCCGATCTGGACAAGCTGTTGCTTAACCAGGAAGAAAAAACTTCAGAGGATTCAGAACAAAATTCTGAAAATGATTCTGAAACTTCTCTCCTGGTTCAGCACCAGTGAACTTCATCAATTAGCCGAAGTTGACACTTTGGATGTTATGTCCAATAAGATAATTGATGCATTTCGACAAAAATCATTGCAGTCTTCAGCTGCATTGATCCGCTCTTTATATAGTTTATAAGTTAGTTTTAAGGTATCCCTTTTCCCTTTTGTACATGTAGGACCTCCTACATTTGAAATCACTGAATAGCGAAAGCTACAATATTTCATGAATAAATGAAAGTTGCTAGTATTTAAAATTGAGGTGAAAAGTCATCGATTGTGATTGGACACTCAATAATATTTTAACTGAATGAATGTACATGGAAAAGAAAAACTGAATAAATATAAATTAAAAAAAAAAAAAAAAAAAAAAAAAAAAAACTGTGACCGTTGTTTTCCGCGAGAGGACTTTTATGTCACGCGGCGTAATTCCAGCACCCGAGAGGTCCTTCTTTAGGTCGGAGATCGGGCGGTCTTGGTACCCCTGCAAGACGACCTTCACGGCAGTCTTCTGCACGGGGTCGAATGTGTAGAACTTGAAGTTTTTATTCTTCAATTTCTCCACAACCAGGTCGAAGTTCTTGCTGTCAAATGTGTAGACTTGCACTGACGACTTACCGATTTTCAGACAATATCCGAGGCCTTCCAGCAACTCGTCAATATCGTCCGTCAACGTATCCAAAATATAGATTGGAGGTGGTCTACGTTCCTTTGGAGAATTGTTCGTTTTTGACGTCGACACTTTCTTCCGTGTACGTCCATCGTATTCGTCGTCGTCGGTAGTGCTGCTACCGTCGGTGTTGTTGTTGTTTTCTTCGTCGTCGCTCAGCATCTGGAACTCGTTCCTGATGGGAATGTTGGCGGATGTTGACGTGTTGGTCGTGGCACCGGAAGTACCGGAACGGGTTCGTACTGGTGATCTTGGAACATATCCGGGATGTAGTAACTTTTTGTCGATGCCTTCTGCGCTCACGCTCCCCTGCGCGATGGCGGTCGACACGGCGTTGGCTTGTTTACCTTTTTGCACACGGCCGGTAGACGAACTTCGCGGGTTTTTCGAGGCCGCACTCGAACTGCCACGGCCACGGCCGGCCTTTGGCATGCTGCAGGAGCAAACTCGCGGGTAATCACGGTAGACTACGGCGGAAAATTTCGAAAAAACTATAGAGCACTGAGCACTTGACTGCTGCTTGCTCTCGTGCGTACACGGAGGGTGAGGAGTTGTAGATTATGGTTTTAGATTTTCAATTAAAAAAATGGGTACACGAAATTTTTTTTTTTTAATTTTTATCACTGAAAAGTACATTTTTTATTTTCTTTTTTTTTTTTTTGGAGATTAAAAAATACATATTTTGACCTATCGTTAACGATGGTTGCAAAATCTGTTTCTAAAAATGATTTTTTTTATAAGTTAAAAATTTATAAAATATATTTTTTTATGTAAAAGCAAATATGGAAACAAAAATAAATTTTCAAACTTTTTTGAAAAAAAAATGCTCAGCTATCTAATTGTATGCATTCTAAGGTATGTTAAAGTCCAGTTTTGCAATTATAAAATAGCTCATGAAGTAAAAGTACACCAGCAAAAAATATCTTCAAAAACATGACAAAATTTTCTACAATTCCGTTAAAAAAATCTCCGTCAAACTACGACTTCTAAGGTAATGTTTGCAACCATAACAAGTTACCTCTTCCCTCCAGCCAGTTCAACCTAGACAAGACACCTGCCATATTTCCACGGTTTATCCAACCTAGTAACCACCGACAACAGCCAGCCAGCAGTCCCGGAAGGAACAGTGAAATAAATCCGAACAAGTTCCGGGGCGTTCCTGGTATAGCAAGCTTTCCTTTTTGCAGGGAGGGAGATTAAAAGGCATGAAAATCCGCTCCGGACTCCGATGTTCGGTTATGTAGATAAACTTTTACCTTTTGCCTACATTCAGGGGGCTGAACAGGATGTTTTTTTGTTGCTCTGTTTTGTGTACCAGTGGTGAGTTAGTCTACAGAGGATAGTCTGTGTAACGAATGGTTTTCTGGAATTGCGTGGAACGTGCCTTGGACGGTTTTATGGCCGGATTTTAATTATGGTCTGCGAAGGTCAGTTCAGAGATCGAAGCTATTTATTACACGAATCCTTCATGAACATCGCGTTTCAGCGCTTCAAAGGTTAAAGGTTTTATTCAGATTAAGTGGCTGTATCGATTTTCACCCTCCATGCGAATATATTTAACCTTTTCGCCCGTAAACGATTTACCCTTCGCAATAATGTCTCGTCAATTTGCATTAAATTTTATTCGCAGTCCCCATAAAAATCTTCTCAAGTGTCAAGCTGTTTCCCATTAAAACTCGACTCCCCGACTTGCTTTCGGCTACTCCAGCCATGTCTGTGGAAAGCATGTCGAATTTCACCACCCCCTTCCTCAAAATCCGGAAGGCAGGGATCCACTCTCGATAATCTTCTTCCTATCGGATTTAATGTCAGGAAGAGAGGAACATGGCTGAGCTACAAGACGGGAAATGGTCCATTTTCCACCGCACAGTTTCCTCTTCCCCCCACTTTGCCTCCTTTGGGGCCAACTTAAGAAGAAGGGAAGGAGGATTGTACCCACTCACCGAAATCCGAAAACATGTTTCACAGATTGCTGCTGGGATTATGCATTTACCACTTTCTGCCGCTCTGCCGGGGGTTGGGGACGGTGTTCACTGTAAGAAATTTGATGCTTGATTTTGAAATTAGTAGTTTATGCAACAAGTTGCAAAATGAAGATGTTTTCAGCACGAGTCGTACATAAATACGACGAGTCAAGATAAGTGTCAAACTCCAAAACAGAAGAACTTTTCAATACAAGTGCTGAAAAGATGAACTTTTCAGCATTCAAATTGATGCTAAAGAGCAATTCTCTACGAAATCGGTCTTTTTTCTTTAATTTTAATTTTTGTATTTTTTAATCCGACTGAAACTTTGTTGGTGCCTTTGGTATGCCCAAAGAAGCCATTTTGCATCATTAGTTTGTTCATATAATTTTCCATACAAATTTGGCAGCTTTCCATACAAAAATGATTGATGAAAATTCGAAAATCTGTATCTTTTGAAAGAATTTTTTGATCGAATTGGTGTCTTCGGCTAAGTTGTAGGTATGGATAAGGACTGCACTGAAAAAAAAGATACACGGTTAAAAAAATGGTGATTTTTTATTCCACTTTATGTCACTAAAACTTGATTTGCAAAATATTTTTTATATTTTTTTCTAATATGTTTAAGCGGACCACGGTGTGTTTTCTGGGCAACCCTAAGGAGAAAAAATAGTCATCACTACTTTCAAATGTGTCTTATTGGAAATTTTCTCAGCTTTCCAATGCTTCTAAGAGCGAAATGTTTCATCGGGAAATTTCTGAGATATCTCTATTTTAAGCTTTTTGTTTTGAAATCCTAAATCATTTATTGGAAATAAAAGTCCAGGAAACTTATCAAATGATGTGTTTCATGTGTTATTTACTCATCAAAATGTGCAAAATAAGACAAGAAACAACTTTGTAGAAGATTTCAATCCGCTAAACATTTGAAAAATTAAGTTTTTACCGAATATTTGAAGATATGGAATTTATTCAGACATAATTATCATAAAACCGTATTTAAATATGATTTTTACAAGAACAAATAGATTATTACATAATTGTTGTGTACAAATAACACTGGTCTGCTCTGATTTAGCTTGTTTAATCGAAACATTGGCTGGTTTGTGATTGATAGGGTATTACTAGATTTTTATGAATAAATATCATATTTTCTTAACCTTCCTAGGATGTTAAGAAAAACTTACGTTAAAGGTGTTAAGGGGTCTATATGACCCCGGAATTGTAAATGCTGGCAAAAATCCATTTTACAACCGATTTTCGTTCTTTTGGACGCAAATGAAAGGTATGGATGCCTAAAAAGGCACCTGTGCTATGCGGACCCGATTTGGCCACTTTGGTTCCTGGGAATCGATTCCAAAGGAACAAATTTTCCGGCAAACCGGCTTTCATAAGTTTTATTAGATTTAGCTATGGATTAATGCATAATAAACTATAAATAATCTCTAAAAATACGAGTCATACGCTCCGGAACAGGTTGCATGCCATTTGGATCATATCTGGCCACTCTGGAACCGGTTCCGGATACCCTGGAAGTGGCCAGATTGCTATTTGGTGGGTCTCGTGGCGCAGGGGTAGCGGCTTCGGCTGCCGATCCCGATGATGCTATGAGACGCGGGTTCGATTCCCGCCTTATCCACTGAGCTTCTATCGGATGGTGAAGTAAAACGTCGGTCCCGGTTTCTCCTGTCTCGTCAGAGGCGCTGGAGCAGAAATCCCACGTTAGAGGAAGGCCATGCCCCGGGGGGCGTAGTGCCAATAGTTTCGTTTTCTGGCCACTCTGGAACAGGTTCCGGATACCCTGGAAGTGGCCAGATTGCTATTTTGGCAGAAGCCAATCGTGCGACATATCAAACTTCATGGAATTACATGCCATGAACACTGGAACCAGCCAAAAGACAATTGGACCATATCTGGCCACTCTGGAACCGGTTCCGGATACCCTGGAAGTGGCCAGATTGCTATTTTGGTAAAAGCCTATCGTGCGACATATCAAACTTCATGGAATTACATGCCATGGACACTGGAACCAGCAAAAAGACAATTGGGCCTTATCTGGCCACTCTGGAACCGGTTCCGGATACCCTGGAAGTGGCCAGATTGCTATTTTGGTAGAAGCCTATCGTGCGACATATCAAACTTCATGGAATTACATGAAATGAACACTGGAACCAGCCAAAAGACAATTGGACCATATCTGGCCACTCTGGAACCGGTTCCGGATACCCTGGAAGTGGCCAGATTGCTATTTTGGTAAAAGCCTATCGTGCGACATATCAAACTTCATGGAATTACATGCCATGGACACTGGAACCAGCAAAAAGACTATTGGGCCTTATCTGGCCACTCTGGAACCGGTTCCGGATACCCTGGAAGTGGCCAGATTGCTATTTTGGTAGAAGCCTATCGTGCGACATATCAAACTTCATGGAATTACATGAAATGAACACTGGAACCAGCCAAAAGACAATTGGACCATATCTGGCCACTCTGGAACCGGTTCCGGATACCCTGGAAGTGGCCAGATTGCTATTTTGGTAAAAGCCTATCGTGCGACATATCAAACTTCATGGAATTACATGCCATGGACACTGGAACCAGCAAAAAGACTATTGGGCCTTATCTGGCCACTCTGGAACCGGTTCCGGATACCCTGGAAGTGGCCAGATTGCTATTTTGGTAGAAGCCTATCGTGCGACATATCAAACTTCATGGAATTACATGAAATGAACACTGGAACCAGCCAAAAGACAATTGGACCATATCTGGCCACTATGGAACCGGTTCCGGATGCCCTGGAAGTGGTCAGGTTGCTATTTTGGTAAAAGCCTATCGTGCGACATATCAAACTTCATGGAATATCAAGCCATGCACATTGGAATCCGTAAAATGGTGGCTAGATATGGTCCAATTGGCTTTTTGCTGGTTCCAGTGTCCATGACATGTAATTCCATGAAGTTTGATATGTCGCACGATAGGCTTTTACCAAAATAGCAATCTGGCCACTTCCAGGGTATCCGGAACCGGTTCCAGAGTGACCAAATATGGTCCAATTGTCTTTTGGCTGGTTCCAGTGTCCATGGCATGTAATTCCATGAAGTTTGATATGTCGCACGATAGGCTTTTACCAAAATAGCAATCTGGCCACTTCCAGGGTATCCGGAACCGGTTCCAGAGTGACCAAATATGGTCCAATTGTCTTTTGGCTGGTTCCAGTGTCCATGGCATGTAATTCCATGAAGTTTGATATGTCGCACGATAGGCTTTTACCAAAATAGCAATCTGGCCACTTCCAGGGTATCCGGAACCGGTTCCAGAGTGGCCAGATATGGTCCAATTGTCTTTTGGCTGGTTCCAGTGTTCATGGCATGTAATTCCATGAAGTTTGATATGTCGCACGATTGGCTTTTACCAAAATAGCAATCTGGCCACTTCCAGGGTATCCGGAACCGGTTCCAGAGTGGCCAGATATGATCCAAATGGCAACCTGATCCGGAGCATATGACTCGTATTTTTAGAGATTATATATAGTTTATTATGCATTAATCCATAGCTAAATCTAATAAAAATTATGAGAGCCGGTTTGCCGGAAAGTTTATTCCTTTGGAATCGATTCCCAGGAACCAAAGTGGCCAAATTGGGTCCGCATATCACAGGTGCCTTTCTAGACATCCATACCTTTCATTTGCGTCCAAAAGAACGAAAATCGGTTGCAAAATGGATGTTTGCCAGCTTTTTTAATTCCGGGGTCATATAGACCCCTTAACACCTTTAACGTTAGTTTTTTTGTAGCGCCCTTTCTAGGTGGCGCTGGAGGTTGCTTCCGGTTGCAAAATGTTTATTTTACAAAGTTAGGAAAAGTCAGAAAGTTTCAAGTCTGTAAGTAAGAATGAATAAAAGTTACAGCACATTTTATAAGCCGTCTGGGTCATATAGACCCTAACACCTTAGGAAGGTTAACCATCTGCATGAATACAAACATGTTTGATACTCGAAATTGAACTGCATACTATACAAATATACAATACCTTGATTTTGTGCAAATAGTTTGGAAAGGATGTTTCTGATTTTTTTTTTTTTGTTAAAACAATATTTAATTTTTGTTCAAACAAAAAAAAGTTTGCGACGGTGTTTTCAGCATTCTGAGTGAAAGACTCGAATTTTATTGCTTCTTTAAGCATTTTCAACAGTTAACATTTTATAAAAAATTATCTTTATTTTATACTCATGACAACATGACTTTTAGGACTTTTGAAGCTTGCAACAGTAATATGTAGTACATTTTCAATTTCAAATCATATTTGTATGTATGTTCCTGCTTAATGTTTACTTAAGAAAATATAAAATTTATTCATTAAAATTCTATAATACCATTGACAACAATCACAAACCTGTGAATGTTTCGGTTGAACAAGCTAAATCAGAGCCATCACGTGATAGTTGTACACAAAAATAACCCAAACCACAACACAAAATATGCAACAATCTAATAATTCTTGTAAAAAATATATTTTAATTTCTGAATAAATCCAATATATTGAAAAAACTCAGATAAAACATAATTTTCAAAATGTTTAGCGGTTTGCAACCTTCTTCAAAGTTGTTTCTTGTCTTATTTTGCACATTTTGATGAGTAGATGACACATGAAACACATCATTTGATAAGTTTTCTGAACTGTTAGTATAAAGTTTCCAATAAATAGTAAAGAAATATAAAACAAAAATCTTAAAATAAAGATATCTCAGAAATTTCCCGATGAAACATTTCGCTCTTAGAAGCATTGGAAAGCTGAGAAAATTTCCTATAAGACACATTTGAAAGTAGCGATGACTATTTTTTCCTGATAAGGTTGTTCTAGAAAACACGCCTTGCGGACATCAAATGCCAACTTTTCAGAAATTTCCAGAATGGGCAAAAAATCTTTGACACAGTTATGAATTTTTGAATCAATACTGATCGAAATATAAAATCAGTATAAATATCAATAAATCGAAATATTGGTCGCAAAAAATTTCCACCTTCATGTTTCGATGTAAAATCAAATTTGCAATCAAAAAGTACTTATTAAGTTATATCCATTTTCAGGAAACTTTTTTGTAAATCGTATCAGTTATTAATTTTTTAAAATTAGTGCACATGTTTGCCCACTATTGAAAAAAATATTTTTGAAGAGCTGAGAAAATTCTTCATATTTTGCATTCTTGAACTTTGTTGATACGATCCTTAGTTGCTGAGATATCACCATGCAAAGATTTAAAAACAGAAAATGGCTTGGAAAATGGATTTTTACTAAGTCTCACCCAAACAACCCACCATTTTCTAATGTCGATATCTCAGCAACTAATGGTCCGATTTTCAATGTTAAAATGTGAAACATTCGTGAAATTTTTTGATCTTTTCGAAAAAAATATTTTCATATTTTTAAAATCAAGACTAACATTTGAAAAGGGCGCAATATTGAAAGTTTGGCCCTTTTGAAATGGTAGTCTTGGTATTGATCATATTTTTTAAAATCAAGACTAACATTTCAAAAGGGCGTAGTATTTAAAGTTTGGACCTTTTGGAATGTTAGAATTAAAAGTTAAAAATGGTGTTTTTTTTTTTCAAATCACGTTTTAGTGACAAAAAGATATATTTAAAATCACCAAAAAAAATTTACCGTGTACAATTTTTTCCAGTGTAGCCATTATTCATACCTACAACTTTGCCGAAGACACCAAATCGATCAAAAAATGTCTTCAAAAGATACAGATTTTTGAATTTTCATACATCATTTTTGTATGAACAGCTGCCAGATTTGTATGGAAAATTATATGGACAAACTAATAATGCAAAATGGCTTTTTTGCAAAAATTAAAATTAAAGAAAAAAGACAGATTTCGTATAGAATTGCTCCACTTATATTTGACGATGAAAAGTAGGCAGTTTCGTCATTTGAGAATGAAAGAAAAAGTAAGCAGAAGTAATGAAATGATGAAACTTATTTTATCCAAATCTTTATCGTTCAAATGAATATTAACTTATTTTCCAATGATAATGTCAACTTAACTTTTTTTTTATCAAGCTAAGCAAAATTCTGAAAACTTTCCTTTATAAAATTAAATGGTAATAAACCGATTCAAAAATATATTTTTGAAATCCAAAACACCGAAAATGAATCATTTTTTTTCTGTGCTAGCAAAATATCCTTTTCGGTCGAAGAACCGAAGGGGGTACGGAGAAAGTGTGCGGCTTCAATATTTTGTTCGAACAAGACGTCTTAATTCGAAACAAGCTGCCAGCTATTTTGCCAGCAGTGAGAAATCCCGAGAACCGATGATGCGTAAACGGTACGGACTGGTGGTTATTTGATCAGCAGGAACATTGAATCGTTTTGATTTGAAGGCTGAAAGTGTGGTTCGGGGAAAAAAGGGATTTTGCGTTGATATTTGGCTTTGGATGGACTTTGAGGATTTATTTAAGATAAACACATTGTTTGAAGCTTGAATTGATAAAATTCAGATTATCAGAACTTTTAACTTTGACATTCCAACGCCCAAGGCTCCGAAAAAGTTGGAACGGTAACTTCAACTCAATGGTTCTCGGGTATAACTCAACCAATCAAGATGATTCTTCTTTCCAGTGATTTGTTAGGATGTCTAGATGATTCTAGAACTTTGCAGAACTTAATTTGGTCAAATCTGTAATTTTTGCGAACAAAAACATCGTTCCAACTTTTTTTTTCGCGTGTAAAAAAAAATTCGCCAAAAATTCCGCGGAGGCAGTCTTTTAAAAAAAGGTGGAACGCTGTTTTCGGTCGCAGAAATTACAGATTTGTTCAAATCAAGTTCTGCAAAATTTTAGGATCATCTAGACATTCTTACAAATCACTGGAAACAAGAATCGTCCAGATTGGTTGAGTAATGCCCGAGAACCAGCGAGTTGAAGTTACCGTTCCACCTTTTTTGGGAAGCTTGGGCGTCCGTGTAAGTTGGACATGCGTTGGGCGTTCCAGTGTTAAAAAAAAATCAAATGCAAGAATTCCTGCTCCAAATCAAAAAACGCGAAAACCACTATTTATAGAAAGAGAAATGTCCAACAGCAACATTGTGCCTTTCTGAAACAAGCTTTACACAAAACAACACCACAAACAAAACAACTTTTCCCCTGTCCACAAGAATCTGCTTTCCATCATACCAACAGCAGTTCTAGCAAATCCAAACCGTGGCCATATTCATTACTATGACTACAATCGAGAGTCCTTCTCTACCTCTTCAAAACGTCGTCGGCGACGGCCCTTCCATCGAATGTCCATTTCATTCCGGATTCCGTCCAGACAAACCTCCATCCACCGCCACCGGAATTATCAGCATTCCAATGTCTTTGGCACGTCCTCGCCACGGCCGTTGATATGAAAACGATAAACAGGCCAAACCCGGAAGAAACGACGGGGCCAGCAAGATAAGTCGCAATGATAAAAATATTTTATTCATTCGAAATAATTTTCCTAAAAGGTTTTCCAACCGGACTCGGACGCTCCCTCGCTTTTCCGTGGGTCTTTGTCTAGGGTAAGGAACCTTAAATCTTAATGGGAGGTGAAAATTACACACTCTTTGACTCGAAACAAAAAAAAGGAGTTCTGTCAAAATCAATATTTTGTCTACCCAACTTATTTTCAACGTTTCCCCTCCTTGACTAAGGCTTCTTATTTCAAACTCGTTGAGGAACCGCGACCGTTGAAGTATTCCATAGGCTTCGTCCTGTCTATCTCCGACCCCGCTCCACTCCTCTTTCAGTTACATGCCAGCTTTTGTTCGGTCAGACCATGGACTCTCCACACTCCAGCTGGACGGTAAGGATTAGAAGCTTGGCCAGCTTAGTGTTCCAAAGTACAGTCGCTTGCCCGTATCTAACGTTTTCGATCAGCAGCGCGCTCGTAGCTCTTTCCGAACACACTTTGATTTCCAGCGGGGTTTCCGACTTTGGAATTTTCCATTTTCCAAGTGTAAAGCTTGACTTGTTTGCAACCAGGGGCGTTATTTTCAAGATAAGTTTAGTTATGCTTTAATATTTTTCTATAACTATTCTCCTTTTTATTTTTTTTTTACAAATTACAACCATCATTTTAAATTTGGATATTCTATAAGACCTTCAAATATTTTGAATCAGTATTATTGTAATTGTAATGTAGGATTCATTAAATTTTAGACGACTTACTTATTTCGTGAAAATAAATATAGCATAAGCTTAAAAAGTCAAACGTCCAAAATTCTGGAACAAAATCAGATTATTTTGGAAACTTCTAAAGGTTTATCAACGATATTTGTAATAAATTTAATACAATTTAGAATTCTACTAATTCAGCCATTCCACGTCAAACAGAAAGTCTCCAAATCAAAATCAAAATCAAACCATCCACATTAACGACCCCCGGGTCTTTTGTGGTCTCTATTGCAAGTTTCTGCTCGAACCTAGGAGTCCGAAGGCTTGAATGGGGAGAGCACCCAAACCTCTTTCTACTCCAAGGAACCTTCCACGCCAGTGTTTGAACTGGCGACATTTGGATTGCGAGTCCAACCGCCGCCAGCGATTTCACCGGAGTAGGCTTGGTTTGGTGTGTTGTTTGTACTTATGGCATGGAGACGACTCCAACACCTGGAATGACTTAACGGCCTAACAACCAAGGCCGGGACCGACATTTTACTTCCTCATCCGATGGAAGGTTGGAGTAGATGGGAATCGAACCCAGTCAAAAGTGCTCCGATTTAGCTCAAATTTGGAGTGGGGGTTCTTTGGCCTAAATAATTAGACCCGTATTTTTTTGTTTGGTGATTAGGGTGGTCCATTACATTTCGTTTTTCGTCGATTTTCGCAAAAACCAAATTTATCAAAAAATCATATCTCCGGAACGGCTGAACCACAATTCAAAAGAAAGGTTATTTATTAGTTGGGCTTTTAAGGAAAAATATGTTGAGGTCCAAAAAAACTGAATATTTGAAAAGATCCTATGAAAATTTAATTTGCCGTTTTCTATGTCTCGGTACCAAAGAGCCCATGTCTGAAAACATTTTTCCCTAATTCCTTGTAATATATTACATAACATTTCGAAAAATTGCAAATATTCATTAACACGTTTCGGAGAAATGATTTTTTTTAACATAAAAACTGGGTTTTTCCACGCGCCGCGCGCGAAAACGTTAAATGACATAAACGGGTAAAAATAAAACTTTTTTCACTAAAACTGCGATAACTTGAAAATTTCAGCGATGACCTATACATGTTCGGGTAATTTTTGTAATTGAAAAACGCAACTTTTGGTACCCAGAAATGTATAGGTCATCGCTGAAATTTTCAAGTTATCGCAGTTTTAGTGAAAAAAGTTGATTTTTACCCGATCTTAAAGAATTGATTTTTCAATCTAAAAGAAATATGACCATTACAAAATATGTATCAAACTATTAGGAATGTTTACCATTTGAATAAAATTCCAAAGCGTTTCACCCGCAAAACACTGTCTTGAAATTTTAGAAAATGACAGAGAAAAAAAATTCACCAGCAACTTTGGCCAAGACAACAATAAAAAAAATCCATTCTCTAAAAAATGCGAATCAATATTATGATCATGATAAATTACTGTACAGATTTTTTCCATGTTATTCAAATATATACATACTTTCTGCAGTTTTATATTTTGGGAGTATTTTTCGAACAAAAAAATAAATATCATTTTATAAATGTTTATCATATAAGCAACCTAAACGAGACTACATAAAAAAAATTGCAAAAATACTACTTACTTTTCATGTCATTCTTGAACGACGAAATAGCCCACTTCTCTTTACCAAAAATAACAGAATCGAATAGCAACACTTTTCAAAATAAATGCTGAAAAGTTCTACTTTTCAACACTGAAATGGGTACTTAAAAGTTCCAAAAAGTAACACTTTTCAATTTTTTTTTTTTTGTTTTTTTTTATATCACTTATAATTACAAAAAATCAATTTGACTAACATTATTTTTTTAGCTTTATTGCACGAAGAACGTTTATATTTCAGAAACGTTACAATTTTTTTGAGAATGATTTTTTGAAGTTTAAAAAACACTTGTTTAAAAATCTTTACTAAAATTCTAGATGTTTAATTTTTCGAACAAATGCCTGAAATAAATATTTTCAAATTATCAATTGAATTGATCGATCAAAACAAAAAATATTGAAAATGTTACTTTTCGGCACTGGTATTGACAGGTATTGATTTTCCATTCTGCTATTTTCGGTAAAGAAAAGTAGGCCGTTTCGTCGCTTGAGAATGATAAGAAAAAAAGTAGTTTCACGAAAATCGTTTACAGCTCAGTTGTTTTGCAATCATTAGTTTTCTAAAAATTTAAGAGTTGTCGACAATTTTCTAAAAATTATAAGATTTTTGATTAAAGAGTTACATACATGGAAATCGACAAAATTGATAAGGTTTGGTATGAGCACACACATTTTTTTAAATCTGTTTTCAGGGCATTTAAATATAGATTTTCAACTATAAACAATAAAAATAAATTTGTAAACATTTGGCTGTATCATTGCCGAGATACAGCTATTTAAAATTAGCAGTTTCAACAAACGGGTGCCACGATATCTCAACACTGCTTTGACCAAATCGGCTCAAATTTTCGGTAAAGACTCATTGAAGTTGTCCCGTGTGCATGACGAAGATTAAAGATTAAAAATATGTTTATGTTTTTCATATTGAAAATCTTCATTTTTTTATTTTTGTTTAAACAAAAATCAAAATCAGTATTCGTCATACACGCGAGATATGTCTTGAGAGTCTTCATCTAAAACTTCAGCAAATTTGGTCCACCCAATCTCGAGATATCGTGCCACCCGTAAGTCAACTCGGTGTTTCAAGAAAAAAACGCTCAGAAAGTTTGACATTTAGCTTTGCGTATGGCAAAATTTCAAATCCAAATCGTTAGTTATTTACTTCAATCATGAAATATCTTCATGGAAGTTTCAGGAGTGATTGGAAATCTTGTTTTGAGTGGATTTAATCAATTTTCTGTAATATGCATTTTGAGATTTTCTACATGTATGTAACCTTTTAAACTTGAACATGCTTAAAAATGATTCTTAATGCAGGGGAATGCATTTTAATTTTTTTTTTCAGCTGATTGCACTTCCATTGAAATCTTGAAGTTTTTTGAAAAAAAAAATTTTTGCAACCTGATTTTTCGGGCCGATTTTAAAGGGGGGAGAATGACAATAATTTTCATAAATAAAAGTTGTGGAAATAAAATAGTTGTCTTATTATAGAGAATTTGCAGCAAAACTAAAAGACACATGTCGCCACCTATGAACAAATAGCGTAAACCTATGATTTTTTGAAAAAATGTGTTTTTTCCTTCATAATCAACATTTTTATAAAACTTATGCCGGATTCAGATGAGAAAAATTATTTTCAAGAATTTGGTGTACATTTTTCCAATATTTGTTCGATTTTTCTATGAGAAAACTGTAAATTTAGGAAAAGATAGTAATTTGGACTATTTGGCAAGAAAATCTGTCAAAAATCAATAAAAATTGTTGAATATACGTTAACACATCTGTTAACAACTATATAACTGTTTATTTCATTGATATATACGGGGAAACTAATTTTTTCGAGTTCCAAAACATGTTTTTTAAAGAAAAAGGTCACAAATTTTTGCGCGCCCAAAAATTGATGTTCATTATTTTAAAGCAAAAAAAATTTCTCGTCTTTTGCAACCAGTTTCATTAAGATTGATGCAGGGAATCATGAGAAATAAGCGATTTTGTTCTTCAATCCAGCAGAAAGCAATACGTTTTTTGGCAAGTAACCTCATTTTGGCGCCACCTACATTTGAAACACAGTCGCGCTGCAAAACCTCAATATCATCCTTAATTCTATCTTCTAATGAATCCCTCACACCGACTCTGTATCCAATGCAAAATCCAACGGGTTTAATTCAGAAACGGCCGAGACCTACTTGGTTAAAAATGCATCCTCACTACGCCCATTTCCGACCTCTCGCAGTCCTTAAACCAGCAATCGCCTGCTAAGTTGGAGCACATTTTATTGGTCCCAGTACGTGAGGTGTGATTTAAAATAGAGTGTACGAACTCCTCCTTTCTCAACAAAGCAGGCTTGCTGCAGTGGTGTCTACTGTTATCTTGTTTGTTGATCTAATAAATCCATCACGTTGGCCGACCCCCCACCGTTAAAACCTTCGGGGCATGGCCGGAAATAAAACCTGGTCAATCAGAACAAGGCATCGCTCCCTTGCTTAATGCTATTCCGGCTAATCCCGGAAAAAATAAATTTACTAGCCTTCACCTATAAATTAAGGTGACCCCGCACCTTAGTCCGAACTAACCTCACCTCGTTTTTTACAAACTTTTTTTTTTCCTCGCTAGGATTCGGACGCCGTCAGCAGCAACGGAGGAATGCAGCTGGGCTCGTCCACCGAGGACATTCACCAGCTGGAAAATGGACACTCCTCGCTGTCGGGTGGCACCTCCTCGACGGCCTCGTCCCCGTCGCCGTCACTTCCGATCGGCAGCAGCACCGGTTCGGCGTCGTCGCCGAACGATGCCTCCCAGCCAACGCGTGCCTGCATCATGACTGCGCTGAGCATAGTGAGTCATTTTTAAGATTCGAAATTGTTTTGAAATATTTTTTTAACTAAGCAAACAATTTCCTCTTCCTCTTCCTTTCCTCAGGACACCAAATCAAACCCCGAGGCAACGGTCGCCCTTAAAATGGTCACCTCGACGCTGGGCATCTCGCTGACCAACGGGGGCGCAACCCTAACGGCCGCAACGCAGTGAAAAGCTTCACGACACACCCCCTTAAGATGTACACGCACCACAGGAAGGAAAGGAAAATGCCTCGATATTACTTATCCCACAAAATAGCAACACCTTAACACGCAGACACTCTGTAAGTCATGCTTTGGAGCAAAATTTAATCGACCGGCAGCGGGGAAAGTTTTAACCAGTTAAAGGAGCTTGAACAAAATAAAGTAAAGTAATTTATATACATATATAGTTAAAGGAACATTGTACATTAGTGTGGTGGCGAAGAATCGTTTAACCTTTTTTCAGTTTGTTCTTCCCTCCTAACGATAGGATTAACTGTTAAAGAACAAAACAACACATCAACTGTTCTTCTATTTATGAGTAAAAACGAAAAGTATTTCGTGGTCCGTCGAAATCAAACGGGGGCGGTTCATAAAATACGAAACAATTCAGAGCTTAACCGATTTCTTTTGGATTGACCTGCACTCCCTGTGCAGTGTTTGAAAAATTTTGATGATTGAAAATTGAGAAAAAATTGAAAAAATACCACTTAGGAAAATATACTAAAAGTAACGTAGCTAGGAAGAAGTAAAATATCAGGAAATGAAAACTTTTTTTTTTGTTGTTTGGGTGAAAAGAGACCAAAATTCGCAGATAAATAGAGAGTTTCTCAAAGAAATCAAAACAACGTGCGTTTTCGTGTACATATCAAGAGAAAACAACAAATTTAGATGAAATTGAAACCAGTCCTGATTATGGGAAGATATTACACATAAAGTATTTAAAGTTTCGAGGATGTCTTCAAGAGACCGGACGGGCAAGTGTGTAAATATAACGCTTAATCCAACCACTTGCGCCCGTCTTGCTGGGGTCATTTGGTAAGAGAGAAACAACACATAATCAAAATCAACTTGAATGTCTATATCTAAACCAGTTTAGCACAACACACACACACCCATGGACACAGTTTGCGTTACACTTTAGACGACACTTCCATACAAATGGTAGCGTCTGCTTTTCGATTTGACAGCCAACATTGAATATCAATTATAGGTTAGATCTGCACGGAAAATTGTTTTGTTATCCACCGTAAATAATGTTCACCTTTTTTGTTAAATAAAACAATCTTTTAATTACGATAATTTTATTGTATTTATACTTTATTATTGGCATTGTGAAATTATATGGGTAATTCTCTACCAACTCACACGAAATCGGGAAAAGTTGCCCCGACCCCTCTTCGATTTGCGTGAAACTTTGTCCTAAGAGGTAGCTTTTGTCCCTGATCACGAATCCGAGGTCCGTTTTTTGATATCTCGTGACGGAGGGGCGGTACGACCCCTTCCATTTTTGAACATGCGAAAAAAGAGGTGTTTTTCAATAATTTGCAGCCTGAAACGGTGATGAGATAGAAATTTGGTGTCAACGGTACTTTTATGTAAAATTAGACGCCCGATTTGATAGCGTACTCAGAATTCCGAAAAAAACGTATTCTTCATCGAAAAAAAACACTAAAAAAGTATTAAAAATTCTCCCATTTTCCGTTACTCGACTGTACAAAATTTTGGAACATGTCATTTTATGGGAAATTTAATGTACTTTTCGAATCTACATTGACCCAGAAGGGTCATTTTTTCATTTAGAACAAAAAATTTCATTTTAAAATTTCTTGTTTTTTCTAACTTTGCAGGGTTATTTTTAAGAGTGTAACAATGTTCTACAAAGTTGTAGAGCAGACAATTACAAATTTTTTGATATATAGACATAAGGGGTTTGCTTATAAACATCACGTGTTATCGCGATTTTAACGAAAAAAAGTTTTAAAAAAGTTACATTTTGCGTTTCTCTTTGTTTCGTCGTCCGTGTCTGTCGCGGGTGACCATGAAACTGAATGTAATTTTCATGAATCTGGATGTAAAATTTTCATGAAACTGGATGTAATTTTCATGAATTACAACTTAGGCATTTTTGTTAGATAACAATATGTTTTCCTGTCTTCAAATATTTTTTCATGTTAAATTGAAGTTTTCCCTAGATTATGTCCCTCGAAAAAGTTTAGAAAATGCGATGAGCTATTTACAAAAAATGTTTAAAAAAATTATTTATTTGGGGCAAGACGGCCACCTCCTCCGGGGTAAGACGGCCACCCGTAATTTGTAGATTTTAATTGATATAGGTTATATTTTGACGGTTTTGACTATTAAGACATATTTGTAGATAAGGAAAAGCATTTTCAATAAAACTATCCATTTTTAATCAAAATGCTGTTAACTACCGTTTCGACAACATTCTTTACTGTGATATAGCAAAACTCATTGAATAGTATGAAATCCTATCAAACTTGTCATAAAAATCGCTAATTTAATATTGTTTACATAATTTTGATTTACTTATTCTAAACAAAATACACAAACTAATTATTTTGCATCAAATTGTGTTTGTTTTGTAGTAAAAATTCACAGTTTTTCATAAAATGTGGTCGCAATAATATGAAATTCACTGAGCCAAAATATGAAATTTTTAAACAGCATTTTTCTTCACATTTAAAACCTGATTTTTTCAACCAAAAAAGTTATGATGTTCAGAGAAGTCTGTTCAACCAACCTTATAGGAATTTGGGTGGATTTAGCAAAGTTATTAAGTTAATTTATAGCACTGGCCGTCTTACCCCGCGTATTTCATATATATACGATTTCAATTATTTTTTAAAAATTGCTGAAAAGTATTGAAAATTGGTTTTTAGACTAACTAATTTATGCCATTTCTATAATGGACTAGTAGTAGAACAATATGTACGTAATTTGAGATTAAAATAATCTGTTGTGTAAATTTTATTAGACTTCTCCCTTAGGGTGGCCGTCTTACCCCCATCTCCCCTAGGTATCTTGGATATTTCTTTATGACAATTGGAAACAATGACCATGCATTATTTTTTTGACAGCTGTCATATCAACTATTTTTTTATGAATTTTGCTGTAGGTTTGTTTTCTCTTCTATTGGAATTTTGAAATCATGAATTTAATCCACATTACATAAACAATTCTTAGCCATTCGGCAATGGTCCAGGTCGTAAAATAAGGTGAAAATTGGATTCTGGAGCAAGAATAGTTGCAAGTATTGGGCAACTTTTGGCTTAGTTAAAAATAAGGGTGGTTCACGATTATGATGTTTTAGAACACAGCAAAAAAAGTTGATTGTTGAAATGTTGAAAATTTGGTTGGTTGAGTAGGGGAAATATACCCTTTCTCAGCCTATTTCTATTATCGGCCTATCAGCACTTTGATAATGAATTACAGTTTTCATAAAGTGTTTTTGACTGTTTCAAAGTAACAAATAGCTCAAGTAAAAGTGAGCAAGCAACTTTCCATTGTTGTCGTATCTAAAAATGTTGATTAAATAGTGGAAAACTGCAAAAGTGATGAGAATTGGTCGAACGGCTTAGGGTGATTAAAATGGGTTTATTTCTCCTATTACCTCTTTTTTGAGTAATATTACTCAAAAAATGTGTGAAAATGTGAACCTGATGAAAATTCATCAGAAACTGATGAATAATCACCAATTCCTGGTGTAATATTACACATTTTTTTAACACAAAATCTTGCACCATTTCCTGATAAGTATTACCATCATTTTTTTTTCTGTGCATGACACTAAAAGTTTATCTCACGATCTACGCCTTCTACGACTATTTTTTTTTTTCAAAAGCCACAGAGCAAATCCTCGAAAATCAGTTTTTTGAACGTAGCAAATAAGGGTTTTATTTGAGAGTATAGTGTTATTGAAAGCACTTTTGAAGCTTTGAAACACCAACATTTTCGTTTTTGAAAACTTAATTTTTGCCTTATGGGCTTATGTAAAAACCACGTAAACTTTTTAAGCGAGAGAAGGGGCAAAAAGTTAAAATTTTGCATAGAGAAAAGGTGCACTATGAAAATTTCAAATTTGAAGGCCACGTGGTTTATACAAGATCAGTCATTTTAATACTGTTCAAGCGAAATTGAATGCAACTGGTTGCATCGGAAAAGAGAGATCTATAACTTCAAACTTGTGATATTTATATATTTGGATTTGGGTGAAATATCGTTGCCTATGTCATAAAAAAATCATTTTGCAAAATTATTTTTTCCATACAAGTTTCCAATACATTCTGGGCGTATGTATGTATCTTCGACAATGTTGAAGGTTATGATTAAGACTTTTCGGAAATAAAGATAGGTACACGGGAAAAAAATGTTATTTTATTCAACTTTTAATCACTTAAAAATCAAATTCCACAGATTAGTATATTTTAAAATAAAGACGTCTTCTGAGCCATAGCTTGACAGAATAGATTTTTTTTACTAAAAATAATAAAAAAAATAAAAAAAAAATTTTTTTTTGATGGTTTTTAACTTAAAACGATTTTTTGATGAAATGTTCTTTTCTATGTCATTGCCACTATATATATTTTCGAAGTATTTTCTATTTTAGCTCAACCAAACCACAATTAAAATTTAAACTTATGTATTATCCTTCAATAGTTCTACAAATAGATAATTTTCTTAATTTCACAGTTCAAAATTAAATAAATTCTACATGAGGCTGTAACTTAGAAACTAACTGTCCGATTTGAAAGGCTGGAATTTTTCTCAGTTTTTCAAAAATATGTTTTTCACTGAATTTCATTCCTAAATAAAGTATCTTCAAAAACGAAAAATGTTGAAAATTCAAAAATAAAATAACTTAAAAGTAATATTGTTTTTTTGTCCCTTTTTTAACGTAAGTCTTGCTTCAAAAAATTTAAAAAAAGTTTTCGAATAGATCGGAAAGTTTCACGAATGTTTCAATTTGTAACATTGAAAATTGGACCATTAGTTGCTGAGACATCGACATTAGAAAATGGAACTTAGAACTTAGAAAACTTCAAATTTTCCTATTTCTTTTTCTTTAATCCTCTGTATCGCAACAGCCAGAGGTCCAATCTTCAGTGACACTTAGACAATTTTATAGCAAATTTTCTGAACTTTTCAAAAAAATATAGCTTTTTAAAAATAGTCAGTAATGGTCACTATTTTAAAAATTCGAAAAACTGCAAATATTTCGCTAAAATCAAACTTTGGGTGGCTATATATTGAAAACGGAGCCCTTTATCAAATAATCTGTAAAGTACTTTTCGATTGCAAATTTGATTTTACATAAACAAATGAGGTTTTTGTTGGTATAAAATTTTGATATTTTCGTAAAATTACTATTTTTTCAATTAATCATAACTCGGCGGCAGATTTTTTGACCATACTTCTCTATGGCTCAAAAGTTGCGAGGTTTTGTTCCCTAAAACATACCAAAATATCTCGATAATCAAAAAATAAATATTTTTGGGAAATTGAGTTTTAGTGAAAAAAAAGTGTGGCACCTCCTACAGCGTGGCACAGACCCGCAATACTATGCTATTGAGTTTTTGTGAAGGAAAAAAGTTAATTAAAAAATCGGCATTTTTTCCGTGTACCTATTTTTTCTCAATAGTCCTCAACAATACCTACAACTTTGCCGAAGACACCAAATTGATCACAAAATTCACTCAAAAGTTACAGATTTTCAAATATTTACGTCCCATGTTTTTGGACAATTGTAAAAATTGTATAAAATTTCATTTTTATTTTTTGTATTTCTTGATTTGGCTAAAACTTTGTGGGGGCCTTCCCTATCATCAAAGAAGCCATTTTGTATCATTGGTTCACCCATACGGAAACCAAATCAAAAAATAAAAATGGTATAAATCGGCCGATTTCATGGAGAATTGCTCTTTTCAAAATATTGACAGAATTTTGTAAAAAGTATTGAGTAAATCTTAACATGAAGTAACTCCAACACGACTTATAACAATTGTTTTGAAAGTTTTCGAGGAAATTAACAATTGTTTGAACATTTCAATATGAATTCTTAAAAAATACATTTATTTTCACGACTCAAAATAAACACATTTTCCGTGCAGACAACTCTCCCCCAAATTGATTTCGTTCATAAACCGCGTGCGCGCGCTCGTTCTAATTGATTATGATAAGTGACAAAAAGACCAGACCGTGCACACTTCTATACCCAACTCCAACTCTATTACACGCTACACAAACACACACCAAAGCAAGCTGCCCACTCACGCACGGGGGTTGTTCAATTAGAGCTTCGTGACAGGTGCCATTGTGATGACCAATATCATTAGCTAGAATCGGTTCTTTCTTGTACACAGTTTAGTGAGCTTGTCCTGGGGGGTAGGTAGCGTCATTTGTGCATTGCCCTTAAACTTATTGGTTCTATTCCGGAAAAGTACTAACCGTGACAGCCAAGCTGCGATTTGATGAAATATTTATCAATGCGTTGGAGTTGGAGTAACTCCGATCCCAATTCCCTGGAACAGGTAGGCACACCAAAAACCAACGCCACCACCGAAAGGTGCTAATTGATAGGCGAAAGTCACTGCTAACCGAATTACGAGTTACATTAATTTTGATGAGTTTTGGACGGTTTTGACGAAGCTCCGTGTGGGTGACACCTGTCAGGAAGCGGGGATGGTTCAGGGGGTGTGAATGGGGTTGACTTTCCGGTTCAACTAGAGAGCGATAAAATCTACATATTTATTGTGTTAACGTATTGTTATTATTATCATTATCATTAGTACTGTTATGATTATCGCTGTATCCTAGAGTTATGGCAGCCGATAGCCAAAGTCCTAATTATCCCTTGGACGGGCAGTCAAAAATAACTCGAACCAACTAAACAAACTGTACTGTAGCTACGAGGTGAGTTGGGAGCTGACTTTTTGTTCGAAAATCATAGAAAATCAAATTAAAAAATTTACTCCTCATTTTTAATTTTTTTTACTGTCTATAAAAGATTAGGGATGTCTGACATTTGATTAAAATTTTGTTTCTATATTTTTTTCCAGGAACTTGATTCCCTTTTCCATTAGGTTGATAAATTTGTTCAAATATACACCCCAACTCCATGCCCACCAGTCAAAGCATACGCACTACACGAGCCGAAAATCGTGAGCTCTATAAATTACCACTTTAGTACATTCGTTATCTAATGCGTTACATGTTAGCTGAAAATATGAGTGCATTTGTGGAAATGTACCAATCAAACACACACACGCCACACAATCACTGAGTCCTAGCCCAACCTAAAGTTCACCTCCCCCAGCAGCAGTGGAAGGTGAGTGTTGCTCACTTGTATATTTTCCAAAACCTCCAAATATCACACAGTTGCAGTTATTCCCCACCCCAACATCCCATCTTTCAACGTTTTTGCATTTTCCGCGACACAACCAAGCGGTGCTTGGTGGAACGAAACTCATAAACCACCCACACACAAATACCAACCAACGAGCATGATCGTTATCGTGGTGTCGCGACGCCACTGCTGAAGGTGAAATGAATTAATTATCTCAACCTCCCTCTCCGACAACACACTACTTTTCCCTTTCCTCTCTCACACACACATACACATGTTCACACTAACACACACACCAGACAGTCGTGCACCACTATTATGATTATTGAATTAATTGAAATGTGTAATTTTAATCTCTTTATCGCACACACCACCGCCACCAAAACTGCAAGTGGCGATGATGATAAGGGTGGCAGCGAAACTATGGTTCCAAATCAGTCAGAGTTCTTCTGTCAGTCGGTGTGACGGATGAATAAGGTCTAATGGTTTTATTTTGAGTTAGTAAAAAATCATGGAAATAAATTTCCTGAAAATGATTTATCTTAAATTATGGGAAAGTGAAGGAAGTGCTTATGTCTAAAGATGCAGATCATGAGGAAGATCATGCGCAAATATGTAGCTAATTTGTAAAAGAAAATAATCCTACAAAATTATAAAGAATATAAGCAGTAAATATATAGTAGAACTGTTATAAAACATACTTGTATCCTTATGATGACACTCCTTAATGAAGTCTTTAAGAATGATATAATAAGTTGTACTATACGTATACTTTATGTAATAGGGTGGGTAATTTTTTTCGAAAGTGTGTTTTATTATGTGGGTAATTCTCCGCCAACTCACACAGCAGTTGCCCCGACCCCTCTTCGATTTGCGTGAAACTTTGTCCTAAGGGGTAACTTTTGTCCCTGATCACGAATCCGAGGTCCGTTTTTTGATATCTAGTGACGGAGGGGCGGTACGACCCCTTCCATTTTTGAACATGCGAAAAAAGAGGTGTTTTTCAATAATTTGCAGCCTGAAACGGTGATGAGATAGAAATTTGGTGTCAAAGGGACTTTTATGTAAAATTAGATGCCCGATATGATGGCGTACTCAGAATTCCGAAAAAACGTATTTTTCATCGAAAAAAACACAAAAAAAGTTTTAAAAATTCTCCAATTTTCCGTTACTCGACTGTAAAAATTTTGGAACATGTCATTTTATGGGAAATTTAATGTACTTTTCGAATCTACATTGATCCAGAAGGGTCATTTTTCCATTTAGAACAAAGTTTTTCATTTTAAAATTTCGTGTTTTTTCTAACTTTGCAGGGTTATTTTTTAGAGTGTAACAATGTTTTACAAAATTGTAGAGCAGACAATTACAAAAATTTTGATACATAGACATAAGGGGTTTGCTTATAAACATCACGAGTTATCGCGATTTTTCGAAAAAAAGTTTTGAAAAAGTTACTTTTTGCGTTTCTCTTTGTTTCGTCGTCCGTGTCTGTCGCGGGTGACCATGAACGGCCATGATCGATGACGACCAACTTTTTCAAAACTTTTTTTCGTAAAATCGCGATAACTCGTGATGTTTATAAGCAAACCCCTTATGTCTATGTATCAAAATTTTTGTAATTGTCTGCTCTACAATTTTGTAAAACATTGTTACACTCTAAAAAATAACCCTGCAAAGTTAGAAAAAACACGAAATTTTAAAATGAAAAACTTTGTTCTAAATGGAAAAATGACCCTTCTGGATCAATGTAGATTCGAAAAGTACATTAAATTTCCCATAAAATGACATGTTCCAAAATTTTTACAGTCGAGTAACGGAAAATTGGAGAATTTTTAAAACTTTTTTTGTGTTTTTTTCGATGAAAAATACGTTTTTTCGGAATTCTGAGTACGCCATCATATCGGGCATCTAATTTTACATAAAAGTCCCTTTGACACCAAATTTCTATCTCATCACCGTTTCAGGCTGCAAATTATTGAAAAACACCTCTTTTTTCGCATGTTCAAAAATGGAAGGGGTCGTACCGCCCCTCCGTCACTAGATATCAAAAAACGGACCTCGGATTCGTGATCAGGGACAAAAGTTACCCCTTAGGACAAAGTTTCACGCAAATCGAAGAGGGGTCGGGGCAACTTTTCCCGATTTCGTGTGAGTTGGTAGAGAATTACCCATGTATAGTAAGTACAAGTGAGCAGTTCTATACGAAATCGACCGATTTCAATCATTTTTTTTTTTATTTGGCTCAAACTTTGTGGGGGCCTTCCCTATGATCAATGAAGCTATTTTGTGTCATTGGTTCACCCATACAAGTCTCCATACAATTTTGGCAGCTGTCCATACAAAAATGGTACGTTAAAAGTCAAAGTAGTTATGTCACAGACATAACCGGAATGGCGTAGACTTACGTAAAATTTAGATATGTGGACATGTGGGTTTTCCATATATTAATTTGAAGAATTAGCTATATATATAATGGAAGGAACACCCATTCAAACGGCAAAGAGAGGAAAGTAAGAGACGAAGGAATTTTAGCGAGCCGAATGGGGGGAGGGGGAGAGGGGGCATAGGGATTGGGGGCGAGAGCAGCCTCAGAAAGCTGTGCAATCCGTCGCCCCCGAAGACCAAAATTTGTTCCTGAAATTTAAATTCAAATTAGCTCGCTGCCTCGACCCGGGTGGGACGAGGGCAACTCTTTCAACACTAGAATTTGATGAGACGTAAATCTTTCAGAAGCGCTCGCCGCGAATGCGACGAGCTAGTTGGATGTCCCGATTGTTTAACAACCAAGGCTTGACCCACGAGAGGCTTTTCGGCGAAAGGCAGCAGGCGCGCGCCTCATCTTGTTGATGCCTCGTCCCGGGTGGGACGAGGGATGGGGATTGAAGCACCTCCGAACCACAGCAACCACGAAAGATCCTAACGGTCCGGCCATCGAGAGGCAACTGGCTGACGGTGACGACGAGAAGGCGATGCGCACTTCTTTTCCAGTTCTGGTCCCTCTCTCCTGCTGCTGCTACTCTGGTCTCTCTCCTGCTGCTCTGGTCTCTCTCCTGCTGCTGCTGCTCTGGTCTCTCTCCTGCTGCTGCTGCTCTGGGCTGAGCTTTCCTGCTGCTGCTGCTGCTGCTGCCGGTCCGACGTCTGAGACGTGAATGATGGAATGGGCTCTGGCGCACGTTCTTATGTATGATTTCGGCCCGCTACTTCCCCTCCTTTTTCGCGACCGACACTCGGTCGCGTTGCTCGGATGATTTTCCCTTCAAAATAGGTACTTGACATTCCCGTCCGTGAGTGGGAAGCGCTCATTTTGCTTGCAAAATCTCTGCATTTTGAAAACATTTTAAAACATTCAATTGTTTCAATAGTTAAACTATTTTGCCAACAATGAAAGTTTTATAGCAAATTGCTGAATAATTTTCGAATCGAATGGCACATAAATCGTGTCGATTCGATTAGAGGGAAGGAAGATATAAGCGTTTGACGGATGACGCAGTAATCCAGGGCCTTCGGCCCGGGTTTTTTGGAATGGCACCCCAGTACCTTCGACAAAGACGTAAGTCTACGTCAATATTCAAACAGCTGTAATTTAGAGTGAATTTTCTGATCGATTTGGTGTCGTCGGCATAGTTGAAGGTATTGTTGAGGAATATTCAGAAAAAATAGGTACCGTAAACTGGGGTGACTTTGATAGGTTTTTCAAATGCCCGTCAAATTAATATCTAAACATTTTTGAGAATTATGAGTACCGTCAGTGGGGGTGACATTGGGTCTGGGGGGTGATATTGTGTCAAAGGGATTTTTTACGGATTTTACCATTTCTCAGATTCTTCTCAATGAAACTGAATTCTGTTAAAAGGGTTGTGTAGGGGACATCTTAAGATGACTTCGCTGAATAAATCTCGTTCCTAGAGCAAATCCTGTTATTTTGACAGCTGTCTAAATTTGAGGTACGTTTTTGGCCAAAAATGACCTCTTGAAAAATCATTTTTCTATTTTTTTTGTTGGGATTGCTCGAAAACTACCCAAATGTTTGAAAATCTCCACTTCAAACATTGTAGCATGTCAACACGATTCCCTCGAACAAGAAACACTGTTGGATGACTTGTTTTTACCATATCGTTGTATTTGAGCATCATTTTAGTTTCATTTGACCCAATGTCACCCCCTCTAAGGGGTGAGATTGGGTCAATTTTCAAACAATTGGCATTTCAGGTAGTTTTCATCAAAATCCACCATATTTTGGGAAAATGTTAGTAAACTATCTAAGAACAAATCTACGTTGAAAGATTTTCGATGTTATTTAAATTGTTTTTGTTATTAAGTAATTACGAGAGGTGTAAGGAGCGGCCGTGGCTGACTTGTTACGGTGTTCGCTTTGTAAGCGAATGGTCTGGGTTCGATTCCCATCTGCTCCCAACGAGAAAGTTAAGAACACATAAATTTGAAATGATGAATATGAACGAAAAATCAAAGTCGCTCGAGGCGGGGTTCGATCCTCCGTCCTTTGGATTGGCAAGCAAAAATGCTAACCACTAGGCCATGACGACTTGGTGAGCGTGGACTGGAATTAGGAATACTGTTACAGAGAGCGAGTTGGTGGCGCTATAACCACGGCAAATAGAGTCCAGGGCATTCGTGGAAATACAATGTCCCATCCCAGAGGGTCCCGGAGTACCAAACCTTCTTAGCATGGTGCTCCCAACGAATACAACCAAATCTCGGAGCGTATGGTGGTGTGTCCCCACGCTTCTTCCTCCCCTGTCGATTCAGAATTGTGTTGTTGTTTGAACACTCAGTGCTCAAACTCAACCCAATTACGAGTCATCTCTGCGATACGGCTTTACGCAGTAGGCCTGGCCGCTTTAACGCTTGTGATGTTTCAATGCATTCCGATGCAATGGCGCACTACAAATGTTAATAAATGACAAGAAGAGTGCTAGGCGTCATCTAACCTAAGACACTCTCCAGGATCCCTTCGAAAGATTGGCTGCGCAAGGGTCTGATTAGATTAGATTAGATTAGATTAAGTAATTACGAGAGGTGTATCGTTTTTTGACCCATAGTCACCCCCACTGACGGTATGTTAGCTTTAAGGGATAGCTTAATATCGAACATATATGCAAAAATGCGACCGTTACATTGGTTGCATCAAAATTAGTAGCCAAATCAAATTTCTATCAATGTCACCCCGGGCTATCAAAGTCACCCCAGTTTACGGTAGACGGAAACATAATTGCCGATTTTTTTTATTAACTTTTTTTTTTACAAAAACTAACTTAATCCACCTATGTGGTTGAAGCCTTCCTCACTCATTACCAACAATAGCTGTACACAAATTTCATCTATTTTATAGATCCGGAATAAAAAGTACACCATATCTCAAGACAGGGTTGCCAGATCTTCAATGTTTTGGACTCGTTAGAAAGGTCTTTCGATAACCTAACCAACGATGGGTCGGATGGTGGATCCGGACATAGTTTACATACATTTAAGTGAGATCCGGCTTCCAAAAAGTACATCAATATCACTTATGGGGCCATATCTCGAGACAGGGTTGCCAGATCTTCAATGTTTTGGACTCGTTAGAAAGGTCTTTCGATAACCTAACCAACGATGGGTCGGATGGTGGATCCGGACATAGTTTACATACATTTAAGTGAGATCCGGCTTCCAAAAAGTACATCAATATCACTTATGGGGCCATATCTCGAGACAGGGTTGCCAGATCTTCATTGTTTTGGACTCGTTGGAAAGGTCTTTCGATAACCTAACCAACGATGGGTCGGATGGTGGATCCGGACATAGTTTACATACATTTAAGTGAGATTCGGACATATGTGAAAATACATTTTTATACATAACTTTTGAACTACTTATCGAAACCTCAATCTGTATAAAACTCGATCTATGGGATCCTAAACCAAGTCGAATGCAACAGGTTCGGGTCAAATCGGTTCAGCCATACATACACACACACATACACACACACATACACACAGACATTTGTTCAGTTTTCGATTCTGAGTCGATATGTATACATGAAGGTGGGTCTACGACGTTTTTATACAAAGTTCATTTTTAGAGCAGGATTATAGCCTTACCTCAGTGAGGAAGGCAAAACTCAATTTCCCAAAATACGTGTTTTTTTTTTATTTTCGATGTTTTTTATATGTTTTAGGGGACAAAAACCGCAACTTTTGAGCCATAGAGAAGTATGGTCAAAAATTCTGCTGCCGATTTATGAATTTTAGAAAAAATAGAGGTTAATGGAAAAAAATAAATTCCATACATACAATTTATTAATGTGAAATTGATTTGGCAATCGAAAAGTACTTTACATTTTTTGTGATTGAGGGCCCCGTTTTCAAGATATAGCCACCGAAAGTAGGATTTCAGCGAAATATTTGCAGTTTTTCGATTTTTAAAAATAATGACCATTTCTAAAAATATATTGAAATTTTCCGATCTTTTCGAAAACAATATTATGATTTTTTTAATCACGACTAAAATTTTAAACGGGCGTAATATTGAATGTTTTCTAGTATTCCCGGGAAATTTACAAAATTCATTTCGGGAATTTCCGAACTTCAAATTTGCAGCAAAAAAAAAAATTATTTTATTCAATTCAATTTGATTTTCTTATTAAACTTGTCAGATCGTCTGAAAATGTCATGTCAAGGCTTATTTCAGATGATATTAATATTTGAAGCATCAACAACTGGCAAAGATCTTGTTTATTTGTTGGGCAACAGTAATTACGATATTATGGAATGAAAATAAAGTATTTTAATTTTGGAAAGTTATTTAGGCGAAATTGTTGTTATATAATTTCTCGCAAAATCAAAATTGAGTTTTTTTACATTTTTGATTACCATGACCAAATTTGATGAAAATTTAATTGGTATCAGTAAATGTCTCGAAGAGGGTAGGTCAAGAAGAATTAGGTAAATTTGTTTAAAAGTGTTCGAGAAATTATTGTTTAAAGTTGAAATTTGTTGAGCACCATGGGCTCAAGTGGTTTAAATATAAAGCCATCAAACAACTTTTTTTGTCATGCAAAAATATTTTAACCGAATTAATTTATTAGGATAAATCATTGAAAAAACATTGAAAAACTACTTCGTATTTTATAAAAGGTGCCCTAAAAAAATAAATGCAAACATATTTCAAAAACTCGCTCCAAATATTTGAAAACTTTAGGTTGTGATTGCATAAAAATTGCAAAAATTCAGATTAGTTAAGGCAAATGCAATGATATGATTTTAAAGGAAAATGTAAATGATATTTATTCATGAGCTCAATAAGATTTGCTCTGGAAAAACAAAATTGCCACGAAACACATATTTTCTTCATTCAAAATTAGTACCTACTTCTTAGCATATTTTATATTTCTTACGAACTGAAAGACAGCTTATAAATTAAAAAAAAAAACACATAAAAACTTCATAGAAAAACCATTCGGCCCTGTATAAATATTTTTGAAAAATTCAATGTGCACGTGTTTCTGGGGACCCCAAACTCCATTCTTCCCTTCGAATTGAGCCTGCGCAGAAATTTTGTTGGTCGGTGTTATTTTGACTCCAGATAAAAAAACACTTATTAAAGATTTAAAATGATTATAAACATTAACATTTTATCAGTAAAATGTGCAACAAGTAAACACATCACCAAGTGCTTAACCTAATCTTATCTTATTTAATCGAATTGAATCGAATCTTATTTAATTTATATTTAAATTTATTTTCAATGGATCATATTTCATACAAAATACGTGGATTTTCTTTCTTTCTGCCGATCCCGATGATGCTATGAGACGCGGGTTCGATTCCCGCCTTATCCACTGAGCTTCTATCGGATGGTGAAGTAAAACGTCGGTCCCGGTTTCTCCTGTCTCGTCAGAGGCGCTGGAGCAGAAATCCCACGTTAGAGGAAGGCCATGCCCCGGGGGGCGTAGTGCCAATAGTTTCGTTTTTTACGTGGATTTTTGATTCGTGTTTTGAATTTAGTTAAAAATGCAGTACGAATCTTAGTTTTCCTAAAACAAAACTTGTTTAAAAGAACTCTAGCCAAAATTTTGGCTTTATAGCAATATTACCCTAAAATTTGTATTTATTTAGGTAATCGATTGTCCACGCTACATACATTTTTTGTATGGACAATTGTCCACGAGGGGAAAGGAGGTGGGGGGGAGTGGGATTCTCTAAAAAGTGTCCACGTGGTTTATGGATGGTCCTTAAATGACGTTCTAAACGAAATGTAGCTCAAAATTCACGTGCAACGAGATAGACAAAAACTGGGAAAAAATTTGCAAAGAAAGAAGTGTTTGAATAGTTTTGACCTGGGTGCTGAATAGTCGTCCGCAAAGCGGCCTCAATTTAGAACTGTCAAAGCGGAACCAATTTACTGTTCGCAAAATGCTCCCAAGAAATAGCAAGTATTATTATCGATCAATAATTTATTTTGTCAGGAATAAAAAAAAGTTGATGGCGTCGAACTTTTGAAACATTTTAAAGTGCCATTTGGATGCCCTTACGATTCACTAAATTCCACCCACTTCTGACGCAATTTTTCGTCACGTGGAAAACAAAAAAGGCCTCTTTTGGCTGCCCCTCGTTTAGTCTATGATCAAACACGCGCGAAGTACCTAATTTTGTCAGCGAAAAGTCTAACATCAACAGATCCAAAATGTTTCAAAACAAGTCACTTCAGCAGCAAAAAAATGTCACGCTTGAGCTTGAACATAGCCTTCTACTTTGTTTATGTTTACAGCTGTAGTGCAGTTGTATTAGTGAGGAGTAGTAGGGAGCATTCGAAAATCACGTTACGCATTCTGTCTTTTCAGCACCCAGGTTTTGACAGCTAACTTTCCACACCTGAAGTGCATCGTACCCCAATCATTTCACCCTTAAAGTTAGCTGAGCTAATAAAACAAAAAATCACTCCCGTCAGCAATCAGCACAATCATCTTCACCGTATTATCTCGTTTCCACTATAGTATATGAGAGGGAAAAGTCAAAGAAGTAGTTTAAGCAAGAGAAAAACTGATAGGGAGGTCACACCCCCGGGTCGTTCAGGGTGGCCACCCCCAACAATACAAGTAGTGCTATTTGCCATTCCCTCATAATGTTGTATCGATGTAGCAGCAGTTCCACTCCGCCCCGCACACACACACACATTTGATCCCCGCTGATTGCCGCCCCTTCGATTTGATATCATTGTGGAAGGACTGGAGAGTGTGTTAAGGATGCTGCGAAACTACCCAAGAAAGCTAATTTTGAACAATGCTGGAACCGTTGGTTGGAGTGAGGTTGAACATTTCTAACATAAAATTTTATTTGAATATTTTTAAACTAGTAAATTTGAATTTTGAAATTTGAACATTTTAAAGACAAAACCACCTCAACTGACGTTACCTCTAAGGAAAAGACCACCCAACATAAGTAAGTTTCAGTCGAAGAATCCTCGCCGTCGGGTAACGCTGCCATAATAGTGAAAAGCACTTATCATCATCTCTACACCCAAAGGAAAAATATATCTCAAAATCTGCAACATTGGATTTGTTGCAGAAAATGTCACATTTTATAACATTTTTTGCAGTAAGCCCGTAGATCATTTTTGCCCGCGTGTAAACATGTCAGCGATCTGCAGTTCTCACCAACACATATAATGCTGGCCCGTCCCCGAGCAACACTCCAAAGAGAAGATTATGTCGGTGATCTTTCACTCACATTTCATCAAGCGTCCATGGCGCGGTGGTAGCGTGTCGGATCTATAACCAAGAAGTTGGTAGTTCAATCCTCGTTCTGTTAAGGTTTTTTTTTGTGAAATACAACTAAAAAGCCGTCGGTAATGTCGATAATTGTCGGTAACGGGCAAAAATGTCATACCCCTATATCGCAAAAAATGCATGGGGACAGTTTTCATGCAGATTCTGATATACTTTCATGCCGCCATGTATCAAAATCATGCGACTGCCAGTTGGGTGTATAACGCCTCTTTCTATCGCAACTGGGGCTTGGTGCTTCCGGTGCTTTTTCCTGCATGCTCCCAAGTTATGATGCTGAGTTGCTGCTTCGAAAAGTGTTGTCTAGTTCCAAGTTCTTCTCTATGGCTGTATCGGTAAAGCAACGATGATACAATTCCGGAGGAGCAAAAGATGAGAAGGCAACTTTTCGTCGAAGAAGTGTTTATTGCTATATTTTCCCCTGGTACCAGCCTGAATGCTTTTTGTTCGAGCTTTATTGGCTTTCTTAGTCGCGAGCTGAAAGAAAAGTTGACAGGATTTCTTCTTCTTTTTTGTACCCCCGGTCACAATGCCTAATGGACTGCGAGAACAATTTCATAATGCCTTAATTTGAAGTCTATGCTGTTGAAAGTTGAAGAATTGAATGGATCATAATTTCACACTGAAATGATTTGGTATTTTTTTTAATGCTTTTTTCCTTATTATTAGCGCATCTTAAAGTCATCGTTGACTGTTAAATTTAAAAACGTTTGTAAATTGTGAATTTTGGCAGCATATTGATTAATCCTTATTTCATATAATGACCGATTCTTCGGCTCCTTTTCAAAAAAATCCCAAATTTTTTTCAGCGTTTTGGCTGTAGTGGCAAAATAAAAGAAGAAACCCCCCAATGTTATTACATATTTGGAAAGATAATTGATTTTCCTACAAAGAAATATCATGCAGAATGAACCATATAGTACCTGTGCTTCCCCTGAAATAAAAATGCAGCGTGACGGGACAACATCGTAAAACTGGACTTTTAAAAGGCACACTACAAAAATCGCTACAGTTTTGCCAGTTTGATTTTTAAAAACTTTTGCTCTTCTACACATTATCACAAATTAAAAAACGAATCTTTTGCTCCTTGAACTGAAAGAATTGGTTAAAATTTGAGTTTTTGCCAGCCATTTCTTTTCGTGACGGGACAACGAAAGGAGCAGATTTATGAAAAAACTCCTCTCCCGTTCAATGGCTTGCGGATCATATTTGGTCAATATTCTTGGCTTTTAAGGTAAGAAAACGCATTTAAAGCAGATTGCAATTATTGAATCATAATTAAAATGATTTTTTTCATATAAAAAACCACATTGAAAATTAAAAAATGTGATATTTTGGTGTAGCTTCGCTAAGAATCGGTCTAATCATAGCTTCAAAAAATATTGACCGTTAACCATCATTAACAGTCAAACTCGGTTTCATCAATTGATCAATTAATTGATAAATTTACGCAGAAATTCAATTAAACGACTCCCACAACACATTGTTTGCACTCCACGTTCCGAAACCCGCACAAAAGTGATTCATTAAAACTTTTGATTTAATTTGTTCATTATAATTTTGCCATCATTAGCACTCGAGCTCGTTTCGTTAATTGTTTATCTTTTCGTCAGTGCACTTTCCCCACGTGTGTTGGCTTGGCAACATCAGCTGACTACTCCCCCCCCCCCAACAGCATCCCCTGATTCAGTGATTAACTCTCTTTTGGGACAACAAGCGCAGTTCGTTTTATGATTTCCTCAAAACTCGTCGTCGTCATTGTCCTCACAACCACCAACTCAAAACAGAATTGATGGGATGAGTCTCAAAAAAGCACAACATTTGCATAAGCACACACACAATAATGTTAATTTTAAATATTTTTCCACCCCCCAAAGTTAAGGGCGAACAACAATGGGAAACAACCAGACCGAAGTTTATTCAGTTTTGAGTTAATCTTGGGCGCGCACAATGTGAGTCGTTTCGTCGGTGGAATGTTTTGACTGGGATTTTTCATCTCTGGGAAATCCACGAGGAACGGAACAATTTTGAAGCGTTATAATTGCTCTGTGCATTGTGTAATATATTATTTTTAATTTATTCATTTTGCTTTTTTGTATGCATTCTTGGTTTGTAAACACATATGGGTCCAGGATAGAACAGGGTTGAATTGTGTTATTTACTTACGCGAGTTTAAATAAAATGAATTATAAATTCAATCTAAATAATTCAAAAGGAATCAGATACATTGATATAAATAATTGATTTATTCACTTAATTTGGATAGAAAACAATTCGTCCTAAAAGTATACTAAGTATATATTGCACATTCCAAATGTGTGAAACTGATACAAAGAAAACAAATGAATTTTGGAAGATTGAAAATTTGGTTGGTTGAATAATAATTTTACCAAAAAATGTGAAAATGTGAACCATATGAAAATTTATCAGAAACTGATGAAACATCACCATCCCGAGCAGGGGTAAATAACACGGGAATACCAAATTTTGGTATTACTTGAGCAAATAACAGCGACCAAAATGTGCCCTTGGTTGCCCAGTAACACTGGAACGCCCAACGCATGTCCAACTTACACGGACGCCCAAGCCTCCAAAAAAAGTTGGAACGGTAACTTCAACTCGCTGGTTCTCGGGCATAACTCAACCAATCGGGACGATTCTTGTTTCCAGTAATTTGTAAGAATGTCTAGATGATCCTAGAACTTTGCAGAACTTGATTTGATCAAATCTGTAATTTCTGCGACCGAAAACATCGTTCCACCTTTTTTCAAAACGACTGCCTCCGCGGAATTTTTGGCGATTTTTTTTTGTACGCGAAAAAAAAAGCTGGAACGATGTTTTTAATCGCAAAAATTACAGATTTGATCAAATTAAGTTCTGCAAAGTTCTAGAATCATCTAGACATCCTAACAAATCACTGGAAAGAAGAATCAGCTTGATTGGTTGAGTTATGCCCGAGATCCATTGAGTTGAAGTTACCGTTCCAACTTTTTTGGAGCCTTGGGCGTTGGAATGGTAATAGATGGTAAAATACCATGAAATCATAACAAAGTCTTGTATGTGGAAGGGCACAACAATACCAAACCATGTTATTCCAAGGGTAAAATAATACCTCAAAATAGAACCATTTCAATACCAAGTTGAGGTCTTCTGGATTTTTGAACATTGCTTGAATACCAAAACTTGGTATTGCCATGGTTTTAATTTTAGGTATTCCCGCGCCCTTGGAAAATCTTATTTTGGTATTCCTGTGGTCTTCCACATACATGATTTTGGTATGATTTGATGGTATTTTACCATCTATTACTGGGCAACCAAGATCACATTTTGGTCGCTGATATTTGCACAAGTAATACCAAAATTTGGTATTTTCATACCATTTTAGTGCAGCAGTTGCAGTTAGTGAAAAACGGAAATGATCCATATGCAACAGCCAAATCTACTCACCTGATGATTCCATGTTGTTCTTAGTGATATTCTTCACCACACCGAATGCATTTGTCATTGATGAACGGCCTGTGCATGAAGTTCTTGAAGATTCTGAAAAATAACAAGATTGAAAAATAAGTGTTATTAAAATAAAACTGGATTGAAATTCACCAAAATTCAATAATCTTTCGATTGACTCGTTTTTCAAAGTATTTGGTTTTTTTTCAAGTCATTTTAGCGCAAAATTTATTATCTTGTCCAAATTTGTAATAAAAATCCCATAGTTTCAGAGAAAATTGATGAAACCTTTCAATACCAAAATAATACCAAAATGTGCCAATTTTCCACAATTTCAAGTCATTTCTGTAGGGGGTATATCAAAAATGTTTAAAATTAAGTTTGAAATTTCCGGTTTTCAATGAAAGCATTCGCTTTGAGACATCATTTTAGTGCAAAATTAATTATTTTGTCAAAATTGGTAAAAATTTTCCCATAGTTTCAGAGGAATTTGATAAAATACTGTAATACCAAAAGAATACCAATATGTGGTGTTCGACCATTGACAAATTCTGCAAATTTGCAATATCAAAACAATACCTTAAAATGGTATGATAGCACATTTTGCTCTTGCATAATCCTCAAGACAAATTTTAAAGGGTCCAGGAATACCAAAATTTGGTATTGATACCAGAGAAAGGTATTATTACGCATTTCCCTTGTTATTTACCCATGCTCGGGATGTTATATTATAAATTTTTTTTTAAAAAAAATCTGTCAAAATTCCCTGATGAATATCATCTTTTATTTTCTATGTATATCCGAATCGCAAAATTAAGTGGAAAATTGATTTTCCGAAAAATAGTTAACGGTACACATCAACCATTGCTTTTGCACCCAGATTTCTGTTACAGACATTTTAGTATCTTCAAAAATACGGGAACTATCGATATGATTTTTTATTCATCCCCTAAATTACAGTCTTCAAAGTTATTTACAATAAAGTTTGACCATTTTGACAATCAGATTCTTTCAGGATTGGGTCCGTAAGTTTGACAAATTTGGAATAAGAAGACAACAACTTCTTCGGTTGCTGTGCACCCTTAAGTGGCATTTTTTGGTTTTATTAAAAATTAGGGTTGTTCACGATTAGGATGATTTTGAAAAACTAAATTTTCGGGAATACTATTTGTCTTCTAAAAAGTTGTTGGACTCGCCAAACCAAGCAACTTTATCGAAGGCACCAAAATTTTATCTCGCAATCTACGCCTTCTAGGATCAAATTTTTTCAACAAAGTTGCTTGGATTGGCACCAACAATTTTTCAGAAGACAAAAAAAAATCTTAAAAAGTTATATTAAAAATATCGCCCTAATTTTCAACCAAACCAAAAGTTGTCCCTTTTCATTTGCGTTAACTCTTCTAAAGACACCAAATCACCAAAACTTCAAAATTATTCGGAAAATGAATTTTCAACTTAATTTTGCGATCTGAACCACTGTGCATTGTTAGCAATAAAATAAGCGAGGAAGGCATCAACCACGTAGGTGGATTACGTTTGTTTTTATTTCAAATTTTATTTTTTTTTTAATTGATTTTTGAAATATTATTTGACAATTTTTTAGATTTTTTCCAAAATCACATTTTTTTAATGATTTTGCACCATCCTAAACTGTAGTGCAAAAAATTACTTTAGTTTAGTTTTAGTCTCATAAAAGACGTGAGAAAATTTCGAAAAATTTAAATTACATTTTTTGGGAATCCAACTTTTAGTGATTAGTGAAATAAAAAAAACCGGGATTTTTCCCTTGTTTCTATATTTTGGAAAAGTCCTAATCAAAACCTACTTGCCTAAGGCACAAAATGATAAGAAAATGCCTTCTCAAAATAGTAGTTTATGCAACAAGTTTCAAAAAGAAGACTTTTTCAGCAAAAGTCGTACATTTATGGATAAACACGACGAGTGCTTGCACCGTTTTGTTTTGCAAGTTTTGCACCGAATTCCATAATTTTTTTTTTTTACACTTTCGATAAACACCTTTTGAGTGGATTGATGTGTCAAATGTTCATGTATTTTGACAATTAACCGTTAAAATAAAAAAAAAACATTGAAAAGTATTACTTTTCAAAACAAATGCTGAAAAGACTTTTAAGCATCCATTTCAGTGCTGAAAAGTAGAACTTTTCAGCATTTATTTTGAAAAGTGTTACTATTCGATTCTGTTATTATGGTACAGAAAAGTGAGCTGTTTTGTCGTTCAAGAATGACAGGAAAAGTAAGTAATTTCACGACGGATTTGCAAAAAAAAAAAACGGATTTTTGATCATTCACATGCCCATTATTCAGTTTAATCAGCCCGCAAAATTGTATAGATGCAAAATGGCTTCATTTGATAGACACAGGAAAAAAATCATGGTAATATTACATATGGGAAGGGGTACATCTTTTATGTCAGAAAAAATGTGTAATTTTACCTCTGGAAATGTGTAATTTTACCACTTTTCTGGTGTAATGTCACTTTTAAGTCTAAATAGAGGTAAAATTACATCATAAAAGAAGTAATATTCAACCTTCCAAAATTACAGCTTCCAAATTTACATTATTTTTTATTGTGTATATCGTAAACTGAATAAAGTACGCCATTTTGTTGATACTCAGAAAACCTTACGCTTCCTCTTTGATTTTCTCAGAGGATGTATTTCAGCAACGATACCTCTTACCTTCATAGTTGGTTAAGCTTATTTATACCTCATAATAAATATGTTTTTGGGCCTAATAAACTTTAAAAAATCTCAAAATATCTGTAATTATGCATTGAATATCCTAATTGATGATGATTTCTGTAAAATTCAATTTATTTCCAATATTGGCATGGCCATTATAAAATAGACACTCTTCACTTATTATATTCTCTTTTTAAAGATTTCTGCTATCTTTATGTTAATTTTATGATATGGCTTCATTTATTTGATGAAAAAGTAAACAGCTTCATCCATGCCCACGTGGATCAACAATTGCACCATGTGGCGCCACCGTATAGGTGACGGAAATGGGGTTAAATTATTATCCACGATAATGATGAACATAATTAATTGTTTCAAGTGCATTAAAAATTATCATAAATTTTATTTAATTGGAAAACGCGATGTTTGATGCTTCCACGATGGTAGCTTCAGTTGAGCCAGTTTTTTTTTTTTTTTTTGCAACCGTGACAACGTGGTTGTTAGTGGCACGCGTTGTCTATCAACCGCAACTCCCTCGCGTGTCTTTTCCAGTCAACGTGAAATTTGTAGCTGGGTGGCATGGTTTGCAGAATCTGATGATTTTTTTTGTACAAGCTCACTGCAGAGGATCGTTGCGAACGAATCAGAGAACCTCTACGGAATCGCAGCTGTTTGCAGAACCATTCTTTGATCTCTGTAGTACACGGAAAGTAACCTTAGAAAAAAATAATAATTTCAATTAGAATGAATGAAAGATAACCTCTCTCAAACATATACAAAATAAATCAAAATTTTGAATCCGACGATTTTTTTCAGTGTTACAAACGACAACGTGACGTCAAGCCACGTGACAGCACGCAACAGCTTGACTGCGTTGGAGTGTTATCTCCGTGCTCTGTGAAGTCGTCCTCCCCCCCGGAGGATGGATGCAAGCAACAGGAAGCTACCCACACTTCAAATTGGGGACTGGGTGTTCTTACAAAGGCATCTTCAATTTATTTTTGGGAGTTTTTTTTTTTTGTATTTGCAGATGATTTCATGTTTGCTCACCTAAACAGAAAGACAACCTGCAACGAGCAGCAGCAGGTTATCTAAGGTCTTTGATCATTGGACCTGTTGCTGAAACAGAGACGATAAGATGACAACGGATGGAGCGAGCTGTTTTTTGGTGTTCAAAGGGCAGCACCAAATTAGCTTTGGAGTTATGGAAAACAAGCTTTTCTTGCATAACGCAGAACGCAGTCCTTTTCGTGTGGACTAAATTAAGGAAGCGAGAGGTTTTGTTTTATCATCCAATGAAATGTACCTTCTACCTTTGATATGATGAATGGCGTGAAAATAATTGGTTTGCCAATTATATTGCTGAAAAATGTTCAAAATGACTTCATCTACTTTTAAAGTAGAAATTCAAATTAAAGAGTTCTTAAAATTTTTAATGCTTTTTTCTCCAACTTATTCTTAAAAGCCACATTCCCATCTCGAAAAGGATTAATACATGAAACTCCCACAATCGATTGTCCCACATCTTCATCTTCAAGTGCCTCCATAGCCAGCATGTCTGGAGAAGCAAAGGAATGTCCTATCTGTACATTCCGTCAATCGATAGAGTTCCCTCCCGAGAGATGATGGTGACGAGTGTGCGAAAAACGGAACGGAAAAGAATACCGCACGTCAATTATTATCTATTGATAGAAGATTTACTCTCCCTCAGGCATTTGCTGCAGGAAGCGGTTGCTTCCTTCCGTACGACGACATCTCATCAAGATGATACGTTTGAGGTTTAAACCTTATTCGATAGCTCTGGAAATGATTTCTCCACTTGTCCAGGTTTCTTATCATTTTGGTGTCTTCAGCAAACTTTGAAGTCTTGACAAGTGTTTTCACCTCTACGTGCATCGTCTTGAAACGAGCTCTAGTTGATAGGATCTTTCGTCTTGAGCTGCTCTTCGATTCCTACTTCAAGCTCCTCAACACACACTCATCCAATAAACTTCAACGTTTGGAGGGCAAAAGAGAAAGAGAGTTCATTGTCAACTTGAAGTCAAGTGGGTTGTATGCACCGTTTTCGATTTTCCCCACAGGATCTTCCTCGTCTCCTTCCATCCCAACCCAATCCCCCACCATCAACAGGTTGTTGCTCTTGAGTCACACATTTCCTTCTGCTTTCCCTTCCCGTCTGGCAGCACTGCCCCTCCTGATGCTGGAAGAAGGGATGCTCTCTTCGCCGCCACTCTTTTCCATTGTTCCACACAGACTTGCAAGCCCTGCTGGAGAACCTGATGCCACAGGCCGCCACCACCTGGCACCTGGTTTTTCTCCGGAATGAATATCTGCTGCACAGGAAAACCACGTTGACCACGTGGACCAGAACCACGCCGACTGACTGACTCCGGTGGTGACTGAAACTCCCGCAAAGAGGGGGAAAACTCGAAAAACAGCATAATCAGCAGCAGGACACAGAGTCCTTTTCGAGCGGGAACAGTCGGAAGGAAGATGTGGCAAGCTGTGGTGTAACTGAATAAGGACGAACAAAAAAAGTAAGCGGAAAGGTAAATATAACCTGGCAAATGTTTGCGCCGGGAATTTAAAGTTGGCCGCACTTCCGCCGAGGGTCGTAGGTTTTATGGGAAGGGTGGAGAGGATATACTTGAGGGAGACAGTGCTTTGTTTTAGTCTATTGGCTCAGTGAATTTTGAATAGTTTTACCAGATTTGGAGTAGGATACCAGAGAGATTGTTTTTCGTGGAGTTGGTGATAAAAATCTTCCAGCAGTTAACATTTTGAAAAAGATAAATAGTTCAAATGGAAAAAAAATATTTTTGTATTTGAAAGCAGTCAACCACAAATCATAAAGTAAGCTAAAATTTACAAAAACAAAAATCTCTCTGCATCTGGTCCAACAAAAATTATTTCTATCTTTCTTGCTATCAGTTTCAGTTCAACCAACTGACGAATTTCAAATTCTTTCAGAAGTTGCCAGCAAAGTGGCAGTAGTTTTTTTTTTATTTGCTGAATCAGCAGTTAATAGAAGATTTGATTTTTATTCAGAGTCTGTAACTAGCCTCTCGAAGCAATAAACTGGTTCGTCGGCTCTTTTTAACTAAATATTCTTGTGTAGCCAATAGTTTTTTTTGTTGCAAAATTTAAAATGTTCGAATATGTTCACGAATTCTAAGAAGAGTTATGTTTGCTTATCTAACCAAATAAATGTACCTATTTGAGTGACCAAGTCACCGCACTGGGCCACTTCACTACATCAATGTTGCTTATATTGACATAGGACTATGTCTCTACTTACTATATTGGGGGGCCAGTTCAGAAATTCGATCCAAACCGTCACAAGCGTGCGAGAAAAAATGACATATTTCAAACGCTTATATCTTTTCCCCCAATCGATTAATCCAGAAGATTCAATCACCAGTCGAAAGGGGAAGGCTTAAGCTATCGTTGTATTACATAATAAGTTTGACTAAACATAGTTAAAGCGCTTAAAACATGCAATCAAAATGAGTCATTTTTCAGTTCAAATCGGGCAGATGACCAATCAGAGCGAGTGTATGCATTCGAGGCCGCGCCCCTTTTGTGCCGTTCTCCGGCTGTGCCGCTATTTAAGCAGAAAATTCCGCAAAAGCAAGTCACTTTGGAACGAGCACTCGAACTGTGCACGTCGGGCAGGCGCGGAGCTGCAGCAGCAGCAGCCAATAGAAGAAGAGGACCAGCAAAACAAGAAGGAAGAACCCCAGCAGCAGAAGGACGAAATTCTTACAAAGGCGCACCAAGCGGACCGGTGGAAGTCACCATGATGTGGCGGTTCTCATGCAACATGGCCATTTCGACAGTGGTGGCCAAAAACTGGAGTGGCCGGTGCCCTCAAAGAAGGTTCCCCGGGGCCCGGAGGGCCTTTTACCGAACCATACGTGTTTTGGCAATATTGGTATCAAAATTCATGGTTTTTGAAAATGGAAATTTCGACAGTAGTGGCCACAACCTGGAGTGGCCGGTGATCTCAAAGTAGGTTCCTCCGGGGCCCGGAGGGCCTTCTACAGAACCATACAAGTTTTGGAAATATGGGTATCAAAATTCATGATTTTTGATACTGAACATGAAAATGGCCATTTCGACAGTAGTGGCCACAACCTGGAGTAGCCGGTGATCTCCAAGCAGGTTCCCCTGGGGCCCGGAGGGCCTTCTACAGAACCATACGAGTTTTGGCAATATGGGTATCAAAATTCATGGTTTTTGATACTGAACATGAAAATGGTCATTTCGACAGTGGTGGCCAAAAACTGGAGTGGCCGGTGCCCTCGAAGCAGGTTCCCCCGGGGCCCGGAGGGCCTTTTACAGCACCATACGTGTTTTGGCAATATGGGTATCAAAATTCATCGTTTTTGATACTTAACATGAAAATGGCAATTTCGACAGTAGTGGCCACAACCTGGAGTGGCCGGTGATCTTAAAGAAGGTTCCCCTGGGGCCCGAAGGGCCTTCTACAGAACGATACGAGTTTTGGCAATATGGGTATCAAAATTCATGGTTTTTGATACTGAACATGAAAATGGCCTGTAATTTCGACAGTGGTGGCCAAAAACTGGAGTGGCCGGTGCCCTCGAAGCAGGTTCCCCCGGGCCCGGAGGGCCTTTTACAGAACCATACGTGTTTTGGCAATATTGGTATCAAAATTCATGGTTTTTGAAAATGGAAATTTCGACAGTAGTGTCCACAACCTGGAGTGGCCGGTGAACTCAAAGTAGGTTCCTCCGGGGCCCGGAGGGCCTTCTATAGAACCATACGAGTTTTGGCAATATGGGTATTAAAATGCATGGTTTTTGATACTGAACATGAAAATGGCCATTTCGACAGTAGTGGCCAAAAACTGGAGTGGCCGGTGCCCTCGAAGCAGGTTCCCCCGGGGCCCGGAGGGCCTTTTACCGAACCATACGTGTTTTGGCAATATTGGTATCAACATTCATGGTTTTTGAAAATGGAAATTTCGACAGTAGTGGCCACAACCTGGAGTGGCCGGTGAACTCAAAGTAGGTTCCTCCGGGGCCCGGAGGGCCTTCTATAGAACCATAAGAGTTTTGGCAATATGGGTATTAAAATGCATGGTTTTTGATACTGAACATGAAAATGGCCATTTCGACAGTGGTGGCCAAAAACTGGAGTGGCCGGTGCCCTCGAAGCAGGTTCCCCCGGGGCCCGGAGGGCCTTTTACAGAACCATACGAGTTTTGGCAATATGGGTATCAAAATGCATGGTTCTTGATACTGAACATGAAAATGGCCCTTTCGACAGTAGTGGCCAAAACCTGGAGTGACCGGTGCTCTCAAAGCAGGTTCCCCCGGGGCCCGGGGGGATTTTTAAAGAACCATACGAGTTGTGGCAATATGGGTATTAAAATTCGAGGTTTCTGATACTGAACATGAAAATGGCCATTTCGACAGTGGTGTCCAAAAACTGAAGTGGCCGGTGCCCTCGAAGCAGGTTCCCTCGGGGCCCGGAGGGACTTTTAAAGAACCATACGTGTTTTGGCAATATGGGTATCAAAATTCGTGGTTTTTGATACTGAACATGAAAATGGCAATTTCGACAGTAGTGGCCACAACCTGGAGTAGCCGATGCTCTCATGGAAGGTTCACCTTGGGGAACATTTATGACAATTTTGCCGACAAATCTATGAAACAAAATAAAATAATCTTATTCTAAATTTCACTAACAATCCAAAAACATCAACAATCTCATTAAAATTGTTTGGTCCTATGTCTTTCGGTTATGTCTCTGACATACCATCTTGAACTTTTTTTTTCACAAAAACATATTCATTCTCCGTCAATCACTGCTGAAATATACACTATTTTTTAAACTGGATAAAATTAGGTGCATACTTATTCGATGACCATAAACATTACTTAATCCACCTTAACCCTTTCAAGCCTGATGGGTCAGAACCATCCCGGGAGCATGTTGACCGCTCCCATACAAACTGAGCGTACCCCGATTTGTGGGGCCAGTGGGCCTAAGATGGCGGCCTTCGATATTATCTAGCCAAACTTTTGAAAATGGCTAATAATTTAAATAAATATAGTTTTTGCCTTGTTTTGGTTCAAAACGACAAAATAAGCATTCTGGAATCGTTTTCTTTAAATACATTTTTAGATATACGCAACGTTCAAATATTAGTCTAGAACAGTTGAAGTGAGCGTGCCGCAAAAGCCGTCACGAAAAAAAAGTTTCCTATGCAAATTTTGAGTTGCGTATTTGATGGGCGGACTTCGACGAGGCCCACTTGCCATCTGTCGGTTAATACGCGCAACACACGAAAAAACTGTCATCTTAGGGTCCGGTTGATCAGAACACTCCAATTGTCTTCACCACGACAACCTGATTTTGACATTCTACTTTCGTTCGTTTTACACACAAAGGAATGAGTGCTACGCAAAGTCACTCACACAGTCATTGACTTCCCTCTAGAAATAAAATTGATCAGAGAACGGTCGTTTGACATTCTACCGAGATTCCGATCATCTCTCCAATGATAGCTATCATATGATTTCTGTCACCACGCAGCAAACACAAGGCAGAGAGAGACGAAAAAAGAGAGAAAGAGAAAGAGCACGTTGTCTCGCTCATTTTTCGTTCGTTTCGTCTTTGTGTTTACGCTCACCGACCATTGCCAAGCAATGACGATCATGACAGGCGCTGTGTGTCTGCGATCAAATTTCGTTTTGGGAAATGATCGTAGGCAGTCAGTTCTTGGTCAGTTCTATCAAATATCGAGCAGTCCCATTCAGTGATAGATCCTTTTTCAAGCAATGAGTCATATATGACCCAATATCAAAAAATTCAAAACTAGCATATTATTTTCGTATGGTAATGAAAATCATTTTCCCGTCATTAAATAAACAAATATTTTTTTAAAAAATCAAGCCTGAGTTGAGGTGGTCGGTGCCTTTCTCACATTCATAAAGTACACAAGGGTATATTATCAAAATAGTTTTTAACAGAACACTAATTTTTAGATTACCCATCCAACGATTGATTCGGAAATAATTTTCATCGAAATATCCGGCTTTTTAATAGAACTGAAATATTACTAAAGTATTCAAAGCTTTTTATAGGGTTTTCAGGTCTTCAATTTATTGGGCTCATTTGAAAGGTCTTTCAAATATCTAATGAATGACGGGTTGCATGATGGGTCAAGACATCATTTTCATCAAAGTATTTAGTATTCGACCTCCAAAAAGTAATAAAGTATTATTAAAGTACTCATAGCTTTTGATAGGGTAGTCAGATCTTCAATCTGGCAATGCAAATGCAAATAAAAAGGCAAAAAGTAATTTTGCATCATTGGTTCGTCCGTACAAGTCTCCATACAATTTTGTTGACCGTCTATACGGATATTCTATTAAAATATTCAAAAATCGGTATCTTGAGAACGGATTTTCTGATCGATTTGGTGTCTTCGACAAAGTTGTAGGTATTTTCAGAAAACAATAGTAATACTCTTAATAAAAATTTGCCATTTATTTAATTCAAGAGAAAATTTTCGAAATAACCTTTGAGTCATGGGTTTCCTATGCAGATATACTCTTTCGAAAATTTAAACTAGAATTAATTTTCCGTCTGCTCGGGAATAGAAAACCGTTCGTTCCTTGAAACAGTTCATCCCATTGAGTGGTTTATTTAGGCAAACTACCGACTAATATTCATCGAACTGTGGTGGCTATGTCAAAGGTCCCGGGTTCGATTCCCGATATCGGCACTTTTTTTAAAAGGTTAACTTTTTTGGAATAACGCTCTCGGTAATTTCGAAATTTATTCTCTATGTCTGTTCACAGTAACAGATACGAACAGATCGTGTTCTTAATTCTCTTGGATGGCGCTGTCCTACTGTGGGTTTAATAGTTTTTTAGATTTTAGAATTTATTTTATTGAAAAATATACCAAATGAAAAAAAATAGATTTTCAGATCGAATTCTTTCAAATCTTGAAAAGTAATTAATGATGTTAGTAATGATTGTCCACATTGCTTGTTTTATATTATTAGAAGTTTGTATTTCATAAACAGTCAAAACTGTATAATCAAAATATTTCTCGTCAACAATAACAATATCATTAACTTACTCGTAATAGTTTTTACAAATTGGGAAAAAATCATAACCTTGAAAAATAAGTTCATAAGAATTATTACTAAAATTGCTGTTCTGGTAAAAACAATTTTGGATAGTTTTTAGTTGACAAAAATGCCATCTTTTGAACTATGGCAAAATTGGCAGTGGTGCCAATTTTTGGAAAAAAATAACATGACTTTATAAATAGCTTTGAATAAACCGAGAAAAATTATTTTACTTAAGGTCATATTTGCAATCGAAAAAAACTTTTAAAAAATTGGAGATCATTCAACGTTTTCAAGTTATGCCGTTGAAAACATTTTTCAAAGTTTATGTCGCCCCCACCCCATCAAAATGTGTCCGAAAAATCAGGGGACAAAAAAATATTTTTTCAAAAAACTTCAAAATTTTAATGTAAACAGAAGTAAAATCAACTGAAAACAATCTAGAATGCATTTTTCTGCATTGATAATCATATGTAGCATGTTTGGGCTGGATTAAAAATAATTTGAATTTTTATGAAATTCCAATGCACAACACAGCAAAAACTTTTTTTTCCGCTAAAAAAAATTTTCCTCAATGCTTAGATATTTTGGAAATTAATGATTGCAAAACAACTGGACAGGTGTATAATGCATTTTAAAACACTTTTTACCTTCAAATGTTGAATCCATGGCTTGTAAATTAAATTTTTAAACTTTTTTTTATTTTTTTGCTAATATATATCTTAAAAAAATCAATTATCAAAAATATTTATTTTGCGCAATTCATTTTCCTGTGAGAAAAGTTTAATTTAAAAACGTTACTTAATCCACCCTTAGGTGGTTGGTGCCTTCCTCACATTTAAAAGGTAATGCTATCCAAAATAGAGCGGACCTTTAAGTGTTCTATCAATTTGACTCATTATTCATTCATTCTGATTGGGTAGTCAGATCTTCATATTTCAGGGCACTTACAATTATGATAGAGTAGTCGAATCTCCAATTCAATTTGTGCCCGTTGAAAATGCTTTTTAATTACCTATCCAAAGATAGGTCGCATGATATATTTGGACAACGTTTTCATCTAAATATCTGAGATCTGGCCTCCAAAAAGTGTATAAATAACACTTAAGTGCTTATAACTGTTGATAGCGGTGTCAGATTTTCAATGTTTTGGACGCGTTGGAAAGGTCTTTTGATTACCTGTTCAACGACAGGTCGCATGATAGATCCGGACAACGTTTTCATCATGATCTCTGAGATCCGGCTTCCAAAAAGTACATAAATAACACTTAAGTGCTAATAACTTTTGATAGGGTTGTCAGATCTTCAATGTCTTGGACGCGTTGGAAAGGTCTTTTAAATACCTTTCTAAAAATGTGTGTAGCATGCCGGGTTTTCTTACAAAAACCACCCTTTTTACAATCTTCCGGACTTTTGTTGAAATCGTTTTTTTAGCATAACTTTTGAAGTACTTAACTAAACTGCATAATTTTTAATAGCGACTTATGGGACCCCAAGACGGATCGAATGACGCCAAAACGGACAAAATTGGTTAAGCCAATGTTGAGATAATCGAGTGACAATTTTTTGATCAACATCCCACCACACACACAGACATTTGCTCAGAATTTGATTCTGAGTCGATAGGTATACGTGAAGGTGGGTCTAGGAGGTCTAATTCAGAAGTTCAGTTTTCGAGTGATTTTATAGCCTTTCCTCAGTAAGGTGAGGAAGGCAAAAAGAGTGTGTAACTACTTTTTTCTGAAAAATTCGAAGCAATGCCTACAATTTTATCGAAGCTATTTTTGAATTGATCAGAAAATCCGTTCTCAAGATAAAGATTTTTGAATATTTTATTATCCTGTTTGAAAGAAAAGTAGAATGTGAAGAAAAATTGCAAATTTAGAGAAAATGTCAAGAGATACCTTCTGGCCTTCTGTAAAAATTCCCAAAAATGCATGGAAAAAAACATAAATTTCAAAATTCCATCAAAAGGTGGCGTTAAGTGTGTCAGATTGTTAACAAGTGTGAGATTCTTATGTTAAATTATTTGAAAAACAACTTTGTCAAAGACCGCAAAACGATCCGAGTTAACCCTGACGAGTTATTAGCGATTTTTTCACCAATTTCAACAAACTATAGCGCCCCTTAACAACATTTTAGGAAAGAGGTTGTGTAAGGGTCATTCTCCACAAGCTCACACAGCAATATACTCTTTCAACTCTTCACTGACGAAAAACTAAAACGACACTGATACAATTTACTTCTTAAATACACTGAGAAAATGTCGATGGTAGTGTGAATAGACATGACTTTTGTGAACCCGAAATTTATGAGTACCTGTTTGAATGGATTTTGTCTGGGATTGAGGCATTCGGTCCATTTCAACACAAATTTAACAAATGCAAAAAGGGTAAAAATTTAAAAAGCTGATAACCCGTGCTTTGCGGATCTTTCAGTGTAGTGCGTTTTGATATGTTTCTCAAAATTTCCAATAGGTTTAAAGAAAAGTTATCTTTATTTTTTTCGATAAATTTTGAAGGCGGTGAAAAATCGGTTATATAACTTTAATTTTAATGGGTAAAGTTCAAATTGCTTTTGCGTTTTGTTGAAACCCTACTCGATCAAATATGTCATAAAACATGTCCTGTAATTAGATTAAAATTATGATTTAATTCATCTTTGACGTCCAAATTCATTATCAATGTATGTACCGGCTGACATCCACCTCGAATGATATGTGTCTATCGACTCATAAATGTACCTCGCTGGAGCGGTTGTCCCTTTACCGTTTTGATTGATTGCAGCCCAACCACACTGGTTGTCTCCATCCGCTCGGTGTCGGAGTGAGGTTTTTTCCCTTTTATTTTTTAAAATTTATTATCCATTTATGCACACTTTTTTGTGACCATGACTCGCTATGGTCAATCCACAGACTAACGAACTTGAATTCAGAATAATTGGCGATAAAATTTAATTATATTTATTCCCGGGCAGACGGTAATAACAAAATTCATGCCATTTCAATAACAAATACTATTAAAATAACAGAAAGTGTTATGGAATCTTCATGAAAAATCCATTTTTGCACAAGAGTTTAATAACAGTTTATGTTATCATAACAAAATTTTTATTGGTCTGATTTTGATTTAAAGCCAAAACAACATTGGAATAACATTTTTTGTTATGGAAGAATACCACCAACTGTTATTGGGATGATCGGATAAGTTGTTAAAATAACAAAAAATAATAACAAACATTTGTTCGAAGAATAACTAAAAATGTTATTATTCTGTTATTACAATAACAATCCAATAACAAAAAAAACATAACGACGAATAACAAAGCTTGTTATAAACAACATAAAATGTTATTGGCCTAGTATTTTCAAAATTCAAAAAAAAATTATTCCTTAGTTATTTCCGTCTGCTCGGGTTTAATTTTGAAATCGTTAGTGGCGCCGCAATGTGACCAGTCTTCAAACTAAAATTTAATTTAAAATGACCGTATTTTTGTCTGTTTGTCTCTGATGCCAGTGGTGTCACTGGCCACGTGGAACATCGCGACAATCGCTGTAAACGAAGTATGATTTAATTATTCCCGGTATATCAGCGTGGTTTTCAGCGGCAACCTGGAAAAGGGAGAGCACTGTTTGGCAGTGATGAATTGATTAATTATAACACCATTCAGGTGGGCAATCGATCTAATTTGGCCACGTGACAGACCGATGGTGGGTCGTCTGTGCACACATTTTTTTCAACTCATTTGATTTGTTGTCACAATTCATGAAATAAGGCGACATCTCCGCCTCTTAATGAGATGATTGTGGATGTCCGCCCGGACATACTAATGAGCTTGTGTTGCTGAAACCGGGTCAGACCCTCCCGGTGGAAACATTTGCCACGTGATGCAAGTCTCGGAACCGCAATGCAGGTTGTGGCGGTCACGGCCCCCCTTAAAAATGGCCCCGAGGTTCAGGAATAAACATGTTTGCTCCTATTTTTCAAGCTTATTTTCCCGCGTCGACAGAAAAAAAAAACAACTAGAAAAACCAGCATTTCATTCGTTTTGAGCAGGAAACTGCTTTCAGCAAGTCGAAAGTTTGCCTGTTGGCAGCACTGCTTTGTGGGACGCGGTCTCCTTGAGCAGTGCAGAGTTTAAGGATTAGCCGCTTTGTTGCACGAGGAGGAGGAGGAGCAGCAGAGTTGGTTTGCGACTTTTGTTATTGTTGTTGTTGTTGCGCCACCCCCCCTTATGGCATATGTGTGAGGGCTGTTTGCTTTTGGGGAAAACCTCATTTTCTCTTGTTGTTGAAAGGAAAACAGCAAAGAATTGCATCCAGAATGAGGTGTATGATTGTGTGTACACAAGGCACTACAATGTGTGCGGTTAACGGGGTTGACTTTCAGCGGGCAGGGTTGAAATTTTAATTTTTGTTAGTATATACCGTCATCAGGGGTGAGATTCGGTCTTACAAAAAATGCATAAATTTATAGGACCCAATTTTACCCTCCCATAATGGAACACAATTTAAACCTGAAAAACCGATTTAGGTGATAAAACCCTTTGAGCAATTCTCTACCAAAGCCGGAAATGGATTTTATTTGTATTTTTTGATTTGGCTCAAACTTTGTCGGGGCCTTCTCTATGACCAAAGAAGCCATTTTGCATCATTAGTTTGTCCATATAAATTTCCATACAAATTTGGCAGCTGTTCATACAAAAATGGTACGTAAATATTCGAAAATCTGTAACTTTTGAAGGAATTTTTTGATCAATTTGGTGTCTTCGGCAAAGTTGTAGGTATTTTTAAGGACTATTTAGAAAAAAATAGGTACACGGAAAAAAAAATTTCCCGATTTTTTTATTAACTTTTTTTCACAAAAACTCAAATTCCCAAAATACGTATTTTTTGATTTTCGAGATTTTTTGATATGTTTTAGGGGACAAAAATCCGCAACTTTTGAGCTATAGAGAAACATGGTCAAAAAATCTGCCGCCGAGTTATGATTTTTTGAAAAACTGGTGATTTTTGGAAAAAATCGAAATTTTATACATAAAATTTATTTGACCTCATTTTTTTATGCAAAATTGAATTTGCAATCGAAAATTACTTTACAGATTTTTTGATAAAGGGCCCCGTTTTCAAGATATAGCCACCGAAAGTTTGATTTCAGCGAAATATTTGCAGTTTTTCGATTTTTAGAAATAGTGACCATGAGTGACCATTTCTAAAAATATTTTTTTTTGAAAAGTTCAGAAAATTTGCTATAAAATTGTCTAAGAGACATTGAAGATTGGACCTCTGGTTGTTGAGATACAGCGGCTTAAAGAAAAAGAAACACGAAAATTGAAGTTTTCTAAGTCTCACCCAAACAGCCCACCATTTTCTAATGACGATATCTCAGCAATTAATGGTTTAATTTTCAATGTTAATACATGAAACATTCGTGAAATTTTCCAATCTTTTCAAAAAAATATTTTGAAAAAAATTAAATTAAGACTAACATTTTAAAAGGGCCAAACATTGAATATTATGCCCATTTAAAATGCTAGTATTGATTTAAAAATTTAAAAAAAAATTTATTCGAAAAGATCGGAAAATTTCACGAATGTTTCATATACTAATATTGAAAATCGGACCATAAGTTGCTGTGATATTGACATTAAAAAATGGAGGGTTGTTTGGGTGAGAATTAGAAAATTTCAATTTTCTTGTTTCTTTTTCTTTAAGCCGCTGTATCTCAGCAACCAGAGGTCCAATCTTCGAATTTTATAGCAATTTTTTTGAACTTTTCAAAAAAAATATTTTCAGAAATGATCACTCATGGTCACTATTTTTAAAAATCGAAAAACTGCAAATATTTCGCTGAAATCAAACTTTCGGTGGCTATATCTTGAAAACGGGGCCCTTTATCAAATAATATGTAAAGTAATTTTCGATTGCAAATTCAATTTTGCATAAAAAAAATGAGGTCAAATAAATTTTATGTATGAAATTTCGATTTTTTCCAAAAATTACCAGTTTTTCAAAAAATCATAACTCGGCGGCAGATTTTTTGAGCATGTTTCTCTAAAGCTCAAAAGTTGCGGATTTTTGTCCCCTAAAACATATCAAAAAATCTCGAAAATCAAAAAATACGTATTTTGGGAATTTGAGTTTTGTGAAAAAAGTTAATAAAACCGGGAATTTTTTTCCGTGTACCTATTTTTTCTAAATAGTCCTTAACAATACCTACAACTTTGCCGAAGACGCCAAATTGATCAAAAAATTCCTTCAAAAGTTACAGATTTTCGAATATTTACGTACCATTTTTGTATGAACAGCTGCCAAATTTGTATGGAAATTTATATGGACAAACTAATGATGCAAAATGGCTTCTTTGGTCATAGGGAAGGCCCCAACAAAGTTTGAGCCAAATCAAAAAATACAAAAAATAAAAATGGTCGAAATCGGCCGGTTTTGTAGAGAATTGCTCCTTTGTAAAAGCTTGTTTAAAAAAACAACACATTCCATTTGAAAAGAGCATAGGGGAAATTCTCGTATCTTTGGCAGGTTAAACACTCGCTCCTAACTCCATCCAATTTGCTGATTTTCACTATCTAAACAACTAATTTTGCAAAACTTTTGATAGAAACTTGCTTGCTCACTTCTTATTGAACTATTTATCACTCGATTTCAGTTGAAAACGCTTTTAATTAGCTTTAATTGAATGTTAAAGTTCTGACCTGCCAACATAAGAGGCACGCTGGAATTAGATGCTGTTCCCCTAATCCGAAAAAAAAATTCCTCGACAGGGCTTAAATTTTTTTGGGGGTTCCTTGGCCAAAATAATAAGTCCTGTATTTTTTTTTGTTTAGCCGTTAGGGTGACACACCGTGCTAGGGTGGTCCCAAAAATGGCCATTTTCGTCTTTTTTTAGCAAAAACCACATTTTTCAAAAATAGTAACTCCACGCCATTTCAAAAAAAATTTAGTTGTTTTGGACGCAAATGAAAGGTGTATGACTAAGTCTTTCTAAATAATTCTTATCTGAAACAACAACTTGATTGAAGATATAAAATCGATCAGAACTTTCCTTCCCAATTGTATGGAGACTTGAAAGTACTAATCAGTGTTAAAAAATATGACTTCTTTGGTCATAGGGAAGGCCCTAAACCATTAATTGAATGAAAGTGGAATTTGTCGATTATCATTTCAATATAATTTTTATTTTATGAGCAGTAGTTTTTGAAAAGTTTCTAGGCATTTCCAATTAAATTCATTAATTTTTCTGTGTTTTTTTATGTAATCAAAAATGATGATTCTTTGAATTTATATAAAGTGATTTTATCTTCATTTTTTACCCCATTTAATATATTCCTATTTTTTAAGCGAATATATGTTTTTTCCATAAATATTAAAACACCTTTAAAATATTTTCACTGCGATAACATCAAATATTTCCATATGTGTAAGGATTCATAGTAAATCGGCTATATGAAGTGAAGCTACGGGCCTGCTATTCCTTTCGATAGCTTATTTCAAATTGCTAGCGCTAAAAATTGTTAGGAATAGAGGTATAACAAAACCAGGCTTATCTTAGTTAAAATAAAATGAAATAGTTTTCCATGTTTTTTTTTGAAACATTTTTTTTTAGAAGTGATAGGAACAATATTTAATCTCAAATAGTTACAAAAAATGAGAGCGAAGAAAGTACTTTTATTGCAATAATAATAAATTGTTCAAATTAAAAAAAGTTCTTTTCGTCCTCCTCTAAGTTATAAGTTATTTTTTTAACAATGAAATTTTTTATTAAAAATGTCTGCAATTTTTATTTTGGCAGAAAATTTTATCCAAGCCTTTCTTATAAACTTATTTTATGTATCACTGTTATCAACTAAAATCAGTCATCAAGAAAAAAAAATCAGTAAAACATATCATTTTTGAAGACTTATCATTGATCAACTTAATGACTGATGCTTTTTAACAGGGCTGCGGAGTCGGGTCATATTTTAAACGACTCCGACTCCGACTCCGACTCCGGCTTTCTCAGACTAGCCGACTCCAACTCCGACTCTGGCTCCGGCTTTCAACAAATGTTTGGCTCCGACTCCGACTCCGACTCCGGCCTACCAACTCTAGCCGACTCCGACTCCGACTCCGGCTTTCTCAGACTAGCCGACTCCAACTCCGACTCTGGCTCCGGCTTTCAACAAATGTTTGGCTCCGACTCCGACTCCGACTCCGGCCTACCAACTCTAGCCGACTCCGACTCCGACTCCGAATCCAGCTTTCAATAAATGGTTGGCTCCGACTCCGACTCCACATATTTTTAAATGTTTCAAAAGTTAGTCAACTTTTATTAGTTAATTATTTTTAAAACATTGATAAATAAAATTATTTAAATACTCTCTAAGCGTCATGTTTTTCTCAAGAAAAATAAGTTCGAATCACAAAACGAAAAAAAAAGTTTCTAGGTTACAAGTTTTATACGTTATGGAAACAGAAATCAAAAAATATCATCAGTTTTAGAGGCATTTTGAGAAGAACAGTTTTGTAAGTAAATTTGGATTTATTTGCTTCACCTCAAATTTGCAAATAATGTATTCAAAGCTAATAAATTTAAATATTAAATTGTTATTTTTGAATGAATAATCAAAAGAAACCTGGCCTTAATGATCTATTGAACATTAAAATTCAATTTGCTCTTTTTCAGGCTGACATTTATAAGAAGCACAGTGACAGGCACCTTGTTTTTTAAATGACAATTTTAAACGAAACAATTTTGTGTTTTTTTAAGACGTACATGGACATCACGCCATGGCTGAAGGAGATAATTATTGCAAATCAATGTATCTGAACAATTTCTTCAAGGAAAGGACGCTTAAGAGGTCCTTTTCAAATATCTGTGACAAGGAAAATATTTTACCCTGGATTTTTTTAATTTATTTTAATTTTAAAAATTAACGATACTTCGTGAATCTTCACCTAAAACGAAGCTTTATGAATGATCTTGCGCCTCCATCAAAATGTATGAAAAAACTTAAAATGTAATAAAAACAAATATCCACAAGTAAAATATCTTCTAGGTCACAAGTATTTCATTTTTTTAAGGTACATTGATTTGCAATGATTATCACCTTCCGTCATATTGGCGTGGGACATATAGTATAAGAAAATTCTTATGGGTTGATAATATTTTGATTTTGTTTTTTTAATAATATTTAAAAAATAAATTAAAATCCTGCATTTTCTTCTATACATTTTTTTATTTGTTAATTTTTGTACTGAAGTCTTGAGATTTGTTCAACGATAATTTGCATCGATATCAAAATAGTTTACCTAATATCAACATCAACATTCAATGATTATTTCAAAATTAGTTGCAACTTCTTTTGATATTTTTTGTTAGTTTCAATTATTTTAAATGCAACACTTTGATTTTCTTGTACTCAGTTATAAACAAAATGCGCATATTGAGTTCCAAGTAAGAGATTGTTATTTTCGTTGATTATTTGTTACAAAATTTAAACTGCCAGTGACTCTTTTTCGATTTCCAAAACAGTAATTACTATTTGTAATCTTTTTATGTACCTCGTAATTTTTGCCATCCTCACTGAGGTAAGGCTATAATCCTGCTCGAAAAATGAACTTTTGAAATACAGCTCGTAGACCTATATTCATGTATACCTATCGACTCAGAATCGAAAACTGAACAAATGTCTGTGTGTGTATGTGTGTGTGTGTGTGTGTATGTATGTATGTGTTCAAAATTCTTGCCAAGTTTTCTCAGCACTGGCTGGACCGATTTTGATCAAACCGGTTGCATTCGACTTGGTTTAGGGTCCCATACATCGCTATTGAATTGTTTGAAGTTTCGATAAGTAGTTCAAAAGTTATATATAAAAATGTGTTTTCACATTTATCCGGATCTCACTTATATGCATGAAAACTATGTCCGGATCCATCTTTCAACCCATCGTTGGTTAGGTAATCAAAAGACATTTCCAACGAGTCCAAAACATTGAAGATCTGGCAACCCTGTCTCGAGTTACGACCACTTAAGTGACATTTATGTACTTTTTTGAAGCCGAATCTCACTTAAATGTATGTAAACGAAGTCCGGATCCATCATCCGACCCATCGTTGGTTAGGTAATCGAGAGACCTTTCCAACGAGTCCAAAACATTGAAGATCTGGCAACCCTCTCTCGAGATATGTCCTCTTAAGTGATATTGATGCTCTTTTTTGGAGCCGGATCCCACTTAAATGTATGTGAACTATGTCCGGATCCACCATCCGACCCATCGTTGGTTAGGTTATCGAAAAACCTTTCCAACGAGTCCAAAACATTGAAGATCTGGCAACCCTGTCTCGAGATATGGCCACTTAAGTGATATTGATGCACTTTTTGGAAGCCGGATCTCACTTAAATGTATGTAAACTATGTCCGGATCCATCATCCAACCCATCGTTGGTTAGGTAATCGAAAAACCTTTCCAACGAATCCAAAACATTGAAGATTTGGCAACCCTGTCTCGAGATATGGCCACTTAAGTAATATTTATGTACTTTTTGGAAGCCGAATCTCACTTAAATGTATGTAAACTATGTCCGGATCCACCATCCGACCCATCGTTGGTTAGGTTATCGAAAAACCTTTCCAACGAGTCCAAAACATTGAAGATCTGGCAACCCTGTCTCGAGATATGGCCACTTAAGTGATATTGATGCACTTTTTGGAAGCCGGATCTCACTTAAATGTATGTAAACTATGTCCGGATCCATCATCCGACCCATCGTTGGTTAGGTAATCGAAAAACCTTTCCAACGAATCCAAAACATTGAAGATTTGGCAACCCTGTCTCGAGATATGGCCACTTAAGTAATATTTATGTACTTTTTGGAAGCCGAATCTCACTTGAATGTATGTAAACGAAGTCCGGATCCATCATCCGACCCATCGTTGGTTAGGTAATCAAAAGACATTTCCAACGAGTCCAAAACATTGAAGATCTGGCAACCCTGTCTCGAGTTACGACCACTTAAGTGACATTTATGTACTTTTTTGAAGCCGAATCTCACTTTAATGTATGTAAACTATGTCCGGATCCACCATCCGACCCATAGTTGGTTAGGTAATCGAAAAACCTTTCCAACGAGTCCAAAACATTGAAGATCTGGCAACCCTGTCTCGAGATATGTCCACTTAAGTGATATTGATGCACTTTTTGGAAGCCGGATCTCACTTAAATGTATGTAAACTATGTCCGGATCCACCATCCGACCCATCGTTGGTTAGGTTATCAAAAGATCTCTCCAACGAGTCCAAAACATTGAAGATCTGGCAACCCTGTCTCGAGATATGGCCACTTAAGTGATATTGATGCACTTTTTTGAAGCCGGATCCCACTTAAATGTATGTAAACTATGTCCGGATCCACCATCCGACCCATTGGTTAGGTAATCGAAAAACTTTTCCAACGAATCCAAAACATTGAAGATTTGGCAACCCTGTCTCGAGATATGGCCACTTAAGTAATATTGATGCACTTTTTGGAAGCCGGATCTAACTTAAATGTATGTAAACTATGTCCGGATCCACCATCCGACCCATCGTTGGTTAGGTAATCAAAAAACCTTTCCAACGAATCCAAAACACTGAAGATCTGGCAACCCTGTTTCGAGATATGGCCACTTAAGTAATATTTATGTACTTTTTGGAAGCCAGATCTCACTTTAATGTATGTAAACTATGTCCCGATCCACCATCCGACCCATCGTTGGTTAGGTAATCGAAAAACCTTTCCAACGAGTCCAAAACATTGAAGATCTGGCAACCCTGTCTCGAGATATGTCCACTTAAGTGATATTGATGCACTTTTTGGAAGCCGGATCTCACTTAAATGTATGTAAACTATGTCCGGATCCACCATCCGACCCATCGTTGGTTAGGTTATCAAAAGATCTCTCCAACGAGTCCAAAACATTGAAGATCTGGCAACCCTGTCTCGAGATATGGCCACTTAAGTGATATTGATGCACTTTTTGAAGCCGGATCCCACTTAAATGTATGTAAACTATGTCCGGATCCACCATCCGACCCATTGGTTAGGTAATCGAAAAACTTTTCCAACGAATCCAAAACATTGAAGATTTGGCAACCCTGTCTCGAGATATGGCCACTTAAGTAATATTGATGCACTTTTTGGAAGCCGGATCTCACTTAAATGTATGTAAACTATGTCCGGATCCACCATCCGACCCATCGTTGGTTAGGTAATCGAAAAACCTTTCCAACGAGTCCAAAACATTGAAGATTTGGCAACCCTGTCTCGAGATATGTCCACTTAAGTGATATTGATGCACTTTTTGGAAGCCGGATCTCACTTAAATGTATGTAAACTATGTCCAGATCCACCATCCGATCCATCGTTGGTTAGGTTATCAAAAGACCTCTCCAACGAGTCCAAAACATTGAAGATCTGGCAACCCTGTCTCGAGATATGTCCACTTAAGTGATATTGATGCACTTTTTTGAACCCGGATCCCACTTAAATGTATGTAAACTATGTCCGGATCCACCATCCGACCCATTGGTTAGGTAATCGAAAAACTTTTCCAACGAATCCAAAACATTGAAGATTTGGCAACCCTGTCTCGAGATATGGCCACTTAAGTAATATTTATGTACTTTTTGGAAGCCAGATCTCACTTAAATGTATGTAAACTATGTCCGGATCCACCATCCGACCCATCGTTGGTTAGGTAATTGAAAAACCTTTCCAACGAGTCCAAAACATTGAAGATCTGGCAACCCTGTCTCGAGATATGGCCACTTAAGTGATATTGATGCACTTTTTGGAAGCTGGATCTCACTTAAATGTATGTAATCTATGTCCGGATCCATCATCCGACCCATCGTTGGTTAGATAATCGAAAAACCTTTCCAACGAGTCCAAAACATTGAAGATCTGGCAACCTTGTCTCGAATTATGATTACTTAAGTTATATGTGCACATGTGTACGTTTTTTTCTGGATTCAAAAAAATAGCTGAAATATGTGTCCAAACCACTCATATTACCCATTGTTGGTAAAAAGTGAGGAAGGCGACGCATTGCATGCGACGTAAAAAACAATTAAAAACATAAGAAGTTTTGTAAATCAAGCTGTTATATAGTGAATACTGAACAATAAAAAAACACAGTTTTTGTTGAATTTAAGATAACTCCGACTCCGACTCCGACTCCGGGTTATCAGAAATCTTCGGCTCTGACTCCGACTCCGACTCCAGCTCTTAAAATTTAGCCGACTCCGGCTCCGACTCCGACTCCAGCTGTTCGAGTTTTGACGACTCCGACTCCAGGTCCCCAAAAAGACCCGACTCCACCGACTCCGGCTCCGACTCCGACTCCACAGCCCTGCTTTTTAATGGTCATATCCAAGGGTCCGGATTTTCGGCTCAACCCACTAAGAATTTGGCTCGAGCCTCGACTCGATTCAGGCTCGATCTCGAGCCAGATTGACTTGAGGCTCGAGCCAAAACTCTCAGTGGGAATGATCAGAATGCACTCACTCATCGCCGAACAAATCTTTTCCGACTGGAGCGCGCAACCATTCGCGAGCGAACACGACCCGCTAGCTGCCAGCGCCTTGATCAATCGCTTCACGCAGCGAAACAAATACTTCGTGAATTTCTCTGCCTACTCCGTCCCGTCGACCCGAGTCACAAACGAATAGGTTCAGAGAGGAGAGAGTCAAACAAAATACCAGCTAGGCGCTCACTTAGCTCTACCACAGTTTGCTGTCAATGTGTCTTTGATGTTGTGTTACCAACAAAATTGCAAAACCATTTTTGATAACATTGATTGTAAACAGTTTAATAACTGAGCAAAACAAAGCCGATCGCCGACTATTTCGAGTCAGCTTTGAGCGACTTAGCGCAATCGGCCTCTCTGAGCCATTCGCTGTACTACCCGACTGGAGCGATATAAAATATTTGTGGAAAATGTATGGAATCATTACAACCACTTCCAATAGCTAGTAAAGTTTTAGCAACAAATAAATTGATTTTTTATAAAGCTGGTCCAAATTAATTTTATTAACTTGGCTCGAAGTCGAGAGAGGACAAAAACAATTCATTTGAAATGTCAAACCACGTTTCACGAAATACTGATACAATTTTTTTCACAAAATGCATGTACGTACAGAGCTACTATCATAATTTTTCAAAATTTCAGCGAAATTATGTGTTTTTTTTTTTTTTTTTTTTTTCAAACTTTTACGTTTTGTTGATTGTAGATTGGTGACACGTTTGCGAAATGTCGTGTTGGTCCGGCTGCTTATTTCAAATCGCGATTTTGGTGTGAAATCGAAGGATCTGTCCCGCTAAAATAGTGTCATTTGATCGGTCATAACGGGTTTATCGCGGAAGTTATGGAGTTCGTTGATTTTCTTTGAAAATTTGAGTGTTTTAGAGCAATTTGTTTTGCTGACGGTTGTGCGCTTCAGTCCATTTTTTTCTTATTGCTAACGTCGCCGTGCGCGAGAGCGACTCGCTTGATTGTGTTTGTGTGGCCTGCTCTAGACGCCGATATTTTAAACTTGCATGCAAGCGTTGTGTACGTTGCTGTTGGAGCAGAAGCAAAGTGTGATTGTGTTGGTCCGCCGATGACTGCTGATTGCAGTTTTTTAACGGTTGTCGCCCGTGTAGGTCGTCTTTTGTAGTGGTGTGTGTGCTACAGGAGCGCAGACAGGGATGATCTTCTTGCCATGACCTCAGGATTTGCACGCGGATCGGCCCATGGAGAGGAGATGGTGGATGTGGAAGCAGAGCATCGGGTGAGAGCGTTCTGTGTTACTTTGTGTTGTATGAGCGATTCTGATATGTATGCGTTTGTGTGAGTGGTTCTGAGTCTGAGTTTTATCTAGATAACTTTGGTTTGGATCTTTTTCCCTTTTCTTGGAAGTGATGCCAATATGGCAATAAAAGCATTTGTATCATAAAAACATGACTATTTCTTTTTTTTTATTATAACGCATTGTTCCAAAACAACAAACTAAGTTTCGATAGTTTGCAGTAGCGCAAATTAGCAATCATCATTATTTTTATTTTAGTGTAAACTCTGTGAATTACGCTCAAGGGAGTTTCATTCATCTCTTTTTAGTCGCTGTTTGTGTGCATGGGGTGATTGGTCAGTATAACTAAATAATAGCATCATTAGTGCAGTGCTTCTGGGGACGCGCAGTCCTGTTTTTTCGTGTTATTATGTCTCTTTTGTGTCGCTGTTTGTGTGCATGTGGTGATTGGTCATCTTCTTCTTCTTTTTTCATTTTTTTAAGTTCGCGCTTTCGTTGGTCGATGTGTTTTTTTTTTGTTCTCTTTATATAGTTTTCGATAGAAACGATCCGAAATCTCTTTTTTTGAGACAAGCAAGTCGTATTGCTGGATTAAGTCCTTTCTATATCATCGATGATCGGAAGGCACGCCGACGAATATGTTTTAAGGCTTATGATATAAAATCATTGTAATAAATGAAGTTAAATAATAATAAACAAATTTAGTCCGATAGTTAAGTCCGAGCAACGCGTCGGGTCAGTTTTGTTATGCGCGTTCGTCGCCGTGTTTTATAAATGATATAGCCGTTTTTCCTAGTTTTATTTCTACGGTTTGAAAATATGTGTTTTGTAGGTGCGCTATACGCTTGCGAGGTATAAATTTAAAATTCAAAAAGACGTTTCCCGTAAAACGCGTGAAAAAACTCTCAGCATTATAGCCCGGAGAGCACGATAACGAGTATTTCTCCTACGCGATTGCCAAGCCCTTCTTGTAGCTTCGTAACTCATCAGTAATCGGTCGTTATTCTTATAACTATTTAAAACTTGAAATCGTCTATGATCCACTCGAACTAAACACTTTACGAGGAGTTTAATATCTTACATGTTAAATACATTCTTTGTGGTTTTATCTTTCCACAGCCGGCTGTCTAAGATAATCCATCTAATCGTAAACAAATCACAAATAAACGGGAATAGTCTCAACAGCAGCATCCGATTGCTTGCCTTGGGAATAATACATCACCCCATTAAACAAAACTTATCGATTATTTGGGTCACATCATCATCTTCTATGATGAATCCTGACCATCACCCTTCCCTACTAACAAAATCCCAAGTAGAAGTAGTTTTCCGGCACACGCGGGGGTGTGGATATCGTATAGAACCCACCCTTGGTAGCAGCCTGTGCTAACTAACATTCCCGTCCCATTCCCTCGAGATCTACAAACTGACATGGCGGGCGCCGTTGGTGGCCAACGACTGTGACCTATCTGCAACAGTTCTAGTTTTGATGATCTTGATGTTTTATCTTTTCATCGCATTCATGCATGCTGTTGATAAGAGAAACATCACCAGATCGTTGGGGCGTATGATCGGTTGTGCTGATAGGCTATTACGGTCCTGTTCAGCAACGGAGAAGGACAACCATGGGTGGTCTCTCATGCTCATGCTCATGCTCATGCTCATGCTCAACTTTTACGTTTTGTACCAATTTGTGGTTCGAAAATTTCATCCCTTTTCAGAACAAACAAACCCCGCCAAAGTTTTTGCAGGCCCTCCTAACTCTTAAATGGTGCGGGAGGTCCGGTTGCAGGTGGCAGGCGTCTAGAGTATTATTAAAAATAGAAAACATTTGTACTTTAATGCCAAAGAATAACATTTGCTTGAGAAAAAAAAGTTGAAAGAATAATAACGAGATCAGCTGGTTCTTTGGCAGTGAACCTTAGCCCTGCCGCGATGAAAAGTGGATGTAGTTACCGCGCCGGTAAGAAGTGCTCCAAGGAGAGTTTGCTCCAACAAACGGCGGGAGAGCAGAATCGTGAGGCCACTTTGACTTCAGCGTGGAAAAAGGGGGGGGTTTCCTCCTCAGATGTTGTTTGTGGATGAAGTCGAAGAAAAGCAGCCTCATGCAATATGAAAAGCCAAGACGAACTTATTCGTGGGGGGTTGGTTTCACAAGGAATTGGCTGAGATCCGGTCTACCGTGTAGGTTCCTTTAACAGCCAGCTAGCAAGCAAGTCACGAAAGTCAAAGCTCGTTTTTGGCCTCTGGTGGTGAAGTGGATCAAGAACAGAGTGGAGTGAGACCGTGCAAAAAAGTATAACTGTGCAATAATACCGGTTTTTATACTTCTTGGCGATATATTTCTTCGTTTTCAATTTTTTATTGTGGTTGACATTCTTCCTTTGAATGGTAGTTATTTTTTTGCCGACATGTTCGTCTGGATCGGATACATGTGTTTTCGTCTGCAAGAAAGAGTTCAGTTGTTCTGCGGTGAAAACACGTGGTGTTAGCAGTAAGCATATCTTATTAATATACTCACAAGGTGGCACAACACTTGAATGGAAAACGTTAGACTAGGTTATTTTTTTTCTTTTCTTTTCTTTTTTCTTTCTTTTTTGTTTCCTCCTTCTGTCTTTCCTCTCCTCTCTCTCTAGTTACTTACTTACTAACTTATTTACTTGCTAACTTACTTACTTTTCAACTTTCTTGCTTACTTAGACCGATGCAAAATATTTTTCAACGGTTATACCCCCTTCCTCCCATCAATATCGGCTTCAAAAATCAGTGGGCAAAAAATTAAAAAAAAGCATCAATATTTCAATTAAACTAGAAATGCAATCAACTAAAAACAATTTAAATTGCATTTTCCTGCGTTGATAAACATGAAAACATGATTAAAACATAACAGTTTAAAACATATTTTGATTTTTAAAATTGCAATGTACAGTATGGCAAAAAGTATTTTATTTCGCATAAACAAATCTTCAAAACATTGCTCCTCCCTCGACTTCGGGCAGAGTAACGGTACATAAACTTTGACAATTGTTTGCAACGGCTTAACTTGCTTACTAACTTTTAGTTGTTGAAAGCCCATATCTCTGCTTGCTTTGTAATCTGCAAAAAGAATTCTAATCTATGAAAATGAATTTCTCTAAGTGTCACTTTAGCCTTTAATTTTCAACTGTTGATATCTCAGAAACTATTGGTCCGATTTTTAAATGTTAAAAATTGAAACTTCTGTGAAATTTTTTGATCATTTCTATAAATATTATTCAAAAATGTGTAGTTTGGTCTAAAAAATTAAAAAGGTAAATTATCTATTTTAAGACCATTTCAAAAGATAAGCATGATTTTATTTTTTTTAAATGTTTTTTATTGCATAAATAAAAAAAAATCACAAAAGTTTCAATTTTTAACATTGAAAATCGAACGAATAATTTCAGAAATATCCTAAGTTGAAAATAAAAGGCTAATTAGGTGAAACTTACACAGCAAAAATAGTAGTAATTCAGCTGCGTGTAAAAGGCGTGGGTATAAAATAAATTTTGCATTATTTTATGAAAACCCTAAAATATGTAGCCCATCAGTATGGGAAACCTTCTTGACCGAAATGTCAAGCTCATATATGCGTTTATCCTTACAGCTTTTCATCGGTCTGATGGCCGAGTGGGCTAAGGCGCCAGTCCTTACAGTTGGTGCTGGGTTTGAAACCCGTCGGTTGCTACTTTTTTTGTGTTTACAAAATTTGTACATGCAGTGTGTAAAATTAAGTGTCTTTTTTGACAAAGGTATGCGGATTTTACCCCCGGATTTTTTGCTGTGTAGAGAAATTCATTTTCATCGATTCGAATTCTTTGTGAGGCTGTATCTTAGAAACTAATGCCCGATTTTCAAAGTTCCAGGAAGAAAATAGTTATAATTTTCTCAGCTATTATTTTTTTTTTCTTTCTGTTATTATTTATAAAACTCAAAAACCTTTAAAAAATCGATAATGTAAACCTTAAAGTAGCTATAAATTTATAACGGTAAATTTTAACAAAAAAAAGTTCTTTTCGATTGCGAATTTGATTTTGCAATAAAAGATTGTTGTCAAAATTTTCGATATTTAAAAAAAAAATCGAAAATTCATATCCGTGGCTTGAAAATTGTCCCCTAGAACATGTAAAAAAAATCGAAAAAAAATAGTCATAAATAGTTAAATAAAAAAAGTTTTTTTTCGTGTACCAATATTTTTCCTGAAAAGCCTTAATCATAAAATACAACTATGCCGAAGACACAATCGATCAGAAAATCCATATCATGTTATAAAGATTGTGTCACGTTCCCCAGAAAACCATTCCCCAGAAAACCGTTCCCCAGAAAACCATTCCCCAGAAAAGTTTCTTTCTCGAAAAATATTAGGAATTGATGCAAAGTAATTTCAAAGATTAGATTTTATGGATTTTTTTTTAATAAAAATTGGACAAAGTAATTTTATCTATGCCAAGAAATTTTTCTTTCTTTTCTTGACAACGATTCTTGAGAAAATAACAGAAAATGTAAATTCGGCCTATGACTCGTTTTATTATTCTAAGAAATTTTGTTTTTGTTAAATTTGTTAAAATGCCGAATAATTGCAGTTTCTTTTTATTTTTTGGTTTTTCCGTGAATGCTATTTTTAATTTGCCAAGAAGAAAAATGCTTGTTAAAATCAAAATTGGATTATGGGTGTCATTTGGTATAATTCCATTTGACATATTGGACCTTTTGCATGATGAATTTTCAACAAAAAATATTATTAGAATCGCTAAAAAAGAAGACTTTCTGAATTTGTTTTATGGTGACAAAAATTTAATTTTCCTTTTTTAAAGAGGAAAACTCTCTTGACTTACAATAACTGCTGACTAACAATTACTGATTATTTTTTCCTTCTTTTAAGAAGGTCTCCTGACACAAGTTGAATTTCACCTTCTTTAAATAAGGGAAAACTGTCTTGACTTGTGATAACTGCTAATAGAAGTTGAATTTTCGCTTTAAATTTTTTTTCTGGTGTTCTTTCTTGTTATCATAAGGAAAAACTCTCTTGACTAGTGATAACAAATTTAAAGAGTTGTGTAAGTGGTCAAGAATTTTGTCCCTTCCTTAAAGAAGGGAAAACTCTCCTCCTTCATTTTAAAGGTAAAATTCAACTTGAGTCAGTCAGTAGAGTTTTTCCTTCTTTGAAGAAGGGAAAACTTTCTAGCCTTGTAATAACTGATGACAAAAGTTAACGTGGTGATTATTGCACTCGGGCGTAATATTTCAATCTATATTTCTCGCATCACAATCGAGATTTCTCGATCTCAATATTACGATAGTAATTTGTCAATGGTAAGTCAAAAAAAACCAAAGCTTCGAAAATGTTATAAATTAAAAACATTTTTCAAATTCTCAAAAAAATCAAAATTAAAAAAAATTCAAAAAATTTGAAATTTGAAGGTCGAAAATAAAGAGAAAAGAAATTATTAAAAATTTTAAATTTTAAAAAAATATGAAATTTATGTTTTTTTTTTGTTTTTTGAAAATTTTGAAAATTTTATGAAATTTAATATTTTGGAAATTTTAGATATTTTTGAAATAATAATCAACACGATAAATATTTCTGGGGAATACTACATTCTGGGGAATGGTTTTCTGGGTAACGGTTCATTCTGGGGAATGGATTTCTGGGGAATGGTATTCGGGGGAATGGTTTTATGGGGAACGTGTCACAATCTGTTATAAAATTTCATACATTTACATACCCATTTTGTATGGGGACTATCCATAAACCACGTGGACACTTTTTTGAAAATCTCAGATATTCAAAAATGGACCTCGAATTCATGATCAAAAATTATGAGAAGATTTCATTAGACCAATTGACAATGTCAAACCTTTAATTCTGAAAAACTTAAATTTCAAATCCTGCGGAAAGAACGTTTTTTTTAATGAAATGTAAAAATGTTTATGTACAAAATTAAAGTCTGTTCCAAATATAAAAAGGGAAATACGCAACAAACCCAAACATGGACTTTATTATTTTAACATATTCTCACAAACTTTACCACTCAATTGCTACAAAGAAAGCTCCTCCTTCGTTCGTGTGCTGGTGACATTTCCGTGCGGACTTGTTGAATACTTCTTGGAAGACATTATCCGAGCGAGCAGAGTTGTTGCATGTGCGATCTGACTCAACTCTGAAGCTCTGACCGTTTGCTCGTACGTCCGTCAGTAAGTCAGCAGGACTCGTTGCTCAACCCAGTTTATCACTTTCCGCCCACTCACCACTTGGTGGAAGAAAGGTTCTCCCAGTTCCAGAATGCAATATTAGCTTTGTAGAGATGATGCGAGGGGGTGATAGTGTTGGGTGGGACTCTGCCATCAAGCCACTTGATAAAATTAGGTTTCATGCTAGATAGAAATTGAGTGAAAAAGGAACGAAGATGCTTATACCACGTGCTGTGCGGGGGTGTGGGACTATATCTATGGCCCGGCAAAGGGCGTCATAAACCGTTTTGGATGTGGTGGCAGGGGTTCTCCGAAGACCAGATGATTTGATCTTATTCATAGACTTACGGAATCGTTATTTTGAAATTTGGAATAATTTATACTTTCCACTCAGAAATGCTCAAGAACCCCTGAAGTTCTGATCTGATCCTGGAACGAGTTCGGTTACGTGAGGCTATGCTCGATGTACGGAGCGTTCGTGTTGTCAGTCACTCCCTCAGTACTTGCTACTTGCTTCCAAACCTTCCAGCACATATTCATGCACACGATATCTGTTAGACACGTGCGGAAAACATTTAGCAAATAGGATGAAACTGTACCAGGTGTGGGGACAGGGGGGAGTTCGTCACGAGGTGAAGAACTGTCTAGAACGGGAGAGGACGTCATTGCGTGATACTTTAATCCTGCTCACTAAATGGTGGGGGAAGATCCGTCCACGGTTGACTCATAACTTCTTCGGGTGAAATTGAATTGAGGTATCGCATGTGGTGAGTTGACATTTACTCCACAACCTTGACGTAAGTAAATTTGCAATAATTGATTGAAATTTCCGCAACCACCGAGCTAAAAGCTTTAAACTATATTTTAAACCTGACAGCAAAATGCCAAAAATCCCCTCCCAACCACATTAACACCTGCTATAAAATATGCACCTAATGTGTCTGTCACAGTGCATCAACCCTGTCCCACTGTGGCCAGTGTTGCCAGCACCAGCCAGTGAAACGGGGTACGATGATGCCACTTTCATGGATGTTTGCACAACGAAAGAACGATCCGCATCCAGATGCCTATCCAAACCACGCAGAATTCATAGCTCCTGTGGTGAACATATTCGCCGTACGCGTTGCTTATGCAAAACACAAGCCACGGCTAATCATGAGCCACGCTGCTGCTGGTCGTATTTATCACCATCCGAATGAGGGGGAGAAAGGACGTTTTTGGCCGTGAAATGGTCAACTTTGAGCTGACATAGACTGACGGGTGAGATGGAATATAAGTTAAAACTATGACATGATTTCAACATTTTCACCTGTTATGGAATTATTTTCGGATTCAGGGATCGAATCCTAAAATTGAATTTAGATTGCTGTTTTTATAAGAAACTTCAATATAGCTTATTTTTCTATTTTTTTAAAATATGCTAACGTTTTCAAGTTGCTAAATTTTCTCTTTTTATGTTTTAAAAATATATGAAAAGCTGAGAAAATTTCATGAAGATTTCATGTTTGAACCTTGTTTCTCGAACAACTGGTTTAGTCAAGGCACGAATTCGAAAAAGGGCTCTATTTTTGTATCTAAAAGCACATCATGTTGCCAGGTCAAAACATAACAAATCTGACCGATAAAAATCTGGAGAATTCCGGCAATCAAAAATCAAACCGTTACGGATGGGAGAGATTTGAAAAGTGTTAAATTTGATTTAAAAAAATAAGGAATATGTCAAGTATGTGTGTTTTTAATGGCTTTATATTATATTCAAAAAATTTAACTTTTTAAAAACATAACAAAATGAATGCTTGGAATGTTTATTTTGCTAAAAAGTAAAACTTATAAATAGGTTGAAAACTAAAAATTTGGCAAAAACTATCGAAATCTGGAAAAGAGCATGGTGTATCTCTAATCTAATCTCTAATGATTTAATGATTTTATTAAATGAAGGTTAAGTTTAAACTTTTTTTGTTACTTTTTTCCAATTTATTTGCTGTAAATATTAATATTAGTGTGCTGCCTGTAGGGACGCGCAGTTCTGATTTTTCATGTTTATTTTCATTTCTTTTGGGTCGTTTTTCGTGTGCTTAAGGTGCGTGATTATTGCAACTGGTTGCGGACCACGTGGTTTCTCGGCAAGATTGTTACTGATTTCGGCGTCCTGTTTTCTCGTTATCAGTGATAAATTTAGTCCTTCCTCTGCCATTGTTGATCAGAAGGCACATCACCGGTTGTGTTCTTTAAAGTAATCGTGTTACAAAGTAATACATAAATTTTACTCGATTGCATCGAAGTGACGCGGTTATTATGTTCCCGGCATCATAGTGGTTTTGAAGTTGTTTTTTTGTTTAAATATTTTCCGATAGAAATGAGCCAAAATTTGTTAAGACAAGCAAATCGAATTGCTTGATCAAGTCCTCCCTTCTTGATCGAAAAGCATGCCAACGAATATATGTTAGGGTTTATGGTATTGCACATATTGTTTTCATAAATGAAGTCTTTCCTACATCATCGCTGAAAAAAAAAATCAATTAAAAAAACCCTTTTTCATTTTCATCTTAAGTGTTGAATTAGGGTTGTCTATAGCAACGAAATATTCAACCAAATATTTGCAGTTGCTTAACCACATTGCAATGTTTATTGCAAAAAAGCCAATATTTTTTTTAACTTGTTTTTTTTCTGTATAAATTTCAACCGATTGATTTAATGCTTTTTTAAACAAAACTATTGGATAATTGTAATGTTGTGTTATCTAATGACGAAAATGTACGGTATTTTGTAAAAATTTGAGTATTTTACAAAAATCTCTAGTAAAGTGAAAATACATACAAAATGTCGCTCCGTTTGATACCCATATTCCCAACTATAACAATTTTAGTATTTCGAAAAAACGGTATTTTCTGAAAATTTTAATATTTTACAAAAAGAATTCTAATAAAGGGAAAATGCATGCACAATTTCGCTTAGTACCTATACTGCATATTATGAAAATTTGAATGTTTTCGAAATAATACGGTATGTTGTGAAAATTTGAATATTTAACAAAAAACTCAAATAAAAGGGAAAAAGCACATGAAAAAGTATACAAAATTAAGCTTCGTTTGATACTCATACTTATGGGTGTTTTTAAAATATACGGTATATTGTGAAATCTTTTGAGAATTTATACTTTGAAAGTTACTACGTTATCAAAAAATAATTCTTACTGAAAGCATTGAGAATGTAGCATGATATGGATGGATTAAGTCAATTTTAGAAAGATTTTAAAAGTAAGTTATCTTCCGTTATCGTCTATAGAATTATCGAAATAACGATCAATATCGTTCTCGTTAGACGCTAATATTATCGACGATAATTTTATTGAATTACCGATGTTTTAGGCTCATAGAGGCCATCGAGAATGACATTTGAGAAGGACGTAAGTTATTAATTTTTTCTTGTATCTCGTAATTCAAAGCCGTTGCATCGTATAAAAAAGGTCTAAGACAAATTTATAGGAAAACTGAAAAAAGTGAAAGCTAAATATGTACACGCCATATCCTTAAGATTTCTGGAATATAATGTTAAAAAGTGAAATTTGATAAATAGTTAGTTAGGCCGTTGCAAATATTTTTTGAAGTTTATGTCCCTCGCCTCTGACCAAAGTCGAGGGGGGGGGGGGCAAAAAATAAAAAAGTTTAAAAATTGAATTTACGAGCCATGGTTTCAACATTTGAATGCAACAAGTGTTTTAAAATGCATTATACACCTGTCCTGTTGTTCTGCAATCATTAGTTTCCAAAATATCTAAGTATAGACGGAAATTTTATTTTTTGCGAAACATTTTTTTTTTGCGGTGCTGTACATTTAAATTTAATAAAATTTCAAAACATATTTAAATAAGCCCAAACATGCTAAATATGATTATCAATGCAGGAAAATGCATTTCGATTGTTTTCTGTTGATTAGACTTCTATTTTCATGGAATTTTTGAAGTTTTATGGATTTTTTTTCGGCCCCTCGAGTTTCAGACCAATATTGAAGGGGGTGACATAAACTTTGAAAAATATTTGCAACGGCCTTAGTTGTCTTAATTAACGATAAATTGAATAACATATTTATTTTCAGAAGAACTATGCTTGAATCTGTTTAAAAAAGAGGATCTAATGGATACGTGTCAATGATTGTTTTTGGAACGCGAGATATTTACCTAAAACTGAGAAGTTTCAGAATAAATCAAATAACCGTAATAAATGTAACTTATTCCAAACAAAATGTTGCCATTATAATCATTATAATTACTCTCGATTATATAAATTAAAAAAATAAATAAAATTTAAAAAAAATCAACAGCAGGGATACTTTCTGACTTAATTCCTTGCGCAAAAAATAAGCAACTGTGCCAATTTTTAGCCAAATCAGTTAAGGTTAAAGGGTTGCTATAGATCGTTAAAGTCGGTGAAAAAAATCTTTTCACACAAATACGTCTTCTTTAAATCGCTAATAACTCGTCAGGGTTAACTCGGATCGTTTTGCGTTCTTCGACAAAGTTGTTTGTTTGTACACAAGATCCTCGGTAATTACTCTTAGCTTTAAGAAAAATGTAATTACAAAAGCCAACTCGGTCCTAACCAGGTCCCAGCACCAAAAAGGACCTAATAAAAATAATGTTATGGAAAAAAGTTGTTTGTCATAAAATTTTACATAAGAATTTCACACTTGGTCCGACACATTTAACGCCACCTTTTTTTTTTGTTCGATGCCACTATCCACTGCGACCAGTAATTTGATCTACCATTAGACCACAGGAGCTCGGCAACGCCACCTTTTAGTGACACAGTTACTTATTTTCACTTTAATAATCGAGCCAGGGGGTATCTCTTAAGACTTTCCAAGATTTTTCATTTTTCTTGTCACCCTAATGCTCACTGTTCAAAACCACCCAAATCTGTACGTACTGTCTCCACATACCCATGTTCCGCCTTCAAACTCAGTCTATGCCACCGAATGCAACACATGCATCTGATGCTGCTCTCAAGTCCGCACACCATTGCACATCAACACGGGCGGAAGTCATTTTTCGACAGATTCAACGCATGTTCCTTCTTGAAGCAAGGACCAGCGGCGGCGTGGACTCTCAGTGTCAACAACCGGACGCGAGAACCATTCGGACTGGAGCCAGCTGGTTCACCCTGGACCAGGATTCCATCGTCAGGGAATCGTCCCGGGGTGTGCGCTGGACAGACGGTCATTTCCATAACAATACACTCGGAATGAATTGCAGACAATTTTTCGGTGGGACGTCCTGGTGGGAGGTGGGGGGGGGGAGGTTTTATTTTATTGCTAAAGGGATCGATTCGATGCGGAGTTCGATTGGTGCACGATTTGTGACCTGGACAATCGATTTGAAGGTTTGGGGATAGAATGTTGTAATGTTTCTTTGAGTTTTCTCGTTTTGTGTTTTCTTCGAACTTCAGCTTTAATTCTAACCTAAGTTCTAATCATAACCTATAAAAAGGAAGGTTGATTTGCGAAAACGTAGAAAATTACTTATTTTTATCGAGATTTTTGATTTCTAAAAAAAATATCTTATTGCTGTTGATTATGAGTTTGATACGATAGTTCAAAGCATTTTTTTTTCTTGTCTATCCAGTATTTGACGCAACTCAGAAAAAACTAACAAATTTAAGATGAACAGAGCAACATTTTATGATTGCCTCGTTGCATCATATCTCATCCTACTAAAAATATATTTGTGTCCCCTCTCAAAGGTGGCAATATATCCGGCCACTTTCCAGCAATGAATTTACCACCCCAGGGACTCCCTTCTCAAGTGAAATATGATGAAATATGATCCAAACAGGTCACCGTTTATTGATGGTTTCGTGAAGAGTTTATGACAAACTGGGGATGTTATCCCCCCATGTTGGCTTGACGATAAACCCGTCAGTCACGTAGAGGCACTTGTCCTTTTTTTCCTCTCGCAATGTCCTAATTGGCTAAACTTTTAAACGAGCCAACGAGTTGTAGCTCTGCCTCATTAGGCATTCCACGGTGCCTTCCGGTTGTCATTTTTCATAAACTTTCCTGTTTCGCCGTTGAGTGGTAAAAATCAACAACACCAAAATTTTCACAAACACAAACTGGCCGCGGCGTGTCCTGGTGCAGAATGAGCACAGCTAATTGTTATTCAGTGAAGAATTTTCCAGCCGCCGCCACCGCCGACAACAAGTCTTTCAACCGGATAAATGAAGAAATTATCATACCTTTAGTGAAACCATTAGCCCGTTCAAGTTGAAGTTGAAGTTGCTTTATTATTGTACACACAGCTTTCGCCTCGGAAGTTGCTGCCCGGTCAAACGAAGTCCGTGCTGGTGGAGGTGGGGTGGAAAATTTTTGCTCGAGACCAAGAAAAGTGAACATTCATCGAAGAAAAGTTGTGAAAGGAAAATAAAACAAGCGCGTGCTGACGACGGGGCGAGAAAAAGCACGGAAATAACGAGTGGAAAAGTGTGGGCAGGGAATAAAAGTTCATTCTTCATAAATTACAACTTAACTTTTGCAAATGATGTTTCTTCATCAGACAAGCAGCATCATTGTGCGTTGGCCAGGGGAAAAATTTGTGAGAGGTTGGAGGGGGGAAACTCGAGAAAATCTGCCACTGGTTCAATCTGCTTCCAGAGGACTGCCTCAGTGCAAGAATGTGATAATGTTGGGATGATTTGTTTTCAAGAAAAATGTTTTTAATTTATGTTTGCTTTATTAAGATACATTGAACCGTGAAATTCTTCTAAACTTAAATCATAGATATCAAATCTATTTTCATTTTCCATTATTTAAAGTCAATTTAGACTGAAAAGTTGTCATAACACAAGAAAAGTGGTAAAATTAAACATTTTTAGAGGTAAAACTACAAACCCCTTTGATAAAAAATTATTTGAAGTTTTTGTCCCTCAGCTCAGAGTAACAACACCCTAAACCGGGGTGACATTGATAGAACTGAATTTATTTTTCAAATATTATTAAAACTGTTAGAATTCCCATCCAGATTTTTTATTTTAAAACATGACTGGGCCACACCAATTTCGATGAAAATTGTTATGGGACCACCCTAACGAAATTCGAAAATTGTCCAACTAAATGTTTTTCCATGTAATTTTGCTCGCTGAATCTGAACCTGCCCTCAGAATTGAGCCAAAGCGTCAAAAAATCGATTTTTGGTCATATTTTGGGATTATATGAAAATTTTACATGGAAACTCAAAATATGACCAAAAATCGTGCTAGATGTCCTCTTTCGAAGGCAAACTGGTGCTTAAAATTTGACCTGCGCCTTTTTGAGATTTTTGAGTTTTAAATTTGTATCTTTTTTGCCTTAAAAACGTTTGATCTATTAGTCCAAATTGACTTGTCAGAAAATTAAAAATGTTAGTTTTTCAGAGCTCTAAAAGTGCTCCCAACAACACCTTTCTCTAAAACATAACCCTGAATTGTTACGTTCAAAAAACTGATTTTTGAAGGTTTTCTCAGATGCTTTCTCTAAATTTGGTCGTAGATTGCGAGGTAAAATGTTGGTGTCTTCGACAATGTTGCTTGGATTGGCGAGCGCAACAACTTTTTAGAAGACGAAAAAATTCCTAAAAATATTCCTGAAAAGTTAAAATTTTTAAAATCACCCTAATCGTGAACCACCCTAATTTTAAACGAAGCCAAAAGTTGCCCCTTTCCATTTGCAACAACTCTTCTGAAGACACCAAAGCTCAAAAACTTCACTATTTTTCGGAAAGTCCATTTTCCACTTAATTTCGCGATCTGAACCACTGTGCATTGTTAAAAGAGAAAGACCCCCCTAAGATTGAACCAAATAAAAATATAAATAAAAACCTATTTCCGGATTAAATGCTCAAATGTGAAAAACAAGCATAATAGTGAAAATTTACTTTAAAATCATGAAAAATCTAAAAAGGAAAACGGTTATGATAGGTGGTGGTAGAATAAGCCAAATATTATCAGAAACAATCACTGGATGGAACAAGAAAAACATAAAACAAGAGAAGTAACGTTTATCGTTTAACAAATGTTGCAGGGACAAAAAAAATAAAAAATTGGGGGGACAACAATTTTAAATAAAATTTGCATTGGCCATACTTAAGGCTACCAACTGTACGGATTTTTTCCTTACCATACGGATTTTCGAATCTCTTCGCGGATTTTTAACAGGCCGGAATTTTTGTAGGGAATTTTATGCATAATACAGATTTGTACGGAATTTTAACAACTTTTTAATCATTGAATTGCTTTTTCGATTTGGTCGCAGCTTTTGCTAACTAGAAAATTTTAATTTTTCTGTGAGCTTGATTTAAAAAGGGAGAGTTTTCCGGGGTTTCCTCAATTCAAACTTGATTATCAATAATTCTAGAATTTTTGAACTATTATCTTTCATATGTTGATAGGACCTTTTAAAACAACTCTAGAATTGTTCTTTTAGAAATTCCTTACTAAATATATTCCATTTCTAAAGGCATTCTATAACTTGTGAAAACATTTGAACATTTATCAAATCTAGAGTTTTTTAAAGGTCCTATAAGCATGTTTCACATGCTATAGGACCTTTTCAATAAAAAAAAACTCTGGAAAAGTGTTCGTGAAAACACTAAGAACGATATTATTCGTAAAAGCAAACTTGACATTTCGTAAACTTTTAAACGTTTAACAAAAAAAATTAAAGAACATAATGATTTGATTCAAATTACGGTTTATTTTATGAATACTTTTAAACGTGCAAGTAATAAGCACTCTGATAGCATTATGTGAAATTTGGTAGCTGTAAAAACGACACAATTTTATATTTTTAATTCTAAGATTTATTAAATTTAATTTATCTAAATGATTCATTGCCAGATTTTTATACCATGGTGTCATATCGGCAAAGTGTACGGATTTTTGCTCGGCAAGAGTTGGTTGCCTTAGCCATACTAAATTGACATAATATCAGGCAAATGTTTCTACAGTTATACAAACTCGAACGAATCATACAGTTCAACAATATTCTTTTTTTTTTGTTTGTGTCTACTAGACAAGCTTTTAAAACATTTTTGTACGCAAAAAAAATATATTTACAGCAGTTCCATATGAAAATCAAAGAAAATAAAAATAAAAGTGCTTCGATTTGGCTCAAAATTTTTCTGAGGGTTCCTTGGCCAAAATAATCAGACCCGTTTTTTTTTTTTTTTTTTGTTTGGCCATTATGGCCTATGCCGTGTTAGGGTGGTCCGAAAAATGGCCATTTCGTCAATTTTCACAAAAACCACTTTTTCCAAAAAATCATAAATTCGCTCCATTTCAACCGAAAGATGATAAGTTTGACTTCCAAGGGGAGTAGTGTTAGGGTACCAAAATTTTCTTAATTGAAATACGCAACTTTTGGTACCCTAACATGTCTAGGTCATTGCTGAAATTTTCGAGTTATCGCAGTTTTAGTGAAAAAAAAAGTTGATTTTTTGCCTTTTTCTTCAATTTCCCGGCATTTGATGATTTCATAAGACTTTTTCAATTATCAGGCTAGATTTTTGAAACTCCACATTATTTTTTTTTTTTTTTTAAGTCAAACTTATCATCTTTCATTTGCGCTCAAGACAGCTAAAATCGTTTGAAATGGAGCGAAGTAATGATTTTTTGCAAAAAGTGGTTTTTGTAAATCGACGAAAATGGCAATTTTTCGGACCACGGCGTAGGCCACCCTAAAGGGCAAAAAAAAACGGGTCTAATTATTTTTGTCTAGGAACCCTCAGAAAACATTTGAGCCAAAATCGAAGCACTTTTTTTTCTTTATCTTTCATATGTAACTGCTGTGAAAAATATCAAAATTTTAAAAAATGGATGAAGCTAATCATATTAATCTGAAATAACATATAAAATGCATAAGATTTCACCAAAACATTACCTTGATTTGATAAAAGTACTGGAGTTTTCAAATTACATAAGGTGTTTTAAACAAATAATCATTTTGATTCTAAACAATCTATTCAAATTTCAAAAAGCAAAATGAATTTAAGTTTGTTTGACAAAATACAAACAAAAGGTTTTTTTATTTGAAAATAATGAAATAAATTTATTTAAAATTATTTTTAATACTTCATAGAAAAAACATTTAAAACACTTTAAAGAAGTAATTCGTTTTCAAACATTTCGAACACTTTATATAGTTTAAAACGTTGCAACGCGCATCCCAACTAAGCCAGCAACCCGCCTGCTACATTTCAACAACTTTAATGCAATTGTTTTGCTTTTCCGAACTCAATCAAAATTTTTCACTTCTGGGCCAGACCCGAACCCCCTCCTCGAGAGCAAACGAGAAAGAAAGAGCATCATATAATCTGTTCTTTGAAACTCTCACCCCCTCAAGCTTTCCATTTTTCTCGGTGTGATAATTTCCACACCCTAACAAGTGCCCACCCTCCAAGAAAAGGGAGGGGGAGAGTGAGGGGTGCAAACATTTTCGCGAGAAAAGTTTTGAAACAACTGTCGGAAGGAAACCATAAGTAGGTATTTCAAGAATTGACGAGGATGGTGTGCGGTCTGTTCTGCTGGCTCCGACAGCCAGGGACGGACGAGTAAAAGTGTTTCAGCAAAAGTTTTGAATTTTCATTTTCAATTCCGTTATGGGAAATGGTGGAAAAATATTTTTCCCGCGCACTCGCCGGGAAAAGATGGGCAAGTTTTGATGGGGTGAGGAGGGGGAGAATAACACTAACCAGTTTTAGAGAGAAAGTTTGTGCAGGTCAAACTTTTCACATTATTGGCTTGAATTGAACGTTTGATTTGTTTGCACTCAATTCTATTTGGACTCGCGCAAATATTTTTTTTATAAATTGTTTATATTAATCCATTATTAACATCAAAAAAATCAAAAAACAAAAGATACTCATAATAATCCTTAAACTTCAGCCACTCGAAATAAATTCAGCTATTTGACCTGTTGACACTGACCTCTCCGGTCGATGCGTTCAGCTTTCCGAAAAAAAGCTCTCGTGCCCCGGAAAAGCCGCTCCAAACTTACACGGTATTTTACTTTTTGGGATCCCCATCCGCTTATCTGGATTAAATGACGTCGATTTTTATTTTCGCTTGACTTTTTTCACTTCGACAAAAATAAAATGTTAAGGCCCTTGAAAAGAGGACCAAGCCTTTATTCATGGCACTGAATTGGACTCGTGAAAAAGTGACCAACGCATCAATTTTATTTTATGATTATTATTATTTTCGTGGATTTCACGTGGATTACAGTCCAGTTATTGTCACTGGAAAGTCAATTGAAATTTCTATTGAAATTTCAACTCATGTTTCGCTTCTTTTGTGATTTTTGCTTAAATAAAATTAAATCTTTTTTCTCAAAGCAAATAAATAATTGAAACAATGATTAAAGAGAGCAAATTCAAAAGAACCACCGTAACCGTGCTAACCTTTCAACGCCACATCGGTCACAAAAATGCAACACATTAGTCAACATTATGACCACTCGCTGCTCAGCATGCCATCAGCAGATGTAAAAATTAATTGGTTTCATAAATTTTCCCTTCCGACCAACTCCACACTCCTTCACTGGAAAAACAGGCGGTTGTTTGCTATAATCCCTCGAAAGCAACCCGAAAATTTCCCACCCAACATAGCTGTTTACCAGCCTGTACCAACTGACTGCCGGTGTTGACACACAAATACAAATAGCACAATCACAGACCGACCGACCGACATCCACACCCAACTAACCCACTCGGAAACCAACCTTTAATCCTGCCAGCTGGAACCGTGTGCTGCCCTGTGACATTGCTAACCATCAGAACCAACTTAACCCACCCCACCCAAGTCACGCCCCCCAACAGGTCGTTGTTGGCGATTTTGTGGTTTAGGGCAGTGAGGTAGGATTGTGGAGTTTAACCTTTTTATTAACGCTGCTTTTTTGTATGTATGTATGTATGTATGATCCCCATACCCGCAGGCAACTTGGTCCTGGAACACATGTGAGCGCTAGGTGAACAATTCGATCATCTTTTACTCCGTAATCTGTACACCCACGTGCATAAGTTTTTTTGCACGAATTTTAGTGCTACAAATACCGGCGCATTTATCAAAATGTTTTCCCTCTTCCCTCCCCAAGCGCCAGAAATTTGTAGCGGGTGTAGGGACACTTCGCATAGACGCCCTTGCTCCCATCACGTCACTGAGGGTATGGAGCGACGAGAAATTAATAAGCATGCCCCCTCAGTCGAACCTTCATTAGAGAAGCAGGCAATCCACAACTCACAGCGAACGACCGAGGGAACACCCTACCGCGTATATAATAAGATTGGCGTGGTTTGTCTTTAATGAGTTGTAAATATGTCAGAATGAGTGAAAGAATTGCCTGTATTAAAAAGGAAAGGTCTCACCAAACAACGGAGTCTTCAGAAAATTTTCATCTCTTCAATTTTTATGTTCGTGGAAAAACATTGAAAAGCTTCATTCTTGAGTTGTTCCGATTCCCCGTCCGTAGCATTTTCCCGCAGTCCTTCCGAAATGTTCCTGTCAGACAGCTCCATACTCTTGTACACGTTGGCCAGCTTCTGCTGGGCCTCCTCAAGGGTCGAGAAGATCTTGGACCAGAACTTGATGGCTATCGGCATCCGGCAGAAAGCTGTTCCAAACGCGAACGTAGACAATCCTACCGGCGTAGACGAAGTACTTTTCTTCTCTTCCAACGGGCGCGCACCGGGTTCCGCAACATTCACAAACCGTTCGAATTACTATGGTTTTACTCAAACAGATAGAAAAAAAAAACCCGAAAAACTTCATAAAAATGACACGAGCAGAAAAATTTGCGTCCGACCTGCCGCGCAACCTACTTCGATCCTTTTTATTAACGCTGCTTTTTTATTTATAAATTTATGCACTCAACAAAAACCAGATTTAAAACGATTATGAAGACCTCTAAAAAAGTTACATTCTTCTTAATTTTAAATATTTAAAATTAAATGGAAACTTGTAGAAAACTAGTTCTTCAGAACTTCGCAAAAAAACAACAGATTTTTAATACCATAAACCAGGGTGACATTGATTGCCGGGTGACATTGATTGGTTGAAGATTTTTTCGCAAAATGAAAAATACGAAATAAATACAAACAGGATGGTATGAACTCATACTGAGCTAGATATATAAGTTTTTAAAATACCTCAGGAAGTAGTTTTCAACCAAATTTAGGAAGTTTCAAATGTTAGTTAGGACGTTGCAAATATTTTTTGAAGTTTATGTCTCTCGGCTCTAACCAAAGTCGATGGGGGGGGGGCAAAAAAATAAAAAAAGTATATAAAAATTTAAATTGCAAGCCTAGGTTTCAACATTTGGATAAAAAAAAGTGTTTCAAAATGCATTTTTCACGCGCCCAGTTGCTTTTCAATCATTAGTTTTCAAAATAGCGAGGTATCAACGGAATTTTTTTTTTCGCGGAAAATAACTTTTTGTCGGACCAATGGTATTTCATGAAAATGTTTTCAAAGGAGTTCAAAAATGCTAAATACGATTATAAACGCAGGAAAATGCATTTTTATTGGTTTTCAGTTGATTAAACATAAATTTTCATTTTTTTTTTGTTTGGTAAATTCTTCAATTTTTCTTGAACAATTCTTTTTTTTGTGGCTGAATTAAGTTTCCAGGTTACAAATTGATGTTTAATGGAAACAGAAATCAATTATATCTTCAGATATACAGGCATTTCCTGAAGAATTATTTTAAGTATATTTGGTTTTTTGTTTAATCATGCTACAACATTGATTTTGGCGGCAATAAAAATTGATAGTTTTATGAAAAAATCCAATTTTCTAATGAATTTTGATCAAACTTGGTGCTTTTTCTAAACTTTTTCTGTTTTCTTTTTTTTACATTGTTGATCAGACTTTGGGTGCCAAGAGTTAAATTTACTAAAAAATAGTTTTTCTAAGTGCTACCCATTTGAACAATTTTTTCAATCGATGATGTGTTGAAATCAATTGATTTATTTGTAGTATTTTTTAAGATATTAGAAAAAAATATTTTTTTTTGAGTTTTAAAATCACGACTTTCATTTAAAAAAAAAAGGCCAAACAATTCGATTTAAATCATTTTGAGGTGTAAGTCGTGATCATAGAAACCTAATAATATTTTTCCCTAAAGGTGGATAAAAATTTCACACGAGTTTCACTTTTAAACATGAAAAATCGGATTAATAATTTCCATGATATACCCGAGCATGGGTAAATAACAAGGGAAATGCGTAATAATACCTTTCTCTGGTATCAATACCAAATTTTGGTATTCCTGGACCCTTTAAAATTTGTCTTAAGGATTATGCAAGAGCAAAATGTGCTATCATACCAATTAAAGGTATTGTTTTGATATTGCAAAATTGCAGAATTTGTCTATGGTCGAACACCACATATTGGTATTCTTTTGGTATTACAGTGTTTAATCAAATTCCTCTGAAACTTTGGGAAAATTTTGACCAATTTTGACAAAAATAATTAATTTTGCGCTAAAATGTCTCAAAGCGAATGCTTTCATTGAAAACCGAAAATTTCAAACTTGATTTCAAACATTTTTGATATACCCCCTAAAGAAATGACTTGAAATTGTGGAAAATTTTCTAAGTCAGGATGGCACATTTTGGTATTATTTTGGTATTAAAGTGTTTTATCAAATTCCTCTGAAACTATGGGAAAATTTTGACCAATTTTGACAAAATAATTAATTTTGCGCTAAAATGATGTCTCAAAGCGAATGCTTACATTGAAAACCGGAAATTTCAAACTTGATTTTAAACTTTTTTGATATACCCCCTGAAGAAATGACTTGAAATTGTGGAAAATTTTCTAAGTCAGGATGGCACATTTTGGTATTCTTTTGGTATTACAGTGTTTTATCAAATTCCTCTGAAACTATGGGAAAATTTTGACCAATTTTGACAAAATAATTAATTTTGCGCTTAAATGATGTTTCAAAGCGAATGCTTTCATTGAAAACCGGAAATTTCATACTTGATTTCAAACATTTTTGATATACCCCCTAAAGAAATGACTTGACATTGTGGAAAAATTTCTTAGTCAGGATGCCACATTTTGGTATTATTTTGGTATTGAAAGGTTTCATCAAATTCCTCTGAAACTATGGGATTTTTTTTATAAATTTTGATGAGATAATTAATTTTGCGCTAAAATGACTTGAAACCCAAAAATGTTAAAGCTGATTTTCAATTTTTTTTATATACCCACTAAGATTTTTTTTTAAAACGTTGAAATTTCTCTAAGTTGGGATAACCAAATATTTTGAAAAACGAGTTAATTGACAGATTATAGAATTTTGGTGAATTTCAATCCAGTTTTATTTTAATAACACTTTTTTTTCAATCTTGTTATTTTTCAGAATCTTCAAGAACTTCAAGCACAGGCCGTTCATCAATGACAAATGCATTCAATGTGGTGAAGAATATCACTAAGAACAACATGGAATCATCAGGTGAGTAGATTTGGCTGTTGCATATGGATCATTTCCGTTTTTTTTCACTAACTGCAACTGCTGCACTAAAAATGGTATGAAAATACCAAATTTAGGTATTTCTTGTGCAAATACCAGCGACCAAAATGTGCTCTTGGTTGCCCAGTAATAGATGGTAAAATACCATGAAATCATACAAAAATCATGTATGTGGAAGACCACAGGAATACCAAAATCTGATTTTCCAAGGGCGCGGGAATACCTAAAAATTAAACCATGGCAATACCAAGTTTTGGTATTCAAGCAATGTTCAAAAATCCAGAAGACCTCAACTTGGTATTGAAATGGTTTTATTTTGAGGTATTATTTTACCCTTGGAATAACATGGTTTGGTATTGTTGTGCCCTTCCACATACTAGACTTTGGTATGATTTCATGGTATTTTACCATCTATTACTGGGCAACCAAGGGCACATTTTGGTCCCTGTTATTTGCCCAAGTAATACCAAAATTTGTTATTCCCGCGTTATTTACCCCTGCTCGGGTATCATCGATTGAAAATTGAGAGCTGAATGGGTAACACTTAGAAAAACTCATTTTTCGTAGTTTTAATTCTTTGCAAATCCATATCTCAACAACCCATGGTGGGAATAACAATATCCACATCAATAAATTTTAAAGATTTTTTTAGCTTTTCAGCGTTGGACAAAGATAACTACAATTTAAAAATATTGCATGCATTTTTTGACGCATTCTATCAAAATTTTATAATGGTACTTTTTGATTCCAAATATAATTATACACTCACAAATGATTTATGGATTTCTTTTCGCGGAAATTATCGATTGTTTTCAAATATCACTATTTAAAAAGAGCATTGATTGGCGAAAAACAAAACATCCATCTTCTCTGTGGTCCAATATCACAAAAAGTATGTTGGTTTTATATTGGTTTCCAACTACCGAGTCCAGTAAGGAACTGACCGTAAATAACCATGATTTTTAATGAGTGATTACTAGATTTACGGTTGGGCGAATTTTCTTGAATAGTTTTTGAAAAAATGACATTGAAACATACATTTTTGAATATATTTTTTATGTAAAGTCGAATTTGCAATCGCAAAGATCTTTTGAGTTTTTTTGATAAAGTGCACTATTCTGAGTTACAACTGTTTTAAGGTATATATTTTTAAAACTTCTATTTTCCATGAAAATGTTTTTTTTTATAAGAGCAAAAAACACATACAAATAACTCTTGGGCAACTTCATTTCAACCATATAGCATCATCTACAATCAAACTTATGCAAACTCTTGCGAAAACAATCATCAAGTTGATCCAGATGTCAGTCGAGTATCGACTATCGGTTGCTGCGATCCCTATCTGACATCGAAGTAACAATATAAACAGGGGCAAAAGTGACAGACGCAAGATTATGCGATTTGCCATTGAACTGAAACTGAAACCAACATATTTCAGTTTCAGGTGATAAGAAAAAAATAATGATTTTATTGTTTTTGCAAATATCTTTAAGAAATAATTATAAATATGAAATGCAAAATGTGTGAATTTGGAAGGTGTAAAATTGGAACCTTTTTTATGGTGTAATATAACCTTAAATTAGACGAAAAAAGTGGCATAACCACGTGATAATTTAAACATTTTTAGATGGAAAATTATACATTTTTTCGACATAAAAGATGTACTCATTTCCATGATTTTTTTCTACTGTGTACCGTATCTTCGTTTGACCAAGAATGCACGGAAAAAGACATCATTGCCTCTTAAATTTTTATCCAATAATTTTTCAGTGAAAAACTAGAGTTGAACTAAATTTTGCCCAGGAGTTAATTTGTATGAAATTTGCTGATCTGTTGTTAGGGATGGGCAAACATGGACATTATATTTTTGAAGCCGAAAATGGATTAAAAATTGTTAAAAAAAAATTTGCCACAATGTCAATTTTTTTTTCAAAAACTCATAGCTTGCTCAAATAATGTTTGCCCTTGCTGAGCCATACCCTAAAAGATGGCATATTTTTCTTCTAAAACATAAAAAAAAAAACAAAAAATGTTGTTTTGAAGAAATTTAGTGACAAAAATTTAATCAGCGAAAGAAAATCCGTGTATCAATTTTTCACAAAGTCTTTACTTATGGCCTATCTACAATCAATTTACTTACTAAAATTTCACACAAAATCTCTTCTTTAGTCACAGGGAGGGCAGATAAAAAATGCAAAAAATAACCGAAGGGTGAAATCGCAGATAATTGCTCTAATGCAATTTTTCAAAATTGAAAACACTCGGGAATAAAGATTTTCTTGAATTATTATTGCTTTATGGTCAAGTTTTGTAATTGTCCACACAATATCAAAAAATCCCACTGTGCGCTGTTGTGAAAACGTTGTTGTTTACAAGTGCTCTTAATATTCGTTGATTACGAAGTGTATCCGTGCTCGCAGCTTTCGGAAACTACCGCAGCAGGAAACCGGTAGTCCACTGTGACCGCATAAGCGTTATCTAATTCTGCCGTGACCAAATACGGACCGTATTTCGGTGCTGAAATTCCTCCTGTTGGCTTGGCAGAGGCGCGACGTTTTTCGATCGTGAGCTAGTTCAGTTGGTGAAACGATAAACTCACCATCTCACTCTCTCATCGACATCATCTCGCTGCTCACCATGTCATCGTCGGCCGCCAGCGAAATCAAAACAAACCCGATAAAGCGCGGTCGATCGGATGATGATTCGGACGATGGAACCCGACAACCCATGACCTTGGCGGACCTTTTAGCAGCGATGACCGAGCAGTTTAAGCTTACTCAGGAGCGGATCCAAGCTGTAAACACCTCTATCACCGAAAAAATCGACTCGGTCAAGACGGAGCTCAACGACAAACTGTGTGCTGTTTCGCGCGACATCGCCAACTTCAAGGAGGAGTGTGCTGTAAAATTCGCAGTGAACGATGGTGCTATTCGCACACTGAATGAACGAGTCGACGAAGTCAGTCAGGAAATTGGTGCTCTTGAGAACAGGAACGAGTTGATCGTAAGCGGTGTTCCATACCTACCGACTGAAAATCTGGCTGATTACTTCAAGGCGATGTGGGACAAAGTTGGCCTCAACGAAACTCCTCTTCCAACGGTTGACATCAGGCGGCTCAATTCTTCAAGAACTGGTGAGAAGGACGGTTTGATTTTGCTGCAGTTTGCCTTAAGGAACCACCGCAACGATTTCTACAGTGGATATCTTAGAAAATTCAACCTTCAGTTATCCCACCTGGGCATCGATTCTCCACGACGCTTCTACGTGAATGAAAACCTGACTGTTGAGGCGCGCAAAATCAAAGGAGCTGCTTTGCGATTGAAAAAAGCTGGGAAGTTGGCGGGGGTGTTCACGAAACACGGTGTCGTCTTCGTGAAACGTCCTGATAACCAACAAGCCGAGGCAGTTTTAACTGAGGGTCAACTGGCCGGTTTTATGTAGTTCTAATCTTTTTACTTCATTGAAACACTTGTGACTATCCGTTTAAACTTTCTATCATTGTAACTATTTTAAAAACAACTGTAACTTAACTATACGTATGATGAACCTAGAAAAATCTGTGCCACGACCGTTATTTCTTTTTGTAAAAACTATGTAATTGTGAAAATGGTATGTACTCTGTAAAATCGAACTGTAGCAATTTAAAAGGGGTTTCCCTTACGCTACAAGAAATAAACAAACAAACAAACAAACAATATTATTTTTTTGTTTTTCGATTCAAACGTTATGGTTAAAAGTTGAAATCTCCACGCCTTCCCTGGCTTTTCCTTCCCATCTCCTTCAAGCCACAAATAGAAGTGATTTGTTAACTTGTGAAATTTATCATCTCGGTTTGCCAAAAGCGAGCGCTCCTTCGCCAGCTCCACCCAACCCAGAACACCAAAACGACGGCTCTCGATACTGAAACCTGCCCGCCGCCTGGCGGGTGGTCGCCCTACAAAACCCAACGTCGATGTTCTGCGGCCTGGTTCTGATTGCTGTCGCTGCCTGTGCGTGTGTGCGGTGGTTTCTCCGGGCCGACCTTGCCTTCACACCTAATGAGTTGGAAAATCAGCCCGAAACAGACTCATTAGTGGCACCTATCCCGCTGAGGGGGTGGGGGCACCACCGAGGAGGTTAATGGCCATTCTGTTTGGGGTTTTCGGTGCGGCGGCACATGGCCGGCCTTGCCGGTAGCCATCCCTTTGGATTGTTGATGGCTTCGATTAACCAACCGGACCCCCGGTTCTCCATGGCCTGGAGAGGGTGCAATGGTGTTCTCTGGAAATTACAAAGTTTATGAAGTGACGTTCAAACATGAAACTTACATTTTTGAGCATTGATTTCGTTAAGAATTCCCACCCTGCCCAAATCTCTGTCCAACCGCGATGTAAACGTGGCGATTAGTGGTTTTTAATTGGTGGTTATTCGTTTTGCCACCCCTCCCGGAGGGAGGCCGCCCCCAATTCCATCAGCAATTGTTCAGCACGGAAGCTGTTGAAAAACATTAAAATAATTGTAGCCAAATTAAATTTCCCAACCGTCAGTGCGAGTTTTTCCAAAGACGATGTCGACGACGTGATAATCGCTGAGATGCTCCTCAACGAGACTTGGGACTGGCACAGGAAGGCATCCTTTAATTGCTCGTTTAAATAATAAATTAGCGCACGCTCTTTTGATGTGATTTTATTTGCCTCTCCAGAATGGCATATTGTGTCTGGGCTTTTGGGGTGGGAAAATTCCGGGGGAAATTCCCGCGCAAGCGAACGATATTTTCCTTCCCACTTAAATTTCAATTTCGCTGGGAAAACATCACTCTCGGCGAGAGACGTCACACTTAGCAGTGATTGTTGGTGCTGCTGCTGCTGCTATTGTGACAGGAAAAGGCAAATAGTAGAGCGATTGTTCTGGAGTTGAACTGTTTGCCAACGATTTTATGTAAGCTTGAATATAAGATCGCTTGAGGTGATAATGTTGGTTTAACTGTATTCGATTGAAATTGTAAAATGTTTGAAGAGATTTTAAAAAATTTAAGTGTTTGACTGAATTTGAGTAATTCAGATAAATCAAAAATTCTAATGAGCAATTCTCTACCAAAACCGGAAATGGATTTTATTTGTATTTGTATTTTTTACATTTATTTGTTTGTGGCAAAAGAAACAGTAAAATTTAAGTTTTCTGAGTCTCACCCAAACAAGCCACCCAATATGAAACATTCGTGTAATTTTCTGATCTCTTCGAAAAAAAAAATACTTTAAATTTTTTTGAACAGGTCCAACATTTCAAAAGGGCCAAACATTCAATATTATGCCCTTTTGAAATGTTAGTCTTGATTCAAAAATTTTGAAAATATTTTTTTCGAAAAAATCTGAAAATTTCACGAATGTTTTATATTTTAACATTGAAAATCGATTCATAAGTTACTGAGATATCGACATTAGAAAATGGTGGGTTGTTTGGGTGAGGCTTAGAAAACTTCAATTTTTCTGTCCAATCTTCAATGTCTCTCGGACAATTTTATAGCAAATTTTCTGAACTATTAAAAAAAATATTTTTGGAAATGGTCACTCATGGTCACTATTTTTAAAAAGCGAAAAAATATTTTGCTATAACCAAAGTTCGGTGACTTAATCTTGAAAACGGAGCCCTTTATCAAAAAATCTGTAAAGTACTTTTCCATTGTAAATGGGTCATTCCAGGTCAACTGAGTACACTTTTGGACTTGACCTTCACCGATTTGAACCAAACTTAGAAGGAACGTTCATCTATCGATAGTTAACAGAAATCCCAAGTTTGGTGCTGATTGGGCCATCCCTCTATTTTTGGCACCGCCCTCTTTTTTGACGATTTTCTTAAAAACTTTTTTTTCTTTTAATCATAACTTTGCAACTATTTGAGCAAAAGACTTTCTACAGGTTGCATTTTATAGAAAATTGTCCAAGGAATTCGATAAAAATAAAATTTTAATCCTTTTTTTAAAGTAATTTAAGTCCTTTCAATGTAACCCTGATTCACGGTATCGATGGACCACACTACTGCTAAAAAAAACAAATTCTAACAATTCTTAACAACATTGTGATGCTTTCCGTTTCCAGCTTTTTTTTTCATCCGCCGGCAAATGCGCCGGCGGGCAACCCTTAAATGCCCACTAATATTATATTTTAACGTTTTAAGTATTAATATTCAGTTTTGACCAATTCCTTATAATTTTAATTGTTTTATTTTATCACCATCGTGTTACCCGGAGAATTTTACATAATAATCAATGTAGACCTCAAACTAAAATGAACTATTGGCGAGATATGATTCCTATGAATTCAAACCCGAAATAATTATCTCACATATACAAACCGAACTATGCGGGATTCATCCCTTTTTGTTGAAAAGTACACCATGTACTTCCAAGTGCTGCGCAAAATCACTTTTTTCAGTAAAATCGCTGTATCTCGCCAATAGTTCATTTTAGTTTGAGATCTACATTGATTATTATGCAAAATTGTCCGAGGAACACGATGGTGATAAAATAAAATAAATAAAAATATAAGGAATTGGTAAAAACTGAACTTTAATACTTAAAACGTTAAAATATAATATTAGTGGGCATTTAAGGGTTAAAATTTTATTTTTATCTGATTCCTTGGACAATTTTCTATAAAATACAACCTGTAGAAAGTCTTTTTCTCAAATAGTTGCAAAGTTATGATAAAAAGAAAAAAAAAGTTTTTTAGAAAATCGTCAAAAAAGAGGGCGGCGCCAAAAATAGAAGGATTATCCAATCAGCACCAAACTTGAGATTTCTGTTAACTATCGATAGATGAACGTTCCCTCCAAGTTTGGTTCAAATCGGTGAAAGTCAAGTCCAAAAGTGTACTCAGTTGACCTGGAATGACCCAAATTCAATTTTACATAAAAAAATTAAGTAAAAAAAATGTTAGTATGATTTTTTTTTCAAAAAATCGCAATTTTTTCAAAAAATCATAACTCAGCGGCAGATTTTTTGACCATACTTCTCTATGGCTCAAAAGTTGCGGATTTTTGTCCCCTAAAACATATAAAAAAAATCTCGAAAATAAAAAAATACGTGTTTTGGGAAATTGAGTTTTTGTGAACAAATAGTTAATAAAAAAAATCGGCAAATATTTTTTTCCGTTAACCTATTTTTTTTCTCAACAATACCTACAACTTTGCCGAAGACACCAAATTGATCAGAAAATTCACTCAAAAGTTACAGCTGTTTGAATATGTACGTACCATTTTTGTATGGACGGCTGCCAAAATTGTATGGAGACTTGCATGGGTGAACCAATGACACAAAATAGCTTCTTTGGTCATAGGGAAGGCCCCCACAAAGTTTGAGCCAGATCAAAAAATACAAAAAATAAAAGTGGTCGAAATCAGCCGATTCCGTAGAGAATTGCTCTAATTAAAAAAAAATAATTATAAAATCAATAGTTTCATCAATATTTACTCATAAAACATAGGCAAAGTCAATTTCTGTTGGAACTATCTGATCATTAATCAAAGTTCTCAAGGATTATGAAAAAAAATACCAAAAATTCTATTTACTTTTTGCTTTCCAATATTCAACCCGTCATCACCGGCGATGCAGTCATATTACTCGCAAAATTTATATCCATTTTTCCTAGCTCCTTTCCAGACTACAAAAAAACCCAAATTGCTTCTGCCATACGAGGAAACCCCGCACTCCTTAATCTCAAACCAAAAACTATAATGGCTCTATCGTCTCCCTCGAGGAGATGAAACCGCAAGAAAACCGCTTAAAGGTTGGGAAAACCCCCCACTTTTCCGGTTTCAATTCCTCGGCAATAATCTTGCGTATCAGCCGACCTTCGGTGGACTTTGAACGTGCTGCGGAGAACTGCTTCACAGATCGTATAAAATGTATCCGGGAAACACCGCAAAACCGCATTTAATATAAGCACCCCGCACATAAATATCATCGAAGGAAAGTACCAGGGGGAAAAAGGGTTGGAAAACTTTAAAAGGAAAAGGAAAATGTTGATCAGAAATAGAAAAAAAAAGAAAAAAAATTAATCTTGATCAATTTAAGTCTCTCCCCGAGCAGGGGTAAATAACACGGGAATACCAAATTTTGGTATTACTTGGGCAAATAACAGGGACCAAAATGTGCCCTTAGTTGCCCAGTAATAGATGGTAAAATACCATGAAATCATACCAAAGTCTAGTATGTGGAAGGGCACAACAATACCAAACCATGTTATTCCAAGGGTAAAATAATACCTCAAAATAAAACCATTTCAATACCAAGTTGAGGTCTTCTGGATTTTTGAACATTGCTTGAATACCAAAACTTGGTTTTGCCATGGTTTAATTTTTAGGTATTCCCGCGCCCTTGGAAAATCAGATTTTGGTATTCCTGTGGTCTTCCAAATACATGATTTTGTTATGATTTCATGGTATTTTACCATCTATTACTGGGCAACCAAGAGCACATTTTGGTACCTGTTATTTGCGCAAGAAATACCAAAATTTGGTATTTTCATACCATTTTTAGTGCAACAGTTGCAGTTAGTGAAAAAACGGAAATGATCCATATGCAACAGCCAAATCTACTCACCTGATGATTCCTTGTTGTTCTTAGTGATATTCTTCACCACATCGAATGAATTTGTCGTTGATGAACGGCCTGTGCTTGAAGTTCTTGAAGATTCTAAAAAATAACAAGATTGAAAAATAAGTGTTATTAAAATGAAACTGGATTGAAATTCACCAAAATTCAATAAAACTGTCGATTAACTCGTTTTTCAAAGTATTTGGTTATCCCAACTTAGACAAATTTCAACGTTTTAAAAAAAATCTTAGTGGGTATATAAAAAAAAATGAAAATCAGCTTTAACATTTTTGGGTTTCAAGTCATTTTAGCGCAAAAGTAATTATCTCATCAAAATTTATAAAAAAAAATCCCATAGTTTCAGAGGAATTAATTGAAACCTTTCAATACCAAAAAAATACCAAAATGTGGCATCCTAACTTAGAAAATTTTCCACAATTTCAAGTAATTTCTTTAGGGGGTATATCAAAAATGTTTAAAATCAAGTTTGAAATTTCCGGTTTTCAATGAAAGCATTCACTTTGAGACATCATTTTAGCGCAAAATTCATTATTTTGTCAAAATTGGTCCAAATTTCCAATTTTAGTTTCAGAGGAATTTGATAAAACACTTTAATACCAAAATAATACCAAAATGTGCCATCCTGACTTAGAAAATTTTCCACAATTTCAAGTCATTTCTTTAGGGGGTATATCAAAAATGTTTAAAATCAGGTTTGAAATTTCCGGTTTTCAATGAAAGCATTCGCTTTGAGACATCATTTTAGCGCAAAATTAATTATTTTGTCAAAATTGGTCAAAATTTTCCCATAGTTTCAGAGGAATTTGGTAAAATACTGTAATACCAAAAGAATACCAAAATGTGGTGTTCGACCATTGACAAATTCTGCAATTTTGCAATATCAAAACAATACCTCAAATTGGTATGATAGCACATTTTGCTCTTGCATAATCCTTAAGACAAATTTTAAAGGGTCCTGGAATAACAAAATTTGGTATTGATACCAGAGAAAGGTATTATTACGCATTTTCCTTGTTATTTACCCATGCTCGGGTCCAAATGACAAGCAGATTTGTCTTTCTTGTTTACAAAAATACAATAAAACTGAAAGAGAACTACAACAGAAAGTTTCTCCAATTGACCATAAATAGTAGTTTTCAACCCAGACAAACAAGAAGGGGGTGGAAAACTGGGATGAAAAATCAGATGATGACAGAATGACGAAGTGTGACGACAGAGCCATCTGCTAGAATTTTAAACTTATTTTAAAGAATAAAAAACAATGCAATACAAAGTCAACATGTAGGATTTGGCATCCACATCCAAATCATGATGTAGACTTTGAAATAAAATGTTTCGCAACAGCAATTAACATTCAAGTCCGGCATTCAGTCCCCACAATAAATTCCCTCCTCAACTTAACACATTGTCCAGCAATTCCAGCAAAAAACCAACATGTACAACACCAGCATCAGCCCTGCAAAGTACAAGCAATTTGTTTATTCCCATAACATCGCGTAGCACATGAACTCCATTCCCTTCCCTTCCCCATGGAAGGAGGAAAAATCTGTTAAAAACACTTTGGTCACCCCGATTCCACCATCCGAACCCATCTGGGCCACCCCAAAAGTCAAGCACTTGGTCGACCGCCAAGGATCATGAAGCCATTTGCCAGTTGGCCCCCGCCCGCACGTGCGCGAAACTGTATCAAACAGTTGGCACACTGGGTCAAGTTGTACATGAAACATGAAACATGAAACATGAAACATGAAACATGAAACATGAAACATGAAACATGAAACATGAAACATGAAACATGAAACATGAAACATGAAACATGAAACATGAAACATGAAACAAAAAAAAACATGAAACATGAAACATGAAACATGAAACATGAAACATGAAACATGAAACATGAAACATGAAACATGAAACATGAAACATGAAACATGAAACATGAAACATGAAACATGAAACATGAAACATGAAACATGAAACATGAAACATGAAACATGAAACATGAAACATGAAACATGAAACATGAAACATGAAACATGAAACATGAAACATGAAACATGAAACATGAAACATGAAACATGAAACATGACTCTTGATTCTTGGACTCTTGGACTCTTGGACTCTTGGACTCTTGGACTCTTGGACACTTGGACTCTTGGACTCTTGGACTCTTGGACTCTTGGACTCTTGGACTCTTGGACTCTTGGACTCTTGGACTCTTGGACTCTTGGACTCTTGGACTCTTGGACTCTTGGACTCTTGGACTCTTGGACTCTTGGACTCTTGGACTCTTGGACTCTTGGACTCATGAACTCTTGACTCTTGACTCTTGACTCTTGACTCTTGACTCTTGACTCTTGACTCTTGACTCTTGACTCTTGACTCTTGACTCTTGACTCTTGACTCTTGACTCTTGACTCTTGACTCTTGACTCTTGACTCTTGACTCTTGACTCTTGACTCTGACTCTTGACTCTTGACTCTTGACTCTTGACTCTTGACTCTTGACTCTTGACTCTTGACTCTTGACTCTTGACTCTTGACTCTTGACTCTTGACTCTTGACTCTTGACTCTTGACTCTTGACTCTTGACTCTTGACTCTTGACTCTTGACTCTTGACTCTTAACTTTTGACTCTTAACTTTTGAATTTTGACCATTCTTGTCAAAATTTCCCACAGTGCCACCGAGAAAAATTACAAAAAAAGCTCTCATACACCCCTTCTTAGCATTCAGCGCTGGACCTGCGAGCTTTTCTGGGCATGTTTTGTTTTTTTCCAAGGGGGTACTCCAACAAGTTTAGTGTGCAGAAAAGCCAGCAAGTGGGTGATCCCCCGCACCCCTCCATTGTAACCGTACACAATATACATGAACAGAGTGTCGGAAACAAATAACCGAATAAATTTGTTTGGGAAATTTTCCGAACGTGACTTGAATTTTTCGGTTCCTTCCTCCCCCAGCCAGAACGACCAGTAAAGCCACAGGCAATCGCGCCGAGATGTTGAGATTTTATTGGCCTCCCACAGCAAAAGGGCAACAGCTTCCCGGCAACCACCTGATGGCAATAATAGCTGTGCTAATGGGAAATTAAGCAAGTGCTTTGGCCTTCAATCCCTGCGGGGAGGGTCCTGGACCACCTGGCGCACAGTTTTATGGACTTTTGCGGAAATGGGTCGTGCCGAACTGCGCGTGGCACTTGGTGACAATGGAGTTTTTTTGTTGCGAATAAAGTTTTATGACTCTGGTGGTATCTGTTTACTTTCGATGATTTAAATTTCATTAAACCAAGCTGAGAGATAAGACCTGGAAAATAATGACAGAAGAGCAGCCATCTGGTTTCGCGATTTTTTTCTTCAAGCGTTAATTTTTATCATTCTTAATCTACCCTCTTGGAGAGCGGAAATAATAAAACAAAAACTCGAGGGCTATCTGCTGGCGACCACGCCGAAACGAGCGCTACTTAATCCTAGCATGAACTGCAAGTACAGAGCAGGAAAATGAAAAAAAAAATATGCTAATAGGGTTAATGAAACACAAAAAAAACACTAAACATTGAACATTTAAACATTTAAAAATTTAAAAATTTAAACATTTAAACATTTAAACATTCAAACATTTAAACATTTAAACATTTAAACATTTAAACATTTAAACATTTAAACATTTAAACATTTAAACATTTAAACATTTAAACATTTAAACATTTAAACATTTAAACATTTAAACATTTAAACATTTAAACATTTAAACATTTAAACATTTAAACATTTTTATGAAATTCAAAAACTTTGTGATTCAAATCTGAATTTAGCAAACCCTACCAATTTTGTCATGATTATGAAAAAGTTCTGTTTTTTTTGGTAGGGAGAAGGAGGAAGGGTGCCTTCATCCGCGATAAACTTTACGGCGACTTTGCGGCTAATCTCGCCAATTGCATCGCCATCGCCAGAGTGCGGATGCTGGGCTGCGTGGGTAGTAAAATTAACCATCCAATTTAAATTAAAACCTAATGAAGATTGATATCCCGGGAAAGCCAGGCACGCCAGAAGGCGAACCGCGTAAGCTCGCGGCGGACAGTGAAATCCTTAACAAAAAAAGGAAGCGAGGAGGATAATCACTTGAATAAACGCTTAACTAATCAAATTAAGATTCATTACGATGAGGGGCGGCTAGATTAGCAACCGTGGAGTGTTGAGCTTGAAGTGATGAGCAGAACTAGTCAACGAGTCCGGCAGTAAGTTTTTGAACTTGGCAATTTGATAATTAAACTTTTTAACTTTAATTTTGAATTAAATTCAATAAATTTAAATTTGTTTTACAACTTGTTACAGTAGCAATTGGTATTTTTTAACAATTGTGTAGAAAAAATCAAGTCAACTCTAAGGATTTACACCAAACATAGTTTTCAATCCCCGGCACATTCCAAACTCCGGTGGCTCTCTTGACGACCAAATTAGATCCCTTAAAAATGGTCCCCGTGGTTGTCCACACCCGCGTGGAAAAACTCAACCTTTATTGTCACTCCCAGGCTAACCACCTCGTCCACCACCAAACGAGTAGCAGTTAAAAATCACAAAAGCGTATCACCCACTCACAAATACCACGGACACACACTAAGAGAAAGAAGAGCACTGGCTGACAAACAGAAGCAAGGTAGTGAAGGGAAAGGTTAGAGTCAATAAAAAATAACGAAATAAATTCCTCTAATTCCTCAACGTTAACTCCAACTCGAAGTACTGCAATGTAGCCACACGGGTCCCCCAGAGACCGTTATTATGAAAAAAAAATTTCCACCCAAACCAATGATTGGACATGGTTCCTGGGACCATTCTGCACCTCTGGACCGAGTTTCAAAATATTTGCCGGCAGAAATTTCGAATACGATCAGTTTTAGTGTTTTGAGTAGAAATTAAGGGGAAATCGCATGTAAAATGCGTAGGAAAAGATCAAAGTTCCAATGTTTTAACTCCAAATTTTACTGGTTATGGTTTTAAATTGTACTAACATGTAGCAGAATGATATAAAAACGATTTACAGCACCGTTCACAAATTTCAACCTTACGAATGAAATGCGGAGAGTACTTCAGCTATCATTTAGCTTTTTTTTATGTTGTCCTGTGTGATGATTATAATTAGCAAAAGTTTAATGACACAACTTCCCACAGGATTAATATTTCAAACCAACCAATTATTTTCCAACATTGCAGTTAGCGTCATGAAATAAATAAAATAAAATAAGAAACATTTTATAATTGATTAAAGTAATGTTGATACACTCATAGTTAGAATCCAATAAAACATATTAATGATCATCAAGAAGAATGTATTCATCAAAACAAAACCTACTTCTGCCCAATCTGACAACACAATCAATCTTTTAACAAGCTTGCATATCTTATGAAAACAAGAAAATAGTACAGTTAAATGTCAAACCAAATCCAATTGTTCGCTCTACAACAATACCAGCCCAATCGGGGTGAGAGGCAACCACGTTTAACACTCCATCACCGAACCCGTATAGTCAAATATGTACAGGCGACCTAAGTTTTCAATGTGACATGTGTCCTAAAACTCTTGTCGGGGTCAAACAGTAAGGCTTATGAAACTAAAAAAAAACGAAGTTGACTTTATAGCTGTCGGCCACCATTGCTAGTACCAACCACTAGTGTCTTCCTTTTTATCTACAAGGACTTCGCCGCCCTGGGCTCCTAAGTGTATGAAAGTATGGCACGGAGCGACGGCGCCGAATACCCATATTTACACAAAGAATTTTAGAGCGCCCGCCGCGGGATTCGAACCGGCGACCTCTGGATTGTGAGTCCAGTGCGCGGTCCGATTGATCCACACGGGCGGGACCAACTAAAAGCTTTATCTATTTTTTAGTTTTTCGTACTTATTGAACTTTTTATGGCAGAGGACAACATTATCTAAAACAAATATTTGCAACGATTTCCATTTGCAATTCAGGCTTATCGAGCTTGTTGTTAGGCCATCTGGCTATTATAAAATCTTAAAATTTGGTACAATGTCACCCCTTGGCTCAAAGTCACCCCATTTTTAGTTATTTTTGTGCTATCTAGTTTTCCTGACTTAAAATTTCTTGATGTAGGACTTTTTTTTAATATTAAGGTATAAACTTGTAAATAATATACTTAAGTCACTTGACTTAGGCTTAATCCGGCTAAGTCAGTGCTGTAAATCGTTTTTATATCATTCTGCTACATGTTAGTACAATTTGAAACCATAACCAGTAATGTTTTGGAGTTAAAACATTGGAACTTTGATCTTTTCCTACGCATTTTACATGCGATTTCCCCTTAATTTCTACTCAAAACACTAAAACTGACCGTATTCGAAATTTCTGCCGGCAAATATTTTGAAACTCGGTCCAGAGGTGCAGAATGGTCCCAGGAACCATGTCCAATCATTGGTTTGGGTGGAATTTTTTTTTTCATAATAACGGTCTCTGGGGGACCCGTGAGCCAACTTATATTTCGACTCCAGCAGCCTTCAAACTGCTCATTTTGCTTAAAATTCCAGTTTTTCTATCTCCGAATCCAACTCCAGCTTGTCAAGATTCAATCATAAAATCAGTCATAACTAAAAAATATATTATTTTTCCTTCTGCATAAAAATATCAAATTAGGTTCCAAATCTGGACTCCATTTGATATAATTTCCAAATTCAGCTTCTCAATGGATGAGCTCCAGCTCCAGCTTCTTATTATATCCAACTCTACCAAAATCAACTTCAGGATTCATATTAACATTCCAACGCCCAAGGCTCCAAAAAAGTTGGAACGGTAACTTCAACTCGCTGGTATTCGGGCATAACTCACCCAATCAAGACGATTCTTTTTTCCAGTGATTTGTTAGGATGTCTAGATGATCCTAGAACTTTGCCGAACTCAATTCGATCAAATCTGTAATTTTTGCGATCAAAAACATCGTTCCAACTTTTTTTTTCGCGTGTAAAAAAAAATTCGCCAAAAATTCCGCGGAGGCAGTCTTTTTGAAAAAGTTGGAACGATGTTTTTGGTCGCAAAAATTACAGATTTGATCAAATTGAATTCTGCAAAGTTCTAGGATCATCTAGACATCCTAACAAATCACTAGAAAAAAGAATCGTCTTGATTGGGTGAGTTATGCCCGAGAACCAGCGAGTTGAAGTTACCGTTCCAACTTTTTTGGGAGGCTTGGGCGTCCGTGTAAGTTGGACATGCGTTGGGCGTTCCAGTGTTAAGTACTCGAAATTTGCAAAATCCAACTCCAAATCCAAGCTCTCAAATAGTAAAGACTTCACCGGACCTGAATTTCATACACAGCAGTTGAAAATTAACTAATTAACTAAAATCTGCCTAAAACGTCTCCGTCTATAGCTCCTTAGAACTAATAAGTTATAAGAAAGCCTATGGAGACGAAGTCAGAGGTGGAACCAAAGACAGTATAGTCAAAATATTTCCAAAACCCTGTTACAGTCCTGCTCGATCAGAACTTCTACTTTACCGACTTGTATTCGGACTACGGGTTCCATACAAAGGACTGCCATCTGGGGTGAATCGGGACACACGGAGAGAACGGGGACAGCTTTTTTTTCTCCGACTCCATTCTCATGGTATTCTACACAGCAAATTTAGGATTAATTCCTAATGTAAACATCAACTGACGTGAGCAGGATAGTCTCTTTATTTACACTTCGGCTTTGGCCCTTTTGCATTGTTTTGCTAGAATTGCTATTTCAGCACAATAAATTACTGAATGCGATTCAGTAATTGTCACTTTTGCTGAAATTTGGTAACAGTAATAGCCTATCTACAACCACTCAGCTTAAAAAAATGTACGTAGCGTAGAAATTTTAATCCAAAAGAATTAAATCTCATCATTAACAATCGAAAAGTAAGCAAATAAGTTACTTGACGTAAGGTTAGGAAAATATTTAAATCTACCTTAAGTTCCCGAGCAGGGGTAAATAACGCGGGAATAACAAATTTTGGTATTACTTGGGCAAATAACAGGAACCAAAATGTGCCCTTGGTTGCCCAGTAATAGATGGTAAAATACCATAAAATCATACCAAAGTCTAGTATGTGGAAGGGCACAACAATACCAAACCATGTTATTCCAAGGGTAAAATAATACCTCAAAATAAAACCATTTCAATACCAAGTTGAGGTCTTCTGGATTTTTGAACATTGCTTGAATACCATAACTTAGTATTGCCATGGTTTTATTTTTAGGTATTCCCGCGCCCTTGGAAAATCTGATTTTGGTATTCCTGTGATCTTCCACATGCATGATTTTGGTATGATTTTATGGTATTTTACCATCTATTACTGGGCAACCAAGAGCACATTTTGGTCGCTGGTATTTGCACAAGAAATACCTAAATTTGGTATTTTCCTACCATTTTTAGTGCAACAGTTGCAGTTAGTGAAAAAACGGAAATGATCCATATGCAACACTGCCCATAATTGAAAATTCGGCTTCAGCTTAGTAGGCCCAAATAGGGACAAATACCCTATATGTACCAAAAACAGTATTAAAAAAATTATAATCACAAGAAAGATCAAATTTTGATAACTGAAATACCAGCAACGAATCCTCACTCCAACCTTAAGTTCCCAAAAAAGAACGACCTGACTGACCCCACAGACTTCAATTTTTAATTCTTGTTCAATAGAAAATGTTCAGACACCAATTTCAAATCTGGTCCTGGATGCTCAAAAAGTACTGGATGTGAATCTTAATTCAAGTCCCAAAACAGTAGTTCAACTCCAACTCCATGTAGTTTTCTTCTCTTATCCAAGATTTTTATTCTTCATCTCAGTATCTAACTCCGTGTTTTTATTTGTACACTGATTCAACATTTGTTAACTGAAATACCAAACTAAACTTTCTTAAGCAGAGGGGTCTAGAATGGATTCTAGAGTGACAAGAAAAAATGATTTTGTATCTCAATTTTTTTGGTAAAAATAAATAACTGTGCCAATTTTGAGCCAAATCGTTGAGGGTTGAGAAATTCGCAAAAATATATGAGGAAAAGCAAAAAAATCTAATTTCCACCAAAAGAAGGCGTTACATGTGTCGAATCATTGTCAGGTGTGAATTTCTTATTTAAACAACTTTGTCCAAGATCACAATACGATCCGAGTGAATCCTGACGAGTTATTAGCAATTTAAAGAAGACGTTTTTGCATGAAAACATTTTTTTTCGACAACTTTAACTATTTATAGCGACCCTTAAACCTTAACCAATTTGGCTTAAAATTGGCACAGAAACTTATTTTTGCCTAAGGAATCGGGTCAGAAGGTATTCCTGATATCGATTCTTTTTTATTTGCGTCAAATCCATGCAAAAATAATTCATCAAATAAATTAAAAATAAAACAGTCCTTACCTCCCAGTTTAGGACCTTGTTCCACACTGGGACCTTCAGAACCAGCAGCACCACCATCCGGATTAAGCAGAATTAAAGTTTCCCTGGTGACGACGGGCTGGCTCGCTGACTGTTTTGTTTTCATTTGTGTTGTGCATCCTCGTTATTTTAGTTTTAAAAGCAAACTCCTGCCTGCTGCCTGCCTGTGCGGGATCCTGAAATTCCAGGATGACTCCATGGTTATACGGTCGGTCGTCTGTTGTTCCTTGGCGTCTATTATTCTCGGCTCACGCAGGCTTCCCAGAGTGAGGGCTCACACGTGGGGCGACTGACTAGTACCAGCAGCCGGGAGACCACGTGATGACACGAGGCTGCGCTGTGGGAAGCTGGGGACCATATTTTTTCATCTCCTCCACCCCCAGGAAGGCCAAATGCAAGCGCGCTCTGAAGCACTCAGTGTTGACATAAATTTTCAGCTGTTAATGTGTATTCCCTGGGAGATCTATTGCTTTGGTGACGAGGAAATAACATAGATACTATTTGTGGGAAAAAAGACAAAATGGGCTCGTTTTTGCCTTCCTCACTGAGGTAAGGCTATAATCCTGCCCTAAAATTGAACTTTTTATTTAAAGCTCGAAAACCCACCTTGATGTATACATATCGACTCAGAATCGAAAACTGAACAAATGTCTGTGTGTATGTGTGGGTGTATGTGTGTGTGTATGTGTGTGTATGTGTGTGTGTATGTGTGTGTATGTGTGTGTATGTGTGTGTATGTGTGTGTGTATGTGTGTGGGTATGTGTGTGGGTATGTGTGTGTGTATGTGACCAATAATGTCACTCAGTTTTTTCAGCACTGGCTGAACCGATTTTGACCAAACCAGTCGCATTCGACTTGGTTTAGGGTCCCATACGGTGCTATTGAATTGTTTGAAGTTTCGATAAGTAGTTCAAAAGTTATGTATAAAAATGTGTTTTCGCATATTTTCGGAAGATGAATAAATGGCAGTAACCTGAACCGAACATCATCATGTTATACATCGTTAGTTAGGTAATTGAAAGACCTTTCCAACAAGTCCACAACATTGAAGATCTGGCAACCCTGTCTCGAGTTATAACCACTTAAGTGATATTTATGTACTTTTTTGTAGCCGGATCTCATTTAAATGTATGTAAACAATGTCCGGATCCATCATCCGACCCATCGTTGATTAGGTAATCGAAAGACCTTTCCAACGAGTCTAAAACATTGTAGATCTGGCAACCCTGTCTCGAGTTCTGACCACTTAAGTGATATTTATGTACTTTTTTGTAGCCGGATCTCACTTAAATGTATCTAAACAATGTCCGGATCCATCATCCGACCCATCGTTGATTAGGTAATCGAGAGACTTTTCCAACAAGTCCACAACATTGAAGATCTGGCAACCCTGTCTCGAGTTACGACCACTTAAGTGATATTTATGTACTTTTTTGAAGCCGGATCTCACTTAAATGTATGTAAACGATGTCCGGATCCATCATCCGACCCATCGTTGGTAAGGTAATCGAAAGACCTTTCCAACGAGTCCAAAACTTTAAAGATCTGGCAACCCTGTCTCGAGTTCTGACCACTTAAGTGATATTCATGTACTTTTTTTGTAGCCGTATCTCCTTTAAATGTAAGTAAATGATGTCCAGATCCATCATCTAACCCATCGTTGGTTAGATAATCGAGAGACCTTTCCAACGAGTCCACAACATTGAAGATCTGGCAACCCTGTCTCGAGTTCTGACCACTTAAGTGATATTTATGTACTTTTTTGTAGCCGGATCTCACTTAAATGTATGTAAACAATGTCCGGATCCATCATCCGACCCATCGTTGGTAAGGTAATCGAAAAACCTTACAAAGAGTCTAAAACATTGAAGATCTGGCAACCCTGTCTCGAGTTCTGACCACTTAATTGATATTTATGTACTTTTTTGTAGCCGGATCTCACTTAAATGTATGTAAACAATGTCCGGATCTATCATCCGACCCATCGTTGGTGAGGTAATCGAAAAACCTTACAAAGAGTCTAAAACATTGAAGATCTGGCAACCCTGTCTCGAGTTCTGACCACTTAATTGATATTTATGTACTTTTTTGAAGCCGGATCTCACTTAAATGTATGTAAATAATGTCCGGATCCATCATCCGACCCATCGTTAGTAAGGTAATCGACAGACCTTTCCAACGAGTCCACAACATTGAAGATCTGGCAACCCTGTCTCGAGTTCTGACCACTTAAGTGATATTTATGTACTTTTTTTGTAGCCGAATCTCCTTTAAATGTATGTAAATGATGTCCGGATCCATCATCTAACCCATCGTTGGTTAGATAATTGAGAGACCTTTCCAACGAGTCCACAACATTGAAGATCTCGAGTTCTGACCACTTAAGTGATATTTATGTACTTTTTTGTAGCCGGATCTCACTTAAATGTATGTAAACAATGTCCGGATCCATCATCCGACCCATCGTTGGTAAGGTAATCGAAAAACCTTACAAAGAGTCTAAAACATTGAAGATCTGGCAACCCTGTCTCGAGTTCTGACCACTTAATTGATATTTATGTACTTTTTTGAAGCCGGATCTCACTTAAATGTATGTAAATAATGTCCGGATCCATCATCCGACCCATCGTTAGTAAGGTAATCGAAAGACCTTTCCAACGAGTCCACAACATTGAAGATCTGGCAACCCTGTCTCGAGTTCTGACCACTTAAGTGATATTTATGTACTTTTTTGAAGCCGGATCTCACTTAAATGTATGTAAACGATGTCCGGATCCGTCATCCGACCCATCGTTGGTAAGGTAATCGAAAGACCTTTCCAACGAGTCCAAAACTTTAAAGATCTGGCAACCCTGTCTCGAGTTCTGACCACTTAAGTGATATTCATGTACTTTTTTTGTAGCCGTATCTCCTTTAAATGTATGTAAATGATGTCCGGATCCATCATCCGACCCATCGTTGGTTAGGTAATCGAGAGACCTTTCCAACGAGTCCACAACATTGAAGATCTGGCAACCCTGTCTCGAGTTCTGACCACTTAAGTGATATTTATGTACTTTTTTTGTAGCCGGATTTCACTTAAATGTATGTAAACAATGTCCGGATCCATCATCCGACCCATCGTTGGTTAGATAATCGAAAGACCTTTCCAACGAGTCCAAAACATTGAAGATCTGGCAACCCTGTATCAAGCTATGACCACTTATGATGCCACTTATGAGCCCTTGAGTGATATGTGTGTTTTTTTGGACCAACTTTGTGTCCAAACCCATCATATCACATATCACCCATTGTTGGAAAAGAGTGAGGAAGGCACCAACCACATAGGTGGATTAAGTTAGTTTTTTTAGTAAAAGTTTAGGGATTATTAGGGAGTGTGAAACAGAAAATTCAATTGAATTGAAAATAAAGTTTAAATTTAAAGCAAATTAAAGCGATGGCTAAATTTTGTTATAAAAATGGCAGATACATACTTACCTTATGAAAATATTATAAAATAATATAAATCATTTTTGATTTCCATGAATAATATTTACTAAGAACAACTCTAACTGAAAAAAAATCCAACCACACACCGACCATATCACAAACTGCTATATTTTTCCAGCCAACAGAAAAATTTTCCACCACTTTTCCTCCCACAAATGCACACCTCTCTCAAGTGCAGCAGCAACAACAACAACAACACGTTTCATAAATATACCATCACCAACCAAAGAGGATAAACGACGCGCTGGAAAAATAAAAAAAAATCCGGCTGTACTGAACCAACAATTCAAGTGGTGATCCTGGAGCGGGAATGATTTTCCGCTTACTTGCTTACTTAACGGCTTGGCACACGCGCGACGGCTTCTGATCCTGCGGGTTGCGCAAATGGCCAACCTCCACAAATGGGGTCCTGGTCTCAACAGATTTAGAGGGTAAGTAGTGTTGGGTTTGACCTGCCGTAAGATTTTGCTTATAAAAATGTTATTTATTTATTTATGAAAAAAGAAGAGATAAACTCTGACTTTTTAATTTGCATCCTTGTAAATCTGAAACCACCAGAGCGTCCAATTTACTGATATTTTCCAATTCCAGCGGAATGGCATTTTTATATTGGAAAATGATATTATTTGATATATTTGATATCTTATGATTCCGAATACTCTTGATATGTTCTAGTAGCTGTCTATACAAACTTGGTATGTGTTAATTCATATAAATTAATATATGTTTATATTCATTTATAAATCTACTGAAGGAATTTATAGATCGATTTAGTGTGGATGAGAACCACAACGAAAAAAGCTTTACTAATATTAAAAATCACTTTTTGTCACTAAAAGTTGAATTCTAAAAAAAAATTTGAAAAAAAAACACTAATTTTAATAATTATTTCCTAACATGATTAAGGTACATAAAATGTCATCTTTTCAGAAAATACTAAAATAGGCAAGAAATCTTTAACCAAGCTATGTTTTTTTTCGAAAAATAGTCATATCTTGAATAATCAAAAGTGTTCTTTACGATCCCTACGAAAAAATATGTTAAAAATTTTGGAAGCAATACTAACATTTCAAAAATGCCTATTCTATAATTTTCTGCAAAGTGTTCATTGAAAAAAAACAAACTGGTGTAGTGACAACAAATTAACAAAAATAAATTGAAATATATAAAAATAAATAAAACGGGTGTTGATTTGAAAATCTTGTATTTGTGAAAACAAGTAGGGTATATTATCCATTAGTGGACCCTCTGAAGGTTTTTTGATGAAAAATGCAATAAAATCACTGTTTCAAGTGAGCATTTCAATAGAAATCTTGCATGTTCGACATCATCCAAAACCAAGGGTCCGGATTTTCGGTTCAAAGATCAGAAATCACTTACTCATCGCCGAGCGAATCTTTGCCGACTGAAGCTCGCAACCAGTCGTGAGCGAACACTACTCTCAGGCTGCCAGCAACTTGCTCAATCGCTTCTCCCAGCGACACAAATACTTCGTGAATTTCTTTGCCCACTCCTTCCGTCGACCCGAATACGTTCAGAGAGGAGGGAATCTAACAATATACCAGTTCGGTGCTCTTTTGGCCTGCACTACCACAGTTTGCCGTAAATTTGTATTTGGCAAGATGGAAATTGCTTATAAATGTGTCTTTGATGTTGTGTTATCAACAAAATTGCAAAACATTTTTGATAACATAGATTTTAACCAGTTTAATAACTGAGTAAAACAAAGCCGATCGCAAACTATTTCGACTCAGCGACTGAGCGACATAACGCAATCGGTCTCTCTGAACCATTATTCGCTGTACTAGGCTACTAGTCCATTGCAGTGAGAGGGAGAGAATATTCTGTAACTATTGGTGTGGAAGCGACAAACGGTAGGTAACGGTCAGAGCAATTTTGTATCGCTTTCAATTTGTGGTCGCGAGTGAATGAGTCGTTTTGGAGCAATCAGGACCCTTGTCCAAAACCATGTTGACTAATAATTTACTTGTACTTTTCGCAGAAATAAACGATTCGGGTTTGACAACTGAAACCAGTCATAGCCATTAGCACTGTCCCAACAAAACATCATTTCTCTTTTATGGTTTAGTTAACTATCCAATCATTTTTTCACTACTTATTTCATATAAGCAATTTTGAGGAATTTTACATAAGTACAACCCAAAACTTTTCAATTTCGAGCAAAATTAAGGGGTCCATATTTTCCAAAAGAGGAACCCTGTTAATTGGGTACTAAAGCCCTATGTAAATTTTTATGTACAGCGGTAAAAAAAACACGATTAAAAACCATTTCTGATCACTTTTTTTCATTTTAATGCAAATTTTTTTTTGACAATACAACATTTTTTCGATGGATCAACTATGGTCCCCTTGGATCGAGCTGTCAAGTAGGAGCTTTTCTGTCAAGAAGGACCGTGAGGTTAATTTTTCAAAATTGATTTAAAAATCCATTTTAAACTCTTTGTGGTCGTACAAAGGGTCGTTGTACTCAGAAAAATAAGCTTTATCGCTGTAAACAATAATATCAGCAATCTAAGCTTAATTTTAGGACCCAATTTAACTAATAAAAATTAAGAAACTGTGCATTTGAGCAATAGTTTTTCTTAAACATACGGTAAAAGCTTGTTTTAATCATGTTAAATTCATATTTGTTCAATAATAAAAATAAATACACCTGTTTAGTCTTAAAAGTACTAAAGTTACTGAAATCGTAATAAATCAAAACTATTGTTTTTGTACTACGCTTAAACATTATAATTGATAATAATTTTCAAAACATAAACATTAACTACACATTTTTTGAAATAAAATTACATGTTTTTATCAGAAACTGACTGCCCACCATTGAAAAAACGGCTAATATCAACTTTTGGCAAAAACGAGATAGTAGCACCAGGTGGTAGAGGATGTTCCAGCGCATCTTCTGGAACTTGAATTTTACTGAAATAGTGCTTAGACTTGGCTGCCGATGTGAAAAACCAAACGGCTAATATGCCACTCTTATGGGAAATTGCCTTGACGGAGATTTTGTCACAAACACTAAAACACGTTTTTCTCGGAATACTTGATTTGGCATAATAGCCGAATTTTCAATTATGGGCAGTGTAATCAAATCAATTGTTTTGTTTATGCAAACGATTTAAAAAAAACTAATTGATATGGTCCAATTTGCATCTAAATGATTTTTTATACATTCATATTTATATATTTTTTTATATATCATGCTTTAAAACACATTTTCTTTAATCTTTTTTTGTGAAAAAATGTGTCTACATCGTTTTTATGATCTTTTAAGCCATTTTTTTTTTAAATCTTACATTTTTATAATGAAAACTGATCAAAAACCACTTTTTATTCATTATAACTATCCTTAGACTCACACCATGCATCAAAACATCAGGTATCGGTTAAATTTAATAAAAAAATACCAATTTTCCTATAGTGTGGGGGTCCATAAGGCGGTTGCAAATATTTTTAAAAGTTTATGAAAGTTAATACAAATTACAATGTACAGCACCGCAAAAACTTTTTTTCTCGCAAAAATAAAATTTTCGTCAAAGCTAAGACATTTTTGAAACTTATGAATGCGAAACAACTAGACTGGTTGATAATGCATTTTAAAACTGTTTTTTTTTTTCATTTAGATTGATTTTAGCCGTGGCTTGTAAATTATTTTTTAAACTTTTTTATTTATTTTTTTCAAAGTTCAGTCAGATTAAAAAAAAAACTATGGCTGATGTCTCAGAAAAATGTTCCAATGCAAAAAACGTCACAAAAATGCGTAAGAAAAATCGGGACCTGAAAGTTCTTCGCCGAGTTGAGCTTGCGCAGACATTTTTTTGGTTGGTGTCATATGTTTTAAAGTTCAAAAAGAAATTGCGTTTAAATGTGAAAATGTAAGTAGGTTATAGCAATACAAATGTAATTTTCATTTGAGAAAAATTTCAAAACAATCATTAATCGATTGGTTTTTATAACAACAAAACGATGAAAAAACGCAAGAGTGACAAAAATAAAATTTTGACAAATAAAGGAAACCGTCCCACCTCGGCTCATCTCAGATTGCAGTGAAGCACAAACCCACCAGATTTAGTATAAAGTGGCGTGAATTGAAATTTATCACCCCGTCGGGAGTCGTTCCGTTTAATTGTTTAGAGGAGAGGAATCAAATTAAAAAAGCAAAGTAAAAGGAGAAAGCATTGCTTTGGGGGTGTGGGTGGTGTTGAAATTTATATCACTCGATTTTTTCTCCTTCACATTGCCAGACGAGAGACTCATAAATAAAATTAACCCTTACTTACAGGCTGCGTGTACTGCCAGGCTGCTGATTTTCGATCACACCAAGTGGCTCATTAGCATATAAATTCGAGAGGATTCACCGAATAGAAGATGTGACTGCGAAAAAAAAGGGAAATGAAACCGATAATTCACCAAGACAGAAAAAAGCTCCTCTTTCAGCTGATGTTATTTCCATTTCATAAGGACATCGAATCCCTCCTCGGAGTCAAACGCACGACGCAACGCGCGACGACTTCTGTTTCCGCTCTCCGTTTTTTTTTCTTCCTCTCAAATCGATGCTCCACGACACGCCAAATGTGTAGCATATTAATGAAGCTCACGTTTCACGAAATGTAAATCAAAGAAGGATACTTCCTTCGCGGAGCGCTCTATTTTCACATTCTGAGGTGCTCCCCGGAGGAATCCGATGTGAATAAAAAAGGGAGGGAAAAAATAGAGAAAAGGATAACGAGCGGCAATGGGTACGAATTACACTACTTTTATGGGGAAGTTATTTCTGATTTACTGCCCGGAGGGAAGCTGGGATGGAAATTGAACCGGGAAATTTGAGCTGTTTTCCCAATTGGCACCATTATTTGAGACATTCATGGAATGTTTGAGATGGATTGTTTCGGTTATGAATCCCAAGATAAATTTGCATGATGAAACCAAATAGAAAATCAAAATAGTAATAATTTTATTTTTAATGAAAACTATGGTATCAAAAAATTCTTTCATTTCGTTATCTACAGATGAATTATTGCTGAAATCCCCGCAAAAAAACAACTCTACAGTTTACCAAATCGTCCTAAAAATATCGGTAAATGATGTAGTGCAAAAAGGACCAACTGAACCATTTTTCGCACTACGATATACGCACTGCAGATAACTCAATTAGCCTTCCTTTGTACTATTGCGCGGACTCAAAGTTGACCAAAAACGCACGGAAAAACTGGTTTATTTATGCCAAGAAAAATACCAAGAATAAGCAGTTTTTATTTCAAATAATTTGGATGAAAGTTATTTCCAGATCTTTGTATTGGGAGTAAAGAAGGTAATTAACTGAGCTGATTTTGACCGTTTTGCTCTCATTTGCTTCGTTTTGAGGTCTCATAAATCCTAAATGAAAATTACAAAGTAAAATAATTTCTATTTTACAAGAACATTTCTCATCATTTTATTTGCTCCAAGTTTGTTAATCGATAGAATTACCGTCGATAAAATTATCGTCTATCGTTATCGTTATTTCGATAATTCTATAGGTGATAATCTTATCGCCGATAACTCATTTTTAAAATCATTCTTAAATTTACTTAATCCATCAATATCATGTTAAATTTTCAATGCGTTCGCTTAGAATTTTTTTTTTGATAATGTACCAAGTTTTGATGTATAAATACAAAATTTTTCTCAAAATACCGTATTTTCTAGAAAATACTTAAATTTTTATAATTCGCAATATGGGTATCACAAAATTCGAAGTTTTGCATGCATTTTAACAGTTTTAGAGTTTTTTTTAATAAAATACTAAAATTTTCACAAAATACCGTATTTTCTCGAATATACTAAAATTTTTATAATTTACAATATGGGTATCAAACAATTCGAAATTTTGCATGCATTTTCACTGTTTTAGAGTTTTTTGAATTAAATACTAAAAAAATCTAAAGTTCCGTTTTTTTTTTCTAAAGTACTCAAATTTTCATAATTTACAGTATGTGTATGTGTGTTTTTCAACTGTTTTAGAGTTTTTTGAATGAAATATTTTTTTTTATAAAAAATTTAGTATTTTTGAGAAAATACGGTATTTTGTGAAAATTTGAGTATTTCATTCAAAAAATTCTAAAACAATGCATGCAAAATTTCAAATCGTTTGGTACCCATATTGCAAATTATTAAAATTTGGTATTTTTTGTAAATTTTACAATTTCATTCAAAAGACTCTAAAAAAGTGAAAATGCATGCAAAATTTCGAATCGTTTGATACCCTATTGCAAATCATAATTTTTTTACTATTTTCGAGAAATTCGGTATTTTGTGGAAATTTGAGTATTTCATTCAAAAAACTCTTAAACAGTGAAAATGCATGCAAAATTTCAAATCGTAATTGTTTTGCCTTTCTTACTATTTTAGTATTTATACTTTGAAAATTAGCATATTATCAAAAAAATGTTTGCTAAAGGAAGCATGAAAATTCAACATAATTTAGTTGGTTTTAATCAATTTTAGAAATATATTAAATATAAGTTATCGTCCGTTATCGTTGATTAAATAATCGCCGATAGAATTATCGTAGAAGGATAGATGAATGCTACTTTCCGTTAGTGTTTGCTTAAAATTTCGTCACAAATGGCAGCACTAATCAGACACAAAATATGGCTAGAAGAAAAAAAGAACTCAGCCGAAAATAGGAGCTTTGGTGTCGGACATTTTTCAGAAAATCCAGTTCCCATAAAAAAATTTGATCTGGACAACTGTGCATTGTTTGCTGATTTGATAGTTTCAGGATTCGGGACCAACTTATCACCTTTCTTTTGCAGCGCGGCGAGCTAAAATTGGTTCAGCCGTTCCAGAGATACGTTTTTTTCGAAATTATTTTTTTTTCTTTCGAAAAACGTAAACAAAATTATTTGGACCACACTATCTTTGATATACTCTAATTGCCAACAAAAACAAATTTGATCTGGTTATTTTGGCGAAGGTACTCTCATGCCAATTTTCCAGAGCACTTTTAATCTGGATCCTGCTGGTTTGACGTGAAATCGTTGATTTACCAATTCCAACTCCATTCTCACAGAAATCTAGAAAAGTCTATCGAGTGTTGATATCATGAGTTTGTTTGCCGTCCCGAGCAGACGGAAATAACTTGGGAATAACGTTTTTTGATATTTGAAAATACTAGGCCAATAACATTTTATGTTATTTATAACAGGATTTGTTATTCGTCGTTATGATCTTTTTGTTATTGGATTGTTATTGTAATAACAGACTAATAACATTTCTATTTATTCTTCGAACAAATCTTTGTTATTATTTTTTGTTATTTTAACAACTTATCCGATCATCCCAATAACAGTTGGAGGTATTCGTCCATAACAAAAAACGTTATTCCAAAGTTGTTTTGGCTTTCAACCAATATCAGACCAATAACAAACATTGTTATGATAACATAAACTGTTATTGAACTCTTATGCAAAAATGGATTTTGCAAGAATTTTCCATAACACTTTCTGTTATTTTAACAGTATTTGTTATTGAATTAGCATGAATTTAGTTATTACCGTCTGTTCGGGGTGGCAATAATATCAAAACTTTTCCCCCCTTACAATTTATTTTGCAGTCATCTGTTGCATCATGCTGCAGTCAATATTTAAACAAAAATATACGCACTACCAACCACAATCGACAGATTAGCTGATTACATGAGCCCGAACCCCCGAACCAAACCGTTCGCCCTCGGGTGCCAAAACAATAAATCACTGCCAGTTTACCACATCCGGAGCCATGTTTTCTTGCTGCTGCCACCACTCACAGGTTGCAATTTTCCTGCAAACTGCAATCAAACAGTTGCACCGGAGCTCATCCTCCTTCTTGATGCTCGAACCAACTTCACAAACAAGCTCGTGAATCTTCGTCTGACGTCTAAACTTGCTCATGGTCCCAAAGGAGATGATCAACATTTAAAACCCTTGTTCAAAGTATTAGAACTTTTCCAACCGAGTGTGTACACATAATTCTCGCTCGGATGCATCCGAACTCTCTGTGTGTGTAACAGTAAGTGTGGCTGGAAGCGGATTTGTCTTGGGAAACTTTTTGCTGGGATGAGGTTAAACTACCTAGTTTGAGTTTAGCAAAATCATTACTTGTAAGGTAAATAAAGTTAAAATATTTCAATAAAATAAAAAAAAATCATTTCAAAATAGTGCTCTTTATTTGAAATTTGATAACTTTGTCTTTTCAAAAATTCTAAAAATAACTTTGTTGTTGATAATCCCACAAATTACCCTTATGCAAAATACTCTCAAAGTGATTCGGATAGAACACGTTCAACAAGCAAAAGCGCAAATAAATTAGTGCAAAAATTGGCATGCATGTTTTCTCTAAAACGAACGTACAGGGCTAGTTCTGTTTGCTGAATTGGTCTCTTCAAGCATAACATGAGAAGGGAGAACGAAAGATTCAAACATTGTCCTTACATTGCTATCTAAAATTGCAACAATATTTAAAAAAAATAAAGAAAACTGTTGGCTGGTTTGTCATTTGAGAGACGAGAGATGAGAGATGAGAGATGAGAAATGAGAGATGAGAGATGAGAGATGAGAGATGAGAGATGAGAGATGAGAGATGAGAGATGAGAGATGAGAGATGAGAGATGAGAGATGAGAGATGAGAGATGAGAGATGAGAGATGAGAGATGAGAGATGAGAGATGAGAGATGAGAGATGAGAGATGAGAGATGAGAGATGAGAGATGAGAGATGAGAGATGAGAGATGAGAGATGAGAGATGAGAGATGAGAGATGAGAGATGAGAGATGAGAGATGAGAGATGAGAGATGAGAGATGAGAGATGAGAGATGAGAGATGAGAGATGAGAGATGAGAGATGAGAGATGAGAGATGAGAGATGAGAGATAAGAGATGAGAGATGAGAGATGAGAGATGAGAGATGAGAGATGAGAGATGAGAGATGAGAAATGAGAGATGAGAGATGAGAGATGAGAGATGAGAGATGAGAGATGAGAGATGAGAGATGAGAGATGAGAGATGAGAGATGAGAGATGAGAGATGAGAGATGAGAGATGAGAGATGAGAGATGAGAGATGAGAGATGAGAGATGAGAGATGAGAGATGAGAGATGAGAGATGAGAGATGAGAGATGAGAGATGAGAGATGAGAGATGAGAGATGAGAGATGAGAGATGAGAGATGAGAGATGAGAGATGAATCTAAATCAAAACAAAACCTTTATTCTGGTAATTTGCTGGATGAAATTTAAAACTAAACTGAACTCACTTTAAATCTCCAGAGCTTACACACTTCACTCCATGGTGACAATGCTCTCCAGACAAATCAACGTGACAAATTTCATCACAAGTCTCCCTAAACGTACACCGGATACCACAGATGCTGTTCGTTCCGGAATCAAGAGCCGTTGGACGAACTACAGTCACAGCGGTTCATGGGTTTGCACCTTCGCCCAACCAGGTGTAAATTTATTCACACCAGGTGTTTGTTGTTCTTCAACCGCAATTGGATGAATGGCCATCAGGATCACTGTTGCCGGCCAAGCAACGCACCGAACCTTCATGGGCCTTATCTCCTCTGAGGCATTCCCCCACACAACCGTTGGGACTGTTTGACTTGTCGGTCAGCCTCAGACTTGGTCAGCTCTAACCTCTAAACGGTGGGGTAGGACTCCATGTGTAAGGATGCGTTGCTACTTGTCTGCTAAACTGATGATGATGATGGTGATGGCTTCTGTGTGGTACCATACCCGAACGGACTCCACAGACTTGCAGGTGATGATGAGGACGATGAAAAGTTTAATTAAAAGGTGAGTTGTTAGCAGTTTATACTTTATAGCTTATCGCACCAGCCCAGGGAGTCCGGAACGTCCCACGGCAGTCAAACTCCGATTATCCGTACCCACCTACGGGCTATTTGACGGAAATGAACAAATTATGGTGCCAACGTTCGACATCCGTTGCTAAACACGATGGACGAAATGTGTTTGACTCCGTCCACGCTGGAGTTTTAGTAACAAAGTTGGACGGTACTTTTCGATTAGTCCCGTTCAAAAAAGTTCCTGTTAAATCTAGAGATATTCCCAAACCTCCCATTTTTCTCTCCCTCAAATTCTTCGCCCAACTATGATTTGATGCATTTTCAGTGTTTCCATTTCCCTCAGGTTTTCATTTTTGTTTTTTTTTCCGAAACCAGTTTCAATTTTGTTGTCACTTCCTTCTATTTTCACATCAACTCAATTGGAAGGACTTTTCATTCCCACCTCTCCAAAAGGGGGCTGCTCTGCAGTCTGGACAAGTCGCCCAATTCATCTCTCCACACATGTGTGATGTGCCCCAATCGTCGTCGTCCTACGGCACTGTTGACATCTGCCATTTAATTAAAAATTTATTTGCCGGAAATGAAATCGGACTGCAGGGAATTGGCACTTTCGGACATGGCCGTCGCGCCGTGGTGATTGTTGGCACACAGCTGGAAAATTAGAGATTGCTTCCCTAACGACATCCGCTATAGGTGGGTGGGTTTCAGGGACAGGGTGAAAATGGGAGTGAGAGTGGGACTGTGCACTGTTTTAAGGTGATGATTTATTGCAGAAAGGATTTTTTTAAAGGTTTAGATTAAAGTGTTTATTTCGATAGCCTTGTTGATTTTGATTACATTCAAATATCCTGATTTTTTTTTTTGGTATCTGGGTAATTCACCGTCCACTCACACGAAATCAGAAAAAGTTGCTCCGACACATTTTCGATTTGCGTGAAACTTTGTCCTAAAAGGAAAGTTTTGGCTCTGATCGCGAATCCGTGCTATTTTTGAACATTCGAAAAAAGACGAGTTTTTTTTATGATTTGCAGGCTGAAATGGTGATGGATTGTAAATTGGGTGTCAAATTGACTTTTATGTAAAATTGGACACCAGATTTAACGGCGTTCTCAAAATTCCGACAAAACTTAGTTTTCATGGAAAGAAATACAAACATAGTTTCAAAACTTCTGCCATTTTTCGTTACTCGACTTTAAAAAATGTTGGGAAATGTATTTTAATGGGAAATTTAATTTACTTTTCGAATCTGCAATAAAGGACCATCCATAAACCACGTGGACACTTTTTTTTGGCGTTTGTCTACGCTCCATACAAAAAAAAGATTTCTTTTGTATGGAAATTGTCCACAATGGGGGGGGGGGTGTTTAATATTTCCAAAAAAGTGTCCACATGGTTTATGGATGGTCCTTAAACCAGAAGGGTATTTTTTCATCCAGAGCAAAATTTTTCAATTTAAAATTTCGTGTTTTTTCTAATATTGCAGGGTTGTTTATTAAAGCAGACAGTTAAAAAAAATGGTTATATAAACATAAGAGCAATTCTCCGCAAAACCCAGAAATAGATTTTGCTTATATTTTTCGATTTGGCTCAAACTTTGTGGGGGCCGTCCCTATGACCAATGAAGTATTTTGTATCATTGGTTCACCCATAACAGTCTCTATACAATTTTGGCAGTGGTTCATACAAAAATGGTTCGTAAATATTAGAAAATCTGTAACTTTCCAAGAATTTTTTGATTGATTTGGAGTCTTCGGCAAAGTTTTAGGTATTGGTAAGGACTATTCAGAACAAAATAGGTGCACGGAAAAAATTGTGATTTTTAATTAACTTTTTTTTCGCACAATTTAAATTTCCCAACATCTATATTATTCTATCTATATTATTGCGGGACAAAAACCCGCATCTTTAAAGCCATTCAGAAGTTTAGACCAAAATGTTGCCGAAAGTTATGATTTTTTTAAATGTGATTTCCGTAAAAAAAAATGTAATTTTTTATGTTAACACAGAAAAATAGCCATTTATTTAAATTAATTGTTTTTATCAGCTAAACTCGATTTCAACCAGCTACAATTTTATTTAAAGCAGTGATTTCTGGAAAAAAACACGCTTTCAAAATCTATACGGTTTTCAAGGGTGAAATAATTCGTTTTAATCCCTTTTGACACATAAATCTTGATTTTAAAAATCTGAAAAGATTGTTTTCGAAAGGTTGTAAAAATTTCATACGAATACGTTCATACGTAATTTTGTCAGCTTCTATTTTATTTATTCAAGGATGGACAAAGGATAGAAAATATTAAAAAAACTAACTTAAACCACCTATGTGGTTGATGCCTTCCTCATTCTTTACCAACAATTGGCGATTCGATGGGATTGGACAAAATGTTTGTCTAGTTTTTCCTAAGAACAGCAATAAAAAAGTGCATAAATATCACTTAAGTGACCAAAACTTAAGGCAGGGTTGCCAGATTCTCAATGTTTTGGACTCGTTGAAGAGGTCTTTCGATTACCTAACCAACGGTGGGTCGGCTGATGGATCCGGACAAAGTTTAAATACATTTAAGGGAGATCCGGCTTAAAAAAAATCATAAATGTTACTTGAGATAAGGCTGCCAGATTCTCAATGTTTTAGATTCGTTGGAAAGGTTTTTCGATTACCTAACCAACGGTGGGTCGGATGATGGATCCGGACATAGTTTAAATACATTTAAAGGAGATCCAGTTTCGAAAAAGTGCATAAATATCACTTAAGTGGCCATAACTTAAGACAGGGTTGCCAGATTCTCAATGTGTTGGACTCGTTGAAGAGGTCTTTCGATTACCTAACCAACGATGTATAACATGATGGTATTTGAGTCGATTTCCGATCACTTATCTAACATCCGGATAAATACAAAAACACATTTTTGTACCTAACTTTTGAACTACTTATCAAAACTTTATAAAAATCAATAGGTACGTATGGTATCGAATGCAACTGGTTTGATCAAAATCGGTTCAGCCAGTGCTGAGAAAACTCAGTGAGAATTTTGGTGACATACACACACACATACACACTCACAGACATTTGTTCAGTTTCAGTCGATAGGTATACATGAAGGTGGGTCTACGAGCTTTCTGAGAAAAGTTCATTTTTAGGGCAGGATTATAGACTTACCTGTGTGTGTGTGTGTTTTTTTTTTTTTTTTTTTTTTACAAGGTCGGAATCTGCTATCAGACACCTGAGAATTCATTTCTCAGGTAGTGTGGGGTTGGGAAAACAAAAAAGAGTTTGCCCGACCCACTAAACCAGTCCTTGAACGCCGTGCCCTTTTCCCCCCGGGACCACCTTTCGGTATAACTTCGGGGGGAGGCGTTGCATTTTCTGCACTAGTCTACTTACAGGATCCATGCCGGGTGCTAGAACCATTTCCTGTTCTACATACATATGAGTCCATGCGAGAAAAATTGAATTTTTTTTTTTTTTTTTGAAATTAAATATGTCTTTATTGGACTTTCTTATAATAATTACATTTCATTTACATTCTAAGTGGTATGGCTAAATGCTCTTCATCTTTTTTGTATTTTTCGTTTTATTATTAACTGTTCACATTCATTTATTTGCTTCAAATTGTTTTACATTTTTGCATTAAATCGAATACATTTGGGTAAAAAAGAAAAAAATCACTTTAACAACTAATCCTAACTTAAAACTAAAAAATGTAAATTCATTGAAATATTCAAAATCATTAGAACGAGTAAACTACGAACTGTATTTTAAGATAAATCCTCCAAGCGTTCTTACTTGTTCTTGGCGAGTTTTGCAACCACGCAGTGTTGTTGTCATCTCGATGAAAATGTTCAGAAGTTCTTGTGGTGAAAACAGGTCACTACTGCCTTCACCCGTTGATGCTGGTTGGTTTTCCCTCGGTTGCTGACTGAAGCCTGGAGGTGTTGTATTCTCTACAACTTTTTGCCGCTGATTCAACGGCAATGGATGCAGATTTGGAACCACTCGAACAGATCCTGCTCCTGGTGACGCCAAAGCAGGAAAATCCACGTCCGTGTATGCTGGTGGTGTTTTGCGACGATTTGGTTGGTGCCTCGTCGTCGCTTGCTGCCGAATTTTTACAAACTCAGCACGTTTTGGGCAGCTTCGATTCTAGGTCGAATGGTCGCCGCCGCAATTGAAGCATTTCGCTTCGATGTTCTCGTTGATTGTTTCGCAATCTTGAGTTTTGTGCTCCCCTCCGCAGGTTGCACAACGACTCTTGATGAAACAGTTCCTTCCACCATGCCCAAACTGCAAGCAGTTCGAACATTGCGTCACGTCACGGTGCACTGGACGATAACGTTCCCAAGTCACGATGATGTTGAAAATTGCCCGAACTGCTTTCAGCTCAGACGGCGTTGTCGATCCTTTCTCGAGATGAACCAGGTACAGTTGATCACGATACTTGATGTCCTTGTTGTGTCTCGTCATCTTGAAGACTTCGATCACGTTTAACTTAAGAGTTTTGAGCTCTTCTTTCAGCACACTCACATCCATGTCATACAGGCCTCGGAGGACCTGTTTCATGGGTCGTTTACCTGGATCGTCATGGCTGTAGTATTCAATCTTTGTGTTGTTCAGGAAATCCCGAACGTAGTTGTAATCCTTTCTGGTAGGTAGCAGAATTTTGAGTCCATCAGCACACAAGCGAATGGAAGCTCGTAAAGCACCAGATTTGATAAATCCGGTCAGCCACTTTCGCACCGAATCCGATGACGATGTTTTCACAAAAATGGGTGGCAACTTTTCCCGTCGTTCAAATTCTTCCTTCTCGCTCACGTCCACAGGGAGGGTAGCGTACTGGTTTCCAGACGAATTTTGAGCGTCCTTGCTCAAACTGCCTGGCTTTGCAGGTAGCGCTTCGGCATTCTTTAGCTTCTTCAAATCTGCCGATCCTGCTGGTGAGGACCGCCTCTTTTTCTTGCCGTGAGGCATTTTTGCACTTTTTAAGCACTTTTTTGGTTTGTGAGGGACGCACGTCTGACTCGCTTCTCTGCTGATCGCAGACTCTGAGTCCATGCGAGGGTTTAACCGCGCCCAAGAATCGCGTTGCTTTTGATCGGTTAGTCATATGCAGCCCTCTCCTTGGACCATCGAGACGTGTACCGATTTGGTAGAGCCGACCATCATAACGTGCTCTCCTTCACAGCCACACTCGTGGGTTTTCGACTAGGCTTCTAGTCGTTCCTCCTCTGGTCGTCTCTCCATTTCCGCTGGAGAGCCGAAGTGATCTGCGTCACCGCTCCGACGACCGCATTCCACTTGGCGATGTCGCTGCACATTCTTCGCACCACATTATCCGGGCTGGTGTCTGCTCCGATAATGGCCAGCATTTCGCTTCGCGCTGCCTCGAAGCGAGGGCAGCTGAACACCACGTGCTCCGGTGTTTCCTCGCAATCGACGCAGTCCGGACAGAGAGGAGACTCTGCATGTCCGAACCTGTGCAGGTACTTCCTGAAGCAGCCATGGCCCGACAGGAACTGTGTGAGGTGGAAGGTGACCTCTCCATGCCTTCTGCTCACCCACGTGGATACGGACGGGATAAGCCGATGCGTCCATCTGCCTTTCTCCGTGGTGTCCCACTCACGTTGCCACCTTGCCAGCGATTCGGCTTTCGCAGCTTCCCGGATACCTCTCGTGCCTCTCCGGGTGTAGCGCACGGTGTCCTCCTCCAGTGTGATGCCGATGGGGATCATTCCGGCTATGACGCCAACTGCTTCCGACGAAATGGTCCTGTACGCGCTTGCAACCCGCATGGCCATCAGTCTCTGCGTTCTGTCGAGCAGCGCTCGATTTCGCTTCGTCCCCAACGCCGTCCACCATACCGGTCCGCCGTACCTAAGTATGGACGTCGCGACACTTGCCAAGAGGCGGCGCCTACTGCTCCTGGGTCCAGCGTTGTTCGGCATAATCCTCGACAGTGCCATGATCGCCTTAGCCGCCTTCTCACAGGCGTAATCGACGTGGCTGTTGAAGTTCAGCCGGTCATCCACCATCACCCCGAGGTACTTGAGCGCTCTCTTCGAGTGCACGACGTGTTCTCCAACGTGTATCTGGGCCTGCTGCACCTTTTTGTGGTTACTAACCAGTATCATCTCCGTCTTGTGGTGAGCGATCCGCAGCTTCACCTCGAGCATCCAGTTCTCGATCATTGCGATTGCCTCCATAGCCAGCACTTCGACCTCCTCGACATTTTCGCCGGTTACCGTCAGCACTATGTCGTCTGCAAAGCCAACAATCTCTACGCCGTTGGGTAGCCCCAGTGTCAACACTCCGTCATACATTCCGTTCCACAGTGCTGAACCCAGAATGGATCCCTGCGGAACTCCCGCGGTAACAACGACGGTTTTTTGTCCATCGGCAGTGTCGTAGACCAGTACGCGGTTCTCGAAGTAGCTCTTCAAGATCATGCACAAATAGTCAGGCACCTTCATTTTGTGCAGCGCTGCTGCTATGGCCGCCCAGCTCGCACTGTTGAACGCGTTCTTGACGTCAATCGTGACTATTGCGCAGCAGCGGTTCCCCCTGCGTTTTTTCCTCCGCGCTTCGTCGGCTTTCTCGACCACTTTCCGGATGGCGTCCACCGTGGATCTCCTTTACGGAAGCCGAACTGCCTCGCTGCTAAGCCATGCTCGCTCTCCGTGTACTTGGTCAGCCGGTTAAGGATGATCCGTTCCAGAAGCTTTCCGAGGGTGTCCAGCAAACATATAGGCCTATACGATGATGGGTCCCCCGGTGGTTTGCCTGGCTTTGGCAGCAACACGAGCTTTTGAACCTTCCACGGGTCGGGGAAGTGTCCTTCGTCCAGGCATTTCTGCAGGACTGTTCGAAACCTGTCCGGGAATGCTTGAACCGCCGATTTCAGGGCGAAATTCGGGATTCCATCCGGGCCGGGAGCTTTCTTCACCTTCAATCTCTTCGCTACTGCCACAAGTTCTTCGTTGGTGATCAGATGACCTTCAACGTTGCTACCCCCTTCGTCGTTGTACGGTGTAGGAGGCCATGCCGTTGGGTCATGTCTTGGGAAGAGCCCTTCCACAATGACCTTCAGCTTGTCGGGACACGTTTCAGCCACCATCGATGGGCCTCTGATCTTCGCCATCGCGACACGATATGCGCTCCCCCAAGGGTTTGCATCAGCGTCTTGGCATAACTCCTTGAAGCAGTTTGTCTTGCTGCATTTGATCGCTTTCTTGAGCGCGGCCTTTGCAGACCGGTACTCCTCTCTGCGCTCCTCTCTAGTTGCTTCGGATCTTGCTCTCTGGACTCGTCTTCTGGCGCTGAGGCAACTTGCCCGAAGGGTACCGAGTTCTTCATTCCACCAGTAAGCTGGACGACGACAGTTCCTTGGCTCCAGTCTCCGCGGCATGGTTGTGTCGCATGCTGTCACCAGTTGTGCTGTTAGCACGTCGGCACTCAAGTCTTGGGGACCATCACACCAATGGAGCGCTTCCACGAAGAGACCCTCGTCGAAGTACTGCAGCTTCCATTTCCTTCCGTAGGACCGGCTGCTCCTATCTGGTACAGGGGCTCGTCTCCCGATGCTGTACCGGATCGCTTGGTGATCGCTATGGGTATAGTCCTCACTCACCCTCCAGTTCATGTCGGCCGCCAGTCGCGGACTACAGAACGTAACGTCGATAATGGACTCACGACCGTCTTTGCGGAAGGTACTGCTGGTTCCGCGATTCGCCAGCCTAACGTCTAGCTTTGCCAGAGCTTTCATTAGGCTATGCCCCCTAGCATTGGTGCATCTGCTACCCCACTCGACCGCCCACGCGTTGAAGTCACCTCCGATAACGATCGGGCTTCGTCCGATCAGTTCGTCGGTCAGACAATCCAGCATCTGCTGAAACTGCTCCAAGGTCCATCTTGGGGGAGCATAGCAGCTACAGAAGAAGGTTCCGTTTACTTTGGCGATCACGAATCCTTCAAACGCCCTCGAGACCACTTCCTGTATGGGGTACCGCCCCATCACGTGTATCGCCGCCATTCTTGCTGTATCCGCGGCCCAGTTTCCGTTGTCGTGTGGAACTCGGTACGGTTCTGCAATAATTGCTACGTCACACCCCGTCTCCGCGGTCGACTGCCACAGCAGTTGCTGTGCAGTGTCGCAGTGATTGAGGTTCACCTGGGACACCTCCATTACTTTTGCCCGAGGCCAGCTTCCTGTACACCGGGCAATTAAAGCCACCCGTCGCATGGCTATTGCCATCGCCTTCTTTACAGAGCACGCACTTCGGCTTATTTTTGCAGTCTCTTGCCATGTGGCCTTCTCTACCACACCTTCTGCAACTGTTGGTTCGATCGGGACCGTCGCAATTTCTCGCCTGGTGGCCGAAACCCATACAGCGGAAACACCTCGTCATCTGCTGGGTCACTCGAGGAACAGGCCTCAGTGGGCACACCGACCACCCTACTTTGACCTTGCCGACTTCCAGCAGCTTAGACGCCGAAGGCGTCGATAGTCGGATCGACGCAATTTGCGTGCCGCCGTAGGCTTTCCTCAACCGGATTGCCATCGGTGTCGTACGGTCATCCAGAAGAACGATCAGCGCATCTTCTAGCTCTTCCTCCGTCGTGATCTCGTCCAGGTTCCTGCACTCAATCGTTGTCTCCGGCGATAGCGCCCTTACCTTCGACTCGCAGCCTACGGCTTTCTCGACGAGGGACTTAAAAGCTGAGCTCTTGACCGCGGGATCATTCTTCAGCTCAAAAAAGCATCGCTCCGGTCTGTGTGCGCCTGGTTTTAACCACGTTCTCGCCAAGCTCCTTGAGTTCCGGATCGGTTCGTACTTTCCGGAGGAGGTCTGCGTACGAAACACCTTCCTTCACCTCGACCACCAAAGCCTCGCCTTTGTTACGCTCCCTGCGAAACTTGGGATTTTGGGTGTCCTCGTTCAGCTTCCCTTTTTTCTTCCGCTTCTTTTTCTTGACCTTCTCCCATTTCTTCTCCTTCCCTGGGTCTGGTTCTGGCTCCTTCGCTGGGTCCGGACTGTCTCCATTCCCCTGCTTCTGCTTCTTTGCGTCCTCCTCCTCTCCAGGCGTTTCCCTGTCCCTTTTAGAGCCTGGGCCGGGCGGCGTTTTCGGTTCTTTCTCCCGTAGCGCTTCCTCCTCCAGTTTTGCGTTCAGCGTTTCTTCGGCTCTTTCAGCTCTGAGCTTCAGTGAATTCCGCGTCACCACCAGCGAGCTGTTTTCGCGCTCTGCGGCATTCATGGCTGCCTTGACTCCATTCACCATCTGCTTGATTCTGGTGTGGACGTTGTTTTTGTCCTTGATGAAATCAAAGAGTTCGTTAACCCTCCTTCTGACCTCCTGCAACGCGGTCCTTCCGAGCAGGACTCCGTCCTGAGGGGTACGCCACTCCGCCTGCTGTGTCGCCGCCGTTTGACTCGCCTCCTGCCATTTCGACGTTTGCGTCCTCTTCTACCTCCGTGTTTTCCGATGCTTGGGGCGCATCGGGACCCTTTTGTTGGTTTGTTTCACTTGTCTTCATTATGAATCCCACGAGTCGCTAGGGAAGTACGGTCCGCTGCGCCAGTGCCCTGCCGTGACGCAGTAAGGGCAAATTACGTGTGGGGTTCGCCCCTGTGCCCCACAGGCTCCGTTATCGACTGAGAATTTGTTGAACCCCCAGCCATGCATCCTCGACACGGGTCGCGTCACATCTTGGATTCGGGGTTTGGTGAGGTTTTGGGCTAAAACACTTATAGCGGCGTTCGATCGCTTGACAGAGGTGTTTACGGACCCATGTGGTTTTTTCGAAGAAATTAAACAGAGCCCTTGTTCAATTCCGCCACGTCCTAGACATCCTCCCGCTGCTGGTCCGGGGCGATGCAATGAATGTATGCAATCGCCGACAGCTATCCGCCTACTGCAACCCGCCCGGTAGCTGGCAGCTAAGCTCCGCAGGGACCCTCACCTGTCCCCACGGTTCACGGGTGTGTGTGTGTGTGTGTGTGTGTGTGTGTGTGTGTGTGTGTGTGTGTGTGTGTGTGTGTGTGTGTGTGTGTGTGTGTGTGTGTGTGTGTGTTTTTTTTACAAGGTCGGAATCTGCTATCAGACACCTGAGAATTCATTTCTCAGGTAGTGTGGGGTTGGGAAAACAAAAGAGTTTTCCCGACCCACTAAACCAGTCCTTGAACGCCGTGCCCTTTTCCCCCCGGGACCACCTTTCGGTATAACTTCGGGGGGAGGCGTTGCATTTTCTGCACTAGTCTACTTACAGGATCCATGCCGGGTGCTAGAACCATTTCCTGTTCTACATACATATGAGTCCATGCGAGGGTTTAACCGCGCCCAAGAATCGCGTTGCTTTTGATCGGTTAGTCATATGCAGCCCTCTCCTTGGACCATCGAGACGTGTACCGATTTGGTAGAGCCAACCGTCATAACGTGCTCTCCTTCACAGCCACACTCGTGGGTTCTCAACTCCTGTGACCATCGAGACGTGTACCGATTTGGTAGAGCCAACCGTCATAACGTGCTCTCCTTCACAGCCACACTCGTGGGTTTTCGACTAGGCTTCTAGTCGTTCCTCCTCTGGTCGTCTCTCCATTTCCGCTGGAGAGCCGAAGTGATCTGCGTCACCGCTCCGACGACCGCATTCCACTTGGCGATGTCGCTGCACATTCTTCGCACCACATTATCCGGGCTGGTGTCTGCTCCGATAATGGCCAGCATTTCGCTTCGCGCTGCCTCGAAGCGAGGGCAGCTGAACACCACGTGCTCCGGTGTTTCCTCGCAATCGACGCAGTCCGGACAGAGAGGAGACTCTGCATGTCCGAACCTGTGCAGGTACTTCCTGAAGCAGCCATGGCCCGACAGGAACTGTGTGAGGTGGAAGGTGACCTCTCCATGCCTTCTGCTCACCCACGTGGATACGGACGGGATAAGCCGATGCGTCCATCTGCCTTTCTCCGTGGTGTCCCACTCACGTTGCCACCTTGCCAGCGATTCGGCTTTCGCAGCTTCCCGGATACCTCTCGTGCCTCTCCGGGTGTAGCGCACGGTGTCCTCCTCCAGTGTGATGCCGATGGGGATCATTCCGGCTATAACGCCAACCGCTTCCGACGAAATGGTCCTGTACGCGCTTGCAACCCGCATGGCCATCAGTCTCTGCGTTCTGTCGAGCAGCGCTCGATTTCGCTTCGTCCCCAGCGCCGTCCACCATACCGGTCCGCCGTACCTAAGTATGGACGTCGCGACACTTGCCAAGAGGCGGCGCCTACTGCTCCTGGGTCCAGCGTTGTTCGGCATAATCCTCGACAGTGCCATGATCGCCTTAGCCGCCTTCTCGCAGGCGTAATGTGTGTGTGTGTGTGTGTGTGTGTGTGTGTGTGTGTGTGTGTGTGTGTGTGTGTGTGTGTGTGTGTGTGTGTGTGTGTGTGTGTGTGTGTGTGTGTGTGTGTGTGTGTGTGTGTGTGTGTGTGTGTGTGTGTGTGTGTGTGTGTGTGTGTGTGTGTGTGTGTGTGTGTGTGTGTGTGTGTGTGTGTGTGTGTGTGTGTGTGTGTGTGTGTGTGTGTGTGTGTGTGTGTGTGTGTGTGTGTGTGTGTGTGTGTGTGTGTGTGTGTGTGTGTGTGTGTGTGTGTGTGTGTGTGTGTGTGTGTGTGTGTGTGTGTGTGTGTGTGTGTGTGTGTGCGTGTGTGTGTGTGTGTGTGTGTGTGGTCCCTCGCGCAGCTTCCAATGACCCATTTCAGAATGGTCCTAGCTCCAAGCGGCCCAATTCCGAGGTCATTGGGCATTGTCTGGCCCCGCCTAAACATAGAACAAGAACCAGACGGATCCTCGAACTATCTTTAAACTTCCAATCCCATCAGGCAAAACAGGGATCAGCGCGTATATAGTGATAAATAAGTGGCATTTGGGTAAAAACACTTTTTCTTCCTCTTTTCCCCCGCGAAACAACGACGCAGGCCAAACACGATCGAAGCAGGCCTTGCCTCGCAAAGAGCAACGGCGAGACTCAGGCAAAAAGTATCTGAAAATTTTAACCTAAAAATGGCTTCAACTGTTAAACGATTTATCGATAAAATCACAATTGTAATTTTTGGTTCTAAATTAAATTTAAATGAACATGGCTTGGTGAAAACCTAATGTCCTTCATACTCTATAGCTCAAAAGTTTGCACTTAAAACATATAAAAATCGAAGGGTTTCCCCATAAATCGATCTGAAAATTACTTCTGAATTATAACAATTTGAAAAAATTGTTAATCTTGTACGAAAATTGATACTTTAAAACAACCGTAATAAAGTTTTGAACAAACGTTTGTTAGAAATTGATAAATATTTTATTTTGTGCAATCTTTGAACTCAGAAAATATGTTTTTAAACTAAATAGGTAAACACAATGAATCTGATCCTATATTAATTCGTTCACCAGAAACGCCTTTTCACATGGCATAAAGCAATCACTTTCTTTGTTGCCGTATTTATTTATTATTATATTTAATTCTTATTTAAAACTAACTACTTTCAAAAGAATTGATAAGTTTCTGTTAACAGGCAGAAAAAAAATGATTTTTTTTCAAAGGCAGACTGCTATTTATTTCAAATTTTATCATTTGTATGCGAAATGCATTGCTAACAGACTGGGTGTGTTTAAAGATCTTCCAAACAATCTTCAAAAAATATTTGATCTTAAACAGAGCATCATTTTAAAACCAAAAAATACCTTTCCACCACAAAGAATCAGTCCACCGCACAAGACAACAGCAGAAAATACACACTCACTCAAGATTATCCTCCACGTGAAAATTTCCCACGAGGCCAATAAAATATATTTTCAATATTTTCCATTTCCATCATCGTCACTTCGGTGCACATTATTTTGGAAAGGTTTCCTTCACACACAAACACCCACTCACTTCATCTTTGACCGGTTTATCCTTTCATCGACGTGGGTAGTTTTCCTTCCTTTTTTGCGGCAAATTTTTCTTACCTTTTTTCGTCGAGGTTGGGAAAATTTATTCCACCTCCGACTTGTTTTCGACTCGTGGAGGATTTTTTCGTCCTTTCTCGCCTTTATTTCCACTTCCAGATTCTTCCCCGAAGGCACCGGGGGAGATAAATCTTACAGCACAACACACAATAGCGTCGGGAAAATTTGCCACATCCTATGTTCGAAAGTGGGCAACATCAAGCACGAAAAAACGTGTGGAAAACATCATAAAAAACTGCACCACAGGGTTGGGGAGGCAAAGACGAAAAATCAACACTCCTGATCCCAGAAGACGAATTTTTGAACATGCTCCCCCCCACACACACACATGCTGGAGGAGCTGGAACCACCCACAGGACGAGCATAAAGTTATGTGTTCGCTCAGTGTGGGTGGGGGCTGGGCTGGTTCCTCCCAACGAGGCGATAAATGTTTTACAACTTCTTTTGGCGTTGCTACGAGCGAACGCCACGCCGGTTTTCATTTCGATGTCAATGCTTGGGAATCCGACGGGATGCAGCAGTAGCAGTAGCAGCAAAGATACCGGCGAAAGTCTGTTTCAATGTTGAAAACATGGAGAAGGATCCTTTTTGGATCAAATGTGGAGTAAGAGGAGTGTTGTATTTTTTAGTGTATTTTTTACAAAAAATGTTTGAAATGTTAGTTAAAATTACATGATAAAAAAACACTTTCCAAAATAAAAAAAATAAATTCTACCGTTCATTTCTTCAACATTTCTTTTGGTCAAACAAATCAATTATCTCAACTGATAAATCAACTAATCTTTTTAATCAAATGTTGTGACATTTTGGACAATTTTTGTGCTTCGACCAAGTTGACCCATGTTTTAGTATTCCTTTTTTAAAGTATTGTTATGTGCAGTTGACCATCAGTCTGCGACCAGCAGAGCAGCGAGTCAGACGTGCGTCCCTCACACACCAAAAAAGTGCTAAAAAGTGCAAAAATGCCTCACGGCAAGAAAAAAAGGCGGTCCTCACCAGCAGGATCCAGCAGCGCTACCTGCAAAGCCAGGCAGTTTGAGCAAGGACGCAAGGACCAGTTCGCTACCTTCCCTGTGGATGTGAGCGAGAAGGAAGAATTTGAACGACGGGAAAAGTTACCACCCATTTTTGTGAAAACATCGTCATTTGATTCGGTGCGAAGTGGCTGACCGGGTTTATCAAATCTGGTGCTTTACGAGCTTCCATTCGCTTGTGTGCTAATGGACTCAAGATTCTGCTACCTACCAGAAAGGATTACAACTACGTTCGGGATTTCCTGAACAACACAAAGATTGAATACTACAGCCATGACGATCCTGGTAAACGCCCCATGAAACAGGTCCTCCGTGGCCTGTACGACATGGATGTGAGTGTGCTGAAAGAAGAGCTCAAAACTCTTAAGTTGAACGTGATCGAAGTCTTCAAGATGACGAGACACAACAAGGACATCAAGTATCGTGATCAACTGTACCTGGTTCATCTCGAGAAAGGATCGACAACGCCGTCTGAGCTGAAAGCAGTTCGGGCAATTTTCAACATCATCGTGACTTGGGAACGTTATCGTCCAGTGCATCGTGACGTGACACAGTGTTCGAACTGCTTGCAGTTTGGGCATGGTGGAAGGAACTGTTTCATCAAGAGTCGTTGTGCAACCTGCGGAGGTGAGCACAAAACTCAAGCTTGCGAAACAATAAACGAGAACATCGAAGCGAAATGCTTCAATTGCGGCGGCGACCATTCGACCAAGAATCGAAGCTGCCCAAAACGTGCTGAGTTTGTAAAAATTCGGCAGCAAGCGACGACGAGGCACCAACCAAATCGTCGCAAAACATCACCAACTTTCACGGACGTAGATTTTCCTGCTTTGGCGTCACCAGGAGCAGGATCTGTTCGAGTGGTTCCAAATCTGCAGCCATTGCCGTTGAATCATCAAATTGTCTAAGAGACATTGAAGATTGGACCTCGGGTAAATAAAATAATATCATCATCAAATTGTCTAAGAGACATTGAAGATTGGACCTCGGGTTGCTGAGATAGAGCCGCTTTAAGAAAAAGAAACACGAAAATTGAAGTTTTCTAAGTCTCACCAAAACAACCCACCATTTTCTAATGACGATATCTCACCAACGAATTGTCCGATTTTCAATGTTAATACATGAAACATTCGTGAAATTTCCTTTTGAAAAAAATATTTTGAAATTTTTAAAATCAAGACTAGCATTTTAAATGGGCGTAATATTCAATGTTTGGCCCTTTTAAAATATAAGTCTCGATTTAAAGAATTTCAGAAGATTTTTTTCGAAAAGATCGGAAAATTTCACGAATGATTCATGTATTAACATTTAAAATCGGACCATACGTTGGTGAGGTATCGTCATTAGAAAATGGTGAGACTTAGAAAACTTCTTATAGCAAATTTTCTGAACTTTTCTAAAAAAATATGTTTAGAAATGGTCACTCATGGTCATTATTTTTAAAAATTGAAAAACTGCAAATATTTCGCTAAAATCAAACTTTCAGTGGCTATATCTTGAAAACGGAGCCCTTTATCAAAAAATCTGTTAAGTACTTTTTGATTGCAAATTCAATTTTGCATTAAAAAATAATGTCAAACTTGTTTTTGCATGAAACTAAAATAAATAACTCGGTGGCAGATTTTTTGACCATGATTCTCTATAGCTCAAAAGTTGCGAATTTTTGTTTCCTAAAACAAATCAAAAAATCTCGAAAATCAAAAAATACGTATTTTGGGAAATTGAGTTTTAGTGAAAAAAAAGTTGATTAAAAAATCAGCAAATTTTTTTTTTCCGTGTGCCTATTTTTTTCTCAAAAGTCTTCAACAATACCTACAACTTTGCCGAAGACACCAAATTGATCAGAAAATCCACTCAAAAGTTACAGCTGTTTGAATATTTACATACCATTTTTGTATGGACAGCTGCCAAAATTGTATGGAGACTTGAATGGGTGAACCAATGACGCAAAATAGCTTATTTGGTCATAGGGAAGCCCCACAAAGTTTGAGCCAAATCAAAAAGTACAAAAAATAAAAATGGTCGAAATCGGCCGATTTTGTAGAGAATTGCTCATATGGGAATCAAATAATCGGGTATCACTCATACATGTTGATAGTTACAGCATGTTATTTTGTTCAGCTTAGATCTTATAGGATTTTAGTTATATGGTAGAAGTGATCAGTTATCTATTGCATTTAAAATTAAATAAATTGCTTAAAATTTTCACAATTTTTTTTTTTGCAACTTTTGGTAACCAAACATGCCTAGGTCATCGCTGAAATGTTTAAGTTATCGCAGTTTTAGTGAAAAGAGTAGTTTTTTTCCGTTTTCGAAAAACCTGTCGTGATCGGGGACTTTCTTTCATGATAAAAACACAGATATTTTGCAATTAACAAACAACACTTCTTATGCCACACAAATTAACCAAAACACTGATTTGGCAATCTTCATTCTCTCTTTTGCCGGCCGCACGCATCTCGTTGTTTTCTCGCTCGTTATTCTCTCTCGCAGCTCGCTTGCGCGCTCTCGCACTCAACCCGCAATCTGTCAGCTAACAAGGCAATATTCCGATGCCTCTGTGCTCTCTTGTTCTTAGCTTGCTGGTTTTCCTATCTAGTTAGCATAAGAGAGCACAGAGGCATCGATTCATGAAGATGCGCACTTTTTGTTGCACTGTAAACTCTTATTTATGAATAATTCAATCTTATAATAAATGCTCATTTAATAATTTATTACTTATTCAATCCTGCAACCCATAGTCCCTACAAAACCCAGTTTTGATTTTCAAAAAATCGTATCTGGGAATATTGAAAACATATCTTTACCATTTTTTGATATGTTATGTAAAATTTTCCGACGAATCTGATAAAACTATTTTCAGACATAGGCTCTTTGGTCCCGAGACTTTCAAAAGAGCATTTTAAGTTTTACCTTTCCAAATGTTAGGCTAGATATTTGATACTTTTAACTATTTTTCCTTAACCCACCGGAGGTCGCGTACGTGTACTTTGTACACAGTTTGTAAGGGCACTTGTAAGAAAGGCGAAAACACGCGACTTCCCGAAGGTTAAAAGCTCATGATAGCTAAAATAAGTTGAAATGGAGTTTGATTTTTTGAAAAATGTATTATTTGCAAAAATCGACGAAAATTGCCATTTTTCGGACCACCCTGACACGGCATAGGTCACCCTAATGGCCAAACAAAAAAAAATACGGGTCTAATTATTTCTGCCAAGGAACCCCCAGAAACGTTTTGAGTCCGATCGGAGAACTTTTTTTTCGAATCATGCTGTTTTCGAGGGGAATTGCTGAATACATAAAAGTTAATCAGGAAATTGGAGCATTTTTTTTTTCGAAAATACGTAGATATAAAAAAAATCCGAACAATAGAAACTATTTTTGAAAAAAAATTATAATTTGAGTATTTTTTCCAAAAATACGTAGTATTGAGAAAATGTTGAGACCTATAGCTCAAGGAATATTGCATTTGTAAAACACATCAAATTGTTGCCCCATTCTTGTCGCTAACCAACACCCCCTATATTCAAGCTACCAGCTAGAAATTTATCTCTTCATAAGCCCAAATAGGTTTTATGATATGTAACGGGGAGCGGACGTGTGTAGAACAACACCACGATTCCCGATCCCTATCCCAGCATCCGACAAAGCGGAACATTAGCCTGATGGGGGATGAATTTTGATGAGCCCTGGTCGGGAGGAGATCTCTTTTGACTTTTGCTTCGGCATTCGTTCGACGGATTCGTTTGATGCAAATTGAAAGCCGGTGAGGGCGAAGGGTTGAGCGCAAAGCAACTGGTCATAAATGTTCTGGTGTGGAACCGGAAGAGTGATGAATATTCTAGTAGAGGAAGGGTTTAAGTAAGTGTTTGGGCAAGTGGTGAAATATTGACGGAACGTGTGGGAAAAGAGATTAGAGCGAAATTTTGTTAAAAGAAAGCTTGTTTATTGCTCCGAATATCACAGATCCTTAGACGCGACGGATTCCGGCCACGTATTCTCCCATAACCTTCAGGCCCATGGCCGTCTCGTACAGAACCTCTTCGAGCTGTGCCGCCGGCAGGTCGTAGATGTTCTGCGCTCCACCGCGAGTTTCCAGCACGAACGCGTACTGAACTCCCTGGGTGCCGGCCACGTAATCCGTAATGGTTCCAGTTTCCGCCTGAAGCAGCGCTCCTGCCGGTCCATAAGTGTACAGATATCCGTTCTGGGCGATCATTTCCCGGGCAACCATTTCAGCGACCGCGCGGTGGGCGTCAACGTTGGCCGGACTACGCAGTCCGTTGTAGGAGAACGGATACAGCACCATCTTCTCGGCGGCCTGGATGCTCAGGTACAGCTTCAGGTTGGCACTGTTGCGTTCGATGACGCTACGGAGAGCTTGGGTTTCCGGCTCCGAGAAGGCAGCAGTTCCGGCGTAGTTGTCGGCACAGGGCTGTTGAGAAAAGAGGTTAGGTTAGTTCTAAGCAGTCATCATTTCGCACTGTACACTTACGTCACTAGCTCCAGTAGATGACCATTGGTAGCCAAAGTTACGGTTCAGATCAACGCCAAAGCATCCGTTACCGACGGCACGTCGGGACTTGACCCACATACGGGTGGTGGTGTGCGAAAACGCGTAACCATCGGGATTAGCCACCGGAATGACGAGGAAGTTGATTTCATCCAAAATATCGGTGAAGTGATCAGGATGCTCGATGAACTCGTGGATCACAAACATCGCCACCATGGTTGAGGTCCATTCGCGGGCCCGCAGACCTCCATCGATGATCACCATAGGACGATTGGCCTGATTCCCATAAGAAATGCGAATCGCATTAATCGCACGACCCTCAGCAGAAGTTCCGATCGTCCTGGATCTCCGCCAGGTCCCAGAAGTGTACCCAGTCGATGGTGTGTTTCGGGTTGGGTTTGGCAACGACCAGCGTGGCCAGGCAGAGCACAAGCGCCAAGTAACGCATTTTGACTGTTATTAAGTTGATCACTTCTCACCGTTAACTGATGCCGGTTCGCAACGAGGGCCACCGTTTTTATACCCCACCCCCGAAAAACGGCCCACATCGCCGTAATCTTAATCATAAATTGAACCCAGCAACATTGAAGGCGATATCAGCTTCCAACGGTTTGATAGCAGCACAGTGGTAAACGGTAAATCTGATAACGGAGCGCTAAATTCGTTACCTCAACACTGCTCACTTATCAACGGGAGAACCCAAAGGCAGCTGCTAGCGTTGCTGTGATGATTACGTGAATCCGTTAAATTGAGCAAATGCACTGACCGGCCGCGCTTATCGCAATATCGGACCATGCTTGACGCGTGAATTGATGTGGATTTAATTGGCATGTTTCCAGAAGTTTGTTTCTGGTGGGTGCTCGTGGTTGGAACGTGTTGGATTTTCTACCTTTGGTTGGTTAAAATTCAACTGCTTTAGTGACATTGTTTTATTTTGAAAGCAAATACATTTTCATATTGAATCAGCTTTTTGATGGTTTTGATTTGAAATTAATTTTTTTTTCATGTCAATCGTCAGTCATTCGTTACATAATTTGATCATCCTGATTTCAAATGTAGTGTTTTGGATTCTCTTTTTTTGTAATATTCTAAAAATGAAAAATCTGATCAATTTAAAAATATGCTAAACAGGTATCAAGAAAATCAATTATAATTTGTTTTCGGACATTTTTAAAACACTCTAGTCGAAGTTGACAGGAAGGCAAACACATAAAAATTGCAGTTCCAAGACGTTAATTAAATTTGTATTCTTTGTACACAGCGAAAAGCAACTTTGCTGACTAGGAAACATATGTGATTTAATAAATTCTTTGAGTTATGTGCTATTCTTTACAAAATAGGCCGATTTGTGCATTCTTTATATGGGTAATACTCTACCAACTCACACGAAATCGGGAAAAGTTGCCCCGACCCCTCTTCGATTTGCGTGAAACTTTGTCCTAAGGGGTAACTTTTGTCCCTGATCACGAATCCGAGGTCCGTTTTTTGATATCTCGTGACGGAGGGGCGGTACGACCCCTTCAAGTTTTGAACATGCAAAAAAAAGAGGTGTGTTTCAATAATTTGCAGCCTGAAACGGTGATGAGATAGAAATTTGGTGTCAAAGGGACTTTTATGTAAAATTAGACGTCCAATTTGATGGCGTACTCAGCATTCCGAAAAAAACGTATTTTTCATCGAAAAAAACGATAAAAAAGTTTGAAAAATTCTCCCATTTTCCGTTACTCGACTGTAAAAAATTTTGGAACATGTCATTTGATGAGAAATTTAATTTACTTTTCGATTCTACATTGACCCAGAAGGGTCATTTTTTCATTTAGAACAAAATTTTTCATTTTAAAATTTCGTGTTTTTTCTAACTTTGCAGGGTTATTTTTTTAGAGTGTAACAATGTTTTATAAAGTTGTAGAGCAGACAATTACAAAAATTTTGATATATAGACATAAGGGGCTTATAAACATCACGAGTTATCGCGATTTTACGAAAAAAAGTTTTGAAAAAGTTACTGAAAAAGTTTCTCTTTGTTTCGTCGTCCGTGTCTGTCGCGGGTGACCATGAACGGCTAACATCTATAGGTCATCGCTGAAATTTTTAAGTTATCGCAGTTTTAGTGAAAAAAGTTGATTTTTTGCCGATTTCGTCATTTTCCGTTTTTCAATAAATTATATCTCCAAAACGTACGGTTCGACATCGCCAATTTTTTGAAATGTTAAGTGAAATTTTCCAAGGAATCCGATAAAAATATTTTCAGACATAGGCTCTTTGGTCCAGACACGGTCAAAACGCCATTTTAAGTTATCATGCGACTTTTTCAAATGGTAAGCTAGATTTTTGAAACTTCTTACTATTTTTCCCAAATAGCCAAACTCGTCACCTTTCTAAAATCGGATGAAATGGCGCGGAGAAATGAATTTTCGAAAAAAGAGGTTTTTGCGAAAAATGACGAAATGGAACTGCTGTATTACAAATCATGAAAATTTGAGTACTTTAAAAAAATACGGTATTTTGTGAAAATTTTAGGATTTCATTCAAAAACTCTAAAACAGTGAAAATGCATGCAAAATTTCGAATCGTTTGATACCCATATTGCGAATTATGAAAATTTTAGTTTTTCTAGAAAATACGGTATTTTGTGAAAATTTAAGTATTTTGTGAAAATTTGAGTATTTCATTTAAAAACCTCTAATACAGTTAACAAACATGCTTAATTTCAAATCGTTTGATACCCATAAAAAACTCTAAAACAGTTAAAATACATGCAAAATTTCGAATCTTTTGATACCCATATTGCGAATTATAAAAATTTGAGTACCATCAAAAAAAAATCGGTATTTTTTATTTATTTTTTTGTATTTATACTTCGAAACTAAACATATTATCAAAAAAATATTTACTAAGAGGAAGTTTGAATATTCAACATAATTTGGTTATGCTGATAATTTTATCGATTAACAACCTTGAAAAACATCTTTTTTTAGCATGTTCAAAAATGAAAGGGGTCGTATCGCCCCTCCGTCACGAGATATCAAATAACGGACGTCGTAATCAGGGACAAAAGTTACCCCTTAGGACAAAGTTTCACGCAAATCGAAAAGGAGTCGGGGCATCTGTTGTGTGAGTCGGCGGAGAATTACCCACATCTAAATTATAGATTTTTTCGCAATTAAAAAAAACTTTTAAAAAAATAAATTTTCAATTTTTTAATCAAGACTAACATTTAAAAAGGGCAAAACACTCAATATTAAAAGTTTTCTCAGATAAATGTTTATTTTTTTTAGAAATAACTAGCGGTTCACCAAATTGCGTCTGGAAAAGGTTACCATATTTTTTTGGAGTTTGAAGAAATGTACGATTTATTTTCGATTTTGTTTGGGAAAAAGCAAGTGGAGCCTTTAATTTCTTGAAATTTTTTAATATGCTTTTAATATCAAATAAAAAATATTGTGTTTTTTTCTGAACTACTTAACTGCTCAACATTTGAAAAATCTCAAGTTTCGTGCATCTGTCTCTTCGATGAAAAGTTTGAATTATACTTTCAATAAATATTATAATCTATGTATTACTTTTCACTTCAAGCCTCTCTCCTCGGCCGAGCAAACAAATCACTTAAGTACGAAATAGGGATGCAAATAGAAATAAATTTTTATCACCCCGTAATTGTTTTCTATCATGCAGCGCGCCGAGTAGCTACATCTTTTTTCCATTTCCCGCCAGGGACTTGGCCACTAGCACCAGTAAAAGTTTTTCCCTTCCTCCCATCGATGCTTTTCCAAGTTGCCTCCGGAAAATGGTTCGACTTTTGTCTATGCTCTTTTGTCCCTGCTGGATGCTCTTTTCTTTTCTCTATTTTTTGTTTCATTTGTTTCCTGCACAGTTGTCAATTCCAGCCCGAGTTTCTCCCACCCCTTTCCAGTCCAAACATTGTTCAGCTTTATTATATAGGCTTAGGAAACTTTCTCCTTTTGTGGCAAAAACCAACGACGGCCTGGCAATGAGTACGAATCTGTTTGCTCTCGTCGAACACAGGCAAATGAAGAGTCAGAGAGGTACTTTTATGCATGGGCAGGGAAAGTAATAGAGTCGATAATGCTCAATATTGAATTTAACGATAAATTTTAATCAATTATTCAACCGCAGAGCATGGCGTGTGCCGGCGAAGGAAAACTTTGCTTCTCTTTCTCAGAGTTGTCCGAAGGGCTAAGTGATTGAAGATCACTCCAAGTACATAATCTATCAGGGATAGGCTAACCCACAGCGAAAACTTTTTCCCCCCTTGATAGATTCTGTCATTAATATTTATGAGACAATCGAAAGTTTTCCCTTCGATGCAAATAGTTTCTTGTGACAGGTTCTTGTGGGCACTTCCTGACAGTGCCGTGTCGTGTCCACCGATTTGTTGGACAGATGGAAAGATTGCGTTCTAGATTGAGTTATTGGTGTTCTTTTTTTGTGACAAGTTTTCTCGGTTGACAAAGTGACAAACTTGAATAAGATTTACGCAAAAGTTTATTTTAAGTTTATGTTTCACAAAATTTCAACTCTCATGACATTATTCGACAATTTAATTACATATTTTTACAATATACTTTAAGGTGATTTATATTATTAAGAAAACTCGAAATCTTGATTTGAAAAGCAATCTAAAACAATTTAAATTACAAATCTGACTATTTACCTAAAGTACCAAGCCATGCCAACAAGAGAGCTTAGCGGAAGGGTTCATTATACCTACTTAAAAATAACATCGCACCACGAATGAACCCCTCCAAGAAACCCCTAATTGGCGATAATAAAACGACGCAACGACAAAACGGCTTTTCCAACCCCACCACGTGAAAGACCTTTATTAAACAGTTCATGCCATGGTCGTGAAACGGTGATAACAGGCATTGGTGTAATGGTGCAGAATGAAAAAAAAACCGGCCTCCCCTCACAACCCTTAACAACGTCCACCAACTGACCGCATGAAAACATGAATAAAAAAAAACCTCACTCATAACAAGTGTTAAAAATGGCACCCCGCCGTAACGACCGGAAATTGGGGTGGAGGGGGAGGTTCGTGGTGCTATGCCGTTGGCGTGAACGGGCTACGGTTCAGGCCGTTGGACTATTAAATCGCCATTAGCGTACATTCATCATCCACCAGGGAAGCTTTACCATACGCACACCGCGCCGTACGACTGGTTGAAGGTGCTCTCTACCGGTACTTTTGTAAACTAAACGATAGATTTTATCGGTTGTTTATAGGGGTTACATACATGTAAATCGACAAAAAAGTCAGAGGTTGATGTGAGCACACACTTAATTTTATTTAAAATCTGTTTTAAGGGTATTAAAATATACATTTTCATCTATTATCAAAACAAATTTGAAGACATTTGGTTGTATCATTGCCGAGATATAGCTATTTAAAGTTAGCAGTTTCAAAAAACGGGTGCCACGATATCTCAACACTGCCTTGACCAAATCTGCTCAAAATTTCGGTGAAGACTCGTTAAACCAGTCCTGTGTGCATGACGAAGGTCGATTTTCAAAAATCTTATTTTAAAAAAAGATAAAAATATTTTTGTGTTTTCCATATAGAAAATCGTCAGTTTTTGATTTTTGTATTTTTTTTAAGCAAAATTTCAAAATCGGGCTTCATCATGCACATTGGATATGTCTTGGGAGTCTTCACCCCGAATTTCAGCCAATTTGGTCCATCCCATCTCGAGATATCGTGGCACCCGTAAATCAGCTTGGTGTTTCGAGAAAAACACTCAGAAAAGTTGACAGTCCGCTTTGCGCACGGCAATATGTTGAGCTTAAAATCGTCTCTAACTCAGTTTAATCATGGAATATCTTCATGAATGTTTCAGGAGTGATTGAAAATCATCTTTTTAGTGGACTTAATAAATTTTCTGTAATATGAAATATTGTGATTTTCTACCTGTATGTAACCCCTTAAAGTAATACTAGGGGAACAGCATCTAATTCCAGTGTGCCTCTAACGTTGCCATATCAGCACTTTGACATTCAATTACAGCTCATTAAAAGCGTTTTCAACTAAAATCGAGTGCTAAATAGATCAATACGAAGTGAGCAAGCAAGTTTCTATCAAAAGTTTTGCAAAATTAGCTGTTTAAATAGTGAAAATCAGCAAATTGGATGGAGTGAGGAGCGAGTGCTTAACCTGCCAAACATACGAGAATGTACACAATGTGAATTCCTGTAATCATCTTTTAAAATTTATGAAATTGAGAACCACGATCAGGTCCATCATTTATATGATGCATCTAAAACAATCAAAAATATGTTAAATTATCTCAATCTTTTGCCAAATGATGGTCAATTATTTTTTATATATTTAAAAAAACGGCTTAGCAATTCAAAATTTATTCATAAAAATCATGTTCTGTGTAAACAATTCTAGTGATTTTACTCTTGTGTTTGTTTGAGATCAAAATGATACCATAAACCGGGGTGATATTGATAGCCGGGGTTACATTGGTAGGTTGAAGGTTGAAGAAATGAAAACTAATAACAATAAGACTGATTCAAATTTTATTTAAAGTTTTTGTCTCCCCCCTCTTCAAAGTTAGCCTGAAAAATCTGGGGGCAAAAAAAAATTTTTTTTTCAAAAAACTTCAAAATTGCTGCTATGGAAATTAGAGTGCAATCAGCTGAAATCAATTTAAAATGCATACCCCTGCGTTTAGAATCGATTTTAGCATGTTTGAGTTGATTTAAAAATCTTTTGAATTTTTGAAAATTTCGATGTTTATTATCGCAAATAGATTTTATTCGCAAAAATTTTTTTTTTTTCATCAAATCTTACCTTTTTGTTTTGAAAACAAATGATTGCAAAGTGTAGAATGCATTTTAGAACGCTTTTTCCATGGAAATGTTGTAATTATGGCTTGTTATTCCAATATTTATATTTTTTTAATAAAAAAATATTTTCACAAAATATTTAAATACAATCCTCCACATTTGAATTTTTGAATATTTGCCTTTTAGAAATTGAAGATGTAGAAATGCTGATTCAGAATTTTTAGAAAAAAAATCAAAAACATCAGATAATTTCACAAATGTTTTGTTATTCTTTTATCCGCTATATCCCAGCAACCAGAGGTCAAATCTTCATTGTTTCTAAGACGAAATTTTAGGAAATTTTCTGAAATTTTCGAAAAAAAATTATATTCAGAGTTGGTTAATCATAGGCACTATTGAAAAAAATAAAAAATAGCTGCATTTTTTATCAAAATCAAACATAAAACAGTCACATTTCTCTGAAGTATTTTTTGATTGAAAATTTGATATAGTATAACTTGGCATGAACAATTATGCCCGTACTTCTCTTTGATTTTAAAAGTTAAAAAATATTAAAAGATCCGGAAATAGCAAAACAAAACAAACAAAATAATAAAAATCAACAATTAAATTGCTGAGTACTTCTTATTTTTGAAAAGTCCTCATGCTGAAGAGAGCAAATCGATCGGAAAATTAATTCAAAAGTTAAAGAGCCGCGGTTCTTTTTGAAACTCCGTTCTTTTGAAAGAACCGCTTCAAGATGGATTGATTTTGAAAACTTGTGTCTATTTTTATGTTTATAATATAATTCATAGAATTTCCAACAAATCACGGTGTATTTTTTCAAGTGCTTTAGGATAGAAAAAACGACGGGTTAAAGAGGGGCTATTTTCTCAAAATATTTTCTCCAAATCAGCATTTGTTCAATTTTGACAGAAATAAACGCAATTTTGTAAAATTAAGAGCAATTTTCTCTAAAATTCTAGATTTAAGTTTGGGTGACATTCAATTATTCGAACGTTTAGATTTGAATAGTAATCATGGCACAGAAACAGCCAAGACTAGTGGTTTTCAAGCGCATTTTCTCATACAAGTCTAATAAAAAACTAAAATAAATCACACCATTCTTGAAAATGGCCTATTTATCAAAACTTTGAAAAAGAGTGAAAGAGCCGTTTAAAAGATCCGCTCTTTTTAACAAGAGAACGAAAATGAGCGGCTCCTTAAAAAACGGTTTTGCCCACCTCTAAAAGATACAGGTTTTCGAATGTTTACGTACCATTTTCGAATGGACAGCTGCAAAAAATTGTATGGAGACTTGTGTGGGTGAACCAATGACATAAAATGGCTTCTTTGATCATAAGGAAGGCCCCCAAAAAATGTCGTGCCCGATGTCGTAGAGAATTACTCTAGTTTTATTCATAGTTTAGAGCTAAAGAAAAAAAATTGTACTTATTTTTAAAACCTAGCCAAAAATGGGACAAAATGCTGAAAAAAAATTTAATACTTTTTGAGTTAATGATGCAGTTGAGTTCAAAATCGTGTGCTCTTTCAGAAAAGCCCAAAAACAGTACTTTGTTCTAGAAATCAGAAGGAAATCAAGTTTTTTCTCGAAATCTTAACACGTAGCCTTATGTGTAGGACAAAATTGCCTTGCGTTTTTCTCAGCTTGCAGTATTTGCGATTATTTTCTGATTTTTGGCTGAATATGATAAATGTGATCAGTAAGCAAATTCACCTGAGTATGAATTTCAAAAAAAAAATTAGTTACAAAATTAAAATTTGCAATCGCAAAAAGTGAAATGTTTCGAAAAAATTTCAGTTTTTTACAATTTCAAAAACATTTTTGAATGCATTCGCAAATTTTACGAAAATTTCCAACATTTTTTTGTTTTTAGATTTGTTGACCAGAAATGTGAATTTCAATATGAAAAATAATCATTCGTGACATTTTCTGCTCTATCCTATGAAATTTATTTAGAAACTCAAAAATATAATTTATGATATGGTAATGTCCAAATTAGCGTATTAAGCCCTAGCAAACAGTTATTCATGATTCTATAATTTTAAAAAATATACAGAAAACAGCAGAAAATTTCAAAAAAGTTTTATTTCTCAACATTGAAAATCAAACCAATAGTTTCCGCAAAATCGTGAGTTGAAAGATGAGCACTAATTGCAGTCCAACCAGCATGGTAAAAAAATATTGAAAATTGTCTCAGCTTTTCAAAATTATGTTTTGCAGGGCTGCTTTCCTTTATGAAGCATTTTGAAATGAAATAAAAAACTGATTTTTTTAATCACCTTGCATGTAAAAATGGTTTATGATAAACAAGCTCTTCTCGGCAAACTTCGTCCGGCCCTTTTTTGGTTCCCTGACGTTTCTTGCTTGTTTGCTAATTCAGCCTCCTGTGATCAAATTTTGATTTTACGCATATTTTCCCATACAATCTGTAGATTTTCCGGAATCGGTTCCAGAGTGGCCGAAGTTGTCACTTTTTGGCGTAAGAACCTTCCTTGGACTTATACGAACCCAACGCAACAAAGAGCACCTCGATCCGACGCTCCGTATTGAACTGATTCGCGTTCGAACAAAACCATCCAAATTTTTTATATAGGGGAACTATACCCTTTCTCAGCCTATTTCTATTATCGGCCTATCAGCACTTTGATCATGAATTACAGCTTTAATAAAGTGTTTTCGATTGTTCCTAAGTAATAAATAGCTCAAATAAAAGTGAGCAAGCAACTCTCCATTGTAGGTGTGCCTGAAAATGCTGATTAAATAGCAAAAAACTGCAAAAGTGATGAGAATTGGTCGAACGGCTTAGACTTTTTAATTCAAGCATTTTACAAGATTTCTAACGAGCAGCTTACAAATAAAAAAGTTTTTTCATATAAGATCTACAACTATTTTTTTGAAAATATTGTTCATTAGAATATTCAAAAAAATGCTTTATTCCACAAAATTCGCCAAAAAAGCTATTTTTTTTTTGTGAAAATTATTTCAATTACTCAACGATATTAAACAACGATGAAAAAATTGCATTTTTAATATTTTAAATAAAAATTATGTGTTTTTTATCAAATTGATTAGTTAAAGAATATATATATTTCTGGAGCAACATTTGAAAAGGGCGCATAAGCATTTTGACAGCTAGAACTGTTTTGCAAATTCCGAGACAAATGATAACTATTTAACAAAACCTGCAACGTTAAAAGGTAGCTGGGAAGGCCAGCTCTTGTTTAACACATCGAGTTTTGTGAAAAATTTACCTGTTGGCTCGGAATTTGCGAAACAGTTCTAGCTGTCAAAATGCTTATGCGCCCTTTTCAAATGTTGCTCCAGATTTGTTCACCATTTTGCAATGCATTATTTTTTTCTTGAATTATCAATAAATGAAAAAAATGCTTTTAGTGAAGTTTTGCATGAACTTTATTAAAATACTGATTTTTTTTCTATTGAAATTGAGGAAAGCAAAAAAACCCTTTCTTGCACTTATTTTAATGATTTTAGTTAAATATGATGATTTAGAGTTTCAGGACGTGCTTTGTTTTGGAAGTATCTTATTGAGAGTGTACCTCTTGCATTTCATCGATGGACTTGCCCGTGGGGGTGTCTGTATCTAATCCTAGCGAGAGATGACAATTGGCTTGTAAAATGATAACGGAAAACGGTAACCAAAATAACATTATTATACAACCTTATCTAGTTGAAACCTGTCGTGTCACCAGATAGTCAATCGAGCTAAAAGGTCTCTTTGCCCAGCCTCCCGAACGAAAGTTGTTCAGTTTAGGGGATACTATACACGGGTGAAGATGAAGTTGTGGCTACCGATTTTAGGATGTTTCTTTGCAGGTTTAGCTGCAACCAATGGAGCTGATTTCAATGGGTATTTTTTCAAGCTTTTATTTTGATAAAGTTCATTTTTGACAATGATAATTTAGATTCCAGCTCTACCTAGTCAGCGTGGAAACTCGCGAGCAGCTGGAGAAGATCCACGAGCTGACGCGTAACGATGCTTACGACTTTTGGGACGTTCCCAGACTGAACCGGAAAGCTCGCGTGATGGTTAACCGGCGGGACGAGGGCAAGTTTGAAGGATTTCTGGAGCAACACGAGTTCGATTTTGATATCGCGGCTGAAAATGTGCAACAGTGAGTAGATTTTCAGTTGCAGAGAATTTAAATTTAAAATGCATTCTTTGTTAGATTGTTGAACAACGAGAAGAGCAAGAATGAGGAACATCTCAAAAAGGTACGCCGTAATGCTGGACCTAAGTCGACCATCGATTTTGATCATTACTGGTCGTTGGAAGAGGTGTACGACTTTGTAGAAGAAGTAGCAGCCAAGAGTGACATGGTAACGGCGTTCGATATTGGAACTACCCACGAGGGAAGACCACTGAAGGCGCTGACACTGTCTAAGAACGGATACATCAATATGGAGCGTCCGGTGGTGTTCATGGATGCCGGTATCCATGCTCGGTAAGGTTTTGATAAACAGAATATGATTGAACAATTCTTAAATCATTTTTTTCAACAGTGAATGGGCCACCATTATGACCATCATGCATCTGCTGCACGAGTTCACCGAACATCCGGAACTGTACGCCGAGCAGCTGGACAACACCGACTTCGTGATCATCCCGGTGCTCAACCCGGACGGTTACGTGTTTGCCCACCAGGAGAACCGTCTTTGGCGCAAGAACCGTGCCCAGTACAACATGCTGTGCGCCGGCGTTGACCTGAACCGTAACTTCCCGGCCATGTGGCGCTTCACGAGCAATGCCTGCACGAGCTCCTACGCCGGCCCCTTCGCCACATCGGAACCGGAAACGCGTGCCATGATGAGCCTGATGGATCAGTACAAGGCCGCGATGGTGATGTACGTGGCGGTGCACACCAGCGGAGAAATGGTCCTGTGGCCCTGGGGATACGAAGCGACCTACGTGGACAACTGGGAGGAACATGACGAGTTGGGAAAGCAAGCTGCTGCTGCCATTGTGGCCGTGGGTGGACCCGAGTGGACCGTTGGCAATTCGGTTGAGGTGCTGAACTATGAGGCTTCGGGAGCGACCGACGATTACGCGTACACCGTGGGAGCTCGGTTGGCTTATACAATTGAGCTAAAGGGCGCTGGAACGACCGGGTTCGAGATCGCTGCCGAAGAGATCAGCAAGTGCAACCGGGAAACTATGGAGCTGTACAAAGTCTTCTTTAAATATGCTGGAGGACTGGCTTTGCCGAATAAGGATCAATAATGAATTCTTTTTTAATGTACTAACTAACTAACATTGTTTGAAATAAAATGAGTTTTATTGAATTTTCTTTATTTTTAGTTCATTTAATTGTAATTGTAATTTTATTTGGCAACGATATCCTGTTAGTCAGACTTTTTATCAGGTTAAGGAGGTGTACAAACCGGAAATTTAAATTAGGACAAGTAAAATTGAATAGTTACAAATCGTGTACACACAAAAATTAATTAATTAGCTTTCATGAAATTTAATTATTTTTAACTTGCAAAAGGTTGCATTCTATCATAGTTCAGCCAAATCTGATTCTGTATGAATTGACAGATAAAGAAAGTGAGGTTTTTACTAAATGGAGGTTTCTTTCATAAAATAAAAGACTTTTTATTTAGGAACTAATCCAGTGTTAAACATTTTTTCACATACACCATTCAATTCTTCACAACCGGCACCGTCAACGATCCCGCATGCTTCCCGAACACCTTGTACACCTCCATCGTTTCGCGCGAAACTTTACCAATCTGATCGGCCGGCAGATCGAATCCCTCGTACCCTCCCCCGGTCAGTTCAATCGTAAAGGCCAACCGTGCCCCCGTAGCGTACGCGTAATCATCGGTCGCTCCCGACGCCCGGTAGTTCAGCACTTCAACCGAGTTGCCAACCTCCCACTCCGGTCCACCAACAGCCACGATCGCTTGCTGGGCCAGCTTGCCGAGCTGGTCGTGCTCCTCCCAGTTGTCGCAGTACTTGTCGTATTCGTAGCCCCAAGGCCACAGTATCATATCGCCGTGGGTGTGCACCGCCACGTACATCGCCATCGCCGACTTGTACCGATCCATCAGACCCATCATGGCCACTGTTTCCTTTTCCGAGCTGTGCTCCGGCCCCGCGTAAGAGTTGGTACAAGCGTTGCTGGTGAAGCGCCACATGGCCGGGAAGTTGCGGTTCAAGTCGACGCCGGCGCACAGCAGGTTGTTCTGGACGCGGTTCTTGCGCCACAGCCGGTTCTTCTCGTGGGTGTAGACGTACCCGTCCGGGTTGAGCACCGGGATTATGACGTAGTCGGTGTTGTCCAGCTGGTCCGGGTACTGCTCCGAGTGCTCGACGAACTCGTGGATCATGTACAGCACCGACATGATGCCGGCCCATTCGCTGTGTTGTAGAAAAAAGAGAGTTAATTCTTGAGGGAATTTTTAACGAATGGTTTTTTCACGGCTTAGGTCAAATTATTTTGGCCAAGGAACCCCCAGACAAATTTTGAGCCCGATCGGAGAACTTTTTTTCTAATCATGCTGTTTTCGTGAGGAATTGCTGTATAAACGATGCTCATTAGGATGTAACAAAAAGGACTTTTTGGCGGGCATTCAGGGGTTTGTTCCGGTGGGCATACTGAGCCTAAATCCCAAATATGAGCTTGATTGGGCGTAACAGGAGCTGGCGCTCCGCCCTTCAATTTTAAATGGGATTTAACCCGTAAAAAAAGATTTTTTCAAAAATGTAACTTTTTGAGGCATTTTGGCCACCAATACGTATATATAACATTGAAGTTTGGAGCATCCTGGAGCTCGGTACAGTCCTTCAAAGTTTGGCATTTTTTAGAAAAATCGGCCCCGGCAAAAAAGATATGCGTCGCACCTCGCGACGCCCGAGACGCCATTTGATTTTGCTGGGACCGATTTTTCGAAAAAATGCCAAACTTTGAAGGTCTGTACCGAGCTCCAGGATGCTCCAAACTTCAATGTTATATATACCAAAAGATGCGCAAGGATCTGGCCTACACGCCAGTGATGTTTTTGGTAAACGCATTGGTGGCCAAAACGCCTCAAAAAGTGACATTTTTGAAAAAATCTTTTTTTACGGGTTAAATCCCATTTAAAATTGAAGGGCGGAGCGCCAGCTCCTGTTACGCCCAATCAAGCTCATATTTGGGATTTAGGCTCAGTATGCCCACCGGAACAAACCCCTGAATGCCCGCCAAAAAGTCATTTTTGTTACATCCTAATGCTCATGCAACTTATGTATGTTATTTAACTGTTACTGGTTGAATCAATCATTCTAATGTTGATTTGTGGCTGGCTTGAAACAACACAATGATTTTGCTTGTTTGGCGACCGTACTTTTTGGGGCTGAACTGAACGTCAAAAAGTTCGCCACGTGCTTCAGAATTTCAACTAATCAGAAGGTAGGTCGAAAATAGGTACATTGAAGGGCAATGTGTGTGTGTGTGTGTGTGTGTGTGTGTGTGTGTGTGTGTGTGTGTGTGTGTGTGTGTGTGTGTGTGTGTGTGTGTGTGTGTGTGTGTGTGTGTGTGTGTGTGTGTGTGTGTGTGTGTGTGTGTGTGTGTGTGTGTGTGTGTGTGTGTGTGTGTGTGTGTGTGTGTGTGTGCAATAGAAGGGCAATAGACCCAAAATAGGAACAAAACATGTTTTTCGGGTTTATATAGTGATATAAGGTATTTTTATTTAAAAAAAATCCACCTTTAGGTGGTTGGTGCCTTCCTCGCATATTTTTATCAAAATATCTGAGATCCGGCCTCAAAAAAAGTTTATTAAAAACACTAAAGTACTTATAACTTTTGATAGGGTTGTCAGATCATAAATATTTTGGGCTTGTTGGGTAGGTTTTTTGATTACCTATCCAACGATGGGTCGCATGATAGATCCGGACAACTTTTTCATCAAAATATTTGAGATCCGGCCTCAAAAAAGTGCATAAGTAACACATAATTGCTCATAACTTTTGATAGGGTTGTCAGATCTCCAATCTTTTGAACGCGTTGGAAAGGTCTTTCAAATACCTTTATAACAATATAAAGCATGACGGGTTTTCTTACAAAACCACCCTTTTTATAATATTTCAAACTCTAGCCAAATCGTTTTTTTAGCATAACTTTTGAAGTACTTCTCTAAACTTCATAATATTAACTAGGGTCTTGAGGGACCCCAAGACGAATCGAATGAGGCCAAAACGGTCCAAATCGGTCCAGCCAGTCCGGAGATAATCGTGTGCATATTTTTCGGTGCACGGACTCACATCCAGACACACGCACAGACATTTGTTCAGAATTTGATTCTGAGTCGATAGGTATACTACGAGGTCGAATAAAGAAGTCAATTTTCGAGTGATTTTATAGCCCTTCCTCATTGAGGTGAGGAAGGCAAAAATCATTATGTACGAGCATTAAAAACTCAACTTATTCAAAATACATATAATTATAGTGCGCTCTGCTAAGTAGATCCAAAATAGAAAAAAATGCTCTACTCATTTTAAATCATGAAAAGTTGGACAGGTATTAAAACATGTTTTGCATGCAAAAAGTGTTTTTTTTTTTCAAAAAAAAATGAGCAGGTCATTAATTTCCATTAAAAAAAACTCTTTTCCATAAAAATAATTTAGAAATTTTAAAATCCAACCCAACATTTAAAATTTTCCAAAATTAGTGCTTTCCCTTTCAAAGAGAAAATTCAAAATATCAAACTTATTTTTATTAAAAAGAAAAGAAAATTTCACAAAAGTTTCATTACGTTAACTGTCTTTCTTAATCGATCCAATAATTTCAATATAGTTGCAATATAGTTGAAAAATGCAGGCTGATTAAATGAAAAACTCATTTTCACAAAATTTTAATTGTAAAAGGCTGTACCTCAGCAACCAATAGTTAGAACAACAAAAAATTGAAAAATTGGAATTGAAATTTTCAAAAAATCATTATTGATTCAAAAAATTATACAGTATGTAAAAAAAGTATTTACACCCCTTGGGCACTATGCAAATATTGTGATAAAACATGTAAACAATTTAAAGTTTGGCAAAAACCTAGTACTAACTACTTTTTCAGAAACTCATGCCGAACATTTTGCTACAAAATGCTCATGAAAAGATGATTTCTATAAAAAGTTATATAACAAATACTATTACGAAAATAATAAAAGGTGCAAAAAAAGTTTATACACCTTTCGAAAAATTAACATAAATAATGTTATTTGTTGACAAATCACCATAAATCCAGTCTCCCAACTCCAAATAGGCATCCTTGACTGATTAAAAAAATAATTTGGATTGAATATAAAGTTTACTAACTACTTAGTATAAAAGTTTATATAACTCTGGAAATTCTATATAAAACTTATCTAAACTTAATTGTGCAAACTTTTAATTCAACTAAATGTAAATATAATACCAAAGAATTGCTAAATAAACATTTTGGAGTGGGATAACACCGTTTTGGGGGTATTTGTATCGCTAGAATAGAATTTTCGTTGAACTTTTGTACCAACCCGGAATTACGTCGTCGAAAAATCCACCGGCATCCGAACCGGTCCACAATCCACAAATTAACCTAAAGGGCATAAAATTTCCGATCTTGTGATATCCATACATGTAGGTTTTCTATAAAACCCACGTTCTTAAATACCTAGGCAAAAACATTGTTATGGTTTCGTTTGAGCAATCTGCCAAAAATGTATGGAGTTTCGTAATTTTTGTTCTCGTGGATCAAACTTACTTTTTGTCTAGGTATTCAAAGACATGGGTTTTATAGAAAACCTAGATGTCTGGGTATCAACTTAGATTATTTTCCTGTTTTTAAACACTTGCATGGCAATATCTTAGCAACTAAGGGTCGTATCAACAAAGTTCAAAAATGAAAATTATAGAGAATTTTCTCAGCTTTTCAAAAATATTTTTTTTCAAAAGTGGGCAAACATGCGCACGAATTTCAAAAAATGAAAAACTGCGACTATTTTCAAAAACGTCACCTAAAAATGGATTTAACTTGAAAACGGTGCACTTTATCAAAAATGTAACTAAAGTACTTTTTTATTGCAAATTTGATTTTACATCGAAAAATGAAGTTGAACAATTTTTGCGACCAATATTCCGATTTTTTGAAAAAATCAGTATTGTTTAAAAATGTCATAACTCGGTCAAAGATTTATTGCACAACCTGGAAATTTCTGAAAAGTTGGCATTTGATGTTTTTGCAAATCAAGTTTAAGTGACAAAAAGTTAAATAAAAAATCACCAAAATTTTTTAAGCGTGTATCATTTTTTTAGTGTAGTCCATATTCATACCAACAACTTTGCAGAAGACACCAAAACGATCAAAAAATTCCTTTAAAAGATACAGATTTTTGAATTTTCATACATCATTTTTGTATAGACAGCTGCTAAATTTGTAAGGATAATTTTATGGAAAACTAATTATGCAAAATGGCTTCTTTGGGCATACTGAAGGCACCAAAAAAGTCGCCGAATTAAGAATACAAAAATTAAAATTAAGAAAAAAGACCGATTTCGTAGAGAACTGCTCCTTAACTGATTCGACAAAGTTGCCGAAATTGGCATAGTTGCTTAATTTTTAAACTTTAGAGTATCTCGGAGTATTTAAAAAACAAAATTTCGTTGTCACCTTAATTTACATGCTCGTTTTATATTACTCGTCCGCAAAATTTTATGGAGTCTTCTATGGAAAAACTAATGATTCAACATAGCTACTTTTGACATAAGGAAAGCATGAATAAAGTTTCATTCAAATAATTAAAAAAAGAAAAGTTGATTTGTAAAAACGTAGAGATTTACCCAAAAACTAATATTATTCGCGCACCACCAAACCGAAGTGCGCATCTCTTCTGTTGCGCGAAAAATCTATTGCGCCGTACAAAAATTGAGTGGTTTGTCGTAAGCGTTTACATGAGCCTGTGGCGCAACAGGCTTTGACAGGTTGCGCTCGTATTTTGATTTTTGTCTTCCTTTCCAATAACTCAGATGATAATAATTCTAAATCTTTTATGTCACCCCTTTCTTGTTAAGCCTGATCTACAATGGCAAATCGCAGAATGTTGCGTCTGTCACTTTTAACCCTGTTAACTTTGTTACATTTGGATCAACTTGATGATTATTTTCGCAAGAGTTTGCGTAAGCTTGATTGTAGATGAGGCTTTAGGGGTGGGGAATGCCACATAAATGAATGAGTAAGTTTTTTTTAAAGGAAATAGCGATTTGACTAATATTTAAAAAAAAAATGAATTGAAGAAAGAAGTGAAATTGACAGATAATTATATTTCCTGTCACCCAATTGGCCACTTACTCACCGCATTCAATCACCCCCACTTGCATTCAAATTATTTACTCACCGAGCGTGAATTCCCGCGTCCATAAACACCACCGGCCGATCCATGCCGACTTCCCCGTTCCGGGAAATGGTCATCGCCTTGATCGGCCTGCCCTCGTGGGTCGTCCCGATGTCGAACGCCGTTACCATCTCACTGGTCGCTGCCAGCTCTTCGACGTACGCGTAAATTTCATCCAGCGTCCAGTAGTGGTCAAAGTCAACCGTAGCTTTGGCATCACGCTTCGCCCGCCGGTGATGCTCTTCGTTCTTTTTCCGCTCCTTGTTGAGGATTCTGCGAAGGGGAGATGTTTGTTATTTTGGTGTAACTTGAGTGATGATTAACGTTAAACGCACTGCTGCACATTTTCGACAATCGGATCAAAGTCGATGTCATGCTCTTCGAGGAACTTTTCAAACATCATCTCATCAATATGGTTGACCATCACTCGAGCCTTCCGGTTTACGCGGGGAACATCCCAAAAGTCGTAGTCGCCATTCTGGACGAGTTCTTGAATCTGGTTCAACTGGTCGCGATTATCCACGTGAACTACGTAGAGCTGGAATCTGTATGGGAAATAATTAACTTTAGATCTTTGATGAGGTGATCTTATCAGATTTCCTACTGAGTGAACTCGACTCCACTGGTTCCAGCTAGAAGTGCAAACAAGCACCCAACTAGCAACGGTAGACACAACTTCATGATCGCGTTCTCCGAACGTCTTCCTGAGACTGAAAAATAGCACCGTTTAGTGACGAGTTGTACGCAACGATCAATGCTATCAGTGTCCCCCCTCTCGTACACCAACGTTCTAGCCTGAACCCCAGATAAGACCGTATTAAAAGCCAAACTCGGAGATTGTTATTTGAGTGATTACTTTTATTGACCAATCGCTGTCAGATAAGAACCATGAAGACCAGACTAATCAATACTTTTTCGCACAATGTTTGTCCACAAAGATTACGGCCGGCGCGGCTTCACCGGTTGTTCTCCGGCAAACTTCCCAAAAACTTTGAACATTTCAAACGCATCCCTGGTAACGTTCTGCATTTCGGGCACGGAAAGCACGAACCCATCTCCGTCCGTTCCGCAGGACAACTCCAACGTGTACGCGTACTTGATGCCAAAACTTCCGTAGATAAAATCATCACTCCCGTTGGCCGGATACAGCAGGAACGAAGCGCCTCCGACGCTGTAATCCGGTCCACCCGCCGTCTTGACGGCGTCCGCCGCAAGATCCCCCAGCGATTGCAGCTCGGCCGCGTTCGGGGCTTGCACGTAATCGTACCCGTACGGGTACAGGATGTAATCGCCGCACGTGTGGACGGCAAGGTACAGTTTCGTGGCGCGGGCGTACGTAGCCATCAGCAGCATGAGGGCGCGCGTTTCCGGCTCGGAACCGGGCGTGGAGCCGGCGTACCCGTTGGTGCACTCCTGGAAGGAAATGAGTTCAATAGAATCTACCGAATACTTGAGTTTTTAGGAAAAATATTTATTTGGGTCGGTTTGGGAGCGGCCGTGGCTGACTGGTTACGGTGTTCGCTTTGTAAGCGAATGGTTCTGGGTTCGATTCCCATCTGCTCCCAACGAGAAAGTTGAACGAAAAATCAAAGTCGCTCGAGGCGGGGTTCGATCCTCCGTCCTTTGGATTGATAAGCAAAAATGCTAACCACTAGGCCATAACGACTTGGTGAGAGTTGACTGGAATTAGGAATACTGTTGTGGCGCTATAACCACGGCAAATAGTGTCCAGGGCATTCGTGGAAATACAATGTCCCGTCCCAGAGGGTCCAGGAGTACCAAACCTTCTTAGCATGGTGCTCCCAACGAATACAACCAAAATCTCGGAGCGTATGGTGGTGTGTCCCCACGCTTCTTCCTCCCCTGTCGATTCAGAATTGTGTTGTTGTTCGAACACTCAGTGCTCAAACTCAACCAACGAGTCATCTCTGCGATACGGCTTTACGCAGTAGGCCTGGCCGCTTTAACGCTTGTGATGTTTCAATGCAATCTAATGCAATGGCGCACTACAAATGTTAATAAATGACAAGAAGAGTGCTAGGCGTCATCTAACCTAAGGCACTCTCCAGGATCCCTTCGAAAGATTGGCTGCGCTAGGGTCTGATTAGATTAGATTAGATTAAAAAATATTTTTTTGGGTCGGTTTGTACTGCCTTTTAAACTGATTTCGAGATAATTATTTATCTGTTTTTGTCTTAAAATTTTAATTTCTTAAAATATCCAGCAACTTAATGAAGATATTTTCAACTGTGTTGCCTAAAAAACTCCGGTTAAACTTCAAACTTTGGAGCGTTAGGTACGGTATGTCCACGCATCTTTCCTCCCCTGTAGATTCTGTGAAATGTGATCCGTTCACAGAATCCTCTCTGCGGTAAACGTTACGCAGTAGCTGGCCGATTTAAATCTTGTAATGCATTTTCGGGTGTTCTCGAACGTACTGCAACTGATACTATTGACAAGAAAAGTTTCTAGTAATTGGAATTGGGTAATTTTCCGCCATCTCACACAGCAGTTGTCCCTGATCACGAATCCAAGATCCGTTTTTTTGATATCTCGAGACGGAGGGGCGGTACGACCCCTTTAATTTTTGATTATGCGAAAAAAAGAGGTGTTTTTCAATAATTTGCAGCCTGAAACGGTGATGAGATAGAAATTTGGTGTCAAAGGGACTTTTATGTAAAATTGTACGCCCGATTTGATGGCGTACTCAGAATTCCGAAAAAACGTATTTTTCATCGAAAAAACAATAAAAAAGTTTTAAAAACTCTCCCATTTTCCGTTACTCGACTGTAAGTTTTTTTGGGACATGTCATTTTAAGGGAAATTTAATGTTCTTTTGAATCTACAAGGGTAATTTTTTCAGTTAGAACTAAGTTTTTCATTTTAAAATTTCGTGTTTTTTCTAACTTTGCAGGGTTATTTTTTAGAGTGTAACAATGTTCTGCAAAATTGTAGAGCAGACAACCACAAAAATTTTGATTTATAAAAATAAGGGGTTAGCTTAGAAACATCACGAGTTATCACGATTTTACGATTTTTTTTTTTTTGGAAAAGTTACTTTTTGCGTTTCTCTTTGTTTCGTTGTCCGTGTCAGTCGCGGGTGACGATGAACGGCCATGATCGACGACGACCAACTTTTTCAAAACTTTTTTTCGTAAAATTGCGATGACTCGTGATGTGTATAAACAAACCCCTTATGTATATGTATCAAAAATTTTGTAATTGTCTGCTCTACAACTTTGTAGAACATTATTACACTCGAAAAAATAACCCTGCAAAGTTAGAAAAAACACGACATTTTAAAATAAAAAATTTTGTTCTAAATGAAAAAATGACCCATCTGGGTCAAGGTAGATTCGAAAAGAACATTAAATTTCCCTTAAAATGACATGTTCCAAAAAAATTACAGTCGAGTAACGGAAAATGGCAGAGTTTTTAAAAAAATTTTAGTGTTTTTTTTCGATGTAAAATACGTTTTTTTCGGAATCCTGAGTACGCCATCAAATCAGGCACCCAATTTTACATAAAAGCCCCTCCGTCACGAGATATCAAAAAATGGACCTCGGATTCGTGATCAGGGACAAAAGTTACCCCTTAAGACAAAGTTTCACGCAAATCGAAGAGGGGTCGGGGCAACTGCTGTGTGAGTTGGTGGAGAATTTCCCAATTGGAATTGGAATTGGAATTGGAATTGGAATTGGAATTGGAATTGGAATTGGAATTGGAATTGGAATTGGAATTGGAATTGGAATTGGAATTGGAATTGGAATTGGAATTGGAATTGGAATTGGAATTGGAATTGGAATTGGAATTGGAATTGGAATTGGAATTGGAATTGGAATTGGAATTGGAATTGGAATTGGAATTGGAATTGGAATTGGAATTGGAATTGGAATTGGAATTGGAATTGGAATTGGAATTGGAATTGGAATTGGAATTGGAATTGGAATTGGAATTGGAATTGGAATTGGGATTGGAATTGGAGTTGGAGTTGGAATTGGAATTGGAATTGGAATTGGAATTGGAGTTGGAGTTGGAATTGGAATTGGAATTGGAATTGGAATTGGAATTGGAATTTTAATTTTAATTTTAATTTTAATTTTAATTTTAATTTTAATTTTAATTTTAATTTTAATTTTAATTTTATATTGTGTAAATTTACCACTTTTTTTGTTGTTATGTCACTTTTTCCGTCTAAATCCAAGTAATATTACATCATAAAAGAGGTAATTTTGAACCTTCAAATTTTACATCCTCCAAATTTACACATTTTTGGCTGTGAACTCACCCCACTCGTATACTTCCACTGAAACGGAAAGTTCCTGTTCAGATCCACTCCCTGGCACAGCGTGTTGACTCGTGCCCGGTTCTTCCGCCACATCCGATCCCGCTCGTGCGAGTACACGTACCCGTCCGGGTTCGCCACCGGCATGATCACCCAGTCCGTCTTCTCCAACAATTGCTCACTTTCGGTGGAATTCTCCACCAGCTGATGAATCAGATACAGCACGGCCATCGGACTGCCCCACTCGCGGGCATGAATACCTCCGTCGATCAGCACGACCGGTCGAAGCGAGTTCACAACAGAGTTCTTGGAAATCGTTATCACCCGCAGCGGACGACCCTCGGTGCTTTGGCCGTAGCTCTTCGTACGCACCATGTCTGGATAGGTTCGCTCCAAATTGTCCAGATAGGCGTATACTTCTTCCAGCGTCCAAAAGTGGTCGAACGAAAAGGACCACTTGTCCGCAGTTGCTCGTTTGCTACGCAAATGTTCACGCTGTCCGTGCTGTTCACGGTCGATTATTTGCTGAACATTCTCGTTCGACAGCTGATGTGTTATGTTGTACTGCTGCAAGAACTTCCTGAACGAGTCGTCAGCTGTTGGACTGACCATGACCGGCGTACTCTTACGTAGATTTGGTGCACTCCAAAAGTCCAGCTCAAAATCATCTTGCACTTCTTGAAACATACTCAGCTGATCCATGGAAGTTGGTGCAACATCGTAGAGTTTGTAACTAAAAACAAAACAAAAGTCATTCAAGTGACTCACCCCTAACATAAACATCAAACTTCACATACTTCCTGTACGAAACTTCCCCACCGCAAACTAGTCCGACAGCCGAGATCACAAAAACAGCTGCTCCGAAAACGCGTCTCATTCTGAACCAAACGAAGGACTTCGCTCAACTGATCGTCAGAGCGCTGAGCGAGCGAAGATTCTCACTAATTTAATTGTCGAACAACGTGTCGGGCCGGGACACTTCAACCGGTTTATTGGACCGTTTATTGAGTGGTGTGGCGATAAAGGGGAATGGTTAAATTTGCCTTTGATGATAAAAAAGTGAGGTGTTTCGGTTTCGATATGATCGGATTGGGAGGTGTCACAGATCGAAAGACAATTAAATTTGTGTTTCATGCATATTCTTAAGGGGTAACATATAAGTAAAATAATTGAATATCTTTATTACTCCATAAATAATCACTAGAATAGTTCTTTGTATTCTGCATCGTAAAAAATATATTACTTTCTGGTCATACGACAAAAAACGGAAAAAGATCGAGGTCTTCGACTAAGTTTCAGGTTCTTTCAGCAAAAAATACTCGTAAAACTGGGCAGCAATTTCCCGAGAAAAGTTCATCCGTCAAAGCAAAAAACAAAAAGTGTTGTCAATGGGAATCGAACCTTTAACAGCCTAACTCAATGACTTAACTGCCTCGGTCACCACAACTTGGTGGTCAGAAGTCAATACATGACGCTTGTCGGAGATTTACTGTTTCAATTAAGGGGTTTACATACTTGTAGAAAACCCAAAATTTCATAATTCAGAAAATTCACTCAATTCACTAAAAAGATGATTTTCAATCACTCCTGAAAGTATCATGAAATATTTCGTGACTGAACTGAGTAAAAGACGATCTAGCTGAGTAAAAGACGAAGCGCAAAGCGACCTGTCAAACTTTGTGAACGATTTTCTCTAAACACCGAGTTGATTTACGACCACGACATCTCGAGATGGGATGGACCAAATTGGCTGAAATTTGGGGTGAAGACTCTCAAGACATATCCCGTGTGCATAACGAAGCCCGATTTTGAAGTTTTGCTTATTTAAAAAATACAAAAATCAAAAGCTGACTATTTTTTTATGAAAAACGCAAAAAAAAACACAGAACCGGTTTAACGAGTCTCCACCAAAATTTTAAGCCAATTTGGTTTTTTTTTTAAACTGCTAACTTAAAATAGCTATGTATCGGCAATGGTAAATCCAAATTTGTTTATATTTATTTTGTTAATAGATGAAAATTTATATTTTAATGCCCTACAAAAAGATTTGAAAAAAAAATTAAATGTGTGCGCATACCAACCTTTGACATTTTTGACAATTTACATGTATGCAACCCCTTCACGAATGACCACATTTGTTTTGATAGTATGAGTTGGTAGCATTACTCTGAAGAGTTTAGCATTGAGCTCTCAATAAAGTTCGGTGGAACTATTTTCTCGGCTCTGTATTCCATTGCCATTTTTTTAAATAATTGACCGCAAAATTGTATGGGGACTTGTATGGAAAAGCTAATGATGCAAAGTGGCTTTTTTCATGGTAAATAAATATACAAATAAGAAAAACTAAAATTAAAGCTTGATTTTTCAAATATTTTAACAAAATCATCATTATAGTTAAGAGGAATGCCAAATTAACTTCAAGTTTTTGTTCTCTCTCTTTTCAATTTTTTTCCCAAAAATCAAGGTGCGAAAAAAAAATTATGACCACAATTGAAATGTTTATTTTAAGAAAAAATTTAAACTATCTATTTTAAACCTAATAAAACTTATCGTACTTTTAACCAAATAGAACCTTTTTGATCTTTTAACAATGTTTAAATTTAGAGCAGTAAAAGACGTCGAAGTTTTGCATAACATATTTTCATACATTGCATGATATTTTGCTTATTTTTGAGCGTACCATAACTGTAACGAATTATGTTTCGTGACAAGTTTTGTGATGTTTTTTGTTTCAAATTTCAACTTCAACGTCTATTACTGATCTGTGTTCAAAAATTGCAAAATTTGTTAAGAGTTTAAAGTTAATTGTTAAAATGCTTACGGCCAATGTGAATATTTTTTTAAGTTTATGTCCTTTGACTCTGACTCGTATAAATTAAATTTAAATAAACGCCGTGGTTTCAACATTTCAATGAAAAAAGTGTTTCAAAATGCATTTTATAACAGTCTTGTTGTTATTAAATGAATCAGTTTTCGAAATACAGTCCAGACTAGATTATCCGAAAGCCTCGGAAAAATCACTTTGAATAATCACGAACAAAAAATATCTTTTGCATATTTTTAATGGAAGTGCTCTATTTTTGAGCTTTAAGTATGACCCCTAAACTACTCAAAAGTTATTTATAATTTTAAAATTCAAGATGGAAGCCAAAATTGTGGTGATGAACTATTGAAAAATTGCATTTGGTAATTTTTAAGGCAAACAACCATTCAAACTTAAGTGAAATGGGGTCGCAGAATTCGAAGTTGACATTAAAAGAAAGGCTGATACAACTTTTATTTTAAGTTTTTTTCTCAAAAAACTTTAAAATGCTAAGGGCAAATCACTTCTGATACTGAGGTGTGTATGGAGTGTGTATGTAGTCAGTATCATACTCGATATCGTGCGTATGGTATGGACTTCAGTATTAATCATTATTAAGAAGATTTATTTCAGTGTGGAAAGATTTGACATTTCTCAACGTCAAACTCTGATGCTGTTTTTTATTGTTAGGTTCAGTTTGCTTTGCTGGTTGCTGGAGCGTATTCGGGACACGGCTGGCCAGAAGGGAACCGGCAAGTGGACGGCGATCGCTGCTCTGCACCACGGAGTTCCGGTCACAGTGATCGGCGAGGCCGTATTCTCGCGTTGCCTGTCCCTCTAAAGGAGGAACGTACCAAGGCTAGCAAGCAACTCGCCGGCCCGCCCCCAAGTTTAACGTTGCCGGCCGTAAGGCGTTCCTCGCGCACATCCGCAACGCCCTGACCTGTGCCAACATCGTCTCGTACGCCCAGGGCTTCATGCTGCTGCGCAAGGCCGCCAACGAGTACAAATGGAACCTGAACTTCGATGGAATCGCGTTGATGTGGCATGGAGGTTGCATCATCTGCAGTGTCTTCCTCGGAAACATTCGGAACGCGTTCGTGCGCAATCCGGCGATGTCGCATCTGCTGCTGGACAACTTCTTCAAGAACGAAATCGTGGAGAACCAGCAGTCGTGGCGTGAGGTCGTTAGCCGGGCGTCCCAGTGTCTTCTTCGATGGCTATCGCTCGGAGCGACTGTCCGCGAATCTGCTGCAGGCCCAGCGGGACTACATTGTGGCGCACACATACGAGCTGGTTGGCAAAGAGGTCAAGTTTTTGCACACCAACTGGACCGGCAAGGGCTTCAACGTTTCCGCTGGTACTGTGTGACGAGCACGATGCCGCTGGTTAATTCCTCTACATTCCATTAAACAGAGGACACCGTCTCCATCAGTCGTTATTTCTTGTTGCCCATTCGGTTAGATTTCGAAATTGTTTTCTTCTTTTTTGTAATAAAAGTGGATGTTTAGGATTTTGTCTACATTTTGTCAAGTACCTACTGATTAAATTCCTGAATATTATTTTGGCTGGGGAACGGCAATGCTATCGGCGAGTTGCAAAATGCTGTTGCACAGTTCGTCGAAGCATCCAAATACGCAGAACTGTAGCCAGATTCTTGACCTGAAAGACGGTTCATTTGAGTTGGTTCCCAAGACGGAGTTGTCGTGGCGAGGCAATTCGTCGTACCGGAAGGCCACTTTAAAGAGGTGTCTGAGTTGCTTAAACATAAAAGAAGATCGTCGAGCTGAATCAAGAACGGGATCAGGTTTTGGAGATCCTCGCCAAACACGATGAAAAGTTTGAGGCGCTCCAGCCCTTGCTCGAACAAAAAGAGCAATTCCAAACCAAACTTTTTGACCTGAAAAAAGTCGTTGACAACTCCTAATCCGCACTCATGTTTGTCGAATGTTTGTCGCTCACAACTTGCCAACTAAGGAAAAGCGCAAACTCGACTTCCCCCAACTCCAGTAAGTCCTCACCGCCAGCCACAACAAACTCAATGAAAATATCGCCGAACAAAAGAACCTCCGCAACCATAGAGAAAGATCCTGAACGCCCTGATACGAAGGAAAAACGAAAGTAGAATCCTCCTTTATCATGGTCGAGACCAAGCTTCCCTGCACCGTGCGGTATTTTGGTTCATCGTACCAGCGCACCACGACACTCTCGGTTCGCCGCGTCGGTTTTGTGTCTGGCACTCACCCATGGCATGAACCCGGTATATGAGCCAAGGTGCTTCACTCGTTACGAGCCGAGGTACGTGCCGTGGTACGCGCTGGCGGTACAAAACGAGTTTAATACCACGACACGTACCACGGCACGCTGGGTTCATGCCATGGGTGAGTGCCAGACACAAAACCGATGGGGCGAGCCGAGAGTGTCGTGGTGCGCTGGTACGATGTACCAAGATACCAATACAAAAATGGGTTCAGGCACGTACCGAAGCTAGAAAACCAAACCCGCGGTGTTCGTTGGCACTGGCGCATGGGAAGCTTGGTCGAGACGGTGAACGATGCGCAGACAATTTTCCCGGATCTTTGCGCTTGGATTAGGATTCCTTCCATTTATCCGTTTGAATTAATAAAAATATAATCATTTGGCCGATGGAAGTCAAATAATCACTGCTCGGTTCCGTCCTAAAATGCGGATGAACTGCCAACAGAATTAGCAACAAATCCTTTTTCAAAATCTTTAATTTTTCATATTGCCGAATTCGTCGCTAACATTTCAAAAAGCGTCATAAACATAGGCTTTGCGTGAGACATAGCGCTTATTGAAATGTTAGCGACGAATTAACTTGTCTTGTGTCTAGCCTTGTTTACTATTTTGATCGATTTTGACAACTACACTGATATAAATCGTGTCCAAAAGTTGCGCATAATACGCCAGTATCAGGCCAGTATTATGCGCGTATGGCATTGTTGGAATTCGAGCGAGAAGAAGGAAAGCATTTCTCGCTCGCGAACGAGGGAGAGAACTTGTAGTACTTTTCTCTTCTCGCTCGCGCTCGCATTTTCGTTCGCGTTCTCGCTCTCGCCGCGAGCGCTCGCGAGCGCCTCGTGCTAGACGTTCGTCCCAAGCTAGCAATTTGTGTATCAGGCGTATGAATACGAACCAGGCGATGGTATAGAAGTGTAACTTCAATCGCTGTGTTGTTTTTTGTTCGTTTCTAACACGTTCAACTTCTCGCGAACGGGCAATTCTGGCTCGCGAGAAAGCCCGTTCGCGAGCGGAGGAGAGCACGGGCAATAGGTGAGTTTCTCTCGGCAGCTCGAGACTCGCGGCGAGAACTCGAGAGAGAGAAAATTTTCTCGCGAGAGCCTCGATAATACCAACACTGGCGTATGGTACGCGCGCCATACGCGGTATGTGGTATACTCGAAGTGCTTAACCCTTAGTTAAAATGTCAATGAAAATGTAAGTGCAATTAGCTGAAGTCAATTGAAAATGCATGCCCCTGCGTTTGGAATCATTTTAAAGCATGTTTGGGTTAATTCAAGAACAATACACTCAAACCCCGATGGTTTGACACCAACTGTTGTCAAACGAACTTTACACGGAGTTCACACACACTACCAAAAGTTTGTTTTGTTAGTGTGCGTGAGCGCCGTGTAAAAAGTGACAGTTCGTCACTTTTTCGTTTGATTTTGACCAACCAACGAGAAACAAACTAAAAAAGTGTCAAACGAAAAAGTGACCAATCACCGGGGGGGAGGGGGGGGGTGGGGTTGAGTGTACAATACAATTTTTTCGCATTTTTTTTTTGTTTTTGTCAGAACTTACATTTTTGAAAACTAATGATTGCAAAACAACTAATCTAGTGTAAAATGCATTTTAATACCGTTTTTTCGTTACAATGTTGAGAATTTGAGTTGTAATTTCATTTTTTTTTTCTTTTTTTTTTTGCACCTTTTTTCTATTTTGTACATGCAAATTACTCGCATATGCATTTGGAAGGTGTTAAGCTCTGCCGAGCCTCCGGTGACCCATTTCAACGCTGGCTAGCCGATCGCGAGGTACTTCAGCTTTTATCGACAAGCTCAACATCTGGTTTTTTAAGTGCAAGAATGGAAAAGTGCTGAGTCATCGTCTAAAAAATGGACGGCGTCCTATTTCGCCCAGCAAAATGAAGTCGATAAAGTAGTCGGTTTCGATGTGAAAAAGTGGAAAACGTGGTCTAAAAATAGCGACGCCATCCCCCTATCGGATTCAAACGTTATTTAGAACTTCCGAACCCTTGTCAAATGGACAAGGACCCAGCGCATATATATTTTGATATTAACAGTATACCTAATTATTGCCGATTCAAAGAAAATTGGCTATCTCGCCGGCGACGGGGCATCTTGTTCTTCTCCGCGCCAGCCTAAAAACTAATGTTTTCGAAACAAAACATCAAAGATTTCGAGTAGCTGTGATGAAAAACTGTTGATTTTCAGGCAGTTAGGCAGATTTCATGAAGTTTTTCGTTGCCGTTTTGCAAACGCTAGAGGTTTTCATGCAGATTTTTGTTGACGAAATATTTTTTGGTTTGATTTTCGAGCTGCGCGGAGAAGAAACCGACGGAGCCTTTGGACACGTTTCATTTATTCGGCAATACAGTCATAGCTCGCCAAACCGTGATGGCGTAGTGGTTAGCATTTTTGCTTACCAATCCAAAGGACGGGGGATCGAACCCCGACTCGAGCGTCGCTGGCAGGCAGTTGGACTAACAATCCAAAGGTCGTCAGTTCGAATCCCGGGGTGGATGGAAGCTAAGGTGTAAAAAGGGGGTTTGCAATTGCCTCAACAATCAAGCCTTCGGACACCTAGTTTCAAGTAGGAATCTCGCAATCGAGAACGCCAAGGCAGTGCTGTAGAGCGAATAATTTGTTTTTTTTTCTTTTTTGAGTGTTTAGTTTTGGCTGTCGATGCGAAAAGTCCAACGGCTGATATCCCATTCCCCTATGAAATTGCCTTTGAGAAGATTCGGTGACGAACACTAAAACGCGTTTTCTCGGAATTCTTGATTTGGCATAATGGCCCAGTTTTCAATTTGACCACAACATATGTACTACTGAATGCAGTCACCCAAAATGCTGACGAAATTTCCTCAACTGATAAGAAATCGACAAGGTGTTCCTGAGATTAAACACGCGAAGCCGTCTGGGAATTCACGATTGTTGTGTACGTCATTGATTTTACCGTTCTTATACGATGGAATGATTTTGTCCGTTTGAAATATCTCAAAGTTAAATTTAGATTTTCACGCGTTTAATAATTTTTTTCCAAATTTGGTTGAACTTTTGAATTATCAAAGATGTTTATAATTATATCCTACAGGGTTGACAAAACAATTTCTGCCAGAAAAACCATTCACTATAAATTATCTAAAGCTTACAACGGCCCATCGGCGAGATTACAAAAGTCTATAAAAATTGGTCAAATCGTACGAACAGAAGCCATTGTGTTGCTCGTGATTGATTGAGCTGAACGTCGGGATGAGGAGCTTTTTGGTGGCCTTTGCGGCGATTGCCCTGGTGGCCCTCGCCAGCGCTGAACAGGTTTCTTATAGAGAGTAATTTGATGAAAAAAGTGGTAAATTTTGTGATTTTTGAGTTTCACAATTGTGTGTGTTCATTTCCAGCTATAAAGTGTACAAAATTGATGTCGCAAGTCGTGACCAGCTTGAACTTCTTGGACATTGGCGTGAAGTTGACGGGGTTGACTTCTGGGACAATGCTGGACGAAGAATTATGATCCAACCAGCACTTCAGGAGAAGTTTGAGGCTTTCCTGAACGTCAACAAAATCGCCAACGAGCTGATCATTCCCGATGTTGAAGCGTAAGTAGACTCGTTGAAGTCTAGCTTTTCTTGTGTGAAAAGAAGATTTGCATTGGTTCCAGAACAATTGAAGCCGAACGTCGGTACGACTTGCAGTACCGTCGTACCAAGGGAGCTACTTCCGGCCGAGCAACGGTTGACTTTGACCACTTTTGGTCTACGGAGGAAATCTATCAGTACCTGGATGAGCTGGCCGCTGAGTTCCCCAACCTGGTGAAGGTTGAAACCGTTGGTCAAACGCACGAAGGTCGCGACATCAAGTCCGTTACAATCTCCACCACGAACGGACAGGTAAGCGGAACGAAGCCCGTGATCTTCATTGATGCTGGAGTTCATGCGCGGTAAGATTTCATGAAATAATGTTCATTAAGATGTCTTATTTATTGAACTTGTCCAAATTGTCTCCACCTCAGTGAATGGGCCGCCATCATGTCCACAGTCTACCTGATCCACGAGCTGGTCGAACACAGCGACCTTTACGCCAACATGCTCCAAAAGGACTGGGTCATCGTTCCTGTTGGCAACCCTGACGGATACGAGTTCTCCCGCACTAGCAACCGCATGTGGCGCAAGAACCGCTTCCCAGTGACGATTCTCTGCTCCGGTGCCGACCTGAACCGCAACTTCAACTACATGTGGGCCGCGAGCAGCAATGTAAGATGATTTGATAACTTTTTTTCAACATTTAGTGATAACCTCTCTATTTCAGGCTTGTTCCGACACCTACCCGGGAGCATCGCCCGAGTCGGAACTGGAAACCCAAGCCATCGTCGGCCTGATGAAGCGTTACGCTGCCAACCTGGAACTGTACCTGGCGGTGCACACGTACGGCGATATGATCCTGTACCCGTTCGGTTACGCGTGGCCCTTCATCCCGGTCTCGAACGCGGCCGAACACATTGCCATGGGCGAACGGGCCCGTGCCGCCGTGTTGGCCGTTGGTGGTCCCGATTACGTTGTCGGTAATAGCGCAGAGATTTTGTACACGGCGAACGGAGCTAGCGATGATTATGCTCTCGGAGAGGGCGGATTCAAGTACGGATTTACGCTGGAGCTGACCGGTGGTGGTAGGCAAGGATTTGATCTGCCTGCAGAGGAATTGTCGCGGGTTGCGAGTCAGACGTTTGAGATCTTCCGGTCGATGGCTGGAGATGTTTGAGGAAATACAGGAGTAATTTTACAACATAATACATTGAATTTGTATTATTCATCTATATCTTCGAAATTCTCGTGAAACTTATAAACATTTTTTAAGAGTCTGGGTAATACAAAATCTCCGTGAGTTGATTTTTGGGTTCCAGTATTAAAATTATTGTTTTCTTAGGCTATGTGAGACTCATTAATAGTTTGAAAATTGAATAAATTTTCCATTTCAAAACAGATTTTCATACTTTACTCTGCAAAGCTCTAAGCAATTCACTGTGACTTAGGTACTAGGCTTAGTGATTTTTAGGGCGTCCAATTTTCCCGGGTTTTGAATTTCCCGGGAAACGGGAAAAATATTTTTTGAATCCCGGGAATTCCCGGGATCCCGGGAAATTTTTGCAGCAGTCATAAAATCTATGTTTTCATTATATTTGTTACGTTTTTCTAGCTTAAATCATAGAATTAGCTCAAAACTGTTAATGGTGATAAGCTACACTTCAATCTGAACATGGACAGCAGTCTTTAGATAGTTTAAAACACAATTTAAAAATGTGTTCTTTGATGTGCTTTGGAATTTAATTGAACCAGAATTTTGAATATATTTCTTTTATTTTTTTATTTATATAATATAACTACAAAAGCTTATACAATTTCATTGAAAGTGTCTAAAACAACAAGAAATAAAATTATACCAGACAATGTAACACTTTGGATAAGTTTCGAATTTTATGTTTTATATTTAAAAACATATTTAAAAACATATTTTGAAAATTATCTTTAAGTCACTACCAACCAACTACCAACTGGGGATAATCAGGACTGCAGTCTGAATAGGTACAGGAGATTTTAGAGCAATAAATTTGGAAATTTGTGTACTAATTGTTTTGATCTGTTCCTGTTGTAATCAAAATCAATCAAAACAATCAGAACATTATTCAAAAACAAATTAGCTTAAACAGCTGTCTTAATTCGTTACTTTTTCCTGATTTGCTCCAGATGCCGGTTTATGATGAAAAGTTAAATAATTTTGAAATATTATGCTTTTTCAAGTTTAAAGTCATAAATAAACGTGAATATAATAATAAGTCTTTTTTTTAAATAAATAAAATTTAGTAGAAAATATCTAAGGCGTAAAGCATTTTGCGGATCTGTAAACAAAAAATTTAACAATTTTCCCTGCCAAATTAATGCTGTCATATGCCGAATAAAAATTTTAATGCTTTAAAATGCTTATCGATTACTAATTTCCACAACCAAATCTGAATTTCTAGACCAAAATTTGATATGTTTTTAATTTCGGGAATTCCCGGGACAAAATATGAAAAATCCCGGGATTCGGGAATTCCCGGTTTTGGAAAAATCCCGAGATTTTTGTCCCGGGAATTCCCGGGATGGACGCACTAGTGATTTTTCACGCTCAAAAATTGCAAATTTCACGGGAAACATAATTTTGAAGTACGATATTTCACGGAGCATGAAATATGTTGAAATAGCCTTGAGAATGACATGAAAAAAGTACAGATTGTAAATGTTTTCTGCACTTTGTTTTATACTATTCATCAATCGAATTTCAATTACCCTCATCCTCATCAATTTTGACCGTTAAAATATGGAATATAGAAAATCTTTTTTTTTATTTGATCTTTAGTCATGTGAGATTGAAAAATTGTTGAATCAGATGATAAAAATGAGTTCTTTACAATCAATGATCCTTATTGAAAGTTGCAAAACAGACTTTTATCATGCAATGTTCCTTATAAAAATATGGGCATGATCATGCTTATATTAAAATATATTTTTTTCAATATATTCGCTTTAAAAGTCAAAACGTTACATATAAAAATAAGCCTCAGTTGTAACTATTTTGCATTTTAAAGTTAATTTAATTTAATTTATAAACAAGAGTCAACACTCCAGTCAAATTGCGTAGTGCATCCTGAAATTAAAAAAAAATCTTTGTACCCTTATTATAAGTATTAATCTCCCGAGCCGAACCAGCGTCTATGGCTGAAAGGCTCGTTAATAAAGACAACTTACTAACTAAGTATTAATCTCCGCTTCGAAAATACCGGTATAAAAGGATCAGGAGTTGAAAAGTAAACAGTGAGCAATTCTCTACCAAACCGGAAATGGATTTTATTTGAATTTTTTATTGGGCTCAAACTTTGTGGGGGCCTTCCCTATTACCAAATAAGCTATTCTGTGTCATTGGTTCACCCATACAAGTCTCCATACAATTTTGGCAGCTGTCCATACAAAAATGGTACGTACATATTCAAACAGCTGTAACTTTTGAGTGAATTTTCTGATCAATTTGGTGTCTTCGGCAAAATTGTAGGTATTGTTGAGTATTATTGAGAAAAAGATAGGTACACGGAAAAAAATAGCAGATTTTTAAATCAAAATTTTTTTTACAAAAACTCATTTTCCCAAATTATGTATTTTTTATTTGTGAGATTTTTTGATATGTTTTAGGGGACAAAAATCCGCAACTTTTGAGCCATAGAGAAACATGGTCAAAAATTCTGCCGCCGAGCTATGATTTTTTTAAATAGTGATTTTTGGAAAAAAAATAATCGAAGTTTCATGCAAAAACAAGTTTGACATTATTTTTTACTGCAAAATTGAATTTGCAATCGAAAAGTACTTTACAGATTTTTTGATAGAGGGCTCCATTTTCAAGATATAGCCACCGAAAGTTTAATTTTAGCGAAATATTTGCAGTTTTTCAATTTTAAAAAATAGTGACCATGAGTGACCATTTCTAAAAATATTTTTTTTGAAAAGTTCAGAAAATTTGCTATAAAATTGTCTAAGAGACATTAAAGATTGGACCTCTGATTGCTGAGAAAGAGCCGCTTTAAGAAAAAAGAAACACGAAAATTGAAGTTTTCTAAGTCTCACCAAAACAACCCACCACTTTCTAATGACGATTTCTCAGCAACTAATGGTCCGATTTTCAATGTTAATGCATGAAACATTTGTAAAATTTTCCTATCTTTTCGAAAAAAATATTTTGAAATTTTTTAAATCAAGACTAGCATTTTAAATGGGCGTAATATTCAATGATTGGCCCTTTTAAAATGTTAGTTTTGATTTAAAAATTTTCAAAATATTTTTTTTGTAAAGATCGGAAAATTTCACAAATGTTTCATGTATTAAAATCGGACCATTAGTTGCTGAGATATCGTCATTAGAATGTGGTGGGCTGTTTAGGTGAGACTTAGAAAACTTCAATTTTCGTGTTTCTTTTTCTTTAAGCCGCTGTATCTCAATCCAATCTCAATGTCTTTTAGACAATTTTATAGCAAATTTTCTGAACTTTAAAAAAAAAAATTTGAAATGGTCACTCATGGTAACTATTTTTAAAAATGGAAAAACTGCAAATATTTCGCTAAAATCAAACTTTCGGTGGCTATATCTTGAAAATGGAGCCCTTTATCAAAAAATCTGTAAATTACTTTTCGATTGCAAATTCAATTTTGCATTAAAAAATAATGTCAAACTTGTTTTTGCATGAAACTTAGATTTTTCCAAAAATCACTATTTTTTCAAAAAATCATAGCTCGGCGGCAGATTTTTGACCATGTTTCTCTATGGCTCAAAAGTTGCGGATTTTTGTCCCCTAAAACATATCAAAAAATCTCGAAAATCAAAAATACGTATTATGGGAAATTGAGTTTTAGTGAAAAAAAGTTGATATAAAAATTTGCAATTTTTTCCGTGAACCTATTTTTTTCTCAAAGTCCTCAACATTACCTATAACTTTGCCGAAGACACCAAATTGATTATAAAATTCCCTCAAAAGTTACAGCTGTTTGAATATGTACATACCATTTTTGTATGGACAGCAGCCAAAATTGTATGGAGACTTGTATGGGTGAACCAATGACACAAAATAGCTTATTTGGTCATAGGAAAGGCCCCCACAAAGTTTGAGTCGAATCAAAAAATACAAAAAATAAAAATGGTCGAAATCGGCCGATTTCGTAGAGAGTTGCTCACCTCGATCCGACGCTCCGTATTGAACTGATTCGCGTTCAAACAAAACCGTCGGTTTTTTTATAATTAGATAAAACTCCTTTAAAATGAAAAATTGTGTTTTTTAGAAATTAATTTGAAGTACCAATTGTTTTTTTTAAATCAGCCATAATCTCCGAGCATAATTTTTGTGTAGTGATGAAAAAGCATTTGAGACATTTATGCGACCAGGAGCAGTAACAAGGGTTTTTACGGTTTTTGTTAAATGTTTAAGGACTGAAGTCATTTTTTTAGGGATCTGTGAAAGTATTGGTAGGTAAATAATAGGTGAGCATTGAAAGCTGTAATTTGGCCCAAAATCGACATGCGACAAAGTAGCAAGGTAACGACAAAAATGTGCACAAATACTGAAGGAATGTTAAATTAGGGCGAAGTTTTGAAGCGTTTAAAGTTAATTACTTACTACCAAATTAATTTAAACTTTTAACAAAGCAAAAAAAAATTTATTGGTAAATTCAGTAAGGAAAAAAAACTTTATCAAATTAAAGCTTGTTTCCAAAGATTTTTCAAAATCCTGAAGCTGGATCCCTCAACCCTGCCCTAGGCAACTGCTGAATGCTTTGACCCAAAATTCCCTCACAATTTATTCGCCTGATAAGGATCGAGACTATGTTTGTAGTAAGATAAGTGAAGTCTGGGAAACCCTCGATTTTACTGTTCTTATATGACTTACGTCTTTGAAATAATGAAATCCTAACTTTTTAAGAATACATTATCTTATAATTAAACATTAAACAACACAATCAAATTTAACAAAAATAAAATTCTCAAATCTAGAAAATGCCTGCAGGGTCAGTAAATCACCTCTCAGGAAAATCATTCACCATAAATTATCTTAGGCACGCTAAAATCAGCATTCGAGATTACCCATGTCTATAAAAATTGGACAAATCTTACGAACAAAAGCCATTCTGTTGCTCGTGATTTAAAGCTGAACATCGGAATGAAGCTTCTTCTTGCAGTCCTTGCCCTAGTGGCTCTCGTCAGTGCAGAACAAGTGTTTTATAGAGAGTAATGTGAAGAGAAACGTTACAAATTGAGTGATTTTTCTTAGTGTTAATATTGTGTTCTCATTTACAGCTACAAAGTGTACAAAATTGATGTCGCAAATCGTGGTCAGCATGAGCTTCTGGGACAATGGCGGGAAGTGGATGGAGTTGATTTCTGGGACAACGTCGGACGAAGAATTATGATTCATCCAGCGCTTCAGGAAAAGTTTGAGGCTTTTCTGACCGTCAACAAAATTGCCAACGAGCTGATCATTCCCGATGTTGAAGCGTAAGTGACATTAGAGAGCATTTTTCACTGAAATTGAGGGTTTCTACATGGCTAACACGTTCCTTGCAGAACAATTGAAGCCGAACGTCAGTACGACCTGCAGTACCGTCGTACCAAGGGAGCAACTTCTGACCGGGCAACGGTTGACTTTGACCACTTTTGGTCTACGGAGGAAATCTATCAGTACCTGGATGGGCTGGCCGCTGCGTTCCCAAATCTGGTGAAGGTTGAAACCGTTGGTCAAACGCACGAAGGTCGCGACATCAAGTCCGTTACCATCTCCACCACGAACGGGCAGGTCAGCGGAACGAAGCCCGTGATCTTCATCGACGCTGGAGTTCATGCGCGGTAAGATATCATGAAAAGATGTCTTATTTATTGAATTGGTTCAGATTTTCTCTACTTCAGTGAATGGGCCGCCATCATGTCAACAGTCTACCTGATCCACGAGCTGATTGAACATAACGACCTTTACGCCGACATGCTCCAGAAGGATTGGGTGATCATTCCGATTGGCAACCCTGACGGATACGAGTTCTCCCGCACAAACAATCGCATGTGGCGCAAGAACCGCGTCCCGGCGTCGATTTTGTGCACCGGAGTCGACATTAACCGCAACTTTAACTACAGATGGGCTTCGGGCATTATCGTAAGTATCTTTTACGGCAACACGATTGAATTTCAATTGAACAAAAGCCGCTTTTTCCAGACCTGTTCTGAATCCTTCCCTGGTCCAAACCCCGAGTCGGAACTCGAAACGCAAGCCATTGTCGGCCTGATGAAACGATACGCAGGCAACCTGGAGCTATACCTGGCGGTGCACACCTTCGGTGACATGATCCTGTACCCGTTCGGTTACACGTTGCCTTTCGTCCCGGTTTCGAATGCCGCCGAACACATTGCCATGGGCGAACGGGCCCGGGCCGCTGTGTTGGCCGTTGGAGGACCCGATTACATTGTCGGTAATAGCGCCGAGATTTTGTACACGGCGAACGGAGTTAGTGACGATTATGCGGTTGGGGAGGCCGGATTTAAGTACGGATTTACGCTGGAGCTGACCGGAGGTGGTAACCAAGGGTTTGACCTGCCGGCCTCGGAAATGTTCCGGGTTGCGAGTGAGACGTTCGAAATCTTCCGATCGATGGCTGGAGATATTTGATGTTGACAACACAATAAATACACTCACAAGGAAGCAATCCAGCAGAATGTGCTACCTGGTTTGCTACTTTGAATGATATCTTTTCGGTCAAAATATGAATGCCCTCTTAATCTAATCTAATCTAATCGAACACAAGCGCAGCCAGTCCGAAGAAAGCATCCTGGAAGAACTTGTAGTTAGATTACGCCCCAAGTTCTTTCTTGTCAATATTAATAATTGCATAACATCTGAGTTACCCCGAAAATGTATAGCAAAAATTAAAGCGGCCAGGCCTACTGCGTTGCATTAACCGCAGAGACAGATTCTGTAAACGGACCACATTTCACAGAATCAACAGGGGAGGAAGGATGCGTGGACATACCGTACCAAACGCTCCGAATAAGTTGGGTGTGGTGTGTTAGTGTAAATTGGCAATTATTTATATTTTTAGGGTGGAAGTGGAAATGGGGAAATTGGGGTTGGAGAAATTGGGATTGGGGAATGGGAAAGTGAGAAAGGGGTAGGGGGGTATTGCATTTATAATATTATATTATAATAAAGGGGAATATAGTAAAATAGCAAAAAATTATGGAAAGCTCTCACCAAGGAACAGCAAATCTTCAAAAGACACAGCCAGGTGGGGTCCCGATCGGCAGACCCCAGATTCTTGACAAAAACAGGCCGATCAGATGAAGTGGAAGTGTACCTTAGCACCGAATATCTCCACTCCAAACAAATATATCCGGATGCTTTGCTGGTGTTGAATCTGTAGAAGAATCTTTTTAAAAAGATAATGAAAACTTTTTGCATACAACAGAAAGTTGTTCGGGGTACATTTGAACAATAAATAATAATAATATAAGAGCACTGTGTCACCAATAAAAAATACAAATATCACCGAATTTCACATCATAATTTCACATCCAGACTCTTTCACAGTCTCTTGAAACAGCATCCTCCGTAAATGGATTTGATGTTCATTTATCCGCATTGACATCCATGATCAGTTCCGCTCTGGGAACGGCTCCAGCTAGGTCAAGCCCTTCCACTTACTTCCTGATTCTTGGCAGATTCGAACTATTTAATGAATTTTCCTCGAAATTCACTTTCAACGACAACAACAATCAGAATTCCCTTTCAACACAAAAAAAAACCTTCTTAAACGAAACAATTTTCAACGGCTCAATACTTTTTCCATTTTCATAAAATAATTTTATTAAAAGGAAAAAAATATGGCAAAAATGACGCGGAGTGAAAAAGTTTTTCAACCGTCAGCACCGGTTACTACGATCGATCCGGTCAAAATATGAATGCCCTCTTAATAATTATGTCCTTACTATTCCTTTCACTACTATACAAATATTTTGCTTCCTTATCCGCGACACCGTGATGAATTTAAACGAACGCACTTTGTCACAAGATCCTCGTAAGAACACCGAATGGAGACCGATTTAGTTCCAGCTAGTGACTGACAATAAACTTGCACTAGCAAAGAAATTACCTACAAGGTTAATTCAGCGCACGTTCCCACAACTATTTTATCTCTAATAAAACCGTTGCAATGAGTTGTTTTGACTGGCTGGACGTATTCCTTCGCATGCTCTCCTTGTTGCTGAGCATTTTTCAATAATAAAACTATTGCAAAAAAGTAAATCACAATGCTTAAGAATACCACGTGCTTGCTATCAATTTCAACCGGCGATTCACGCGACCTGGTGTCATTTTCCAACTCAACGTGGAACTTTCTATGAAGAGCTTGCACGCAACTGGGGCTGCCCTTCCATGCAACTTGTATGCTTGCATTCGATTGATTCAAAAACTGCGCGCCAAAGTAGTATTCTCAACCCCATTAGTTATCCAAACATGATTCTAATTTATTCCGCCGGTGTTTGATCCATCAGAGCTTAAAAATATTTACAACAAAACAAAAATAGTTTACGGTTCCGCCGGCGTTATCAGTATGATGGGAGGGTTTGCGAGTCCGCACGCAAGTTCTTTGTCACAACCCGGCAGAGTTATGAAACAACAAACACACACACACTCTCGATATGGAGAGTCACTCACGACGTGATTGCTGTTTCATGGCACGATCACGCTGCCATTCACATGTCCATACGTATCGGGTGCCGGTTTCAGTACAAGTCGGTGATTTGTTGGGATCGTGTGCTGTCGTGCCACTAAAGCGCATTGCATTTCTAAGGGTTAAGGCTGGTACAAATTTTATTTAAAGTTTTTGTCTCCCCCCCTTCAAAGTTGGCCCGAAAAATCTGAGGGCAAAAATATTTTTTTCAAAAGACTTCAAAATTTTAATGAAATTTGAAGTGAAATCAGCTGAAATCAATTTAAAATGCAGTCTCCTGCGTTTAGAATCATTTTTAGCATGCTTGAGTTGATTTCAAAATCTTTTGAATTTTTGGGAATTGTCGATGTTTAGTATCGCAATATATTTATTTTTTTGCTAAAATTTTTGTTTTCGTCAAATCTTTTATTTTTTTTTTGAAAACTAATGATTGCAAAACAGCTGAACTAGTGTAAAATGCATTTTAGAACATTGTTTCCATGCAAATGTTTAAACTATGGCTTGTTATTTCAATATTTATTTATTTATTTATTTATTTTTGCAGAAGTCAGTAAAAAATCTATCGGGTTTATGGAAAATCGAGAACCTGCTGTATTTGATTGACTTTTGAAATTTTTAATAGAATGGTAAATTTTATTATTTTTTTTTAAATACGGTCCAGACTCGATTATCCGAAGGCCTCTGAAATTTTTTTTTTTCGTTGTCTAATTTTTGATTGTCGAGCTTAAGTATAACCCCTAAACTACACTTAAGTGATTTAAAATTGTTAGATCCAAGATGGTGGCCAATATGGCGGTAACGAAATATTGAAGAAATGCATTTTAATATTTAATAGGCAATCAACTATTCAAATTTGACTAAAATGGGGTCGCAGAACTCGAATTTGATGTATAAAACAAGAAATAAAAATTTAACGAAAAAAAACTTGCGTGAGTTGATTATCCGAAGTCCCATACAAACCTTTGGATAATCGAACTTCGGATAATAACTTCGGATAATCGAGTCTGGACTGTATAGTTCAAATAAACCCGAAATCATTAACCTTTTGCCATGAATTTCAATAGTTTTTGGAATACTGAGCACATGGTAATTTTTGTTCTTTGTCCTTATTCATTACAAATATTTTCATAACATTTTTGTACACTTCAGACTCGGTTATCCGAAGGCCTTGGCCTTATTTCACTTCGGATAATTGGAACTTTGCAAGCTAAAAACAGAAACAATATTAGGTGATTTTTTAAAGACAGGAATCCTTAAAAATGATAAGCACAGAAGAATATTTAATTTGAACTTTTCACCGAAAAAAGCTAGTATAATGTTAAAGCAAACACTCAAATAATTTCCAAAAATATTTATTGTTAAATTGCTTCATAGATTATTATAATTAAAAAAAAATATGTTCCCAAATAAAAAAGGTATCCAATCTCGTAAACTGCAAACATTTTTTTTGCGAATATATATTCGTTATTTAATTGCGCAACTTGTGGTATCGTAAACCAGGGTGAAATTGATCGTAGTTCATTTTTTTTCAATGAATATTGCAATGGTAAGACTTGTTTAAAGATTTAAATTTTTAAAACATGTACTGGTGATAGGCCCGCAATATCCAATTAATTTTATTTTTTTATTTTTTCAAAAAAAGTTACATAAAAAAAAGTCATTTAAAAAACCGAGATGACTTTGAAAGTCACTGTGTCTCTTACCAATTTCTGCCAATAAGTTTGCAAATTGAAATGATAACATCAAATTAACCCTTAGTAATGTAATTTATAAGGTTTCATTAACAAAGTTTATAAAACTTTCCATAAAATGTTTATAAATTTAAAGTTAAGCAAAAAAAATAAGTTCTAAGTTTGATCAAAATTCATTAGAAATTGATTCTTTCATAAAAAAAACAATTATTACCAAAACCAATTATGCAGCATGATTCGAACAAATTTCCATTTCACTAAGAAACTTGTTCTACTGAAAATAAGGCTGTTGCAAATTTGTTTCAAAGTTTTGCTCAAATTATCAAGCAATCACAGTTTTAGTAAAAAAAAATCCGTTTTCGGCTTTTCTCGTTTTGCCTAATCATAAGTATTTTTTATCTGGATCCTGCTGGTTTGACGTGGAATTATGCATTGTTGCAGCCTTGTAATCTTTAAAAAAATATTGTTGGGACGGTAGAAGAAATAAAAGTGTCGTGAAAAAATATGTCCGAATATTTATTGATAGCCTGCAAATTATCAATAGTAGCATAACTATAATAATGTTTCTAGCATTTTGCAATACTTTTAGTTTCAAAATTATAAAAAAAACATGCTGGCAATTAGAATTTTTTTTTGCTCTATCGATACAATTTGTAACAGTCGAAAGGAAACTTCTATTTAAAAATAACGAGGTTATTAAAAAACAACCAAAATTATGTTTTATATCCTTACAAGTCCAGTATGTGCTTTTAGAAAAATGAGCACACGAAAAACTTTTTTTTCTATTTTTAAATTAGGCTGGTACAAATATTTTCAAAAGTTTTTGTCACCCCCCCCTTCAAAATTGGCCCGAAAAATCAGGGGGCAAAAAAAAAATTTTTACAATAAAGTTCAAAATTTCAATGAAAATTCAAGTGCAACCAGCTGAAATCAAATTAAAATACATTCTCCTGCGTTTAAAATCATTTTAGCATGTTTGGGTTTATTAAAAAATCTTAAGATTTTTTTAAATTTTTCGATGCAAAATCTTTTTTTTCGATAAAATTTTTGTTTTTGTCAGATCTTAGATTTTTTGAAAACTAATGATTGCAAAACAACTGAACTAGTGTAAAATGCATTTTAAAACACTTTTTTCATTTAAATGTGAAGACTATGGCTTGTTATTTAAATTTTTATATATTTTTATTTTTTTGCCCCCCCCCTTGACCTCGGCCAGGGCCGAGGGACAAAAACTTTTTTAAATATTTGCATCGGCCTTAATTTTATATAAGAAAAATCCCAAAATCCGTATAGAAATCAATGACACAATGGCTAATAGATCGAACATTTTAATAATTTATTCGTTGTTATATAGGTCCAATCATCAATCGCAGCTGCATTACAATTAGAAATGTTAATAATAACATGACTTGTTAATTTGTAAGAAGCCAAAAAGTGTCGAAATTTCGCTAATTCTCATTTCGAATCTGTAATAATATTTAAGTTTGGGTTTGGTTTTGATATCATACGAGACATATTTCGAAAAAAGTGAAAAATTTCGTCACGTCTTATAAAAAGGTACGGACAAACATTTTGCCGACGAGCTACAATATTTTCGAAAATATGTTTTTTTACAAAAATATTTACAATCGCAAAGTACTTTACAGGAATTTAGATTGTTTTTGACTCAAAGTTTGATTTATAATTAAAAAAAATATTTGGTTATTTAAATAGTGTCCCTGAGTGTCCATTCATGAAATTGTATTATTTTTAAACTTCAGAAAATTTCTTATAAAGAAGTCTAAGAAACATTGAAGATTTGACAACTGATTGTTTAGATGCAGCAGATGAAATAAAGAGACACAGGAACATTGAAATTTTTTAAGACTCACCCAAAAAGCCCAATGTGGAACATTTGTGATTTTCTTATCTTTTTGAAAAATATTGTTGAAATTTCAAATTCAAGACTAACATTTAGAAGAGCGTAGACCACAGAGTATTTTTAGTAAAAAAGCTTCATAAAAATTAAGAAGAGAAAGAACCATGAAACCTTATTTTGAAATGTGACAAGACAGCACAACGGCAACGAATGTGTCACCGGTCGCCGCTCAAATATTTACGCCGTGAACGAATCTGCATAAACTCGATCGTCACATCGCATATAGTTTCCAGCTCAGCCCTCCTCACAATTTGGACAGGTTTCGAAGCTCATCCGCGTGCGCGATCGGCCTAGTCTGAAATTGACCGCCCGCGACAACGGTTACAAAATGATTCCGCATTTATTGCTAATAGTGCTGCACGTTATCAGCCTCGGAACGATCTCCAGTGCTTGCACGAGGTATAGACTCGCGACTAGCAGCGATATCCGCTAGAAATTCTGGCATACATGCCATGTATGCATGTGCTATCAGCTGTTTTTAATGGTTTACACCTTGAAAAATCCGGGCCGACGTTTTTACAGTGACAGTGATAACTCAGTGTTTCGTTCCAGGGCAGTGCTGTACAGTGTCACGCCGAGTTCCGACGAGCAGGTCGGTTATCTGCGGATGCTGGAGAAGACGAACGAGGCGATGGACTTTTGGGTGCTCACGAGTTGGACCGGTGAGATGCGTGACCTCGCGATGACTAAGTCTGAATAACGGGAAATGCTAATTATGTTGAAGATGGTTTTATTGGTCACTTTCAACCCGACTAAAGTTTAAAATTTGTTTATTCTCTTTAATTTTTAAACATTTTTTTTTTTTTGCTTTCCAAAAATAAATATGCGACTCTAAAATTAAAAAAAATATGAAGAAGGTAGAGGAAAGAGAATTATCATTTAAATGAAAAAACTCAAGTGAACACAAATGAAAGTTTATCAGTGATATGCAGTTTATATAATTTTTAATTCCTATTTAGTAAGTTTAACTATTTTTCTCTCACATAATCTGATTACACACTAGGCGAGGAAGCGCACGTGCTCGTACCGGCAGGTGAGGATGCTCGATTCAAATCAGATCTAAAGCAACGTGGAATAAAACCAACCGTTCGCAACTCTAACATTACAACCTGCGGTAATAGCAACAACAACAGCAGCAACACACGATCTGAACGAAACGCTGCTTATAGCTCAAAACCTGGAACGCTAGATTTCACCAGCCGATATTTGAACCATGCGGATATCAACAGGTTCATTGATTATTTGGGCAAGAAATATCCAGATTTAGTCACGGTGACTACCATCGGTCACTCGTACGAGAGACGACCCATGCGAACGGTCACAATCTCTTCCGGGAAGCCCTCCAAAACAATGATCATCGACGCCGGAATCCACGGCCGGGAGTGGATCGCCCCAGCCACCGCCCTGTACCTCATGAGTCAACTGGTTCAGAACTCCAACCGACACGGAGAACTACTCGCAAACATCACCTGGATCATCCTCCCACTGGTCAACCCCGACGGCTACGAGTTCTCCCTTAACTCAAACAAATTCTGGCGCAAAACGCGTCGCCCCGCAAAACGCTGCGTCGGAACCGACGCCAACCGTAACTTCAGCTTCCACTGGGGCGAAAAGGGCGCCTCCCGCCAGGAATGCTCCCAAACCTTCGCCGGTCCGAAACCCTTCTCCGAACCGGAAACCCAAGCCCTCCGAAATCTCCTCCTCTCCAAAGGCAACATAACCTCCTTCTACCTAACCCTCCACTCCTACGGCCGCTTCTTGCTCTACCCGTGGGGCCACAAGAAGGACCTCCCCCGTAAGTGGCGCCTCCTGGACGCCGTAGCCCGGGCCGGAGCCGTGGCCATGAAGCGGAACCACAACGTCAGCTACCGCGTCGGAGGGGCGGCCAAACTGCTGTACGAGGCGTCCGGTGGAAGCGATGACTACGCGTTGGCCGTTGCCCGGATTCCCGTCTCGATCACGATGGAACTTCCCGCCGGCGGCAGTGGTGAGAGCGGGTTTCACCCACCGGAATCGCAGATAAGCCGGCTCGTCGAGGAAGCATTCACCGGCATTCGGGCGATGGCACTCAAGATGGTGCAGATGGACGTTTGAGCAAGTGCTTCTTATCGAATAAAGTGTTGTGTGTGATAAAGGGTTTTTACTGAAAGCTTGCTGGTTTGTACTTATTTACTGGTTTGAAGAATGTGACTAATTCTTTTAAGCTGGGGCAATCTCGGATGGGAGTAGTTTTAAAATAGACGAGCACCTGGAATTAAACTAGATGACTGTATAATCCTTTGGATTTAGACTGTAATTGACTGATAATCATTGAATATTTATAATACCTAAAAAACTAAAAACTAAAAAATACAAACTAAAAACTGAAAACTCAAGCCTTAAAACATACACACAAAAAAATATTTCCGAATGTTACATCATTTATGATGTAACACTTTTGCACGTCATTAAACATTTAAATTTAAATGCAATTTGATGTAAATTTGCAACAAATTATACGTAAAAACATGATTTTACGTGTGATTCAACCGTTTACGTCGAATCTCAAGTTTACATCAACTGAGTTTACATGTGATTCATTTTTACCGTGTCGTGTAAATTCACATATTTTTTTCTGTGTAGGCCGTGCAAATATTTTTCAAAGTTTATGTCCCCTTTTGAAAAATCAGGGGACAAAAAAATAGTTTTCCAACAAAAAACAAAATTTCTATGAAAATAAAAGTCTTATCAACTGAAAACAATCTAAATGCATTTTTCTGCATTGATAGTAATATTTAGCATGTTTAAAAATGTTTTGAATTTTTATGAAATTCCAATGTACAACACCGCAATACTTAGATATTTTGGAAACTAATGGTGGCAAAACAACTGGATAGGTGAATAATGCATTTTAAAACACTTTTTTCATTCAGATATTGAAACCATGGATCGTAATTTCATTTTTTATACTTTTTTTTATTTTTTTGCCCCCCTCGACCTTGTTCAGAGTCGAGCGACCGTAAATCGGGGTGACATTTATAGAATTTCAATTTATTTTTGAAATATTTTCCAACTGGTAAAGTTTGTTTGGTATGTATTTTTAAAACATGTACTAGGGTAGGCCACACAAAGTGCATGCACTATTTTCGATAAAAAGTTTTTTCAATAGTGTTTAAAAAAATAGTTGCATTGAAAATTCTTATTTTGAATTCCGGGGTGACATTGATAGTCATAGTTATTCTTGTAAAAATCAGATTTAATGTGTTCAAATTTTTATGTTTACGTCAAGGGGTGTCCAACCTTTTGGCCCTGCGGGCCGAATTTGAGTTTTTGGATGCGATGGCGGGCCGGACACATTTTTTTTATTATTTTTAATGATGAGGAAAATAAAAAAAAAAAAACAAGCAAATAAAACTAATAATGAAAGCAGTGTTGAGACAATTTTCGTTTTACAAATTGTTAAAGAAAATTTTCACGTATTTGATTCTTTCAGTTAAAGTTTCAAAGAATATTTTAGAAGGAAAAAGAATTGTAATTTTATTACTTTTTTTTCAAGACAAATGTGTATAAAAAAGATCTCCCTAAAATTCAAATGGGGAAAAGACAAATACTTTTTTATAGTCTTACAATCTTTCGACTGTGAACAGTATCAGGTATATGGTGTTTCTGTTTAAATATTAATTTTTATTTTATTATATGCAGTAAAAAATACTCACTTTAATTTTCTCAAGTAGGCTTGTTATATAAAAATCAGGTTTCGGATGATTCAGATTCTTACAAAATTCAAATATTAATAACTGATACATAAAAAATATATTATGAAAAAAAAAATGTTGTTTTGACACAACAAATTGGTTCAAAATTCGTTTGGAATACATTATCTTTGAATTATAAATGTAAAATATTTTGATCCAAGATTTCATATTCATGTTATACTGAATGCTTATGCAAATTTATTTATTTATTTTTTGCTTAATCAGGGAGCAAAAATGTACTGACATAGGAAGTTATCGATGAAAAATCTACTACAATTGATAGATTTTAAAACGGTTAGTATGTTCATTTTGTTTCAAAAGAGATTTTTTTACTTTTCAAAACAAAATTAATTAAAAGAGGTGAAATTTAAGGAAAATGTTTATACATTGAAAAGTTTTTGCATATTTAAGAAAGCAGCAAGATGCCAGATCAAAAAAAATAAAATATGAAAGCAAATTAAAAATATATTGATTTTTTATATTGATTATTCAAGTTAAAGGGACAGTTGTTGAACAATTTTCAGGAGTCTCCGCGGGCCGGATTAAATGGCTTCATGGGCCGGATCAGGCCCACGGGCCGTAGGCTGAGCAGGCCTGATTTACGTCAACTATAGCATCACTAAGGTGTCTGATACAGCTTTTAAGAGAGAAAAAATAATATTTATAAATAGTTAACTATGTTTATAAGCTTTTTAATAAAATACATATAAATTTTAGGTAAAATTGTAAGAAAATAAAAATGTTGCCTAAAATTTGTTAAAACTAGCTTTGTTTATAAAATTATCGAATCACATTACACTCTTAACTGAAATAGAAGCAAGAATCAAAAGTTTTCACATTTTATATGATATTTGTTTGGCTGAAAATGCCTATAAATTGGAAGATTTTATTGAATTATGTTTCAAAAACACATAATATCAATTATTTACAAACTTATTTAACATTCTTCTAGTGTAAAATTGTCCAAAGAATCCGAAAATGAATTCCATTTTCCGATTCGAACATTTTCTTAATCATAGTTAACTCACTTTTTGAACTTTTCAAAATTTTATAAAAACTTCTTCTAAGAGTACTTTGAACACTTCTCTACCACGGTCAGAACGATTCCATTCCATTCCGTACGTATTTAATTTGTACTCTTCATTTTGCGGAAAAATCTCAAACTTATCAAAGTCTCCCCGTTTTACGGGACATAAACTTCAAAAAATATTTGCAATTTAGTTTTCAAATATTTTTCAAAATCTATATTAATGAAAAACCTAGATTATTTGAAGAAAACCAAATCGTGATTTACAACGTAAACTAGGTACATCAAATATTATTTTGTTACCGTAAACTGGGGTGACTTTGACAGGTTTGGGATTTTTCCGCAATAATTAAATAAAAGAAGTTGGTGAATAGCATTATTTTAATATTCTCAAACTTTGAATTAAAGTCACTCAATATGTCATAATTTTCTAAATGAAAGCGAATTTTAATAAAAATCGGTACCGTAATCTGGGGTGAATCGGGACTACAGTCTGAATAGGGACATCAGTTTTTAGAGTACTTGAAGCTTTTAAATTTGGAAATGGATGTACACATTTAGTTGACCTGAGTCTGTTCTAACCGAAACCAACCAGAAAAATCAAAATATTGTGCTCCAACATGGTTAAAACTGCTATCCCAATTCACCCCATGTGTCCCGATTGACACCAGTTTACGGTATGCATTTTCGGATTCTTTGGACAATTTTCCACTAAGAGAAGATAAAATAAGTTGTAAATTAAAATACATATTTTTGAAGCACAGTTCGAAAAAATCTGCAAATGTATAGTCATTTTCAGTAGAAAAAATTTCATATAAAAAGTGGAATCATTTTATCCGTGCCGCGAAATCATATTGAAGTGCAATTTTAATCGAAAATACTGTAAACAAAACTAGTTTTAAAGAAATTTCGGCAAAATTCTTACTTGTCATAAAAATTACCTAAAATTTAAGGCCGTTGCAAATATTTTTCAAAGTTTATGTTACCGTATTCCGAGATCTTGTATTGCTTCAGTCTGAATCAATATGTTTCTTAATAGTGTATTGCACAATAGTTATCGTAATCTAATTCCTCTACGCAAATTAAGATCAATTGCTGATCTATATACCAGCGCAACCATAAATACTTTCCACTATCAGTCTACCACTAGACAAGCCGCGTGCCTTTACCAGAATACCACTTCAAAGCAATAATCTTCGCGTGTTGCACTGCAGAGCACAGATACCTAACTATAATACTCAAACAGACATCAAATAGTTATGGGTTTACGTCCGTTATCGCTAATCATTCAATAATCGCGCACAAATTGTATATAAAGTCGGTCGCACTTTTGTGCACTATCGCTCAGTCTAGTTTCATCTATCGACATGATTCCTCGAGGTTTCGTTCTTCTTGGCCTATTCCTGGCCACGGTGGTCTCTGCCACCCAAAGATCCTACGATGGCTTCAAGGTGTACAACGTCCAGCAGGAGACGCAAGCCCAGGCTGATCTGCTCTTCCGAATGGCTGAAGCCAACCACAAGCTGGACTTTTGGTTCCTGAGCAAACGAGTTGGCGACAATGCCACCGTTATGGTGCCTCCGGAGGATCAGGAGCGGTTCATGGCTTCGCTGGAAAAGTATGGGCTGCAGTTCACTGAGTTGATTCATAACGTGGAAAGGTGAGTAGGAGTGCTGGTCTTTCGACCTTTTCCTTGAAATTTTTGTTTTTACTTGATTTATTTTAGACTGAATATTGAAAAATTAAATATTTAAATCTGTCTAAATTTTATATCTTACTCTTCCAGCACTCACGATGAGTACACTTCAACGGCAACGCGTCACGCGTCCCTGCCCGCCCACCGCAACATCTTGACCAGCTACCTGCGTCACGCCGACATCAACGCTTATCTGGACGAGCTGGCCAGCAAGCACTCGGCAAAAGTAGTCGTCCACGAGGTCGGCCGTTCCCACGAAGATCGCGCGATCAAAACCATCACCATAAACCCAGGCAAGGACAAAGTGATCTTCCTGGACGCAGGAATCCACGCCCGCGAGTGGATCGCCCCTGCGACGGCCCTGTACGTGATCGATCAGCTCGTCAAGCACAACTTTGAGGGGGATGACGCGCTGAGTTCCGTCAGCTGGGTGGTCCTGCCGGTGGTCAATCCGGACGGGTACGAGTTCAGCCACGAGCAGGACCGTTTCTGGCGCAAGACGCGACGCCCGTCCGGAAACTGTGCCGGAACCGACGGTAACCGTAACTTTGCCTTCCACTGGGGAGAGGTTGGTGCCTCGGCGCAACCTTGCTCGGACACGTACCGCGGAGAAGCACCCTTCTCCGAGCCGGAAACCACGATCGTGCGCGATGAACTCCTGAAGCTCAAGGGAAGCTGCAAGTTCTACCTGACGCTTCACTCGTACGGAAACTACATGCTCTACCCGTGGGGTTGGACCGACGACCTGCCGGCGACCTGGGAAGATCTGGACGAAGTTTCGCAAGCCGGTGCCGCTGCAATCAAACAGGCTACCGGCACGCGGTACACGGTGGGAAGTTCGACGAATGTGCTTTACGCTGCCGCGGGAGGTTCGGACGATTGGGCGTTCGCAGAGGCTGAGGTGCCGATTTCGATCACCATGGAACTGCCCGGAGGCGGAAACAGTGGGTTCAATCCGCCGCCGTCGGCGATTGAGAAAATCGTTAAGGAAAGTTGGGTCGGAATCCGGGCTATGGCGGAGAAGGTGGCGGAAAAGTACTGAATAAATAGGAAAAAAATACAAGATATTGTGTTTATTTTAATGGAATTATTAATTAATTCTAGAATATTTCCTACCATCTACCAGCTTATAGGATATCCTTAGACCATTTTCAAGGAAAATTGATCAACACTCTAAAATGCTCTGTATTTAATTCAATCTGACGAATTTCTGCACCAAAACGCGTCTCAAAACTTATATCATGTTGTGGAGCAATCAATGCACAGTGGTCCAGATCGCAAAATTAAGTAGAAAATGAATTTCCCGAAAAATGGTGAAGTTTTAGAGCTTTGGTGTCTTCAGAAAATGGAAAGGGCAACATTTGGTTTGGTTTGAACGAAGCAATTCAGGGTTAAGTTTTAGAGAAAAGCGATGTTCTGGGAACTCTAAAAAACAATTCTTTTTATTTTTTGACAAGTCAATTTGGACTTATTATTCAGAAGTAACAGCCATTTTAAGGTATAAAAAAATAAATTTAAAAAAAAGAACTCGAATAATCGCAGGCCTAATTTTAAGCGTTAACAACGCTCAATAAGTTTAGGCTATATGGGAGAAATTTTCTATAATTCTATGAAAAATCATCCAAACTTCAATAAATTATAGTGTTTTGGAATCGGCATGATGTCAGCTATCCATTGCAATTATAATCACATGAAAATTTTCACAAAAGTACATATTTTTCCAGTATTTTGAAAATGCAATTTTTGCTTGATAAAATACTCAAAATTATTGATTTTGGATATGGGTATAAAATGATCAGGATTTTTCATACATTTCGAAGGTTGTAACACACATTTTTGAAAATACTCAAAATTTTCACAAAACTACGCATTTCGAAAAAATACCAAAATTTTTTTAAAGACATGGGTATCAAATGCACGGGATTTTTTATACATTCGAAAGTTCTAACATGAATTTTTGAAAATACTAAAAAAAATCACAAAACTACATATTAAAAAAAATACTACAAATTTATGTTTTCACAATATGGGTATCAAATTATGGGGATGTTTTCATACATTTCGATAGCATTAATATTTTTTGTGAAATACTCTAAATTTTCACAAAAATACGTCTTTTTGTAAAATTACTAAAATTTTGGTTTTCAAAATGGGTATAAAATGATCGGGAATTTTTCATACATTTCGAAATATTTTTTTTTAAATACTCGAAACTTTTAAAAAAATACTTTTAAAAAAATAATCAAAATTTCAGTTTTTATTGTATAAGTATCATATAATCAGATTTTGGTTTGTAAAAAAAACTGTTTTTTTAAGTACGTATTTCTGAGAAAATTTTGAGTGTTTTCAAAAATTTGTGCTATTATTTTAAAAATGTTTGAATAAATCCCGATTATATGATACCCATTGTATAACCAAGGAATTCTTTCAGTATTTTTTCGAAAATAGTTAATATTGTGATTTTTTTACTTTTTTCAAAAAATTGTGTTATGACTTTCAAAATGCATGAAAAATCCCGATCATTTGGTACCCACATTGAAAAAAAATAAATTTTTAGTATTTTTTTCAAAAATACGTAGTTGTGTGAAAATTTTTATATTTCACAAAAAAATATTATTACTATCGAAATGTATGTAAAAATCCCGATCATTTGATATCCGTATAGCAGAAACAATTTTTTTTTGTATTTTTTCGAGAAACGTTGCATTTTCAAAATACAGGAAAAATACATATTTTTATGAAAATTTAATGTATTAACTGCAAGAGATAGCTGATATCATCCCGATTCCAAAACACTATAATTTTTTGAAGTTTGGACGAATTTTGATAGGATTGAAGCCAATGTCTCCCATATAGCCAAGATTCCATAAGCTCTGTGCTTTAGTTAAGCACTGAGTCGTTTTTTGATTTTTGTATTTTTTTTTTTTAAAGCAAAATTTCAAAATGATATGTATTGAGAATCTTCACTGGCTGTAACTTCTTAGGGACCATCCATAAACCACGTGGACACTTTTTTGATAATCTGTTACCCCACTCCCCCCCCCCCTTCGTGGACAACTGTCCATACAAAAAAAAACTTTTTTGTATGGATCGTGGACAATCGCCATACCCCCTCCCCCCCTAAAGTGTCCACGTAGTTTATGGATGGTCCCTTACCACAAGGCCAAATTGACTTGTCATTTTTTTTAAAGTTTTTTTAGAGCTCTAACCAAGGCTCTAACAGTACCCGAACATCGCTTCTCTCTAAAACTTAAGTCTGAATTGCTACGTTGAAAAAACAAATTTTAGAAGATTTGTTCAGATGTTTCCTTTGCAAAACAGTAATAAATAACTCATAAATTGATCATTGGCTTTTGCATTCCCAAAGTGACTGTCACTTTATGTTTTTCCATAAATTGCCTCAACCAAAACTTTCTTCATCTACTAATGACCTCCGGCACGGCACCAAATTTCCAAGGGCTAAATATCAATTTATCATAAGCACTAAATTAGTTGCACAACCTCGGAAAATGAACCATGTCATGTCGCAAGACCAAACAAACCGTGATGCACATCATACCTAGTTTCTTGGGCAAAGTAATAAAAACTTCCACAAATTATTGCTCCAGCTTTATCTCTGTCAGTCATCGCCTTATGAACCCTGAACCGATTAAAACTTTACCCAACCCGGCTAGTATCAGCCAGTATCCTATGCTTTTGGAGCATATATTTCGTTTTCTTTTTCCGCGCAATTTTGTTGAATCAATTTATACAAGCGACTCAGAACACCATTCTCGAATAAGCTATGTTTACAAAATTAAAAATTTTCATAGCACATTATGCAGTTTTCCTTCAATTTGTCGTTTTTGAATAAAAATCTGTTTTACAAATAGATTAATTGTGGTTTAAGAAATTCTCAATGTATTGTTGGCTATTTAATTGAATTGTTAGTTTTAAATTTGCCCGACGTGGAGAAAGAATTTCTTTTATATTTCACGTGGAATCGCTCAAATGAGCAAACTACCTGCAAAAGGCGTCGAATAACCATCGGATAGTTAAATGCAAAATTACTTCGCTGGATGTAATTTATGCACTACGGCATTTTCCTATCCATCGATCTGCCGGATTTTCCCTCTCCGTTCTCTGTTCAACTCCAAAAACTCATAATTTCATTCATTCGTTCATTCAGCTATGCATTTATGATACTTCTTCTCTGCTAGGGGCAGGAGGGCTTCAAATTGCCTATATTTATAGACAGGATCATCATGCTGCCTGGAATTATGTTGCTTTTATGTTTTGCGGATTTCCTTAGCTTCCTTTCGAAAAATAAAAACACCACCCATTTGTGTGGTGGGAAGCGGATCGAAAGGGTTCGTGTTTCGGGAAAATCCCCCGGCAAAGACCCGCCACGCGTTCCCACTCAGCCAGGTCAGGAACAGCTGTGGTTGAGGAAGGAAAATGAGGGGCCCGTCTTGCCATGGGAAACGATTGGCATAGATCAAAATAGGTTGTGGTTTTGTACAGTTAACCTTTATTTCCCAAACTTTAGCCGCATGAATCTTCTGTTTCTGTGTTTTTTTGTGATTAGGCGGTGCTCAAAAATAAAATTTTGTTAAAAAAATTGTTTATAGCTTATGGGGGAATTGGGACAGCTGTTTTTGCCTAGTTACTTTACAATATTTTGATGTTTTTGATTATTATTATTATTATTCAACACATTTTTTTATAGGTTTCTCACAACGAAAAAGCTCGGTGTCGGAGGTGTAGTGGTAAGTATGGGGCGAATTGGGACAACTGTTTCAGCCTTGTTACTGTGCAATATTTTGATGTTTTTGATTAGATTGAAAAATCAGTGTTATTAGGGAGCAGCCGTGGCTGACTGGTTACGGTGTTCGCTTTGTAAGCGAATGGTTCTGGGTTCGATTCCCATCTGCTCCCAACGAGAAAGTTAAGAACACATAAATTTGAAATAATGAATATGAACGAAAAATCAAAGTTGCTCGAGGCGGGGTTCGATCCTCCGTCCTTTGGATTGGTAAGCAAAAATGCTAACCACTAGGCCATGACGACTTGATGAGCGTGGATTGGAATTAGGAATACTGTTACAGAGAGCGAGTTGTGGAGGAGTACCAAACCTTCTTAGCATGGTGCTCCCAACGAATACAATCAAAATCTCGGAGCGTATGGGTGGTGTGTCCCCACGCTTCTTCCTCCCCTGTCGATTCAGAATTGTGTTGTTGTTCGAACACTCAGTACTCAAACTCAACCCAATTACGAGTCATCTCTGCGATACGTCTTTACGCAGTAGGCCTGGCCGCTTTAACGCTTGTGATGCAATGGCGCACTACAAATGTTAATAAATTACAAGAAGAGTGCTAGGCATAATCTAACCTAAGGCACTCTCCAGGATCCCTTCGAAAGATTGGCTGCGCTAGGGTCTGATTAGATTAGATGAGATTAGATTAGATTAGATTGAAAAATCAGTGTTATTAAAATGAAACTGGATTGAAATTCACCAAAATTTCATAATCTGTCGATTGACTCGTTTTTCAAAGTATTTGGTCATCCCGACTTAGAGATATTTCAACGATTTAAAAAAAATCTTAGTGGGTATATCAAAAAAATTGAAAATCAGCATCAACATTTTTGTGATTCAAATCATTTTAGCGCAAAATTAATTATCTCGTCAAAATTTATAAAAAAAAATCCGCAGTTTCAGAGGAGTTTGATGAAACACTTCAATACCAAAATAATACCAAAATGTGGCATCCTGACTTAGAAAATTTTCCACAATTTCAAGTCATTTCTATAGGGGGTATATCAAACATGTTTAAAATCAAGTTTGAAATTTCCGGTTTTCGATGAAAGCATTCGCTTTGAGACATCATTTTAGCGCAAAATTAATTATTTTGTCAAAATTGGTCAAATTTTTTTCATAGTTTCAGAGGAATTTGATAAAACACTTAAATTCCAAAATAATACCAAAATGTGCCGTTGGGATGACAAAAATAAATAAATTTTTGCATTGAATTTTAACATTTTTTTCCCTTTTTCTACTCATTTGGGTACTTTATTCACACAGACTATTTCTGACTAGAATAAAGTCTTGAGTGAATTTTAAATTTAATTAATTTATAAGCGAAACTAGTGCTAGTCAACAGGAAATAGGGTATTTGTCCCTATTTTGGGCCTAGTACCTTTTTTGGGTCTACCAAACTTAATTCAACGAAATTGTGCATTTCACCAAATCTGGCAGGAATCTGCCACTTGAGAATGATACTTGCTGTCATTATCTTCATTTGGTGGGTAAGAATAATTTACTTCCTCTTAAATTAGAAATAAAGCAATAAATATATCCCTCTTTACTTTTTTCTTGGCAAATTGCTAGTTGCCCATTAAGTCCAAAATTGGCAATTGTCAATTGTCTTTCTTGCATATTACGGGTGTGTTGTTTTGCTACGCATCAAATGCTTAATTTGTTGAAAACTCATGAATGAATTATTTAAATAATGTCCATGCTAATTATGCACGTAATGCAAATGAAATCAATCCTTCTACTGTTGATTTAGCATGTTTATCGACCGATTTTTGGGGCTGTACCTAGGGCTGTACTGTATGAGCTGAGGCTGAAGCGTACGTCAAAAAAGTTCGCCACGTGCTTCGAGATTTCAACCAATCAAAAGGTAGGTCGAAAATAGGCACAAAGAATGTCGTATCCTAAGAGCAATAGACCCAAGATAGGGACAATAAATGTTTTAGTTTTTCGGGCTTATACGACGATATAAAGATTTTTTATTAAAAATGAGATTAAGTACGAGCTTTAACATTAAACAACCAACTTATTCATGTAATATAAGCCAGGCTGCCTATAGTAGCCTATGAGAATACATCAAATTAAAAGTGCGTTCAGAACATTAGGCCCAAAATAGGGACAAAAACCCTTTCATAAATTTTTAAATTCCAGATTATAATATATTAATGATTGTGAATTGAATGAAAGTTCTTTGCATAGAATAATAATTTAAAAAATTAAACAAAATGTCACAGAAACATAGTTACGTTTATGTTCAAGTGTGTTTACTTATATTGCTTGAAATTTTTATTCTTTTTTTTAAGTTTTGATATTGATTAATTTTATTTCTTAGAGATTCTGTTTTTAATATTTTACTAATATTATGAAAAATATCAAAAGAAATACTTTTAAAATCTATAATTACTATTTTTGGCAGAAGCATACATTTTTCAAAGTTTTTGTGATTTGTATATTTTCCTAGTAAATTTGAAATATTGAGCAATTGTCATGAATTTTGGCCAACGATTTTTTTGTATTTTTTGATTTGGCTAAAACTTTGTAGGGCACTTCGCTTTGACCAAAGAGGCATCAGGCATCATACAAATTTGACAACTGCCCTACAAAAATGATATCTAATTATTCTAAAATCTGTGTCTCGAGAACGGTAAGGACATTTTGGTGAGAAAAAGGTACAATCTAAAATTCTACGTTTTTCTCATTTTCACTATTTTACACAAAAAAATCAAATTGCTCAAAACACCCTTTCAATTTTTTTTAATATGTTTTGAACTTTGGCTCAATAAGGGCAACCGTTTTTGGCAGTCATCAATTTTTTTAAACAAAATATGATTTGTTGAAAAATTCGAAATAAAAGTAGCACCAAAATTTTTATTCCATGATGTAAAATAAGATTTGCAATTAAAAAATATTTTATATAAATATTGATTTGTACATCGGTTTCCAGATATATCCACCTACAGTTTGATTTTTGCGATAATTTTATTTTTTTAAGCTTCTTAAACCGCCCTTGTCTAGATTTATCCTCAAAATTATCTAAAATTTGCCTATCAATTTGTCCAAGAATCTTTGCAGTTAAAGTCACAAAAAGAAAAATAAACAGGAAAATAAATTATAGTTATTTTATCATCCTTCAAATAAATAACAGTCAACTTTCAAATGCGGATATCTCAGCAAATATTGATCAAATTTTCAATACCAAATACAAATTATTTGATTTTTTTGTTCTTTTTGATTGAAATTATGTCAGCATATTAAACTCAAGACTTTTAAGTGTAGGTCTGGAACTAGGTCTGGAATAAAAATAAGCTGATTTCTGGGAGATTAGCTCTGCCGAGTTTTTTTTTCTTCATTTTTTGCCATACATTTATTCTATTGTACAAAAAAAATCACAAAATATGTTGGAGGAAGGATTGTAGACAATTGACCAAATAAAGTCACAAGTCATTTTTGAATTTAAGACCGATCAGACGATCAGAAGCAAAATTTAAACTGAATGAAATTCATGAATTTCTAATAAATTGCTGTAGAAAATTTTAGCACTTGGCTAGGCTTAGTCGAGTGTCAAAATCTGATTAATTTCAATTTAATAAATAAAATAACCTTAAAAAGTAAGAAACTTTTTCACGAAACACCTAATTTTTCCCGCAGCGTTAATCCCATTATTGAGGTTGTCCCCAATCGAACAACAGCAAGAGAAATAAAAAAAGAGGAAGAACACGAACCATAAGTTGCTTGTTATGTTGTCTCCACCCGTTATTATGATAGACACGACAAGACATTACTATGCCCCTACACAGAGTAACTTGTAGGGGAGAGGAACATGCACGACGATTTGAGGTTCCCGTGGGATGAGTGAACTCGTCAATTCGTCCCGCCCTCAATCCCTTAGGTGTTCCACGTTCATTCCAGGTTAGTTCTCCAACGGACTTCCTCGGGACAACAAGGTTCTTTCCCTTCCCGTTTTAGGAATTACTCCCGTCAGCAATCAATTGGTTTACAATGGGTTCCCACTATTGGGTACTGTAAAATGTAGATTTTTCAAGTGATGCTAGAACAATCAACCAGTAAAACAGTCAATCAGTAGGCCGTTTCGTGTGACAATCAACGAAATTATCTGTGAAATGTGGCATTTATATCAATATTATGAGCAAAATTAGTTTTGACCGTTACTTGAGCCACGAGGAAGTGAATCGATATTTGGAGGAGTTGGTGCAAAAATATGCAAATAAGATTGAAATTTTCTCCAGTGCTGTATCGTTCGAGGGACGACAAATTCACACGGTCCGGATCAGTCCGGATGTGCAGCGGAGTAAGCGACCCGGAACCGGATTGGGCTGTGCCCGGTTGAGTATCCTGATCGACGCCGGGATTCATGCCCGCGAATGGATTACGATTTCGGTGGCACTGTACGTGATTCAGCAGCTGGTTGAGCGGGATGCGGTCAGTGCGCGGATGTTGAGAAATTTTGACTGGATCATTTTGCCGCTGCTGAACCCAGATGGCTATGAGTACAGCAGGGAGCATGTGAGTGGCTTTAGTTATTTTATTGGGGGGTTGCTGCGATGGGAAAATGTTAAAAATAATGGAAATGGGATCGGCTGACAGATACAAATACATGACGAAATCCAGTCTGCAACCCGCTAAGATCTCCATCTCCAAGCAAAAGCGATTGTTGAACTTTAAACAAACACTTTATTTAAATAACATTACATAGTAAATGGCCACTCAAGCAACACCTAGTGTCCTAGCTGGCCGAGCCGCTTCCGGGCGGCTTCCGAGATCTGCAGGCAATCCTCGATGTTTACGTGCCAGCGCGGGTTTCGAATCACGAGCACGCCCACGAAACAGTCGGTGATGAAAGGGCAGCTGTAGATGGTCAACTTCTTCAGCTGCGGCAGCAAAACCAGACTGTACACAATGTTGTCGACGACCGTGTCCATTTCGCCCAACTTGAGACTTGTCAAGCTGGGACAGCGCTCAACCAACTGTTTCAGCATTTCCGCGGGAATGTTACAGTTCGAAATGTTCAGTTCGTTCAAGTAGGGAATCGGTTTGAGGTTCGGTTTAAGCTCGGTTTGAGGAGCGTCAATTTTGAACAACTTCAAGCAGCGCAACGAGGACCATTTGGTTGCGAACAAATCGGTCCAATTGGACAGTGAGCAGTCAACAAGTTGTAGATCCTGAATGTTGGAGCAGTTTGATAGGAAAACTTGCATGCTGAGGCTCTGAATGCACATTGACTCAATAAGCAAACCTCTCAAGCTGAGACTTTTGAACCCACCAAAGTCAAGACGGTGTCCCTTGCATGCTATCAGGGTTAACTCTTTCAGCATTTTCATTTTGGTCAGGAACGAAGGCACAAATGCGATATCATCCGACGATTGTGGTACGAACACTGCGATGTACTTGAGATACTTAAGGTTTGATCCAATTTCACAGAGGTTCTGGAAAGAAAATCAAGCATAATCAACTAATAAGCAAGATCAAGAACACATTCCAAGCTTCCTTACGACGTCCGTAGAAATTGTGGTAAGCTCCTCTATGGATGGCTGAATCCGGCTAAGTTTTACTGACGAATCGTCCTCACTACGGTTATTCACGGAATTCAGGTGAAGCTCGCTCATTTCGGCCATTTGGTCCACCATCGTCGATGTGAGGGGACAAGTTAGTTTCTGTATATAGCACTGAATCGGTCTCAGGAATTGACACATTTTGACATCTTCCCCTTCTTCGTGCGGAAAGTTCTTCGTGAACTTGAACAGTCGTGGAAAAATGTGCCCAAAAAATTCGAAAACCGTTTCGGAGTCGAGATACTGCATCTTTTCCAGCCGGAAATCCGCGCTGATGGTCTCCTCCACCGAAGTGTACCGTATGTGTTCCAGAAACAAATTCGTGAGATTCGGAGTCTGGCGGAGCAGTCCTAGCAGGTTCGGTAGAGCCACCTCACAATTAAACAGGTCCAGAACGGTTAACCTGGCGCCGAACGAGGGCCACCACGAATCAACGGCGATAATCCTTGAATCGTCCAGGAAGGCACGCGACACCGGATAGAGATGCTGCGGCGAGTTCCCTCCATCCAAAACCGCACCCTTAATCTGAACGGTAAATGCCTCACGCAGTGAGCGGTTCTGATCGACGATGCGCTTCCACCGGGGGCACGTCAACCGGACCTGCAGCAGAGATTGCTCGTCCAACAACTGGAAGATCATCAGCCACAGCTCCGGCGGGAGGTAGAACTCGCTGTGATCCACCGGTGCTGGCCGCGGGAAAACCAAACGCAGCTGACAGCGGCATTCCGGGCAGAACCAGAACAGGCCGGACTCTGCGGATGTAAGCAGCGCGTTGGCCGCGGCTTCGTTCATGTTGACAGTTTCCGGACGGAACCGCTTGCGGCAGGGACCGCTGCATGGGACATCGGCTTCGTTTGTTGACATCGTACGCTGCAAAGCAGTTGCTGCAGATTGATGGTCAAAGTAAAGAACTTTACAAAAATTACCTGAATTGGTCAAAAGGGTCAAAAACGTCCAGAGCACAACAAAACCACAATCGTGCGACAGCTGTCACTTTCTACACTGCGCTCTAGCCAAGGGGATAGACACTAGTTTAGTTTCCAAATCCGGGTACCATTCGGTGCTACCCCTTTGGCATCAAAGATTGACCCATCACTAGGCTAAATTTCGAATTTGTGCTCATTTTGACCACGGGAACCTTGACGGGAACCCCTCCCTGTAAGCCCTTGAAGTTTGTATCGAGAAATTAAAAGTGAGAGTGTGTGCAACATGGAGTTAAACTATCTGTTCTGAAGGTTCCCATAGAGTTATCTACGTGCGCATGTAAATATTAGGTTTTACGCCGACTCGATTTGGAGGTTAGAAAGGAGTGCACTGTTTACATGGACTTAGCACAGTTCGATGCGGTCGTCGATTTTATTCGGGGAAATTTGTCGACAATCGACGAAGACCATGTAAACAGTGCACACGAGCTGTCAAATGACGTCACGGCGTAAAACCTAATTGCGTGTAAGTAAAAAAAGTAAATCTTTCCCAGTTCCTGAGGGGAACACTCTTGAAGAGTATCGGTGCCGGCATTTACAAAGCGGATTCAGTGGCAGTTTCATTTTCAACTTAATGTTAACATGTTAAGGTTAATGTTAACATTCCATAGGTCGCCTCCCTAAGGTGTCGTGATAAGGTCCAGTTTGTGACGATACACTACCTTCCCTTTACTAAGCAATCGATTCCAGAAGGGAAAAGATCACCAGTTGTGTTGGTCCGAGCCGTGATTTGAACCCCGATCTACCGCTTACGAGGCGGAAGCGTTACCACTGGGCTACGTGGCTCGGTCACGAAAAAAATTTAGCTGGCCGTCAGGTTAAATTTTGTACCAGCCAGCAAAACAAATGGTGTGCTAGTGTGCGTGAGATCGGCCTTAGATAACTCATGGCACTTCAAAAAGTTTAACTCCATGTTGCACGCACACACTCTCACTTTTAATTTCTCGATAGATTTTACTTGATTATACTAGAGATCCTGAATAGGGAGACTGGTCGAAGTGAATTTGACGTACCCAAACAGACACGAGTTTGACGTATCCAAACGAGCATTTGCCTTTACGACCAGCAAAACTTATCAGTGTTGCCAAGCTCAAAACATACGTTGCCAGATCGATTTAGCAAGCTTAGACCAGTCTCCCTATTTAGGGTCTCTATATAGGGTCTACACTCAAAAAACCTTTCACCACATTGTCGCATGAAAATTCCGGTGGCAGCCAATATTTAATCCAAAACCACGTTTCACATGAGTCATGCAACTGTCACCATGCATTCATGTCAAATCTGTATCATTTTCACGCAGCATACACTCACACAACTATATGTCACGTGAAATTCCTGCCTGAAAATTTGGGGGCGTGGCATGCAGTCAGCTGGTTCTGTGTTTGCATGATAATCTTGCAACACCCGCATGGAAATTGGTATGGAAAAAATCCATACACCTTTTCATGCAATGTTGTGGTGAAAAGTTGTGGATGGTTGCATGAATTTCCTGTCTGCAAATTTCGGTTCGCTCTTCGAGGAGCTCAATCATCAGTTTCTTCCCGGCGCTCGACTTGGCATGAAGTGCGAGAAAATAAATTAGAGTTTTGAGATAGGCACAAAAAAGAGTACCAGAATTGCTCGCGTACAATTTTCCGAATCGAACGGTAAGTGTTTTGCCCTTTTTTCAAATAAATTCAACACTAAATTGGGTGTTATTTTTATTTTCAGGGAACTAAATTCGACAACGCAAAAGTCATTGAAAGGTGACACCAAGCGATCAGAACGAGTGCCACAAAAAGCCTTTCCCGTCGGCTGTTGCTGCAATGAAAATAACACCATAAGCGACCAAAAGCCTTCAGCCAACACCTCAATATTTCACGCCGCATCAATCGCCGTTGACCCGAAGAAAAGGACGACGGCCAGTTGCAAATCGTCGTCCACGAGAAGTCGCCTCCTTCGAAAAGTGTTAGTAGGGGGGTTTGGCAAGTGTATTTTGTTGCCAATTAATTGCTTTTGAAGTGTTTTGAGTGATTGAAATTGAAAGTGTGATTTACTGCGTTGTATTACAACTTGAACTTGTTTTGTAAATAAACAATAATTAAAACTATCCAATGCGTGTTATTTTATAAAAAGAATAAGAAATAATCCAATAAAAGAAAAAAGTACAAAAAATCCGCAGTAAAAATCATGCAATCCCTAAGTGACGATCATGTGAATAATGCATGAAAGGTCATGCACTTATCACGTGAAGTTCATGCTAAATCCACCTGATGCGGTAATGAACAACCATCATGGGAGATTTTGCATCCACCGGGAATTCACGTCAATGTTACCTGATTACCTATTTGGAAAAAAATCGCTTATATGTTCATGCAACTTTGTGGTGAAAACTATTTTGAGTGTAGATTATACTACTTTACAAAATTTACTGCTGGACTTAAATTATTAATTAAATTACAAAAAAAAATAACGATTTTCATTTTGTATAAGACGATTGCTAGCTAGGTTGCAAATATTGTTCAAAGTTTAAGGCTATTCTGAGTTCGAATGGAACGCAAAACATAAAATCCAAATAAAAAAAAAAACTCATCAATTAAAAAAAAATGGCAGAATGTTTAATTTCCGAATAAGTATTTTTTAATGAGCAATTCCCTTCGAAATCGGCCGATTTCGACCATTTCTATTTTTTGTAGTTTTTTATTTGGCTCAAACTTTGTGGAATTATAATTAAGCCATCCCTATGACCAAAAAAGTTATTTTGTGTCATTGGTTCACCTATACAAGTCTCCATACAATTTTGGCAGCTGTTAATACAAAAATTGTACGAAAAATCTTTAACTTCTGAATGAATTTTCTGATCAGTCTTCGGAAGATCGATGTTTTCGAACAGATCGGAACAATTGGGTACTAAAGCCCTATGTCAATTTTTATGTACAACGGTAAAAAAACACGATAAAAAACCATTTCTGATCACTTTTTTTCATTTTAATGCAAAAAAAATATTGACAAGACAACATTTTTTTGATGGATCAACTATGGTCCCCTTGGAACGAGCTGTCAAGTAGGAACTTTTCTGTCAAGAAGGACCGCGAGGTTAATTATTAAAAATTGATTTAAAAATCCATTTTAAACTCTTTGTGGTCGTACAAAGGGTCATTGTACTCAGAAAAATAAGCTTTATCGCTGTTAACAATAATATCAGCAATCTAAGCTTCAATTCACGAATGTTTCATTTTTAAACATTGAAAATGTTTAGTTGCTGAGATATCGACATTAGAAAATGAAGAGTCTTTTGGGTGAGACTACGAAAACTAAAGTTTTCCTGATTCTTTTTCTTAAAGCCGCTATATCTCAGCAACCAGAGGTCCAATCTTCAATGTCTCTTAGACAATTTGATAGCCAATTTTCTGAACTTCAAAAAACCAGTGTTGGAATTCGAGCGAGAAGAAGGAAAGCATTTCTCGCTCGCGATCGAGGGAGAGAACTTGTATTACTTTTCTCTTCTCGCTCGCGCTCGCATTTTCGTTCGCGTTCTCGCTCTCGCCGCGAGCGCTCGCGAGCGCCTCGTGCTAGCCGTTCGTCCCAAGCTAGCAATTTGTTCTTCAGGCTTATGAATACAAACCGGGCGATGGTATAGAGGTGTAACTTCAATCGTTGTGTTGTTTTTTTTTCGTTTCTGACACGTTCAACTTCTCGCGAACGGGAAATTCTGGCTCGCGAGAAAGCCCGTTCGCGAACGGAGGAGAGCACGGGAAATCGGTGAGTTTCTCTCGGCAGCTCGAGACTTGCGGCGAGAACTCGAGAGAGAGAAATTTTTCTCGCGAGAGTGCGATAAATACCAACACTGCAAAAAACTGAAAAACTGCAAATATTTCGCTCAGATCAAACTTTCGGTGGCTATATCTTGACAACGGAGCCCATTATCAAAAAATCTGTTAGGTACTTTTCGATTGCAAATTCGATTTCACATAAAAAATAGGTAATGTAATGTATAAAATTTCGATTTTTTCCAAAAATTAATATTTTTTCAAAAAATCAGGCTGGTACAAATATTTTTAAAAGTTTTTGTCACCCCCCCCTTCAAAATTGGCCCGAAAAATCAGGGGGCAAAAAAAATATTTTTACAATAAACTTCAAAATTTCAATGAAAATTCTATGACTCTAAAATTGCGGGTTTTGTCCTCTAACATATAAAAAATATCGAAAACCAAAAAATATGCATTGGGAAATTGAGTTTGTGTGAAAAAAGAAGTTAATAAAAATATAGGCAATTTTTTCCGTGTACCTTTTTTTTAAATAGTCCTCAACAACACCTGCAATTTTGCCAAAGTTACAGATTTTCGAATATTTCCGTATGGACCGTATTTGTATGGACAGCTGCCAAAGCTGCCAAAATATCTTCTTTGATCATAAAGAAGGCCCCGACAAAGTTTGAGCCAAATTAAATAATACAAATAAAAATCAATTTCCGGTTTTGGAGGAGAATTTCTCTGATACAAAAATACAAATAAAAAAATAAAAAATAAAAAAATACTAAAATTCAAAAAGACAAAAGCAAAAAAACACAAAAATTTAATTAATGATTTTTTTGTCGTCCCCAGAACAAAATGTGGCGCAAAACGCGCCGTCCGCTCGGCGAAAACCGCTGCGTTGGGGTGGACTGCAACCGCAACTTCAACGTGTCCTGGGGCATCGGAACGGCCCGGTTCTGCTCGCTGCTGTACCGCGGGGAGCGACCCTTTTCCGAGCTGGAAACGCGCAACGTCCGGGACATTCTGCGCAAGTTGCGGCCCAACTGTCGGTTCTACCTGTCACTGCACTCGTACGCCAAGGCGATTCTTTACCCCAGGGCTTACTCGAGGTGAGTTTGAACTAGATTCGAAGAAACGTCCTTTGATGCCCTTCTCTTTCCCAGAACCCTTCCCTACAACTGGAAGCACCAGCACGACGTGGCACAGGCCGGAGCGAACGCCATCCTGTCGGCGTGTGGCGTCAAGTACCGCACCGGAAGTGCCTTCTCGTTTCTGAAGCTGGCCGTCGGTGGATCCAGCATCGATTACGCGCACGACGTCGAGAAGGTTCCGTACGCGCTCGTCATGGAGATCGCCAGCAAGGGATTCCACGCGCCCGAGCCGAACATTGCGCGCATCTGCGAGGAAACCTGGATCGGCATCCGGGCGATGGTGATGCAGCTGGCCGTCAGTCCGGTGGTTTCGTTTACGCGGAGCAAAACGGCGATTTAGGGACGATTTTGTGTGACTTGTAATTTTATTAGTTGAATATTTATGGAAACGATTTTTGTTTTATTTTGCCGACACATACAAATTAAAAAAAAAATACTCTCTAAATAAAACAATCAACAAATTTAATTATTTTATTCTTCACGAGTGGCGAAAAATCTCGATTAAATTTTCAAAATGTCCTATTTGCATAGGAAACCAATGACTCATGAACTTTTCAACACTAGTATCGAAAAGTAACATTTTTCAATATGTTTTGTTTTAAACAATGAATTTAATTAACAAATGGATGTTTGACATAAAATTCCACTCAAAAAGCGTTCTCGGAATGGAGTACCCGATTCGAGTGGTAGAAATGACAGTTCTCCTTGCAGTTCTCCCATAAGGAATACATTGTAGAAAAAAGCAAAAACTGCTCGAATGGAAATGCTCCATTGCAAATACAATTGAAAACATCTCATTGCAAAACTTGATTTTTTCAGCAACCGTCGTATTTAATTTTATTTTCCGTTTTTTTTTTAAATTTTCTGATTTTTTTTTTCAATTTCGGATTTTTTTTTTATTTTGTATTTTAAATTTCTTTGAGTTGTTTTAAATTGCTTTATTATTTTAATTATTTCAATTTCAATTCGGTATTATTAGTGAATAATCATGTTACAATCAGTTCATTCGCAGTACATTACAGAGTTTTGGAGTTCCTTTCAGCTGTGTATTAAATCTCAATCCATTTTGGAACGATTATTGCTTATGACTAAGAGATTAACAAAAGTAAGAAAAATTTTAGAAAAAACTTACTGAAATTGCAAAGGAAAGGGGATAGAAATAGAAAAAGCTTAAACTAGATCACAGTTTTTTTTTTTATCTATTGTAGATATGCTTAATCATTAGCTCCCCGAGGGCCAGAAATTGCTCCGCCTTGTTACGGCAGGTCCGGAACCGCGTCATCATCTCACCCGCTAGAGCAAAAAACTCCGGCAAGGTGAAAAGATCTTCTCCGGTTACTTCTTGTTGGGCCGCATCGCCGCTACCGGCAGCGACCACGCTGGCGAACGATCGCCCCTATCCAGGAGGGAACGCTGAGTTGTCCGCTGGAACCGTACGCTGTCCAGCTGCAGGAACGGTTGCGCTCGTATTCCGCTGAGAAGGGTGGGATGCTGCTGCTTTCTTCTTCCTCTTTTCCTGCTCCTCGAGGTACGCCTTGCGCGCGACGCATCCGCGGTAATTACCGGTATGGTTGCCGTCACAGTTGGCGCACTTAATGCGCGCCTTGGTGTGCTCTGCCTTGTCCCCCAAGTCCGCCTTGCACGTCAGTGCACACTTCTCCGAGAGGTGTGTTTCACCGCACTTCACGCAGCGGGGCGGGAGGTTGCAGTTCCGCGAGCCGTGGCCGAACTTCTGGCAACGGTGGCATTGCGCTACGTCCATTGGGTTTTTGGAGTAAATTTTAATTATTGAATTTTTAGATTTTCAATTTTTAAATTTTTAAGCATTGTGATTTTAAAAATATTAGAATTTTTGATTTTTTTAATTTTTGTATTTATGTTTTTTGAGTTTAAAAAATCGTTTTTTTATTATTTGTGAAGGTATGATTTAAAAAAATCCTAGTTTTCATTTTTTTTGGAACTGAAATTTTTGAATGTGAACATATTTTTAAGTTTTCTGAGTTTAATTTTCTGAATCAATTTTTTTGTTTCTTAATTTCCGAAATTCAATTTTTTTTTATTTGAGAAAAAAAATTGGCCGATAACGCACTGTATTTAAATTTTTCAAAACCACCGAGTTAAAAATTTTAATTTTTTTATATTTTTTAATTTTTCAATTTAAAATATATGAAATTGTGAATTTTTGTAGTAAAGAAAATCTTTTTTTTTTTAGATTTTTGAGATTTTGTTATTTTTGTTTAAAATTTCCAAATTCCTGATTTTTTTATTTTGCTTATTTTTTTTAAACTCAAGCTCAATTTTATTGTATACATTAAGCTTGGGTCCCCTCTTCAAAATCGGGCCGAAAAATCAGGAGGAAAGTGGAAATTTGAGAGAAATATGCTGAAATTAATGTAAAATGCATTCCCCTGCGTTTAGAAAAAAAAATTAGCATGATTATCCCAAACAGACGGTAATAACTAAATTGATGCCATTTCATTAACAAATACTGTTAAAATAACAGAAAAATCAATTTTTGCATAAGAGTTTACCCTCTAACGCCCATGGTTACTCCAGAGCACCACTAATTTTTGTCTTCGAAATTAAATTTCTCTGCGAAATACAATTTTTTCAACCTGGTCCAACCTGCATTAGTTTATGTAGAATGTTAACTTATAACCATTAAAATTTCATCTAATTCGGTCGATCCAGTTACGAGTAATGGTGAAAAACGTAAAAAATCACGATTTTGCTCTGGGCGGGAAGGGGTTAATAACCGTTTATGTTATCATGACAAAATTTGTTATTGGTCTGATACTGATTGAAAGCCAGAACAACTTGGGAATAACATTTTTTTGTTATGGAAGAATACCTCCAACTGTTATTGGGATGATCGGATTAGATGTTAAAATAACAAAAAATAATAACAAAAATTTGTTCGAAGAATAACTAAAACTGTTATTAGTCTGATATTACAATAACAATCCAATAACAAAAAATCGTCAGCTGTGTGCTATCTTGTGACAACGACCATTTAGAACTTTTCGAGAAAATCGATTTTTAAAGTTTGATGATAAATATTTTCAAAACTATGAATGGTAGAGCCAAACTTATACTATCGCTTAACAAACGCTCCAAGTTTCAACTAATTTGGTTACACCAGTTAAAAGATACAGTAAATTGTGTAATCAAAAATCTGAAAAGCACGTGTCACAAGTGTGTTTCGAAAGTAAAATTGTACTACGTGTCACAAGTGTGCACAGAATTTCCATACAAACTAAAATAGGCTTAAATCAATAGTTTAACCGACTTAATCAGTATATTTTCGAAAACAAGTGGTTGCATTGCCTTCAGAAAATGTGTATCAACATAAATTTGTGAAACACAAGAAAAAAAATCCACATTTTCCAACAACATGTATGACGTGTCACAAGTGTGCATGATCATTTTGATGATAAATTGGTCTATGTCACAGGTGTGTATTGCGATATCCGGGAAACGGAAGCGAGTTTCCAAAATCGGGTTAAAGCATCTTGTAGTGTTTGTCAAGTATAGCAAAACGTCATCATTAACTCATTTTTGACCAAAATGGTCTATGTCATAAGATAGCACACAGCTGACGAAATCATAACGGCGAATAACAAATCTTGTTATAAATATTATAAAACGTTATTGGGCTAGTATTTTCAAATGTCAAAAAATGTTACTCCCAAGTTATTTCCGTCTGCTCAGGTAGGTTTATTCAAAAATCCTTTAATTGTTTTCAAAATTTTCGATGTACAGTACCACAAAATAAATTTTCGCAAAAAATGAACAGGTGTAAAATGCATTTTAAAACACTTCCATTCAAATGATGAGATTATGGCATGTTATTTCAATTTATATATTAGTAATTTTATTGCCTCCCCCTCAACACCGGCCAGAGCCGAAGGACAAAAACTTTGAAAAATATTTGCATCTGCCTTACCATTCTTAAATATCAAATTTAAAGAAAAACGAAAAAAAAAAATGTATTCTATTTATTTTTTTCAAACCGGTAGATTTTATTTTTTGATTTATTTCATTACAAAACTTTTAATTATGAAATAAAATAAATCAAAAATTACTTTTGAACTTTTAAATTAATAATTTTAAAATGTTAGCATTTCTAAATGATGAAATTTCAAGCTTCCAGATATAAAAAAAAAACTAATATTAAAGGTTTAGAGTTTTTGTTATTTGAATTTTTATATTTCTGAGTTTTGAACTTATCTATTTTTTTGCAGTTAAAATTCTGTTTTTTGAGATTTTCGAATATTTGAAATTTGAATTTCAAAAAATTATGTTTTTATTCGATTTTTAAGTTAGCAACACTTTAGTTTTTTTTTAATAATTTGAAATCTTGATTTTTTTCAGTTTGAATTATTTGTGCTAACATTTTTGAATTTAAAACTTTTTTAGTTTCTTTTCTTGAATTTTTGTTATTTTTTTTAATATCTTAATTTTTATTTTTTTTTTATTTTTGAAAATTGGCGAAAGGCGTACGAAAATCCGAACGGGTAAAAAATCCGTACATTTAGTAGCCTGATGTACGAATTTATAAATTCAAAAACTCGAAACTATAATTATTCAACATTCAAATCAAATGCAAAAAATCAACTCAAAACTTTAAAAAAGATCAGAAAAATCAAAGCTTTAAAACATTTTAATAAAATCAGTCGGTACTCGATTATCCGAAGATTCTATAATCCGAAACATTCTACAGAGGTTTTACAGCAAAGCTTGTTTTTCCTTCAAAATCTACGTTTAAATGTTACTGTAGAATACGCATTTGATAAGGAACCGGTCAAGAAAGTCATCAAATTAGCAGTAGTGGGTAGCAAAAGCTCCTTTGTTATGTCTGAAATATAAGCAAGCAATTGAACTGCCTTCTTGAAAATCGCGCCAATCATGATCGCAGGACTTGATACCAACGAGAAAAAAGAAAACAATTTTGTAGGTGATTTTGTTTTTATTACATACGTTTACATCCTGTACTGTTTTTTGTTTGTCTGTTTGTATTTCATCATGTTCGTCAAATATTTACTTTCTAGAGTTGTCTCGCCGCCCCATTCTAGTGAATATTTTTAATGCTTACGAAATGCAAAAGTATAAGGAAACACAAGTTTACGGTTTTTTTCTTAGTTTTTTTATATCAAACATTGTTTTTCACTTTGTGTAGCTTTTTTTTGTTTCTGGGTGGGGAAAAAGTAATTCGAGGTGAGTAAAAACAAACATCATTTTTTTTAATCCTTCCTACATTGGAGAAGGTGGGAACGGGGAGTCAATACTACTCAACTAAATCTAAACTCTAGTTAATAATGTGTAGAATACGATGCTCTTGTTTTCTCTCTCCGTCTACAAAACTTTGAAATGTATCTTGAGGGATCTCTACTTTTGCTTTAGTAAGACAGTTTGTTTTTGTGTTTTGTTTTGTTTTGCTGCTACAGTTTCATCAGTATTTTGATTCTCTTACACTCTAAAATGCTAAATCATGTCCTTAAAAGTCTACGAGCTTTGTGTTCCGTTGGCGCAGAGCAAAGTTTGCGGGCACTTACTGCGCTGCCGGAGAACCGTACTTTCGCTTCAATCGCTCGTAGTGCTTCTTGTCCTGAAAGTTGAAGGAGAATAACATTAAGTTTTTGAACAACCTCAAGAAAATGCAAGACTTACCTCTTCATTGACCGAAGGCTTAATGTTGCGTATCGCTTCCTGGAAGTGTCTGAGTTCGACCACCAGCTGCTGCTCTTCCGCTTCCTCCGACGATGCCTCCTCCTGCGCACCGCCATCACAAGCATCGATCGAATCCTTTAGCGTCTGCAGCGAGGCTTGCCGCACCAGGCCCGCCAAATCCGCGCCGGTGTAACCCTCGGTGAGTCGCGCCAACAGTCCCAGCTCGACGTCCTCGGCCAGCGGCGGCTGTGACCGGTTCTTGGTGAGTGCGCGCAAAATGTCCGCCCGGTCCGGCTCGGCCGGCAGTCCCACGTACAGAATCTTGTCCAGTCGGCCCGGACGCAGCACGGCCGGATCGACAATGTCCGGTCGGTTGGTGGCCGCCATCAGGAACACGCCCTTCCGGTCCTCGATGCCGTCCATCTCGGTGAGCAGCTGGTTGACGACGCGCATTCCGGCACCGCCCTCGGCACTGTCCGACCGCTTCGGGCACAGCGAGTCGAACTCGTCGAAGAAGATGACGCACGGGGCGGAGTTGCGGGCCCGCTGGAAGCACTGCCGCACGGCGCGCTCCGACTCGCCGACGTACTGTTTGACGGCGAGAAGGGGAAGAAATTTGGGTTAGAAAAGGGCGTGCGCTTCCCGAACACGGACGTAAACTTCAAGTACCTAGTATGTGCAACGTTTCGTCACCAACTTTGGTGACCAAGTTGAGGCGTGGGAACCTTCTTTGGCTTTTTGCAATTGATGTTAAAAAAGTTTGTGAATAATTCCTCTAAAAAGCAAAAAGGCATTTATATACGATCTTTTGCCACTACAATTGAAATTTCTATCGGGTTGAAAAATGGACAGTACGGGAGAAGATACATTACATTGATTAGCGTCACAGTGAATGCGAGCGCTGTCCATGATCCAGACGCAGGTTTAACATGGCATCAAAAACAATAGACAGCAGATAATCTTGGACGCTTTAAGAATTCACCTTGAAATCCGCCATGCAGCTTTTTAGCAGCATTTACCAAGATCTTTACTTCGCTTTTCTTCAAAATATTGAAAAATAGTAATAATAAACTTTATAATAACTCAATGTTTGAGCGATCCTTCGTCATGAGTTTGTCAGGTGCATCCGACATTGATGTTTTGTCCTACTTCATCAACAAGCATAGTTTTCCTTGGCGGTTTGATAGTGTTATCATTCCGTTTTCTAGGTATAAATAAATTTAAATTAATAAGGGACAACATCATTAATTCACTCGCCGCTTTTGTTGGCTTTGGAGAAGAAATATCGTTTTGCATAATATTGAGCAAATTTGCTGAACCACGAGAGTATCGACGGATTCTACCGCTCGCGGATTACGGTGTGTAGCTCAGCAGAGATCGGCCATTCACAATGTTTACACTCTCCTTAGTGTTTCTTTGTCTAATCTAATCTAATCTAACCCTAGCGCAGCCAGTCTTTCGAGGGCATCCTGGAAAATGCCTTAGGTTGATTAACGCCTAGCATCCTCTTGTCATTATTAACATTTGCAGTGCCCCAATGCAATAAATTGCCTTGAAACATCACAAAACGTTAAAGCGGCCAGGCCAACTGCGTAAAGTTTACCGCAAAGATGATTCGTTGAATTGGATTGAGTTTGAGCACGAATGTTCAGACAACAATACATTTCTGAATCTACAGGGGAGGAAGAAACGTGGGGATCCCCCGCTCACGTTCCTGTTTGTTTAGGCAATAAATCGATGGAAGCCACCATGCTAAGAAGTTTTGGTGCTCCGGGACCCTCGAGGATGGGACATTGTATTTCCACAAATGCCCTGGACATTATTTGCCGTGGTTAAAGCGCCACAACTCGCTCTCTGTTGAATAGAAAAATAAAGATGAGTAATACAATCGAAACATATTTGTTGTTAGGATACACAACTTAGTTTGAAATGGTTTCAATATAATTTTTAAAGCATTAAAAAATTAAAAAAATTAAAGCAGCAACATTAAACTCACCTTGTATGCCCTCAGATAAATGTACGCATTCACGCACATTAAAGGGAACGGGCTTACCTTACAATATCAATTTTTACTCCAGCAGCAACCATTACTCTTAAAATTGGCGCATTCACCTGCCACGCACACCATCAAGCAGCTTTCCGAGGAGGTGCTGTCTGTAGCGCGTGTGAGTGCCGCACACTCACGATCCCTTGAGCTCGCTCGTAGATTTTCACTTACGTCTAGGGCGTCCAATTTTCCCGGGTTTTGAATTTCCCGGGAAACGGGAAAAATATTTTTTGAATCCCGGGAATTCCCGGGATCCCGGGAAATTTTTGCAGCAGTCATAAAATCTATGTTTTCATTATATTTGTTACGTTTTTCTAGCTTAAATCATAGAATTAGCTCAAAACTGTTAATGGTGATAAGCTACACTTCAATCTGAACATGGACAGCAGTCTTTAGATAGTTTAAAACACAATTTAAAAATGTGTTCTTTGATGTGCTTTGGAATTTAATTGAACCAGAATTTTGAATATATTTCTTTTATTTTTATTTATATAATATAACTACAAAAGCTTATACAATTTCATTGAAAGTGTCTAAAACAACAAGAAATAAAATTATACCAGACAATGTAACACTTTGGATAAGTTTCGAATTTTATGTTTTATATTTAAAAACATATTTAAAAACATATTTTGAAAATTATCTTTAAGTCACTACCAACCAACTACCAACTGGGGATAATCGGGACTGCAGTCTGAATAGGTACAGGAGATTTTAGAGCAATAAATTTGGAAATTTGTGTACTAATTGTTTTGATCTGTTCCTGTTGTAATCAAAATCAATCAAAACAATCAGAACATTATTCAAAAACAAATTAGCTTAAACAGCTGTCTTAATTCGTTACTTTTTCCTGATTTGCTCCAGATGCCGGTTTATGATGAAAAGTTAAATAATTTTGAAATATTATGCTTTTTCAAGTTTAAAGTCATAAATAAACGTGAATATAATAATAAGTCTTTTTTTTAAATAAATAAAATTTAGTAGAAAATATCTAAGGCGTAAAGCATTTTGCGGATCTGTAAACAAAAAATTTAACAATTTTCCCTGCCAAATTAATGCTGTCATATGCCGAATAAAAATTTTAATGCTTTAAAATGCTTATCGATTACTAATTTCCACAACCAAATCTGAATTTCTAGACCAAAATTTGATATGTTTTTAATTTCGGGAATTCCCGGGACAAAATATGAAAAATCCCGGGATTCGGGAATTCCCGGTTTTGGAAAAATCCCGAGATTTTTGTCCCGGGAATTCCCGGGATGGACGCACTACTTACGTCTTCAAAAACGGCCTTCGATGGAAACCGCAAGGGAAACATCAGGTACCATCACTTCCCTCCGGCGGCCGCAACCTGATCATTTGGTACTCCAAAAAATCCCACCCTTCTTTCGCTGTCTTTGCTCAATATGTTCGGATCAATTTGCGAAATTTAATCGAACACACTTGAATGTACTAAAATTAAATTTAAAGAAAAACTTGACGCACCAAAAATTAAAAGAACCAACGCATAGCACTATTTCGATTCTAAACGCGCAGATATTTTACCGACCGTACTTTACTTCTTTCCTCTAGGTACTCTAACGAGATAAGAGAGATGTGAGACGAGAGAGATGCGTGACGTGAGTCGAAGTGAGTGCCACCCGGTTTGACGTTTTGGTGGAACTCATATTTCACGCAACGCAAAGAAGAAATTAGCAACACAAAATTTTCCTTTTTTCCTCAAAATTTCACAGGTTTCCTCCGAACTTCATTACATTTCAACAATGTTGACATTGCTTTAACGTTTAACCAATAAACTAATGTAGGTAACAGCGTTACACAACACGAAAAATGTATTTTTTCCCGGACCGCCTGACACACGAACCGACGACGCGACAAGACACTCACTTCTCCACACTCTCCTTAGTGTTTCTTTGTGGTCACTTTCTCCGGACAATTGTAGCAAAATGTCCAACCTTCTTGCATTTTTTTTGCATTTGGGACGTAGACGGAAGTGGCCTTGAACCCCAGCCAAAGGGGCCTTCACGTCCTGCAGAATCTTCGACTTCACGGCATCCGCAGACATCGCCTTTCCAGACGCCTTGAGTCCCATGATCGTCGGCTCGTAGTGCTCCGGAAGTCCCATCAGCAGAATTCCCGCCATCCAGGAATCGGCCACCTTGAACCCAACCGCAGCTAGACGTTGACTCGCAGTCATAACTTGATCGCCGTAGGCTTCGACACTGGCACAGATGACAAGCTTCACGGATGTGAATTGTCGCATCAATCCAATACGCCGGTTCGGCGTTCTCAAGCTTCCGCGGCGGTTTCCGCATCCGCCACATGACTGTAGTTGTAGGACTCTAGGCTTAAACAGATCGCCGACAACGCACGCAGCAACAGATCTTCGTCCACAGCAACTTCCGCTGGTGGCTTGACCGCTGACCAGGTGGTGTAGTTGTCCCGACCTCTCAATTTCTCGATAGCCGCAAACGAAACAGAACCACCGTAGGCGCGACCGCCTCTGCCGACTTGACTAGCATTCCCACCTTGTCCGTTCTGATTTCGTGCTGGATCTCGAACTGGTGACCTTCTCGTCGACATCTTCAAATTTCAAAAATAACTTCTTTAACTTCGATAACTTCTAGGTTTGAGCTGGACCCGTAACCTTTAGTAAAGAAACACGTCTTGTCTTGTAGACTGTATGCAGTAGAATGATTTTATTTTTGCTCAGCTTACAGACGTCGACTTTCAGAACCAAAGCCTCCAAGCCTTCGATCTACCAATAGTTTTTGACATTTCACATAATAAATCATATCGATGACAGTTATTAGCTTGTCAACCAATGATTTTTCTGAAAAACTGTTTAGACCCTTTGCATTGTTGGTGTTGACAGTTGAGAAGAAGTGTCATAATCGAAATTTTCCCGGCATGTAAAAACAGTTCAAATGACTTCGGGTGAGTTAAAATTAAGGCAAATATTTGGACAAAACAAATGTAATTGTGTCAGAACCCGACGCAGAACCACCTGGATCTAACGATTCTGGACAGACAACTTATATATTAATCCTCGACGGCGGTGTTTATTATTTCAGTGTAGTGAAGAAACAATCATTTATTGAAGCAAGATTTACGGGCGTACATCGTAGCAAGAAAGACGACTGAAAGCGATCGCAGTTTTGAAGAAATGTTAGAGACCACGACCAACAGCAAGTGTCACTAAGATACTGGAACGGCTAGCGAAATTACTGAGTTCTAGACACCATTGAACAAATGGGTTTAAACGGAACTTATCCATTCTTTTTAGGTTATGGACCCAGCAGATGTTGCGATCACATCAGATGAACAAATTACATGATCGTCTTATTTGTAGATTACACGATTATTCCGTGACTCGACATAAAAAACGCCGGAAAGGCGAGAAAAACCAACAAAGAAACTCTAACGATTTTTTTATGTGGTGAAATTTAAAGTAAGAGACCGAGAATCGACCTAAACTGCTTCTGAGCCAAAGTATTTCGAGACTTTAAGACAAGAAGTTGACGTCCGTACTAGAAACGAGCAAACAAAAACTCACCATATTCAGCAGCTCCGGTCCCTTCACCGAGATAAAGTTAATCCCGGCCTCGTTCGCCACCGCCTTCGCTAGCAGCGTCTTTCCACATCCGGGCGGTCCGCACAGCAACACCCCAGAGGGCGCACTCAGCCCAAGCATCTTCAACCGGTTGGGGAACTTCACGGGCGCCAAAATGGCCAACTTCAACTCCTCCCGAATATCACCCAGCGATCCGATGTCGTTCCAGGTGACGTCCGGCACGGTGATGAAGCCCTCGCGCTTGGCCGAAGGTTGAACCGATTTGAGCGAGTCGAGGAAATCGTCCCGCTCGATGCAGAAGCTGTCCAGTTCGGCGTCCGCCAGGGGGTTCGTGTGGTCGAGGAGGAGATTCATCAGCTTGGGCAGGTCCAGCGTGGGGAGGGGGATCGGTTCCAGCTCGGGTTCTTCCTCCTCCATCAGTTCGACTTCTGGTTCGGGGTCGGGCTGCGGCTCCGCCGCCGCAGCGGGAGTTTCCGCTGAGGTGTCAACTTCAGCGGGTTTCTCCGCTTCGGCGACGGCTTCGCTCGACTCGGCTGGCGCTTCAACGACTTCGGTTGACGACGGTTTGGGCTCTTCGACGGGGACGACGTCCTTCTCGGCTGGCGTGCTGCTGTCAGCAGCCATTTCGACGTCGGCGTCGTCGACGACCGCGACGGCTTCAGCTTCAGCTGGTTTGGCTTCCTCGTCCGGTTTCTTTTCGTCACCTTCCGCTTCCTTCTTGTCCTCGCCTTCGGCGGGTTTAGCTTCCGCTTCGTCGGGCTTGGCCGCGTCTTTGTCGGCGGTTTCGTCGACCTTCTTCTCCTCTTCCGAGGTTGTCTTCTCGGCTTCGGCTGATTTTTCTTCCTCCTTGTCGTCGTCCAGATTTACGACCTCCTCGACGTCGTCCTCGAGCGCAACCACGTCATCGACGGAGGTGTTTCCGTTGAGCTTGCTCTTGGCAGATTCGTCCACCTCCATGACTTCGTCATCGACGACGGGCTTCTTGGCCAGCTGCTTGAGCCGTTCTTGCTCCGCCTTGCGAAGCTGGATTACCAGATCACGCTCGCGGGTGGCCTCGACCAGCAGCTGGTGGCGTTCGCGTTCGGTGAGCATTCGCTTGATGGCGGTCGTGGCCGCACGGGTGACCAGCGCCAGCAGATCCGCTCCGACGTAACCGGGGGTAAGCTTGGCGAGTTCGTCGTAGTTGATGGACTGCTCAAGTTTGAGGTTTTTGCAGATTATTTTCAGAATTTGAGCGCGCGCATCGCGGTCCGGGATTCCGAGCGAGATTTCCTGGTCAAAGCGACCGACTCGACGCAGGGCCGGGTCGAGCGCATCCGGCCGGTTGGTGGCACCGATGACGAGCACCTCGTCACCGCCTTCGATCCGCGAGAGCCCGTCCAAGCTGCTCAGCAGCTGCGCAACGACTCGTCGTTCCATGTCCTTCTGGGCGTTGACGCGGTTCGCCGAGATGGCGTCGATCTCGTCGATGAAGAGTACGCACGGCGAAAGGATCGCGGCCTGCTCGAACACCTCCCGGATGCGTTCCTCCGATTCGCCGGAAACGCCCGCGACCAACTCCGTGGCGGCGATCTCAATCAGTCCGATCTTGAGCTGACCGGCGATGGCGTGCGCAAGCAATGTTTTCCCCGAGCCGGGAGGTCCGTGCAGCAGGAATCCACGCGGTGGTGGCAATCCAATGTGCCGATACACTTCCGGATGCTTCACGTGCAGCAGCAGCTCGCACAAATCGCGCAAGATCTTGTCCATTCCACCAACGTCCAAGAAGCAAGTGTCCACCAACTTGGACCAAATCTCCTTCTTGAAGCGCTTCGGGCGCTCCGACTTCCCACCAGCTGGAGCCACCTTCGCCGGCTGCGGCAGCTTCTGCTGATGTTGCTTCTCAACGTTCCGCGACGAAGCTGCCGGAACAATCGCCGGATATCCAGGCAACAGCGGATTAGAATTGCTGTTGCTAATCTCGGAATTCTGCGCCTGCTCCAACCGACGCCTCTTCGCCTGATGCAGTCCCTGCTGTTCCGCCGCCCTCCGCCCATTCGTACTCCCATTGCTCGAGTCAACCGCCTCATCCCCCGACCGTGGCTTCTCCGCCCCACCACGTGTAACCTTCGTCACCGTAATGTGCTTGTTCGACGCAATCTGCGTCTCAATGACCTTCATCCGGTCCCGATCGCTCGTCGTCGAAACCGCCTTCTCCTTATCCCGCGAGTTCCCGCCCTCATCGTCCTCATCGCTACTGATGTCAATCGCATCGCCATCACCCCCACTAGCCGCCCCACCACCACCAGCAGCCGAACCACCCGCCTTGGCCTTGCCACTGTTCATGTACATGTTCGTGAGCGTGTCGTTCATGTGGTTCGCGTTCCGTCCACTCGATCCACCGCCGCCCTCCTCCATCACCTCCAGGTCGGAGTTGCCCTCCTCCTCGTTGTCGCTCGACGGGTTGCTGTCGAGGCCGTAGCTGTGCAGGACCGTTTTGTACGCCTGCTCGACCAGCATCCGGAAGGGGACCGTCTTGCGGCGGTTGTACTCGCGGTACCGGTCCTGCAGCTCGCGCGCCATCACCCCGACGTCCACGTACGTTTGGTGTACGTTTTCCTCCAGGTACTGTGTGAAGAAATGAAATGAAAAGAGATTAGGATTGTTTTTGTAAAAAAAAATGTTACAGGGTGGCTACTCGAACCCTGTTTATGAATTCCCGACTAGTCCCGATAGTTCCAGAATGGCGGACTCTTTTTTTTTCTTAAAAATTATAATTTTTTCAGTTTCATATTTTGTATAAACTTTTAAAATATCGATTTTTTCAATTTTCAACTTTTAAAATTTCATATTTTATTTGCATTTTAGATTGCTATTGATTCAGAGTTTTTGAATTTGATTTATTTTTTAATTCGGAGTTCTAAAATTTTTAAATATTATTTAATTTTATGAATAGACGACTTTAAATTTGTTTGTTTTTTTTCTATTTTTTAGCTATGGAATTTCATATTTTTTGAATACTAAAATTTTTGTTTGAATCTTTTACTTTTATTAATATGTTTGACCTGGGTGCTGAATAGTTGTCCTCAAAGCGGCCTCAATTTAAAACTGTCAAATCGGAACCAATTTACTGTTCGCAAAATGCTCCCAAGAAATAGCAAGTATTGTAATCGATCATTAATTTATTTTGTCCGGAATAAAAAGAAGTTGATGGCGTCGAACTTTTGAAACATTTTAAAGTGTCATTTGGATGCTCTTACGATTGACTAAATTCCACCCACTTCTGACGCAATTTTTCGTCACGTGGAAAACAAAAAAGGCCTCTTTTGGCTGCCCCTCGTTTAGTCTATAAACAAAACACGCGCGAAGTACTTAAGAGGCAGTATTTGTAGATTCTGCTCGGTTTGTTCTAGAGGTCGTATCGAGATGCTCAGATTTGGATGAAACTTTCAGGGTTTGATTGTCTATACATGAGATGAACTCATGCCAAATATGAGCCCTCTACGACAAAAGGAAGTGGGGTAAAACGGGCATTGAAGTTTGAGGTCCAAAATACATGAAAAATCTTAAAATTGCTCGCATTTCCGTAAAACCTCATCAATTCCAACTCTCTTAGATGCATTCGAATGGTCTTTTGAAGCCCTCCAAAATGCACTATAGACATCCAGGATTGGTTTGACTTTTTCTCTTAGCTTTTGCAAATTACTGTTAAAAATTGATTTTTTTAAAACCTTAATAACTTTTTGCAACAGCCTCCAACACTTATACTTTCATAGGTCAAAAGTTAGGGAATTTAATGGACTATAAGCCTACGGTATTAACCTTTTGGCCAATCGCAGTTTTTCTCATAGTTTTACGATTTTTCTATAACAAACATTTTACAACGTTAGTTTTTGCCCTGTAGGCCTCCATAGCGGCACTTTTTGGTCTCAATTTTGACATATTTGGAATCCTCAGGAAATTTTACATTAGATTGAGATGTTGGAGTTATGAATTTGGTTAGGGACCATCCATAAACCACGTGGACACTTTAGGGGGTATGGCGATTGTCCACGCTCCATACAAAAAAGATTTTTTTTATATGGACAATTGTCCACGAAGGGGGGGGGGGGTTCGAGATTCCCAAAAAAGTGTCCACGTGGTTTATGGATGGTCCCTTAAGAAAATAATTTAATAAAACATTTCTGAAAAAAGTTAGATTTTTCATACCCTGTGTTCAATACGTCAAATGCTGTATCAAGTAGGCGAATACCTGTTTTACTCATAATCCGACAAAATGTTAAATAATATTTTAACTAATTATAAATGGCATTTTTTCCAATAAAATTCAAAATTTCAACACCTCAATCTAATGTAAAATTTCTTGAGGATTCCGAATATGTCAAAATTCAGACCAAAAAGTGCCGCTATGGAGGCCTACAGGGCAAAAACTAACGTTGTAAAATGTTTGTTATAGAAAAATCGTAAAACTATGAGAAAAACTGCGATTGGCCAAAAAGTTATTTCCGTAGGCTTATAGCCTATGAAATTACCTATCTTTTGACCTATGGGAGTATGGGTGTTGGAGGCTGTTGCAAAAAGTTATTAAGGTTTTAAAAAAATCCATTTTTAACAGTAATTTGCAAAAGCTATGAGAAAAAGTCAAACCAATCCACAGTGGGCGAAATGGAACCCAAAATCGGACTTAATTGAACGCGGCTGGTTCCCTGGTATGAAAAATAGTGTTTCTTATGTAAAAAAATCCAAGGAATCGATTGGTGATGGTTTCATCCACCGCACGAAACGGCAAAGGATCCATTTTGCCCCAATTCCCCATTTTTTAACATTTTTTCTTGAAAATTGGTCTGTATTTAGAGCGGAGGCTTTATGCGGCCATCCAAAATGCACATAACTTATGTGAAAATGTCCCAGGAATCCAGTAAAAATAACCACTTGCACCGCAAAAATCATCTAGGGTCCATTTAACCCCAATTCCGCTATAAAAGCATTTTTGGCCGTTTTCAAATGTTAGGTCAGATTTTAAAAATCTGAAAATATTTTTATCGTAAAGATCAGACAATTTTACATAAGAATGACTATTTGCACTTGATAGTTTGACACATTTAAGTTGATAAAAATAAAAATTATTTAGAAGGCAGTTTATTCTGCGTTTGGGAAAATTGGCCCAAAACTGATTCTTCAACCTTTTCATTAAGTTTAATTTCTATATCAACATAAATGTGTCAAACTATCAAGTGCAAACAGTCATTTTTATGTAAAATTGTCTGATCTTTACGATAAAAATATTTTCAGATTTTTAAAATCTGACCTAACATTTGAAAACGGCCAAAAATGCTTTTATAGCGGAATTGGGGTTAAATGGACCCTAGATAATTATTGCGGTGCAAGTGGTTATTTTTATTGGATTCTTGGGACAATTTCGCATAAGCTAAGTGCATTTTGGATGGCCGCATAAAGCCTCCGCTCTAAATACAGACCGATTTTAAAGAAAAAATGTTACAAAATGGGGAATTGGGGCAAAATGGACCCTTTGCCGTTTCGTGCGGTGGATGAAACCATCACCAATCGATTCCTCGGATTTTTTTACATAAGAAACACTATTTTTCATACCAGGGAACCAGCCGCGTTCAATTAAGTCCGATTTTGGGTTCCATTTCGCCCACTGTGCAATCCTGGATGTCTATAGCACATTTTGAAGGGCTTCAAAAGACCATTCGAATGCATCTAAGAGAGTTGGAATTGATGAAGTTTTACGGAAATGCGAGCAATTTTAAGATTTTTCATATTTTTTGGACCTCAAACTTCAATGCCCGTTTTACCCCACTTGCCTTTGTCGTAGAGGGCTCATATTTGGCATGAGTTCATCTCATGCATAGACAAACAAACCCTGAAAGTTTCATTCAAATCGGAGCACCTCGATACGACCTGTTTCACATCGGTGAAAAACTCGCTCTTAATTTTGTCAGCGAAATGTCTAACATCAACAGATCCAAAATGCTTCAAAACAAGTCACTTCAGCAGCAAAAGAAATGTCACGCTTGAGCTTTTTTTTTTTTCCTTTGGGCTGACAGGCTAAGACCGCAGTTGGTCCATCTCGCCTACGTCGTCTTGTTTGGTGTTTGGTTGTGTCGAGTTGTGTTGTCGTTAGATCTGGATTTTCGCCTCCTTGATGAACCTCACTACTTGCTTCATGCCTTCCTCGCTTTCGTCTGTTAGAATTTGCTCCAGGGGATTCATGTACTCCAAAACGTTGTATTGGGTTCGTATGTTGTTTAGCACAGGGCACATGTATAAAAGGTGACTTAGGTCTTCTTTCTCCTGGCAGACTTCACACTGATCGTCCAACTCCAGCTGCCAAAGCGCGCGTCTTTCTTTAGTCATCGTGTGTCCACTTCTTACTCGGTTTAGTACTCGGATTTGTTCTGCTGTAAGGAGCAGCTCCTTGCACCAGATGTTCCTTCCCGGATTCTCCATGATCTTGAAGTGCCAGCGTCCTTTTTCTTGTGATGTTTTTTTGTACTCCTCCCTCCAATTGTACCAGATTTCTTCATGGCAAAGTACTCTAGCATCTCCAAGTGTAATTCCAATGAACTCCGTCTGCTTCTCGTATGACTTCGCTTTCGCTGCTTGGTCCGCAATTTCATTTCCTCGTATTCCGACGTGACTGGGGATCCATTGGATTCTCAGCGAGCCTCTCCGCATGTTTTGAATCTCCTTGTAAATGTTCCAAACGATAAAGTTCTCTCGCAGTGCATTTTGGTTTAGCAAGCTCTGACAAGCCGCCTTGGAATCCGTGTAGATGACCGCCTTTTCGTACTGTTTTTGCTTCACATGCTCAACTGCGATGCAAATAGCCCGCAGCTCTGCGTTCATGATTGAGTAGTTGTCGTTAATGCTCTCCGTGTAGGTCGCCTCCTCGCTCGAGTCGTAGACCGCCAGCGCTGTCCCTCCGGGCGTCTTCGAAGCATCTGTGTATATCTGCTTGTGGTCTTACACGCTTGAGCTTGAACATAGCCTACTACTTTGTTTATGTTTACAGCTGTAGTGCAGTTGTATTAGTGAGGAATAGTTGGGAGCATTCGAAAATCACGTTACGCATTCTGTCTTTTCAGCACCCAGTTTTTGACTAATAGATTTTAATTTTTTTTTTGCATCATTAATTTTTTTCTGAAATTAAAAATTAAGGCTATTGAATTTTTTGTCTGTTTAATTTTTCAAAATTTAAGCATTTTTGTCTTTTCCAGTCTTTGAATTTTAAATTATTTAAAATTTTTGAATTTCAGATTTTGATTTGGCATTTTTGTAAAAAAAAATGTTTTTTAGTCGGTTGATTAAGTTTTTGAATCTCAGTTTTTTTTGTATAAATTTTATTAATTTAGGACATTACATTTTTATAACCTTTGAATTATCTTTTTTTTTCAGTTGCCGACTTGTCTCGATAGTTATAGACTGATAGATTTTTTTTTTTCATTTTGATGATTTTGAGTTTTTATTCTTAAGCCAAACATAGATCTAGGGTTTTTTTTTGTCAAAATTTATTTTCCCTAAAAGAGCACGCAGCTAGCAAAATCTAAACTTAGAAACATGTACCCTACCTGTAAAGGCTTATGAACTGATCTCAGTTGAAAGGTTCTCCAAATCTCAGAATTGCAAATGTAACATCCTGGAGCAGAAATGTTAAATTCTAATTAACACAAATTGAATTGAATTGACAATTTAAGTTTTTATTATTGTTGAATCTTGAAATTATTATATAAAACATATTTATGATTTCTGACCTTGAAATTTTTAGAACTTTCAAAATTTCTTTTTTGTATTTTTTTTAAACTTTGAACACTAACTTTTTAGATTTTCTTTTTTTTTTTTGAATTTCTATTTCTTTTTATCTGTAGCTTTATTTTTGGAGAAAGGTCCATTAAACAACATTTTTATTTTTTACTTTTTGTGTGAATTAAATGATTTTATTTTTGCTGAATTTAAAAAAAAAAATCATAACATATTTATGATTTTGACTGATAAAATCCTGAACACCGAATTTTTGAATTTTTGAAACTGAGATTTTTATTTTTTTTTATTCAAGTTTTTAAAATTTTCGAACGTTTACTTTTTCAGTGTTTTTTAAAATATTTTTGTTTTTGGATTTTTTTTATTTTATAGTAAATATTTATTATTTATAAATTAGGCCGTTGCAACGGCCTTAATAACGACTATTTTTTTAACGAAAAAAAATTGGTGGTTCTGTAAATCGGATTTTCGGAAAAAAAAATCAAAATATTTTTAAGCAATCATAAACTTTGAAAAATATTTGCAACGGCATTAGTAGAATTCTGATTTTTTATTTTTTTAATTTTTTTTTTGATTTTTACGCTTTTGACATTTAGGTTTTTTAATTTGTGAGATTTATTTGCTAAAATATCATTTATTTAGAGCTAGAGATCACCCAAAAAGCAAATAGTAAAAATTTTGTTAAGCGGCCTTTTTTTTAAAAAAAAAAAATCAGTTATGAACTTTTTGAACTCCGTTGATTTTTTTTGTAGCGATGAAATTTTGGAGCTTTGAAATTTTAATCTCATAAATTTGTAAATTTCTGAATTTACAAATTTTTAAACTTAATTTGGTTGCCAACCCTTTGATTTTGATTTTTTTTTTATTATTTTTGAGATGTTTTTTTTTTTTGGATTTGGAATTTTGAAATTAAGATTTTTCATTTTATGAATATTTTACTTAAATTTTCTGGAATTTTTGACCGTTAAATAATAAAAAAAAAGAATTTCCGTCAAAAAACTTTTGCTGGTTTTTTTTTTAGTTTTTGTTTCTAATTTAAAAATTTCGGGACTTTTTGATTTTTTTAAATTCAAATTTTTAATTTTTAATATTTGAGTTTTTTAATTTCAGTGTTCCTGAACTTTTCAGATAAAACTGATATTTTTTTTAATTTCCCACTTTTAAATTTTGGATTTTTTGCGTTCATTATTTAATTTTGAAATTTTGAACTTTTGAGTTTTAAATTGTTTTAAATTACTGTACTATTGAATTTTTGGATCAAATTTTCGATACAGAACGGATTCGCTAATTCGAATGGAACTGCATTCGAATGAGCGAATTCAAATTCGCTAATTGGAACGACTGACAGCTGTCAAAAGCTTGAAACCACGAGTTCGGAAATAGTCGAACAATGTGGTTTGACAACTGGTTTTGACGGATGAGTGCTTTTTAATTCGAATACGTTCGAATTAGCAAGCATTCGATGTAGCGAAAGTCAAATTAACGAATCTGCTCTGTATTCTAGAATCATTTTTTTTTTTTAATAAATTTGTTGAACTTTTGAATGAATTTATGAATTTTTGAGCTTTTTACTTTTTAATTAAACAGCATAAAGAAATGTCTAGTCTGATACAATTCCAACGATGAATTTTTGCTAAACTTTGAACAAATTGTGTGCCTTAAAATATTCTACGGATCGAGGAGCAAAGGTGAAATGAACAAAAAATAAGCGTTCACGAGCTCGTGAGGATCGCAACACTGAAAATATCAAAGTTTTGAATTTTCGGGTCAAAATTCTTTAATTTACAAAATATAGCTCGAATCGATTTTTTTAAGGGAATCCAGTTTGTTCATGTTTTGTCCTCTCACTTTTTGCGATATTTGAGAAGAGCTTTAAAAATATTTGGCTATAAATAAACAGAAAAAAAGAAAATTTGCTAAATATTTTAAGTTATTTATAAAAGGGAAGATTTTCATTCGTTTGATAGGTTAAGGATTAGGCCCTTATTATATGAAACTTATGAAATTGGATTTTCAATTAATAAACAAGTATTTTCACTATCAAAACAAGTAAAGGCAACCAGAAATTTGGCTTTGTTGCTCAAAATAAAAGCAGATTTGATTTTAAAATAATTTTCATAATTGTTCACAATGAATTAAAAAAAAAAAGAAACGGAAAATATTTATTCATATTAGCATGCTTGGAATTCCCGTCTTTTACCAGATTTTTTTTTAATTCCCAACTTTATCGATTTGCCGACTTACGTGGCCACCCTGCCGTTATGTCTAAAGTTACTGTCGGCAACGGTGTAATTTGCTGATGAAACAATTTTTTTAAGCATCTGGCCCAAACCTGGCAGGCCAAATTCCAAGTTATAGCAAATTAAAAATCATAAAATAGCTTCAAACGGGATGTGAGCACCATATCTCCGCCCATCCGGATGTGCCCCGGGGGAAGCCAACAAAAAAAAGGAAACATGTCCCCAACCACCTAACCTCAAAACAAAAACAGGACTCCATTTTGGCCACTGACTCCAAACCCCTTCAAAGGAACCTTCCCCACCCCAACACTTCTGAAACCCACCTGCTTGACCCGCGGGATGATCATCGGATCGTACAGTGCTCCGGCCGGCTTCTTGTGCAGCATCTTGGCGCAGATTCCGTCCGAACTTCAAAAACTCAAATTACACCGAAAAAGCTGTGCGCGTCTTTTCACCGTGGAGAAACAAAAAATCACGAACTCTTTTCTGCTGGCAGCACAACAAAACTTGACAGTTGCCTCTGTCAACGCACACACACGCACACGATTTCGCGAACCGGCTGTCAAACGCCGTCACTACTACACTCTCGGGCGTGTGTAATCGCAGCAGGCAAACGCGTTCGGAAATTTTTCACCTCGACGGGGTCGAAGCAAAACCGGTCAAAATTACCACCGGAAAGTGCTCTTTTTCGGTGAATTTCACTCACACGCGACGCACTGGCAGCTGGGCGTCACTTTTGAGGTAATTTTACGCAGGAACGCACGCTTTGGACTGGGTAAATTTGGAGGAGAAACTAGCGCGTAAAGTTGGCCCGCTTTTCTCGCACGCACGCACACTTTGCCAAAGTGGTGTAGCGAGGAAGAGGTGGGCGATTTTTGAGTGCGGTTTGGTGGTGTTGGTTCACTTCGCAACCGAAGCTGTCGATAAAGTAGATGTTGGCGAGGTAAGCGCAAGGTGTGGGACTACGCTTGATGCATTTTTTTCAAAAGAATATTATAAAAAAAAAACATTGAGCCATAAAATTGTGTTTAGAACTCCGAACTCGCTAACTGGAACGACGATTGGCTCTAAGGTTTTTTGTTGACATATCCGTGATATTTAACTGAAAAGAATCATTTTTGGCTACATAAAATTTATCAACGAGCTCGCCATGGCTGGGTGACAGTATAATACTAAAATTCTTAAAATCTTTAATTAAATTTCTTTTTAAATATTTTTTAAATATTTTTTTGTGATTATTCAATTCTTAATTTTTTTAATTTTATTATTCTAAAGTTCAACAATTCTAAAATACTGCAATTTTAATATTCTAAAATACCACAATTCTTAATTTCTTGAATTCTTACAATCTTCAATTCTTCAATTTAATTCTCAACTTCTAAAATTCTTAAATTTTGAACATTCTAGTTTTTTTTTTAATTTTTTATCATTTTACCTTTTCACACTCTTCCATTCTTCAATTCTGGAGTTTTTTTTGAAAAGGTCCTATAAACAAAATTTCAATTTTTTGCTTTTTGGGTGTTTTTTGAACCGCCTTGAGTCAGGGGTATTGATAAACACCCAAAAAGCAAAAAATGAAAATTTTGTTTATAGGACCTTTTCAAAAAAAACTCCAGAATTTAATTTTTAACTTCTAAAATTGTCATCTCTTTGATGTTTTTTTTTTAATTTGTATTTTTTTATTTCTTTTAATTTAATTTTGAATTTTGGACTTCTGAATGTAAGATTTTTTATTTTATGAATATTTTACTTCAATTTTTAGGACTTTTGATCATTAATTTGTTTGGATTTCGACTATTCAAAAAAAAAAGAATTTAAAAGTGTTAATAATTTTGTTTTTTATGTTTTTGTTTCTAATTAAAAAAATGATCTTTTTTAATTTCACGTTTTTTTAATCTTAATTTTCGGGTTTTAAAATTTAAGGAACTCAACTTCCCAGTTAAAACATATTTTTGAATTTCTCACTTTATTTTTTTATTTTTTTTGCGTTTATTATTTTTTGAATTTATAGAATTTTAAATTTCTATTTTTTTAATAACTTTTTTTTTAAATATCTGGATTTTAGAGTTTTCGATTTCAAAAATTTAAATTAAAATCCATGATTCACTCCTTAATAATTAAATTCATCAATTTAATTCTTGGCTTCTTAAATTTTTATGTTTTAAACATTTTTACTTTTTACTTTTTAGTATTTTGTCTTTTAACTTTTTGACTTTTTAACTTTTTAACTTTTCAACTTAAAAACTTCATCATCCTGGTACGAGAATCGAACTCACGACATCATCTCGACATCACGATTGGAAACCCAGCACGCCGCTAGTCGAAACCCATCCCCTACCGGTCAGTATTCCCAGTGAGCATATTTGCTCTTTTAAGGAATCTGACTTGGCCGAGCCAGACAGGAATCGAACCCATCACCTTCCGCTTACAAGGCGAAACCCGTAACCACACGGCCACGGAAGCTAGACTACTTTTTAACTTTTTAACTTTTTAACTTTTTAACTTTTTTAATTTCTGCTTTTATACTTTGTTACTTTTTTCCTTTTTTTACTTTTGAGCATGAGCATGAGCATGAGAGACCACGCATGGTTGTCCTTCTCCGTTGCTGAACAGGACCGTAATCACCTATCAATACAACTGACCATACGCTTAAACGATCTAATGGTGTTTCCCTTATCAACAGCATGTATGAATGCGTTGAAAAGATAAAACATCAAGATCATTAAAACTAGATCTGAAGCAAATAGGTAACAGTCATTGGCCACCAACGGCGCCCGCCATGTCAGTTTGTAGATCTCGGGGATTGGGACGGGAATGTTAGTTAGCACAGGTTGCTACAAAGGGTGGGTTCTATACGATATCCACACCCCACGTGTGCCGGAAAACTACTTCTACTTGGGATTTTGTTAGTGGGAAAGGGTAATGGCCAGGATTCATCATAGAGGATGATGATGCGACCCAATAATCAATAAATTTTGTTTAATGATGTGATGTATTATGCATTCTCAAGGCAAACAGTCGGAGGATGCGGATGAGATTATTCCCGGTTATTTTGTGTTAAGTTTAGCATAAATGATTCAATCTTAGACAGCCGGCTGTGGAAAGATAAAACCAAATGAAATGCGAAAACGCGAAACCGCCCGGACCGAAAAACACACACAATCGGGGGGAAAACAAAAACGGAATCGGCAACGAAAATCCGGCGTGTTGACCGCGACCCGCACCGTTTAAATTCTCCAAAGCAACTGTCAAACATCGCGAAATCGTCCGGGTCGAAATACACACACAATTGGGGAGAAAACAATGACGGAATCGGTAACGAAAATCCGGCGTGTTGACCGCGACCCGCATCGTTCAAATTCTCCAAAGCAACTCGTTACTTTTTTCCTTTTTTACTTTTTTAACTTAACTTTAATTTTTTTTTACTTTTTTTACTTTTTACTTTTTTACTTTTTTACTTTTTTACTTTTTCACTTTTTTACTTTCTTACTTTTAACTTTTGATTTTTTTTTACTTTTCACTTTTTTACTTTTTTTTATTTTTAACTTTTTAACTCTTATTCTTTTCAACTTTTTAACTTTTCGACTTATTTGTTTCTTAATTTCTTCTATTTGTAAATTGACAAAATTTAAAAATATGAATCAATAATTTAAAAAAAACTCATGAATTACAAAAAAATCATTGTTCTAACAATTTAAACAATAAACTTCAAAGATTTTTAAATACTCACACGAAAAAAAAAACAATTCTTTAAATCGTGAATTAAGTGAACCACGAGGGAATTTATTCACGTTTATAATGCAAATGCACCATACTCATGAATAAATTCCTTCGTGGTTCTCACATTCATGAACACAATTCACGATTTCGAGAATAATTTTTTTTCTGTGTAAATGCCAACATCCTAGATTACAGAAAATCTGATAACATTGGAGCATTTTTGGAGTCAAATTTTAAGTTAAATACCCAAATTTTGAGAAAAATTTAAGTTCTATGATTCGATTATCGGGACGATCTAGAACAGTCGGAAACGAAATGTTTTTCACTTTTTGAAATCCCAATATTTTTTAATTTCTTGAATTTTTGAATTTGTAGAATTCTGATTTTTCTAATTGACCTTTATTTGTTTTTTTTTTTTAAATTTGGCTTCTTAACCTTTTAAAACTTATTTTTTTTAAAGTTGTCATAATTGAATGTTAGTTTTTTATCAATTTATAAAATCTCTGTTTATATTTTTTGTTTTATTCCTTTTTTTAATATTTGTATTTTGAATTTATTTGAGATTAGAAAATATTTTGGTTTCAAAATGAGTATTGTGAATTTTGAATGCATTATTTTCTGGATTTTAATTAATTTGAATTTATATGTTTCTGAAACACGGTTTTTTTTTTCTAATAACATTTCTGAATTATGAAAAATGGTTCAAATTTATTATTATATAAAATGTTTGGTTTTTGGATGTACATCGGAATTTAAAAATTTCTGAATTACACTGAAACCCCGATGGTTTGACACCAATTGTTGTTGTGTACTACTAGCCTTTAACTTTTTAAATAATTCCGACGCTCCGATTTGGGTGCACACGTTTTTGTTTCCTGCAGATTAATGATTCAGTTACAGAACTTTGTCTAATGTTCCGACAGACTTCTTCTTTCAACGCGTTGCATCGTATGGCGTCATCCATAAAGTACGTACGCTCTTAGGGGGCGAGGGGGGGTTACCGTAGGTGTGACAAGATGTGACGAAGGGGGGAGGGGGGGTTTGCGAGACTGTGACGTCACGCTAGGTTTTTTTTATGATTGCATAATATTATTTAGAAGTATCACATTATAATTGATTATATAAAAAGTCACATTTTTTTATTCAGCTGAAACTTCAATGTTATGCAAATTCTTGCTCGATAAAATTGTAAGCAGGGTGTTCAAAAGAAAACTGCTATAAATGGTTTGAACTTATTAGATGCAAAGCTATGAAAAACAGTTTTCAAGATTTTTTAATACTTGAATGTTATACCAGGTCTTCTTATTTTTAAAAGATACAAAACTGTTTTTTTATATCGCAATTATATTTAAAAAAATGAATTATTAGACAAAAAACGTTACTTAATCCACCCTTAGGTGGTTGGCGCCTTCCTCACATTTAAAGGGTACTATCCAAAATAGACACAAAACAGTCCAATTCGTGCTCGTTGAAAAGATTTTTTAATTACCTATCCAAAGATAGGTCGCATAAATGTTATGAGATAAGATGAGATGATCATGCCAATCATGCCAAAAAGTGCGTAAATAACACTTAAATGCTTATAACTTTTGATAGGGTTGTCAGATCTTCAATGTCTTGGACGCGTTTAAAAGGTATTTTGATTACCTATCCAACGATAGGTTGCATGAGAGATCCGGACAACGTTTTCATCAAAATATCTGAGATCCGGCCTCCAAAAAGTGCATAAATAACACTTAAGTGCTTATAACTTTTGATAGGGTTGTCAGATCTTCAATGTCTTGGACGCGTTTGAAAGGTCTTTTGATTACCTATCCAACGATAGGTTGCATGAGAGATCCGGACAACGTTTTCATCAAAATATCTGAGATCCGGCTTCCAAAAAGTGCATAAATAGCACTTAAGTGCTTATAACTTTTGATAGGGTTGTCAGATCTTCAATGTCTTGGACGCGTTGGAAAGGTCTTTTAAATACCTTTCTGAAAATGTATAATATGCCAGGTTTTCTTACAAAAACCACCCTTTTACAATCTTCCGGACTTTAGTCAAAATCGTTTTTTTAGCATAACTTTTGAAGTACTTTACTAAACTTCATAATTTTCAATAGGGACTTATGGGACCCCAAGACAAATCGAATGAGACCAAAACGGTCCAAATCGGTTAAACCAGTGCTGAGGTAATCGAGTGCATATTTTTTGGTGCACAGACCCACATCCCTACACACACACACACACACACACAGACATTTGCTCAGAATTTGATTCTGAGTTGATATGTATACATGAAGGTGGGTCTATAAGGTCAAATTAAGAATTTCGTTTTTCGAGTGATTTTATAGCCTTTCCTCAATAAGGTGAGGAAGGCAAAAATGTACATTAAAATTGTCAAAAATACCAAAATTATGAGAGTTTAAAGAAATAGAAACTATACAAAATCCCATCGAAAACAAGGGGGGGGGGGGTCTGGCAAAATGTGACGTACTTTTTGAGGGGGTTCAACCTTGCGTGACAAAGTGTGACAAAGGGGGGAGGGGGGGTTATTTTTGGCCGATTTTTGCGTGACATACTTTATGGATGACGCCTATGCATCAAATCCAGGGTGTTCAGCAATCTTGCGCAACACATGCTCAAATCGTTTCCATGTTCACCTTAATCATGAAGACTGACTCTATGCAGCTGTCAGTTTGATATTTGCATTGTATAGAAAAAAAAAGCTACCAGTTCGCCCATTTTGTGGAACTTGTTGTAACGGGGAAATACATTTTTGCTGAGATTCAACCCGATCGTACGATCTAGTCATTGTAAGTTAGTTTTGAGTTTTTGATAAATTTGTTGAGCTTCGTTTTTGAACAAGGAAAGTTGCTTCTCAAACAATAGATAGGCTTTGCTAAACAGTTGATCTACTTAATGCGTCATCATAGTTTTCTCTTTTCTATTTCGTGCATAACCATCTCTTATCATAATAATGGTTTGAGCTGAGTCATGTCTATTCCACTGAAAAGTGTCTGGCATGTTTGAGTGCATTTTGCGTGGTATTGACAAGTTTACGCTGTGTTCGTATTTGGAGCTGAAGAAGTATCCAATAAAAAAAATCAATAATGATAAAAATAAATAAACACACTGGGTTTCCCACATTCCAAGGAGATTTGCTAATTACTGGACGGCAAAATTTGGAAGTGTGAACTGACTGTTTGATTATTCTAGAACCGATGGATTTCTGACACTTGTGAAATTAAGATTTGTTAGTGGTGTCAATGATGGAGATGGTGTGCTACTAGTTGTTCTTTTTTTTCTGTAACTAATCTAATATTGGCTTCTTTATAGTCCACAATGGCTGAGGTACCATACCAAAACATGGAGAATCCCAGTGCGGCCGCAAAGATGGCGGTCCACCTGGACCCGGAAAGCCAGGTTGAGATTCGGGGAATGACCTTTTCGGAACAATCCATCCGGCGAGCCTTCATCCGGAAGGTGTATTTAATCCTAACAGTAAGTGTAGTTGGATTGTCTATTTGTTAATTTCAGAAATTAACAATATTATTCTATTTAAGGTACAATTGGCAATTACAATGGCGTTCATCTGTCTCTTCGTCTACCACGAACCGGCCAAAGCCTTTACCCTGAATAATCCCTGGATCGCCATCACGGCTTTCATCACAATGTTTGCCGTTCTCATTATTATGGCATGTTGTGGCGAAATGCGTCGCAAAACTCCCCATAATTTCATATTTTTAGCCCTCTTCACCGTAGCGCAGGGTCTTATGTTGGGCATCGTCACAATCAGATATGAAGCTAATGAGGTATGGAATCTCTTTTTAATATCAAAATAACTTGATAACTCACCGAACAATTTCTTACAGGTTCTAACCGCAGTTGGAATAACATGCCTGATCTGCTTTGGACTGACCATTTTCTCGCTGCAAACCAAGTGGGACTTTACCATGATGGGAGGCTTCCTATTCGTAGGACTGCTGGTTGTGTTTGTGTTTGGCTTCATTGTTGCGCTGTTCCCGGGCAGTGCTGCCAGTTCGGTTTACTCTGCCTGTGGAGCGCTGCTGTTCTCGCTGTACCTCGTGTACGACACCCAGATCATGATGGGCGGCAAGCACCAGTACTCGATCAGCCCGGAGGAGTACATCTTTGCAGCGCTGAATCTGTACCTGGACATTATCAACATCTTCTTGTTTATCTTGAGAAGATAAAGATGAGATGGGTACTGATTGTTGATGCAAAGTGGTTGCAAATCAACGAAGTGTGACGCAGCCAGCACTTGTTTGACTGTTTAATTGTGTTTCCTATGCAAGATATTCACAGCAAACTGATTAAAATGTACATCCCTTTCAACATGTGCTAAAATGTTAACAGTTTACATGTTTTTATTATGTAAGAGCTGTGCAAATATGACCATAAACTCCACATATTTGATTTTTGTGATATGTTCCACAGACCTGAAATACTAAATTAACCAAGTGATGAATACAATATTATTTTGAACATGTTTATGACAAAGCAACGATTAAATAGTTGGTGTTGAGCCTACAATTCAATACATTTTTAACCAAAAAATACAATGTAGAAAAGTAATGTACGTCTTGGAAACCTTTAAATAGATGGACTTCAAAATATGTGATTTTTTTCAGAACCATAAATCGATCGTCAATAAATAAAGATATTTGTTTCAGAACAGCCATACAACTTGCCTATCATTTATTTCTGATGACACCTGTCCAAACAGTCACTATTAAAGCATCTGAGCAATTCTCTACGAAATCGGTCTTTTTTCTTCAATTTTAATTTTTGTATTTTCTAATCCGACTGAAACTTTTTTGGTGCTTTCGGTATGCCCAAAGAAGCCATTTTGCATCATTAGTTTGTCCATATAATTTTCCATACAAATTTGGCAGCTGTCCATACAAAAATGATGTATGAAAATTCAAAAATCTGTATTTTTGAAGGAATTTTTTGATCGATTTGGTGTCTTCGGCAAAGTTGTAGGTATGGATACGGACTACACTGGAAAAAATGATACACGGTAAAAAAAATTGTGATTTTTTTAATTAACTTTTTATCACTAAAACTTGATTTGCAAAAAAACACTATTTTTATTGCGCCTTGCAGCAATTTTTAGAGTTTTGTGTCAATCGTGCTAGGCCTAGATTTTTTCATCACACTGCTTTGCAGGACTGAGAACTGTCAACTTTGCGCACTTTGCACCTCAGTAGAGTGCTGCGGGAAAATTTTCATCACAGTTGGCAAACTGATTTTCCATCACACCATCAAAACCAAACAAGTGTAATGCATCGACTTCTGACCACAATCTAGTCACCAAGCTGTGGTGGCCGAGACAGTTAAGTCATTGAGATGGTTTGTTAAAGGTTCCTGGCACGATTCTCGTAGTCGGAACTTTTGAGTTTTTTTGACGGGTTATTTTTTAATGAGCTAGATGGCATAATTCTCTCCGCCATCTCGGCCATTATTCTAACGGTTCGAAGCCATGATTTTGTCGGACGATTGCTGGTCAATTTTGGGTGAAGGTCTATTATAATTATGGGGAGTTGGCTGTAAATTCAATAATATTCTGAATAAAAAACAATACATTGTGGAAGAAAGAAATCGGTTATTTTCAGTATAATCAGTCTAACTCTAAGCATCTCATTTTTATCCTGTTGGTACAAAAACCAAGAAGAATACACATGTTTAGGAAGAGTTTATTAGTCAATAGTAATATCCAAAAATGACATTGGTAGATCGGGCGAATTCCAGGGTAGAGGGTATTCAACAGTTACCGAGCGCCCTCTCCAACGGTGGAACTCAGAAATGCTCAGAATACCTGTCCATCTCGCGTTGATCCTCATGTGTTGCTGGCTACTGGGTCAGGCTACTGGCTTTCATCGTCATGAAGGGACCCCTCTCGGCAGCACCGGAGGGGATCTACTGATGTTGGGAAAGTCTGGCCTCAATGCAACGCCCTCTGGTTGTCCATGGTCCATCCGGCAAAAAGACCAAGTACCGCTATACCGGCACCGAAGACCATATTTTTCTAGTCGGGACAAGCCGTGGTAACGGTCTCCCTTGAATCAGTTCTGGGACTACCCGATCGAAGTCATTTTCTCTGCACTGGACACTTCATTGGTTTCTAAACTTTGGAAAAATAAATAAACATGAACAACCTGCCTTGGCAACGGGTATTTTCGTCATCACTGTGATGAAACAGCACTGTGATGAAAAAATACTGTGATGAAAATAATTGCGCAAGATTCTAGTAAAGTGCAAAATGCGCAATAATTTTTTTTTATTTTTTGATATGTTTTAGCTGGGTGCGGAATAGTTGTCTGCAAAGCGGCCTCAATTTAGAGCTGTCAAAGCGGAACCAATTTACTGTTCGCATAATTATACCAAGAAGTGGCAAGTATTGTGATCGATCTAAAATTTATTTAGTCAGGAATAAAAAAAAATCGATGGCTATTGAGGTATTCGAAGTCAAAACATCTTAATAAGAGGGTTGAAATCGAGATTGGCATAATTCGTCGCTAAAATTTTATAATCGCTATGTCTCACGCAAAACCTTTGTTTATGACGCTTTTTTAAATGTTAGCGACGAATTATCAATAACTATGAATAGTACTTTCCAAATAATATTGGATAATCTTACTCCGATATTATCACTACACATCAAATATACATATTCTCGGAACTTCCATTCGGTTGCTCTTCTGATTCACGAAATTCCACCCAGTTTTGACACAATTTTTCATCACGTGGAATACAAAAAAAGGCCTCTTTTGGTCGCCCATCGTTTAGTCTACGAAGAAAAAAGTGCGAAGCACTTAATTTTTCATCGAAAACATCAACATCAACAGATCCAAAATGTTTCATAATAATTCACTTCAGCAGCAAAAAATATGTCACGCTTGAGCTTGAACATAGCCTTCTACTTTGTTTATGTTTACAGCTGTAGTGCAGTTGTATTAGTGGGGAGCAGTGGGGAGCTTTCGAAAATCACGTTACGCATTCTGTCTTTTCAGCACCCAGTGTTTTAGAGGACATAAAATGCCAACTTTTCAGAAATTTTCAGGTTGTGCAAAAAATCATTGACCGAGTTATGAATTTTTTAATCAATACTGATTTTTTCAAAAAATCGAAATTTTGGTCGCAAAAATTTTTCAACATTATTTTTCGAAGTAAAATTGAATTTGCAATCAAAAAGTACTTTAGTGAAATTTTGATAAAGTGCACCGTTTTCAAGTTATAGCCATTTTTATGTAACTTTTTTCAAAATAGTCGCAGTTTTTCATTTTTTTAAATTAGTGCACATGTTTGCCCACTTTTGAAAAAACTATTTTTGAAAAGCTGAGAAAATTCTCTATATTTTGCTTCTTCGGACTTTGTTGATACGACCTTTAGTTGCTGAGATATTACAATGCAAAGGTTTAAAAACAGGAAAATTGATGTTTTCTAAGTCTCACCCAAACAGCCCAACATCATTCAATGTCAATGTCTCAGCAACTAATGGTCCGATTTTCAATAACAAAATATGAAACATTTGTGAAATTTTCCGATCTTTTCGAGAACAATTTTTACAAAATTTTCAAATCAAGACTAACATTTTAAAAGGGCGTAATATAGAGAATTTTCTCAGCTTTTCAAAAATATTTTTTTCAAATGTGGGCAAACATGTGCACTAATTTAAAAAAATGAAAAACTGCGACTATTTTGAAAAAAGTTACATAAAAATGGCTATAACTTGAAAACGGTGCTCTTTATCAAAATTTCACTAAAGTACTTTTTGATTGCAAATTCAATTTTACATCGAAAAATAAAGTTGAAAAATTTTTGCGACAAAAATTTCGATTTTTTGAAAAAATCAGTATTGATTAAAAAATTCATAACTCGGTCAATGATTTTTTGCACAACCTGGAAATTTCTGAAAAGTTGGCATTTGATGTCCTCTAAAACATATTAAAAAATAAAAAAAATTAAAAATAGTGTTTTTTTGCAAATCAAGTTTTAGTGATAAAAAGTTAAATAAAAAAATCACCAAATTTTTTTTACCGTGTATCATTTTTTTCCACTGTAGTCCATATCCATACCTACAACTTTGCCGAAGACACCAAATCGATCAAAAAAAATCCTTCAAAAGATACAGATTTTTGAATTTTCATACGTCATTTTTGTATGGACAGCTGCCAAATTTGTAAGGAAAATTATATGGACAAACTAATGATGCAAAATGGCTTCTTTGGGCATACTGAAGGCACCAAAAAAATTTCAGTCGGATTAAAAAATACAAAAAAAAATCGAATGACCGAAATCCTAGAGAACTGCTCATCTATCATACATTTTCCATTGAAAATTTTACAGTTTTTTCAGCTTTTGCTAGGTCTCTTCTTTGGAGAAAAGCCTGGTAAATACAAAAGTCATCTTTTTGAGATATTCAAATCTAAATTGTAATGAATCTTAAAATGGCTGTAATATTTGTTAAATATGTTCAAATTAAAATAATCAAAAACAAAATGTTCGTTTTTCAGACTCTAAAAGTGCTCCGAACAACACTTTTCTCCTAACACAAACCTTAAATTGCAACACTGAAAAAGTAAAAAACATATTTTTATAAGTTGGGTTTAACGCATAATAAGTTTTGATCATGGAAGGCGTAGATATCAAAACAAACTGTCAGTACAAAGTTGCTTGGATTGGCTTGCTCAGCAACTTACTTGGAGTAAAACAATTTCCCAAAACTATATTCCTGAAATTTGGATTTTCTAGATCACCCCAACCAAACGCTCCAAAAACGATAATTCAGAAAATTTATTTTTTACCAAAATTCTACCCTATCTGGATTGCTGTGCAAAGTTCTTTCTTTAGGAACGAGCTTTCAGGGCTAGTGACATCTGGTGGCAGCTTCATTTCAATAAATTTATGGCAAACTTTATGGAATAATGGTGGTGAATATAGAAAAATGTCTACAGCAGAGGCTCTCAATCTTTAAGGGCGTCGTCTCGTGACTTACGTGCGCGTGGTATAACCAATTTTGAAAATACAACGCATCATCACTATTTATAGAATTTTCTCAGCTTTCTTACTACCGGTTGGATTTGCAAAAAAAAAAAAAAAAAGTTTTTCTTCTCCATCGATGATTTTAGGAAAATAGTTTTTTTTCAAAAATATTGGCTATAACAAAATTTATCGCGAGGGTCTATACTTTTTCATGCATCAAAATTTTCACTGAATTATAACTATCTGTAAAATAATAAACCTTGATAAACCCCAGCAAGAGATATTCGTAATCGTTGCGAGTTTTACAAAAAAGGTATGGTTCCAGTCAACGTTGAAAATTAAATAAAAATGTTGATTTCAAAATAAAAGAGGGTGATATAAGCAGTCACCGCCGTACTGATGCCACAACTCGAGTTTTTAGGCGCAGTTTTGAGTGAATACCATAACTGATGAGTTTTCAACGGAATCGGTCTTTTTTCTTTAATTTAATTTTTGTATTTTTTAATCCGGCTGAAACTTTTTTGGTGCCTTCGGTATGCCCAAAGAAGCCATTTTGCATCATTAGTTTGTCCATATAATTTTCCATACAAATTTGGCAGCTGTCCATACAAAAATATATGTGAAAATTCAAAAATCTGTATCTTTTGAAGGAATTTTTTGATCGATTCGGTGTCTTCAGCAAAGTTGTAGGTATGGATATGGACTAAACTGAAAAAAAATGATACACGGTAAAAAAAAATTGGTGATTTTTAATTTAATTTTTTGTCACTAAAACTTGATTTGCAAAAAAACACTATTTTTAATTTTTTTTATTTTTGGATATGTTTTAGAGGGCATAAAATGCCAACTTTTCAGAAATTTCCAGGATGGGCAAAAAATCATTGACCGAGTTATGATTTTTTGAATCAATACAGATTTTTTCAAAAAATCGAAATATTGGTCGCAAAAATTTTTCAACTTCATTTTTCAATGTAAAATCGAATTTGCATTCAAAAAGTACTTTAGTGAATTTTTGATAAAGTGCACCGTTTTCAAGTTATAACCATTTTTAGGTAACTTTTTTGAAAATAGTCGCAGTTTTTCATTTTTTTAAATTAGTGCCCATGTTTGCCCACTATTGAAAAAAATATTTTTGAAAAGCTGAGAAATTTCTCTACATTTTGCTTTATTGAACTTTGTTGATACGACCCATAGTTGCTGAGATATTGCCATGCAAAGGTTAAACAACAGGAAAATTGATGTTTTCTAAGTCTCACTAAAACAACCCACCATTTTCTAATGTCGATATCTCAGCAACTAATGATCCGATTTTCAATGTTAAAATATGAAACAATTGTGAAATTTTCCGATATTTTCGAAAAAAATATTTCATTTTTTTAAGTCAAGACTAACATTTCAAAAGGGCAAAAAAAAGCAAAGCAATCCACTTTAACGACCCCCGGGTCTTTTGTGGGCTCTGTTGCAAGTTTCTACGCATTTCTAGGCGTCCGAAGGTTATGTGTGGTGAGTCACTCAAAACCTCTTTTACGCTAATGGACCGACGTTTTACTTCCCCATCCGATAGAAGGCGTGATCAGGCAAATCTCTTCTCGAAAAATGCCACCGGGTCCGTCTGGGATTGAACCCAGGCCAAATGTTGTGAAAAAAATGTTGTCAGCAACTCGATGCAAACTTGATTTTTTAAGAACCTTTTTCAAATCTTTGTTTTTGCAACTTGCTGCATAAACTAAAAAAAACTATTGGCACTACGCCCCCCGGGGCATGGCCTTCCTCTAACGTGGGATTTCTGCTCCAGCGCCTCTGACGAGACAGGAGAAACCGGGACCGACGTTTTACTTCACCATCCGATAGAAGCTCAGTGGATAAGGCGGGAATCGAACCCGCGTCTCATAGCATCATCGGGATCGGCAGCCGAAGCCGCTACCCCTGCGCTGCATAAACTACTATTAGACAAATAAAAAAAAAATCGCCAGGCAACTATTTCGAATTTATCATAGACCCAAAAAAAGTGTTTCCAAATATTATTGACCTTAAAAAAAAGTGCAGCATTTCAACGTTAGCACTTTTCGAACGTCGCTTTTTGACGTTCCGAGAATTTTTATGTGTGACCTTGAATAAACAAAAAAACTAGAACACGCATTGTAAACAATAACAAACATGTTTTGTTTGGCTAACCATTCTGTTGTTTTAATGGTTTGATTGAATTTTATTGCAGGAGTCCAGAATTAAACTAATAATGTTTACAGTAGGCGGGCATGCACGTGTGTCAAACGCGTTCTAACCTGAAATCTCTTTGCACATTTGTCGCACTTACATCAATTTTCGGGGTGTGTCAAGATTGCACGACAAGATTGAAATTTCTTTCATATGAAAAGTGACAACAATGCATGGAGTTTTTTCGGTAAAAAAAAACGATTTAAAAAAATGTCTTCAGGAAAAACTGATTTTCCGTTCTTCAAAATTAATTCAACCATTTTTCCCACTTCAAATCAAATTCATCCCTGCGCGATTCAGCAAATTCTCACTCTCTGTCTCGTTCTCAAACTCAGCCCGGCCTAAGCCGGGCGGGCTTAATTTTCCGCGCGGAAAATCTTCGGCACTTTTCCTCGCCGGCCGGCCTGTTTGCGATGGGCCTCCTCAACTCATTCGGCGCTTAGTTGCGTGGATGACTTTGGCCGGTGCAAACGTGCGTGCGCGAGTTCCGCGAGTTCGTGGCAGATATTTATTTTTGATATAGTGCTTCGGAAAAACCTTTTTGTGTAGGCCGAGACAGATTGGGAAATTTATTGTGCGGTTTCGAGATTTGTGTGAGTGGGTGTGTATTAATTATGATTACTGTTTCTTTGAGGGCACGCTGAATTGTTTCAAAAATGTCAGATCTAATCGAGGAAATTAATCAAATTTGATGGCATCAAAAGAACTTGGGGAAACGTGAAGTGGATTTAAGTACAAATTAGTTTGTCCGAGATTTCTTTATTTTTAATTGTCTGGAATGTAAGTCTAGCTACAAAGTTCTTCGGTGGAATGAGTGAAGCAGCTGCTTGCATGAAAAAGTTATTACTCATTGAGCAATGTGAGAACGACGACGACGACGGCGGAATTCACAGCCGACAAAAACGGTGAAAATATGCGTGTACATCGAGAAGAAAACGATTTTCCACCAAACGGAACACAAACGGCATGACGACGACGACGAGGAAAAACGCATTGTGAAACTCATCAGAGCCGAGGCGGGCGGAGATTTGTTTTTCCTTGATGCGATAAATTCCGTGTTTATTTTGTTGTGTTGTCAGAGTGTGTGTGTGTGTGGTTTTGTACGCAGATAAAAATAAATTTCCGTACTAACGGTTGGGATTGTGGCAACTTGGCATAATAGGACGATTTAAAAGGGAAAATCGCGTGATTTTTGAAGCCACACTTTGCTAGTCAAAATTTGTATTGTAAGTGGCAAAGTGACTGTTGCGTTTCAAAACTTTGTATCACCTGCGACAAGAGAGCACAACCTCAACAAAACGTGGCTTTACATTGTGTCGAAAAATAAATCGTGCGAAAAACTGCGGAAATTCCACACAGGAGTCTCGAAAATCAGGAAAAAACAATTGCTCACAGCATGGAAAACTTCGACTGACCAGGTCAAGGGGTGGAGTGGTGGTCAATCCCACAAAAGATCAGGTTGTTACAAACCTCCTCCGTCGGCTGTGTGCGTGCGATTATTTTTGGGTTGAAGAAGCTTCCGTGTTCAATTTTAGAGTCAAAACATCGTCGCGGATCACGGTGCTGCCCTGCCTACGAGGAGTGACAAGATGAGAAAAATACTGTTGGGGACAATTGGCGTATCAGTGCACAGAGTTGGTGATTTTGTCTCGGGTTTGTTTTTTGAATTGTTGGTTGTTGGCAATGCTTTAAAAGTGCCGGTGTGATGAATGATTTACGGTTTTTTGAGAGGGAGTTTGGTGAGGCAGATTTGAGGATATCATAATGCTGATTTTGTTTTATGCTTTTTAATGTAGAAAATAATTTAAAAGAAATAAATGGGAAATTATGTAATTTATATGGGTCATTTCAAGGAAAATTTGAAATACTATTCCATTCTACATTAACCCACAAGGGTAATTTTGTAATTTAGATCATAAATTTTCATTTTAAAATTTTGTGTTTTTTCTAACTTTGCAGGGTTATTTTTTATAGTGTAACAATGTTCTACAAAGTTGTAGAGCAGACAATTACAAAAAAAATAATAGATATACATAAGGGGTTTGCTTGTAACCATTACGAGTTATCGCGACTTTATGAAAAAAAGTTTTGAAAAAGTTGGTCGTCGATGATCATGCCCGTTCATGGTCACCCGCGACAGTCACGAAAGGAAACAAAGAAAAACGCAAAAAGAAACTTTTTCAAAACTTTTTTTCGTAAAATCGCGATAACTCGTGATGTTTACAAGCAAACCCATTATGTATGTGTGTTTTTGTAATTGTCTTCTCTACAACTTCGTAGAACATTGTTACACTCTAAAAAATAACCATGGAAAGTTAGAAAAAACACAAAATTTTAAAATGAAAAATTTTGTTCTAAATGAAAAAAATGATTTAATATAAATTCGAATAGTACATTAAATTTTCCAACAAAATTACATGTTCCAAATTTTTTTAACGTCGTGTAACGGAAAATGGCACAGTTTTTAAAACTTTTTCATCGTTTTTTTCAATAAAATATACGTTTTTTTGGGAATTTCAAGTACGCCATCAAATTGGGCGTCCAATTTTTCATAAAAGTCCCTTTGACACCAAATTTCTATCCCATCACCTTTTGCAATTCCATCGTGAAACTACTTGCTTTTCCTATCAATCTTGAAGGATGAATAATCATACTTTTCTGAAACAAAATAACAGAATCGAATATTAACACTGTTTAGAATAAATGCTGAAAAGTCCTACTATTCAGCACTGAAATGGATGCTGAAAAGTTGAACTTTTCAGCACTTGTTTAGAAAAGTTATATTTTTCAACATTGTTTTTGATTAAACGGTTAACTGACAAAATCCGATTCCGATTTGCAAAAAATGTTGTATGGAACTCGATGAACCTCGTTGGATACGAGTATCCGATTCCGATTTGCAAAAAATGTTGTATGGAACTCGATGAACCTCGTTGGATACGAGTACATTTGTACGACTCGTGCTAAAAAAATATTCTTTTTGCAACTTGTTGCATAAACTACTATTTTACAAGAATGGGCAAACTTAGATAGTATCTGAAACAAATAAAAATGCAACTTTTTTCGAAAAAAAAAATCATAAAAATTGCTATATTTTGAAAACAGTGCACTTTATCAAAATTTCTTTCAAGTGCTTTTTGACTACAAATTAAAATTTACAATAAAAATGAAGTCAATTTTTTATTGTTTGAACTTTTATTTTTAAAAAAAAGGGGTTTTGCACATTCTTGATTTATTTAAAAGGTTGCATTTTATGTCCTCAAATATAAAAAAATATAAATATATATATATATATATATATATATATATATATATATATATATATATATATATATATATATATATATATATATATATATATATATATATATATATATATATATATATATATATATATATATATATATATATATATATATATATATATATATATATATATACAGCAATTCCCCACGAAAACAGCATGGAAAAAAACAAAAGTGCTCGGATCGGGCTCAAACCAGAACGAGAAAGGCTATAGCCCAGGCAGCGTGGCATTTTTCGTGAGATTTTTGAGGATGCATGATTCCAACTGAATAGGATTCAACACAAATTCAATATTAAAAGGATTTTAGAACGAAGTTCGAATACCACATGCATACCAACATTTTGGTATTGAAAGAGTTATTTCATCAAATTAACAAAGATTGACATTATTTTTTGAGTTTATCGATTATGACACAAAGGCACACAATGTTAAATAAAATCCATTCTAAAATTTAAATTTTTTCACGTTAAACCTATTGTTGTCGTAAAGTTAATCGTCTAAATATATAAATGTTTTTCTTATCAATTTCAAATGTATCAGCATACTTTTAAGAATGTTAAACATCATTTAAAATAGATTTTTTTTATGAATCACCTTTATTTTATAATATTTTTATTTGAAATACCTTTACAATACCAATGTATGGTATTTCCTAATTTATAAAGATCATCAAATGACTTTTTTAGACCAAAATAAAATAGTTGGCTTTAATTTGGAGTAGATTTGCGTTTTTAAGTATGTAAGTAAGTAACAGTATGTCGATTCGATATTTTCTAACATTTGCTCAATAACAAAACAATACCAAAATTTGGTATAATACAGAGATTGGTATTAACTTACACTTTAGACATTTTTCAAGGGCTCGCGAAAACCAACATTTGGTATTGATACCATTGAATGGTATTATTTTCCCTTGTTATTTACCCATGCTCAGGTTGGTAGAATTTCTGGAACTTAATCCCCCTTTTTATATCAATTTTTGTATGATTGCACAAATGTCATAATTTTGGCATTAATGTTTCCAGAAAGATTAAATTTCAGAACATATTTTTGCATCACTCGAAACAATTTACAAATTCTTGAAGCATTTTAAAAGATTTTCCATTACCTGCTCAAAACGCATTTCTACTGCATAGTCATTCCCCAAGAATGGCCAAATTACCTCCTCGGTTTAAAAGCACTCTAAAGCATATTTTCCAAAATTCCCCACGAAAACAGCATGGAAAAAAAAAAGTGCTCGGATCGGGCTCAAAATTTTCTGGGGTTCCTCCGAAATAATTAGACCCGTATTTTTGTTTGGCCATTAGGGTGACCTACGGCGTGTTAGGGTGGTCTGAAAAATTGCCATTTTCGTCGATTTTCGCAAAAACCACTTTTTCAAAAATCATAACTCCTCGCCATTTTAACCGATTTCAATTGTCTTATACGCAAATGAAAGGTGATAAGTTGGTCTTTCAAGTTTCAAAAATCTAGGCTAACATATGAAAGGGCGTATGCAACTTTTAAATGCCGTTTGGCGGTGTCTGGACAAAGAGCCTATGTCTGGAAATATTTTTATCGGATTACCCGGACATTTTTACATAACATACTAAAAATGGGAGGAGTTCATTAACAGGATTCGAGATATGATTTTTGAAAATAAAATTGACGCGCCGCGCGCAAAAACCGGAGAATGACGAAATTGGCAGAAAATCAGCTTTTTTCACTAAAACAGCGATAACTTTAAAATTTCAGCGATGACCTATACATGTCTGGGTACCAAAAGTTGCGTCTTTTAATCACGAAAATTTTGGTACCCAAACATCTATAGGTCATCGCTGAAATTTTAAAGTTATCGCTGTTTTAGTGAAAAAAGTTGATTTTTTGCCAATTTCGTCATTTTCCGGTTTTTGCGCGTGGCGCGTCAAAAAACACGGATTTTATTTTCAAAAATCATATCTCGAATCCTGTTAATGAACTCCTACCATTTTTAGTATGTTATGTAAAAATGTCCGGGAATCCGATAAAATATTTCCAGACATAGGCTCTTTGGTCCAGACACCGTCAAACGGCATTTAAAAGTTGCATACGCCCTTTCATATGTTAGCCTAGATTTTGAAACTTTATTATTTTTCTTTGAAAGGCCAACTTATCACCTTTCATTTGCGTATAAGACAATTGAAATCGGTTAAAATGGCGAGGAGTTATGATTTTTCGAAAAAAGTGGTTTTTGCGAAAATCGACGAAAATGGCCATTTTTCAGACCACCCTAACACGCCGTAGGTCACCCTAATGGCCAAACAAAAAAATACGGGTCTAATTATTTCGGCCAGGGAACCCCCAGAAAAATTTTGAGCCCGATCCGAGCACTTTTGTTTTTTTCCATGCTGTTTTCGTGGGGAATTTTGGAAAAATATGCTTTAGAGTGCTTTTAAACCGGTGAGGAATTTCCTGGGGTGTAATTTGGCCATTCTTGGGGGGAATGACTATGCAGTAGAAATGCGTTTTGAGCAGGTAATGGAAAATCTTTTTAAAATGCTTCAAGAATTTGTAAATTGTTTCGAGTGATGCAAAAAAATATGTTCTGAAAAATTTAATCTTTCTGGAAACATTAATGCCAAAATTATGACATTTGTGCAATCATACAAAAAAATTGGATATAAAAAGGGGGGGGGGGATTAAGTTCCAGAAATTCTACCAACCCGAGCATGGGTAAATAACAAGGGAAATGCAAAATAATACCATTCAATGGTATCAATACCAAATGTTGGTTTTCGCGAGCCCTTGAAAAAATGTCTAAAGTGTAAGTTAATACCAATCTCTGCTATTATACCAAATTTTGGTATTGTTTTGTTATTGAGCAAATGTTAGAAAAATATCGAATTTTGACATACTGTTACTTACTTACATACTTAAAAACGCAAATCTACTCCAAATTAAAGCCAACTATTTTATTTTGGTCTAAAAAAGTCATTTGATGATCTTTATAAATTAGGAAATACCATACATTGGTATTGTAAAGGTATTTCAAATAAAAATATTATAAAATAAAGGTGATTCATAAAAAAAATCTATTTTAAATGATGTTTAACATTCTTAAAAGTATGCTGATACATTTGAAATTGATAAGAAAAACATTTATATATTTAGACGATTAACTTTACGACAACAATAGGTTTAACGTGAAAAAATTTAAATTTTAGAATGGATTTTATTTAACATTGTGTGCCTTTTGTGTCATAATCGATAAACTCAAAAAAATAATGTCAATATTTGTTAATTTGATGAAATAACTCTTTCAATACCAAAATGTTGGTATGCATGTGGTATTCGAACTTCGTTCTAAAATCCTTTTAATATTGAATTTGTGTTGAATCCTATTCAGTTGGAATCATGCATCCTCAAAATCTCACGAAAAATGCCACGCTGCCTGGGCTATAGCCTTCTCGTTCTGGTTTAGTTTGTTTCTCTTTCGTTGAATTTCCTGATATTTTTGCCTGCAGCTAAAACATGTTGATGCAGCAGCAGCTCGTTTTCAACAAGCGTTGATAGCTCAGTTGGTAAACGGGTAGCTAAAATGGTGTCTGCACCTTACCTGTCATGAGTTCGATTCCAGGATTCCTCTAGTTTTCTTTACCTGATATTTTTTGGCTCTCCAAGCAAGACTTCGTTTTCCTGCCTGTTCGAAGGATTTAAATATAGCATCAAAATTCTACCCATATCTCATTGCAATCCCATTAGCCAAATTGAATTCCCGTTGCAATTCTATAGAGAATTCTCATTGTTTTTTGTCCAACGAGATTTTTATTTACCCGGAAAGTTGTAATTTGTCTGGTATTCATTTGCCCTTGGAATGGCACGTTTTGGTATTGCTTTGGTCTTCCCCATACAGTTTTTTGGTATGATTTCATGGTATTATACCATCTATTACTGGGCAACTAAGGGCACATTTTGGTATTTGTTATTATACCAAGTAATACCAAAATATGGTATTCCCGTGTTATTTACCCCTGCTCGGGAAGGGGGAAATGGATCAATAAAGGTTGAGAATCACTGTTTAGAGGCACAAAGTGAGGTTAAACAAAAGGAAAAAAAAATCCTTGTATCCATTTATTTCGTCCTCATCTTCATCAGAACTGATGATGCAAAAAAGCTTCTTTGAGCATACAGGAGGGACCCAAAAAGTTTCAGCTAGAATAAAAAAATTGTATGACCGAAATCTCAGAGAACTGATCTAAAGTAAAAAATTTATATAGTCATCCTTTATCATACATTTGTATTTGTCTGGCAACAAAAAAAAAAAATGTTAAGATGAATCCATTGTTCTTCCTGAATTATTGATAATACTTGTTTTTTTTCAAAAACATTACCTTTAAAAAATGCTAAAAAAGGGAAGATAAAATTTATCGGAAGCATTCATTTATAAACTGTGTGAATTTGTTCACATATAGTTGTCCAGGAACAAACCTACAATATTGCTAAAAGTTCCAATCGATCAGTAAATTCGATGATGGAATTAGCATAATGATTCAAATTCGATGCTTTGGATAGAGGAGATGAAAGTGAAGAAATAAGTTATATCCAAGTTTTTCGAAAATTATCACGAAACAATCTGCTTATTATTCGTTTAAAAAATGGAAACTAATTATTGATTTAATTGAAATTAATTAATCTTTTATATTGAAACTCGGTCACCCCTTTCAAGTTCCGCTGAGGTGTCGATTGGCTGCGACACTTTCCGGAAGCATCAATCGCTTCTCACTCGGTTAAGTGTTGCGGGATGCGATTGAAAAGTGAGACAGCTTTTCCCCCAAAGTGACACCCGCAACACAACCTATTTAAGGACGGTGTTGTAGCATTTGCATGAATGAGCCAATCAATAATAAAATGTGGCCACTTCAAGCCAAGTGAACGCCACTTTCATGACGTTGCAGGTCGGAAGTGGTAGTTTTTTTTCAAAAGCTTTCAACGTCACGTTACAAAACCCCAAACAGACCGGAGGGGCCAAACTGCCTTCTGGTGGAGTCATTCTCGAGAGTTTTACTTTATTTTTAATGTCCGTATAATAATTATGCAATCCGCCGGGAGCGGATTTTCGGTGCCATTTTATATCGTTTAAGTTGCTGTGGTGGTGCTATCTTGGCATAATCATAATTAGGTTTTACGCCGACTCGGTTTTGAGGTTAGAAATTTGACAGCTTGGCTGCACTGTTTACATTTTTTGCACGTGTGTCTCTGTAAAAATGTGTGTGCGTGTGCGCTCGTGACGTCACGCTGTAAAACCTAATTTTGACTGAAAGACTCTTTTCAACGTGCACAAAATTGAGAGCAAAACTGGCCAAGAAAGCATAACGCCGACACGATGGAAAAAGAGTTGGGCGGCAAACTGGCGTCGACTTTTCCACGTATAACCTCCTTCATTCAGCATCCATGTGGCACCCCTTGATCAAACCGGGAGAGGAGATGAGGTTTATGCCTGGGTGTCATCGTCAACGTCAACGTCATACGAGAGTGCATTGCAAACAAAATGCTTGAAAAAGAGTGGAGTTCATGACGACACACGGACAGTTCCGGCCACTTTTGAAGCCCCCACTCGATAGCAGCCGCAGTGGATGAATGTGGCGCACATTTCAGGGAGCGAGTGTGGACCATTTTATGGTTTTATGCCGGTTCGTGTGTATTTTAGGGTTCTGACACGTTTGAAGGTGGTAAACCAAGTTGACCTAATTTTTCCTATCAACATTGACTTTGGATTGGAAATGCCAACTTATAGGAATACTGCTGAGCGGTTCTCTACGAAATTGGTCTTTTTTTAGAATTTTAATTTTTGTATTTTTTAATCCGACTGAAACTTTTTTGGTGCCTTCGGTATGCCCAAAGAAGCCATTTTGCATCAATAGTTTGTCCATACAAATTTGGCAGCTGTCCATACAAAAATGATGTATGAAAATTCAAAAATCTGTATCTTTTGAAGGAATTTTTTGATCGATTTGGTGTCTTCGGCAAAGTTGTTGGTATGGATATGGACTACACTGAAAAAAATGATACACGGTAAAAAATTTTTGGTGATTTTTTATATAACTTTATGTCACTAAAACTTGTTTGCATAAAAACACTATTTTTATTTTTTAAATTTTTTGACATGTTTTAGAGGACATCAAATGACAACTTTTCAGAAATTTCCAGGTTGTGGAAAAAATCTTTGACCGAGTTATGAATTTTTTAATCAATACTAATTTAAAAAAAAAACGATATGTTGGACGTAAAAATTTTTCAACTTCAGTTTTCGATGTTAAATCAAATTTGCAATCAAAAAGTAATTTATTGAAATTTTGATAAAGTGCACCGTTTTCAAGTTAAATCCATTTTTAGATGACTTTTTTGAAAATAGTCGCAGTTTTTCATTTTTTTAAATTAGTGCACATGTTTGCCAACTTTTCAAAAAAATAAAAAAAAGATCGGAAAATTTCACGAATGTTTCATATTTTAACATTGTAAATCGGACCGTTAGTTGCTGAGATATCGACATTAGAAAATGGTGGGTTGTTTGGGTGAGACTTTGAAAACATAAATTTTCCTGTTTTTAAACCTTTGCTTGGCAATATCTCAGCAACTAAGGGTCGTATCAAAAAAGTTCAAAAGAGCCAAATATAGAGAATTTTCTCAGCTTTTCAAAAATATTTTTTTGAAAAGATGGCAAACATGTGCACTAATTTAAAAAAATGTAAAACTGCGACTATTTTCAAAAAAGTCATCTGAAAATGGATTTACCTTGAAAACGGTGCACTTTATCAAAATTTCAATGAAGTTCTTTTTGATTGCAAATTTGATTTTACATCGAAAAATGAAGTAGAAATTTTTTTAACACCAATATTTCGATTTTTTGAAAAAATCAGTATTGATTAAAAAATTTATAACTCGGTCAAAGATTTTCTTGCACAACCTGGAAATTTCTGAAAAGTTGGCATTTGATGTCCTCTAAAACATATCAAAAAATTAAAAAAAAATTAAAAATAGTGTTTTTTTGCAAATCAAGTTTTAGTAACAAAAAGTTAAATTAAAAATCATCAAAATTTTTTTTACCGTGTATCATTTTTTTTCAGTGTAGTCCAAATCCATACCTACAACTTTGCCCAAGCCACCAAATCGATCAAAAAATTCCTTCAAAAGATACAGATTTTTGAATTTTCATGCATCATTTTTGTATGGACAGCTGCCAAATTTGTATGGAAAATTATATGGACAAACTAATAATGCAAAATGGCTTCTTTGGGCATACCGAAGGCTACAACAAAGTTTCAGTCAGATTAAAAAATACGAAAAAAAACGAATGACCGAAATCAGAGATTTCAATTGGATGTATGGGCTTACAGATATAAGCTAATTACATTGCTCATAAATGAAAACATTTTATTTTTCAGTGTAGTATAGTAACCTGGATAGTAAATTAGCTTCACAAGGATTGGACTTAGGACAATGGTCAATATGGAGACTTTTATGTAAAATTTTCTGGAAATTCGTTCGGTTTTTGAAAATTTTGATGTTTAGAGCACTTTTGAAAAAAACTGTTTCAGTAAATGATTTTTGTATTCTTTTAGGTGAGTTGCTCCATCCTGCATTTTCCGTGAGTCTTTTTGTAACATCTTAGGCTATCTTCACAAAAATTTTGAACAAAAAAAATCGTGGGCTCACCTTCAAATTTGACTTTTAAACTTAAAAGCAAAAAAACTCGTAAAAGTAAAATTTCCTACAAGTTTGTCTTTGACCACTTTTTGATACGATGCAACGGCTTCGAGATACAGCAATATTTAAATTACGAAATACAAAAATATTTAAAACACTTACGTCCTTCTCAAATGTCATTATCGAGTGTAACTGGCTCCATATACACAAACATAGCTTATATAAGCGTAGGATAATATGTCTACAAAGTTTCATTGAAATCGGAGAAGGTCGAGAAAAAAGTATCTAAAAATTTCCTGTTTTGGGCTGGAATTGCTCCATAAAGATTGGCTGCATATTTTGGCGTGTAATATTACATGAAATTTTATGAAATAATGCAAAATTATTTTATAACCAATTTTCAACCATCCAAAATTAAATTTTACGTGCGCGGTTTGTTTTCCCTATAGTGTCTGTTTGCATCAACTCCAACTCACCCGGAAAACTCGTCAGCTGGCCCAAATTTTCTTTCACGGCGAAAAAACGCATCACGGGAAAAGCGACTCACCGCGTGCCGTGAATAAGAAGGCATCTTGGTGTGACGGAAATTTGTCGCGTCTCGTGCTCCGAGAATTTCAAAATGCCAGCCAGTCACGCAGGCAAACCTAGGAGTTATGAATCATCCAGCTTAGGCCAGTGCTTGCCAGAGAAGTGATTTTGTAGAGGTGCGTGGTTTTAGACCACGGAACGAAATGCACACAGAAGTTGCGAGGACTAAGAATAGAAAAGTGGAACTCGGAGGAAATTTCAAAGGTGAAATTTACAAATTAAGGCGCCAAACTCGATTGATTTCACTGATGTGAAACACCTTCAGAAATTGATCAACATCTCAAGCGTTCTGCTGGCGTGAAATTGCCTTCCGCTAGATTCGCCACTTGCAAACAGTTTTTCGAAATATATAAAAGTGCGCGGCCCAGATCTCAAAACCAGAAGAAAAAGCAATAAACACCACCGACTAGGGCTGACTAACGCGGGATGTGCAGTAAACAGACACGTCGTAACTCATAAAAACATAATCTGGCTGGTGGGATGCAGGTCGAGGAGCATAAGCTGAGATAAAATGTGGGTGAAGTGTTTGCTTTTGAGGTTAGAGCTGATAGCATTCGGGAATAAATCGCTGCTTTTATGCGATTGACGAAATTCAATTAACTATAACTTTATAATGTTGTTGCAAGATCTGTGGGTAATTCTCCGAAAAACTCCCACGAAATCGGAAAAATTGCCCCGACCTTCTTCGATTTGCGTGAAACTTTGTCCTATGGGGTAACTTTTGTCCCTGGGGACTTTTGAACATGCGAGGTGTTTTTCAATAATTTGCAGCCTGAAATTGTGATGAGATGAAAATTTGGTGTCAAAGGAACTCTTATGTAAAATTTGATACCCGATTTATTGGCGTAATCAAAATAAAAAAAAACGTATTTTTCATCAAAAAAACACTAAAAAAAACTTCTGCCATTTTCCGTTACTTGTTAACGGTAAAATTTTTGGAACATGTAATTTCAAGGGAAATTCAATGTACGTTTCGAATCTGCATTTACCAAAAGGGCAATTTTTCATTTAGATCAATATTTTTCATTTTTAAATTTCTTATTTTTTCTAACTTTGCAGGGTTATTTTTTAAAGTGTAACAATGTTCAAGAAAGTTGTTGAGCAGACAAGAAAGTGCAGTAACTAAGGACTGACGTTTTGTATCACCTCAAATAAAATCATTACATTAATTTCCTTTGTCGCTACTCGATTATACTACGAGAAAAAAAAACATCCGAAAAATGTTGTAGTACACCGAGAGGTTAACGACTCTAGCCGCGAGTGGACGACCGACCATTCAAACACACTACGATTTCATCAGTGTACTTAACCTAAGTCGTTTCTTCTAAGCCTATAGCCAAGAGTGTGATACTCTTCCATTTGCTCGAAAAACGCATCAATCTCATCACACGTGATGATGCGTATCACAAATAGAATGACTGTCCTTGAAAATTTCCTTCACTTCTCTCGCTATCTCTCTCTGTTTCTCTTTCTTTGTAATCATGAAAACGGTTTTCTTTCACCAGACTTTCCTCGACTCGACACTCGAATTCTTCCTGCCACGAACGAAAGGTTGGCGCGCGAGTTTTTCCTTCCGTTTGATTGTCTGTGTTAATTTTCCGCTCGATTGTTCCCTTCTTATTTTGGTCTGCGATGCTGTGTTCTGGTTAGCCAGAACGGTTTTCATCTCGACGCTTTAATTGTTATTTATTCTTCACACATTTTTCTCTCTTTGCAGTCGAAGCTTAGCATTAACCCCATGTTGTCCATTGAAGCGTAATTTTTTCACGTTTTTGTTAATTTTTACTTTGTTCAAAACTGGCTTTTTTCATTTTTTATTAGAACAATTTCAATTTAATTTTTGATTCCGTTTCTAAAAATATTAAAAAAAACTGTCTTTTAAAGGGTTAATCCCTTAAAATGGAGAAAACTGGCTCACTTTCAGGAAATCCCATCCAATTGGTTCGAATTTTCCCCCCTTAATCGAGCGCATCGAGACGAAGAGTGTTGATGAGCATTTCGGCGTCAAACGATATGGGACGATGGACGATGGATGGAAACAATCGCTGATTGATGTGTATTAACAAATGTTTGGCATTCGGGAAAATGGGAAAATGATCCGTGGATTACAGGAAATTGGGACGATTTTGTGCTGCATTGAATGAGTGGTTTCGGTTGATTTTTTGTCATTTTCAACGGGTCAAATTTTGAAAAACTAAAACCTAAATTGTTAGTATAAAAAGAAAAAAAAACCTCTACAATCATGGACACAGCTGCTACTCTAGTTCATAGATTTGTATTCTCTCTCTCGCTGTGGCATGATATTGTTTATTTTTTGACTCGTTAAGTTTGATTTTGGTTTTATTTTCTTCGCAGCCCAACACAAACAAATATGGTTTTTGAAACTCTGACGGAATGCTTTTGGTTCAGTTGGAGATTTGGTACAAACAAACAAGTTGGGACCAGTTTATAATTCAAAATAGGTCAAAAACACCTGTGCCTGGATTGAACATTCTTTTTTATGTGGTTATGATTTGATTTATGCTCAATGAAAAGTACATTAGGGTGGGTACGTTTTTCAAAAAGTTCTCGGATCAAGTTTTAGTATGGTTCCCCTTGTAGGGCATGCCCATAGGGACTTTCATGCCAAATATCAGCTCATTTGGTTGTAAACTGGCTGCGCGCATCAGGGTTAAAGTTTACATGGGAATTACTATGGGAAATTGGAACTTTTTGTTCAAACGCTCCTACAGGTCTGGGAAAATCACGCGCGAACTTCTGGTATGGTCAGGCCTATGGGGAATGGTCTGGAGAACACTTTTCCCGAAGAGAGCATATGGATTCGTTGTCCCTAGACCTGGCGCATCGGCAAACAATCCGATGTCTCCGGAATCAACGGTTTTCCCTGAAAAAGCATCAAATTTTCCTTAGCATGCTATGAAAGCTTGATGAACACCGCGACGCCATACGTCAGGCAGCTACCACGTGGGTGAGAAACGGCTGGAATATTCAATTGGAAACCTTCTTTTAACTAGAACATGATCATTTCGAGTAATCCTGATATTATTTAGTCGAATTCAGAATCTTTGCATAGCAAATTTGTATTTTTTTGCAAATGTTTCAACCACGTGGTAGCTGCCTGACGTATGGCGTCGCGGTGTTCATCAAGCTTTCCTAGCATGCTAAGGAAAATTTGATGCTTTTTCAGGGAAAACCGTTGATTCCGGAGACATCGGATTGTTTGCCGATGCGCCAGGTCTTGGGACAACGAATCCATATGCTCTCTTCGGGAAAAGTGTTCTCCAGACCATTCCCCATAGGCCTGACCATACCAGAAGTTCGCGCGTGATTTTCCCAGACCTGTAGGAGCGTTTGAACAAAAAGTTCCAATTTCCCATAGTAATTCTCATGTAAACTTTAACCCTGATGCGCGCAGCCAGTTTACAACCAAATGAGCTGATATTTGGCATGAAAGTCCCTATGGGCATGCCCTACAAGGGGAACCATACTAAAACTTGATCCGAGAACTTTTTGAAAAACGTACCCACCCTAGTGTACATGTACTTGTGCCATTGTGATTGAATTAAATTTTTTGTGAAATATACTTTAAAAATAATTAATGCTTATTTTGATGTTGCTGTTTGAAATAAAACGCAGTGTTTTGTGGCTATAACTTGAAAATTGTAATTTTTGATTGCCAATTTGATTTGGGTAATTCTCTACCAACTCACACGAAATCGGGAAAAACTGCCCCGACCCCTCTTCGATTTGCGTGAAACTTTGTCCTTAAGGGTAACTTTTGTCCCTGATCACGATTTCGAGGTCCGGTTTTGATATCTCTTGACGGAGGGGCGGTACGACCCCTTTTATTTTTGAACATGTGAAAAAAGAGGTGTTTTACGATAATTTGCAGTCTGAAACGGTGATTAGATAGAAATTTGGTGTCAAAGGGACTTTAATGTACAATTGGACGCACGATTTGATGGCGTACTCAAAATTCCGAAAAAAACGTATTTTTCATCGATAAAAGCACTAAAATGTTTAGAAATCTCTGCCATTTTCCGTTACTTGAATGTAAAAATTTTTGGCACATGTCTTTTTAAGGGAAATTTAATGTACTTTTCGAATCTACATTAACCAAGAAGGGTAATTTTTTCATCTAGAACAACATTTTTCATTCTAAAATTTCGTGTTTTTTGCAACTTTGCAGGGTTATTTTTTAGAGTGTAACAATGTTCTACATAGTTGTAGAGCAGACAATTACAAAAATTGGTGTATAAAAATAAGGGGTTTGCTTATAAACATCTCGAGTTATCGCGATTTTACAAAAAAAAAGTAAAAAAAAAACCAAATTCGGTTGTACAGTTTATTATTGTTTATCACTAGATGATTTTCAATCTTTCCTGAAAGTTTCATGAAAATATTTCATGATTAAACTGAGAAAGAGACGATTTGAGCAAAAATTTGGCCATGCTTAAAGCGAACTGTCAAACTTTCTGAGCCTTTTTCCCTAAACACCGAGTTGATTTAAGGGTGCCACGGCCTTTGCCTTTGCTTTTTGAAAACATACAAAAATCATAATTTTGAGAAATCGTGGCACCCGTTTTATGAAAACTGCTTACTTCAAATAGCAATATCTCGACAATGCTACAACGAAATGTCTTCAAATTTGTTTTTTTAAATAAATGAAAATGTATATTCTTATGCCCTGAAAATAGATTTTTTTCAAAAAAGTATAAGTGTGTTAAATTTTCTTCCGATTTACACGTACCTACTGTTTTTTTTCTGCAAAGTCCGATCATTAACTTCAACTTTGCCGAAGACACCAAATCGGTCAGAAAATCTCTTCCCAAGTATGGAGTTTTGTATGACAAAACAATGATGACAAATGGCTTCATTTGACACTGGGAATGCATGGACAAAATTTACTAAAATTTATAAAATGGAAAATCTAAAAACTCGAGAAGCATTGCGATTTTTTCGAAAGAATTACTTCATAGAGTTTTTACATTCATTCGAAATCGGTTTCAAACTTGAGTTTGTTTAGTTTTTTGCTTTTTACTGATCTGATCACATAACAATACTTGTTAAGTTTTTGCATTTTTTTCTTTTTTTTAGTTTTGACAGCAAAAACATAGTTTGCCAATCTGAAATTCTCTTGCAAAAATCTTAATAATCTAGTCTGAAAAAACAGAAAAAAAACTGCGTTGTTTCAATTTTTGCAGTGATATTAAATCTTATCTTTCCAATCCCTCCTTGGCTAACTTGCAAAAACTTCAATCCCCCTCCCCATTTTGAAGTTATTAGTATTCATTCATATGCACATTGTGCATTGCACAAACATCACAATTTGATAAAAAAAATGAAGTTTTCATTACAAGAGAAAATAAATCATACAAAACCAAAAAACTCTATAAGTCTGAGAATTCATTACCCACAGAAATATTTTTGAAGGATCAATTTGTTAACATGCTTACGTTGAATGGAATGGAAATCTAAAGTACAAGTAACATTGAACAGATGTTTAAAAAAATAAATGTTTCCGTTTCAAAGAAAAAAACACTGAATATTAACGAAAAATAAAGCTTTTTACATACCGTCAGTGGAGGTGACTATGGGTCAAAAAACGATACACCTCTCGTAATTTCTTAATGACAAAAATAATTTAAATAACATCGAAAATCTTTCGACGTAGATTTGTTCTTAGATAGTTTACTAAAATTTTCCCAAAATATGGTGTATTTTGATGAACACTACCATAAATGCCAATAGTTTGAAAATTGGCCCAATCTCACCCCTTAGAGGGGGTGACATTGGGTCAAATGAAACTAAAATGATGCTCCAATACAACGATATGGTAAAAACAAGTCATTCAACAGTGTTTCTTGTTCGAGGGAATCGTATTGACTATCACAATGTTTGAAGTGGAGATTTTCAAACATTTGGGTAGTTTTTGAGCAATTCCAACAAAAATATTAGAAATATGATTTTTTGAGAGGTCATTTTTGGCCAAAAACGTACCTCAACTTTCGACTGCTGCCAAAACGACAGGATTTGTTCTAGGAACGAGATTTTTTCAGCGAAGTTATCTTAAGATGTCCTCTACACAACCCATTTAACAGAATGGAGTTTCATTGAGAAGAACCTGAGAAAAAATAAAATTCGTAAAAAATCACTTTGACCCAATCTCACCCCCAGACCCAATGTCACCCCCACTGACGGTAATTCACAAAAAATGCATAAGGGTGGTGCTAAAAAAATATGAGGATTAAGATGACAATCGAGAAAATTGCATATTTTGATGGTATAAAGAACACCACAAAATTTGTGTTTTGCTCTAAAAACACGTTTTAGACAAGTTTTGAACACGCCGTACCTTTTTTAAGGGACAAGCTAGCACCATGCTCTCTTCGGGAAAGATGTAGAGCACCTTCTAGAGCATCCAAATATGAATCCGGTTTTAGTACAGCGTGAAACGCTAATTTTATAAAAATCAAAATAAAAAAATGGGTTTTCCCATTCAAATTCCCATGGAAAATTTAATCGCTTTGTGCAAAGTGAGGACTAAACCAATCGTTCCCAAACTTTGGGAAGTTGTTAAGGACTCCAAAAGGAACTAAAAAAGTGCTGAGCTGGAAAATCGATTATGATATCACACCCTCATGAACTATATCTGTTTTTTGGTGATGGTACTGTGAGATTGCTACAAGATATGGTGAAATTTACTGATTATTTCCCCCAATTTCCTGTTGACTACCTCTTTTGCACGTGCACACGATCTTCCCAGGTTGTGCCCACAAACGATCATCGTCTGACACCCGCCGTGATGTCCCACGTCTCTGATTCTACACGAGTGGTGCAACACGCACATCAATCTGTTCCTTCTATAGTTCGCACCCGTCTCAACGTTGCACATCAACTGGTCTCGTTCGCGTCTGATCCGCACTCGCTGAACACGGAGTGCGCAAACGCACCACACTGGCGGCTGTTTCCTAGTGCGCTGAAACCGGCACCGAGCATTCGGGCCAGCTTGCCGTCAGTCTTAGCACGGACTTCTGCTCGAACCGATCTCGCGGTGCGTGTTTTTGCGCCAGGTTCTTCGACACCGCGTGGAATTCACTGCTCTTGTGCACACTTCTTCACTTCGTTCGTTCGTGAAAATGTGATCGACTGCGACTACGATTTCGACTTTCTTATCGATCGATTGTTTTTTATCGACTGCTGTGTGGGTGTGTGTGTGGGCGTTCGTGAATCTCGTCAAGTGTAATGGCAATAATCTTGATCCACTTGCGTCGAATTGTGCTGCTGGTCACGGTCGCTTATCTCTGTGGCACCCTGGTGAAGAAGTTGCTGTATGGTACCGCTGTGCGCTACCCGAAGATCAACAATCTGCTGTTTACGAAGCGGTTCCACTGTCAGCTGTGGGTTTACCTGTACACCGTGTACCTATACGTGGTCGTGCTCAACTGTATCGGCTGGAATCAGCTCAACGTGTTGGACTTTTTCCTTCAATGAAAATTCGGTTCGGTGAAAATTCCCTCCTCGTTAGTGTGGTGAGTTTCGGGAAAACAGTGGGCATAGAATAGGCTAAAAATAAAGCGCCACCAGAGAGAGAGAAAGAGGGACATCGACGTCTAATGCGAAATGTTAGAGGAGCTGTCGTCGTGTGGTGAGTTTGGATTGTAATGCGATCGAACGCCACCGCTGCTGTCGTGAAACAGATCGCCGCACGATCACGTCACCAGCCAGCACTGAAGGCTGCTACCGGCAAGGATAGACTGGTTCACCTGTAGGAAGCATAAACAATACAAAATGTGGAAATTCAGCAGATGTGCAAAAAGTGCAATACTGATATATTTAAAACAAAAACGTTACTTAATCCACCCTTAGATGGTTGGTGCCTTCCTCACATTTAGCGGGTAATGCTTTCCGAAATAGACACAAAAGAGCGAACCTTTCAGTGTTCAATCAATTTCATTATTCATAACATCAGACTCAGGTAGTCAGATCATCAAAATTCAGGGCACTTATGTTCTTATAACTATTGGTAGGGTTGTCAGATCTTCAATCTATTGAACTCGTTGGAACGGTCTTTTGATTACCTGTTCAACGACAAGTCGCAAGATAGATCCGGACAACGTTTTTAACCAAAATATCCAGCGATGGAATAATCATCATCAAAGGAAAATCATTGGCCGTTCATCAAGAGAAAAAATCCGAAAAGAGCATGGCTTTCCTCTCTCGCGCACGAAAGATCGGTAAAAGAAATCTAAAAAAATCATCATCTTGATTATTCGGCGGAACATCTTTTTCACTACTACACTTGCAAGTGTAACGTCACACGTCGAAAAATGACCTGTCACATTTTGTAGATGGGCAATGTGTGTAAACAAAGTGAAATAAATATTTTTAAGTGAAACTGACAAGAAAATTCATAAAAAATCATCCGCAGATTGATTTTCTTGGAGAATTTCGGGAGCGATTTTCTTTTACGTGATTTGGCTCCTCTCTCTTTCGCGTGTGAAGAAAGTTCGTCAGTGAAATTGATCTTTTTGCAATTATTCCATCTCTGAAAATATCTAAGATCCAAAAAGTGCATAAATAACACTTAGTTCTTATAACTTTTGAAATGGTTGTCAGATCTTCAATATTTTGAACTCGTTGGAAAGGTCTTTTGAATACCTTTCTAAAAATGTATAACATGCCGGGTTTTCTTACAAAAACAACCCTTTTTACAATCTTCCGGACTTCTGCTAAAATCGTTTTTTAGCATAACTTTTGAAGTAATTAACTAAACTTTATAATTTTCAATAGCGACTTATGGGACCCCAAGACGGATCGAATGAGACCAAAACAGACAAAATCGGTTGAGCCAGTGCCGAGATAATCCAGTGCAAAATTTTTGATCATCATCCCACCACACACACATACATTTGCTCAGAATTTGATTCTGAGTCGATATGTATACGTGAAGGTGGGTCCAGGAGGTCAAATTTAGAATTTCATTTTTCGAGTGATTTTATAGCCTTTCCTCAGTGAGGTGAGGAAGGCAAAAATATGATAGTTCGCATTTTTAAATGGTGCTTTCGTGTAACTCCTTGCTGAGATTCTTATCTAAATACTAGACTAGAAATTATTAGTAGCGATTCATAAATATTATTTGGAATTGTTCATAAAAACTTAAAAAACGTCCAGCTTACTGACAAATACAGAATCCCAAAATGAAATATTGTTTTAAATTGAAGATAATTTGTCTTTGTCTGATTTCGGTTGGATATAATAGATTTATCAAGAGACATACTTTTTTTGGACAAACTACACAATTTCGGTCAAAATTTACTGCTACTACAGTTCAAACTCGATTATCAGACAAAACGAAGTTGACTAGTACCAATCACTAGTGTCTTCCTTTTATCTACAAATAATTCGCAACCCTGGGCTCCTGAGTAAATGAGAGTTAATAATTACACTTAAAATTTTAAGGATGACCGCCGCGAGATTCGAACCGATTACCAGAAGCTTTGGAAAAATTTCACATTTGGACCAAAAAATCACCAAAGTGATTTGGAAATATATAATTCTAGAGTACGGCCAATATGACGGATATGGAGTTTTTGAGTAATGTTACAGGCAATCAATCATTGAAATTTTTGGTTATATTGTGTCGCTTAACTTTATTTTGAAGTTAAGAAAAGAAAATAAAAATTACGAAAAAAGAATTCGATTTTCAAAAACTTTTGGAAAATCTAATTTCTGAAAATCAAAACATAGGATAATCGGGCTAGGGTTAATAAAGTCTGGACTGTTTTATTTTAAGACGAGCAACTTTCTGAGAATTTGGAACGATAATTTTTATATTTTTGATCCTGATATTTTTTTAAATTAAAAAAAAAACATTTCGAATCATTAGTTTGTACATTCATGTCTCATAAAAATTTTGACATCTGTATGGTCAGCTATTAAAATATTCAAATATCTGTAATTTGTGACCTATTGGGTGCAAAGTTTTAGGGATTCAGAAAAAATTAACACTCTTAGGCCGTTGCAAATATTTTCAAAAATTATGTCGCCCCCCTCTTTCAAAATTGGTTCAAAATATCAGAAGTTTCAAAAAACTTAAAAAATTTAATGAAAATATAATTTTTGCAATTCCGTCGTGAAACTACTTACTTTTCCTGTCATTCTTGAACGACGAAATAGCCTACTTTTCTGTACCAAAAATAACAGAATCGAATAGCAACACTTTTCAAAATAAATGCTGAAAAGTTCTACTTTTCAGCACTGAAATGGGTGCTGAAAAGTTGAACTTTTCAGCACTTGTTTTGAAAAGTAACACTTTTCAACATTTTTTTGATTTAAACGATTTATTGACAAAATACAAGAAAATTTGACTTAAAATTTCACTCAATGGGTGTTTTTCGGAATTGCAAAAAATGTTGTATGGACCTCCTTGCAAAACTTGATTTTTCAGCACTCTTCGTATTTATCCAACTCGGTGAACCTCGTTGGATAAATGTACGACTCGTGCTGAAAAAATCCTCTTTTTGCAACTTGTTGCATAAACTACTATTTCCGGTGTTCAAAAAATCGATCTTGAGATCATAACAAAAACTAAAATAATTTTGCGCTGAAAAAAAATTTTTTTTTGAATAAACACGATTTAAAAAAAGGACCACATTTTGCTGGAGTATAAATTTCTGATGTGACCGATAATGGTACGATGCATAATTTTGATGTGATTTTATGTATTAAAAATAAATTTCTAGGTGCATATATTATCTACATTTTCAGTGAGAAAGACGAAACATATTTAAAAAAAAGCACTTCCACACACAAATAAATGACACTTAGTAAAAATGTTCCGAAAATTTCGTCAAGGTGTTAATAAAAAATGAAATATGACAAATTTAAGTTATTTAACTTATCAATAACACCTTGTCAGTCAAAAATTCTTTGACGTTTTTCCTAATACTGAAAGTTTTTCATTGAACAAGTAAACAAACAATCTGGTTTCATATTATGTAGAGTATCTTGGATTATCTAAATTTAAAAACAAGATCCAGTTTGTTTAACGATGAAATAAAGTAATTTGTTTATTGGTATTGTATTAATTCTATCATATTATTTTTCCATAGCATATTCAAAAAATTTCTGGGAAATAAAAAATCTTGATTAAATTTCATATAATTATATGATTTGAGCCCCTTTGAAACGTTAGTCGTGATTTAACAAATCTTTTTTTTTCATGAAATTGAGATACCCAGGTTCCCCGCGTTAACATTAAAAATCTGATCAATGATTTCCAGGATGCCATCGATTGAAAAATTAGAGTCAATTGAGTAGAATTAAAAAAAAACTTTTGCTTGGTCATTTTCATTCTTTACAATCTCACAAATTGAAGGTCGGATCAACAATGTACATAATAACAAAATTTCACAAAAGTACTTTTTGTATAAGAAATCAAGTTTACGGCGAAACGGTTAGTTGAGCCGGCTCTTCTTTCCACTTTGAAAACGGATGTTTACAATTGTTTATAATATAAACATTTCAAGCAAAACAATGTAAAAGGGCAAGGCTTATTAAATGAATAATTTTATCATTTCAAGTTATGTTTACAAGCAATTTCAAACTTAAATTTTTGAATACAAATTTAGTTTAAAAGATCATGAATTGTAAGGAATTTTTCATACTTTTGGCATTGCTGCGTGTTTATAAATTTGAGAGAGCCAATTCTTTAAAATGTCAAAAATACGCTTCCTGTGGCAAATGGCAAATGGGCCTAAAATCTTCAAATTTCCCTTTTATGTTTCATCGAAAAATTGAACCAGTCTACTGCGTTCTCGACTCCCCCCGCAAATACGTGGAATAACTGCAACCAGTCGGCCAGTTTGCCTGCGTGAATCGCGTGCGTGAGTGAAGTTTTTCCCGATTTTCCTAACGAGCTCCTTTTGTGGAAGCAAAACAAGCAACATTGATAAAATTTCAACACAATTGTTGCCACAGGACAAAAACCAGCCCGCTCTTTTTTGCGATTTCCTTCAAGTGATTCTAGTTTGTGAAATTTTACCCTTTCTTTTTTCTTCCTATTCACAGAGTTCCACCGACTAAAATTAATCTGGAAGACAACCGGCGGCGCTTGAGATAGTTTTCCGAGGAAAAATAAAAATGAAGAAAAAAGCTGGCGGTGCCCCGATGATGGCCTGTGATGCAACAAGTGGTGCTGTGTAGTGGTGGTGGTGTCGAGTGAAAATAGTGGAAAACAGCTCAGTTGCGACCGGGGAGCACATGAAGAAGAAGAAGAAAGGAAAAAGAGATCTAAAATCTGAAAAGCGCCAAGTGAAAAGAAAAACGGGAAAAGCGGAGAAAAGGCGGTGTGTGGGTTTGGTAGAAAATTCGCTATCTAAAGTGTGACGTCGTCGGCAGATTTCTTTTTGTTATTTAGTGGTGGTGGAAATTCGCGTTAATTAAAGAAAAGGGGAAAAAGTAAGGAAGTGCTTGCGCTTGATCATCGTGTTTGGGGATTTAAAACAAGGAATCAGCAGTAGCAGTAGAAGTGGAGGAGGAAAAAAAGCAGTTCCCGTTTTATTGCAAGTTGGAGGAAAAACTGCAATCATGTCGTATCGGAGCAGTTATAGTGTAAGTTGCTGACAATGGCATGATTTTATCTTTCTTTGGTTTTCTTATAAAAATCGTTACAGATTATATAAAAAAAAGTTTGTTACCCTGTGGCAGGAAAATGCAATAACTATGTAATCTTTTTAATCATTTTATGAACGATATCAGTAAAAACTATGAAGATTGTTAAAGAAGTAATCCATTGTAAAAACAGCTATAATGATTTGCGTAATTTTTCAAATTTGCTTATTTCAGAAGCCAAAATAAAAAATCAATGCTTGTTTCAGCAGCATTTGATCAGCAATCTACTTTACTGAAGTACAAAAAAAGCTTTTTTTTAAATTTAATTCAAAATTTAAAGAGTTTTTCAGACCATGTCGATTAAAATATCGTTAAGTTATAAGCAAAAACTAACGATAACCCTTTTAAAATAATTATTAAAATAAACTTATTCAAATAATATCCTGACAGATTTAATATAATGATATTTTTTTAAAGAAAAATGTTTTTTTTTATAAATTCAAAAAAAAAAAACACAGACAAAAAACCGTATTTTTGTAAAGAACTCATTTCTCTATATTTGTAATATGTATTTCAAATAGCGCAAAATTTTGCATAAATTCTAATGTTTTCACGAATACAGTATGTTTTACTTAAAAAATCTTATTTACAATGCATATTTAGCTCACATAATTAAGTTCAAAATTTATTATCAAAAAAAAATACATCTTGGAACTTTCTTGAGAAGAATTGGTGCAAACGGATAGGTGCGTTATAAATTTTACATAGAAAAATAGGATAAAAATTCGATTTTTAACACTTTGGCTCAATTCTGGTCAAATTTAGATTCAGCGGGCAAAATGAAATTTATATGATGATACACAGTTGGACAATTTTCGATTCGGATTAACCCTCTACAACCCAACCCCGCCTTTAAACGGGCTTCGATCTAAAAAATCACCGAGCATTGGAAAGAAGAACTCTTACATTTTCAGAAAATTTTAGGGTTGGATGTTTGACTTTTTTCATGTAACTTTGTCAAAGTTTTCAAAAATGTATTTTTTAGGGGCTTTGGCTGTATTCTTTACTAACATTCTCTATATTTGAAGTAAACAGAAGTTTTTAGTAATTTTTGTAGTGTCCCAGACTATGCCTCCACGCAGTTTTTTTACAATTTAAATGATGATGGTGCCATTCTCGAACAGATAATATGAAAAACAAGCAAAAAATTAATAAAGTTACTTTAAAAACATGAAAAAATAAGAAAGGCAAAATGTAATAATACTAGGTGGTAGAATAGGCCAAATACTGTCAAAAATAAATATAATCTTAACAAGATAAATGGAAATTAAAATAAAAAAAAATAAAAAAAGAGAAGTAGAGTTTTTTGTAGAACAAAAGTTGCTCAAAATTAACTTCTGAAAACGGGAAAAATAAAAAAAAAAAAAAACGAAAAAAATTGGGCGGTAGAGGGTTAAGGGAGCATTCTTTTATTACGTAACGCAGTTGGGGGGAGGGGGTCGATGGCCGTGTTACGCTCCATACACAATTTTTAAAATTTGTATGGAAATTTTGTTACTAGGGGGGAAGGTGTCCAAAAATATTTTTTTTTTTTGCATTAGGTAATACAAGAACGCCTGGTTTGACATGTCCAACAACATTCTAGAAAATAAAATAATCCAAAAAACTTGCCTAGAACGTAAGATTTTCTAAATCACCATAATCGTGAACTACCCTAATTTCAATAAAACCAAATCTTTCCATTTGCACCAACTTTTCTTAAGGCTGCAAGGCTCCAAAATTTTACCGGTTTCCACTTAATTTTGCGATCTGGACCACTGTGCAATGTTGGTATCAAACTTCACCAAATATTGTATAATTTGAAATAGTACTAGAATTGTTTGTGAAAAATACTCTAAATTTAAAAAATTATCTTATTTTAAAAAAATAACAAGATCATCAAATGAAAATTTAAGAGGTTTTTTTAAACAAAATACTGAAAGAACTACAATTTTTATTTAATGCATTTTAAATTTGCTCAAAATACTGTTTAGCAAATCAAGTATATTTTTTTTCAAAAGCTATGGTATTATACAACAAAAAAATCTAAAACAGTGATAATGTATCCGGATTTTTAAGCGCAAATGCCGCTACGAATGGTGCACGCCCGAAATGTCAAAATTGCGCAGTGGTACTAACATTGGGAAAAGAAGTGTGGCTGTCATATTATGGCACAATTTTATTTGTAATGTTGGTACCACTGCGTGATTTTGACATTTCGGGCGTGGTACCATTCATTAAGTCATTTTCGCTTAAATATCTGGATACGGAATTTAGCAATGTTTGCAAATAATTATTCGGCGATTTTTTTTTTAATATTTTGCTGTCCACGCTTGAATGTTATTCACCGTCATGTGTAGTATCAAAATCCAAAAACGAATCGTTCCAGCAAGTGTCTTTAATAGTAGTTTATGCAACAAGTTGCAAAAAGAGGATTTTTTCAGCACGAGTCATACATTTATCCAACGAGGTTCACCGAGTTGGATAAATACGAAGAGTGCTGAAAATATCAAGTTTTGCAACGAGTTCCATACAACATTTTTTGCAATTCCGAAAAACACCCATTGAGTGAAATTTTAAGTCAAATTTTCACGTATTTTGTCAATAAATGGTTTAAATCAAAAAAATGTTGAAAAGTGTTACTTTTCGAAACAAGTGCTGAAAAGTTCAACTTTTCAGCACCCATTTCAGTGCTGAAAAGTAGAACTTTACAGCATTTATTTTGAAAAGTGTTGCTATTCGATTCTGTTATTTTTGGTACAGAAAAGTAGGCTATTTCGTCGTTCAAGAATGACAGGAAAAGTAAGTAGTTTCACGACGGAATTGCAAAAAAGATCTTTTTGAAACTACTTTTTTGTAATAGAAGTTGAACTAGTTCTGCAAGTGGCGTAAATGAAACATCAATGATGCAATATTTGAACAAGTTTTGCTTACAAACCTCAACAATTCCAAACAATTACCAAACGAATGTGTGCGCAGCACCAGCATCCACCGTCCAGTTACAAAACGCCGTTTTGTAATGGCAGTAACTGCCATTGGCCTCGCTCGGACCACGGGACAGATGTAAACAAACCAACGTCGCCGTGTCAGACGTGGAAAAGCAACACAAGGACAGCCGTGGTCTGACGTGTGACGATCGTCCAACCTCGTTACATTTCAGGAACTGTCGAGAGTTTTTTTTCCGCGCAAAGTTGGGTCAGTGGGTTGGATGTGGTCGGAATTTCAGCATTCAGTTGTGTTTGCTATTTTCATACATTTATTTACGTTTGTGAGGCACCACGGCAGGACGCACTTTAAGGAACGAGAATGCCATTCCTACACTGTTGTTTTTTTGGCAAATTGGCGTATAAGTCGTTTTGTTGATTTGAAATTTGCGGTTTTTGTAATATACATAAATTTGAGAATTCATTAATTTATCAAAATCAGCTACTAAAAAATACATTAAAAATACATCATATTTGTCAAAATTGGTTGGAACAACTCCGGAAAATTACATATTTATTCACAGCTAATGTTTCAGCTTTTTCTGTAACAGCTCAACATAAAAAATTATGATTTCATCCAAGAAAAATTCTGCAAAATGTTGCGTCTGCTTGATGCATTTTTCACTCGTTCGTTATGCACAGTAGCATTTGGCAACAGGAAAAACGAAAATAATAATTCAGAAACATTCTAATGGCCAACATAACTTCGCCTCCCAGACCATACAGAACGGCTGCAAAATGCATTATTCTTTCCCGGCTCTCGGTTCCAGATCCAGTTCTTGCTGGCGTGGCAAAATCCAGCACATTTTCCCGATGCTCTTGCTCCATGGTGGTAAAATTTGGTGCAGCTAAATTTTGGGGTAGTGGGCCAACGACGGATGATGCCCATTGCACATTTTGGGGTTGAAGGGAATTAATGAATGAAAAATGAAAATTGTCTTGTTTTGATGGAATGCTACCCAGCTAGAGGGGAGTTATTTATGAGCAGTGCCAAAAGAACAAAGCAAAACTAGAAAGTTAAGGAATGGTAGTCATTCAAATCTGGTCATGATTTAATTCTAGTTTTTTCTGAAATGTTCCTTGTTTTTTTTCTGAAAAGTAAAATGTCTCACTGTATTGTAAAACCAACCTATCTTTAGAAACAATATTCTTTTAATAGAAATACTGTACACAGCTTTGCAGATTTGCCTGATTGACATTCTGTTTGTGTCGTTCCTCATATTTTTGTATATATTTAAATTATGGCTGAAGACATTAAATCCATGACATAAAAGCACACGTAAATCTGTGATTTGAAATAGGATTTTGTTTTAATATGATATCTTGTATGAAGTCATTAGAAACTATACGCGATATTTGTTTAGCCAAACTAAACTGGTTTAGAAAACAAATTAAGCCATCTTCTACGTTTTCACAAATCGATTTTTCTTGGAATTTTACGATTAAAAAAAAGTTATCCATGAATTCCGTATGTCAAAAAGCTATTTTCATATGCAAAAAAAAGTTTGAAATTTGTGAAAAATAAGTTTTTCTCAGTGCCACCTAATAAGCCGTAGTTTTTGAATGGGGTTTGCTTTGCATCTATGGCGTCATCCATAAAGTATGTCACGCAAAAATCGGCCAAAATTAACCCCCCTCACCCCTATGTCACACTTTGTCACACAAGGTTGAACCCCCCCTCAAAAAGTACGTCACATTTTGCCAGACCCCCCCCCCCTTTGTTTTCGATGTGATTTTTTTATAGTTTTTTTTTATCTTTAAACTCTCATAATTTTGGTATTTTTGGCAATTTTAATATGAAAAAAAACTAATAAATTGACTAATAATTCATTTTTTAGAATAAACATTACGAAACAAAAACAGTTTTGTATCTTTTAAAAATTAGAAGACCTGGTATAACATTCAAGTATTAAAAAAATCTTAAAAACTGTTTTTCACAGCTTTGTATCTAATAAGTTCAAACTATTTATAGCAGTTTTTTTGTGAACACACTGCTTTCAAAGCATTTGTTTGTATCAAGCAAGAATTTGCAAAATATTGATGTTCCAGCTGAAAAAAAAATGTGACTACAAAATAAATTATAATGTGATACCGTCATCAGGGGTGACACTGGGTCTGGGAGTGAGTTTGGGTCATACAAAAATGCAGAAATTTGTATGAACCCCCCAGACCCAATGTCACCCCTGATGACGGTACTTCTAAATAATAGTATGCAAACAATTTTAGAAACGAGGATTTAATTTAATTGTGTAAATTTCGAATTAATATTATGCAATCATAAAAAAAACAAGCGCGACGTCACAGTCTCGCAAACCCCCCCTCCCCCCTTGGTCACATCTTGTCACACCTACGGTAACCCCCCCTCCCCCCCTAAGAGCGTACGTACTTTATGGATGACGCCAATCGAACTGTCAAATCTTCAACATAGCGTTAAACTTCCTGTGCAGTTGCACTTCAGAAAGTTTCACTCCTTCTTGCACGAACACACTCTCAATTTTAATTTCTGGATTGATTCTATTCACAATGTTGAAAAATGCAACTGTATCGGACATTTTCCGCTACTTTCAATAAAAAATATTTCTAAATATCTGAATCAACATTTAAAAATTTCAAAAATTGGTAATTTTAACCATATTAAAATGATCGACATGATAAAATAAAATAAAATATATGAATAGATGACACTGAAAAAAACTTATTTTACACATATATTTTTCAAATATATTTTTTGCAGGGGTGCTGAAAACTTAGCATAGTTATTTTCCGTGAAATAATTATAACTTAAAAACAGCACAGTTTGTCATAAAAAAGTAAAATTTTACTTGTTTTTTTTTTGGAAAATTGTGAAACGACAACTGGTGGTTCGATAACGATTATCGTCAATGTAATGCGATTTTTTCTATCGGCGATAGTCGACGATGACTTATTCATAATCACTTCTCAAAAAAAGGAAAATATTCAAGGGGCATTTTTTTAAGCTTTAATTTTTATGAAATTAGATGTGCAATCAACTGAAAAAAAATTTCAATGCATTTTCTTGCCTTGATAATTACTTTGAGCATAGTTGAAACAGTTAAAAAATATGTTTGTGTTTTGTGTAATTTAGATGTTCAGTTCCGAAAAAGTTTTTTTTTTCGCAAAAAATATTTTTTCGCAAAAACTTAGATTTTTTGAATACTAATGATTGAAAAACAACTGAGTGTAAATGCATTTTTCAACGCTTTTTTCTTTGAAATGTTGAAAATATTGCAAGTAATCAACATTTTTCATTTTCTTATTTTTATGCTCCCCCCCTCGACTTTGGCCAGAGGCAAGGGACATAAACTTTGAAAAGTAATTAAAACTTTCCCAAAAAACCGTGTTTTCGCAATAACTTTTCAATCAATCGACCAGGATTATTTGGAAATACTCAAATTTACATATTACTGCCCACCATTGAAAAAACGGCTAATATCCACTTTTGGCAAAAACGAGATATTAGCACCAGGCGGTAGAGGATGTTCCAACGCATCTCCTGGAACTTGAATTTCACTGAAATAGTGTTTAGACTTGGCTGCCGATGCGAAAAACCAAACGGCTAATATGCCACTCTTATGGGAAATTGCCTTGACGGAGATTTTGTGACAAACACTGAAACGCGTTTTTCTCGGAATACTTGATTTGGCATAATAGCCGAATTTTCAATTATGGGCAGATTATCACACAATATACATTTTATTACAGTTATCATTATTTGCAATATGCAACTAAAACGACGCAAATTTTCGTTTCTTGTCAATATTTTAAATTTCATGAGTATTTCTCAAAAATACGTTATTTTTGTGAAAATTTCTGAATTATACACCAAAAGCTCAGGTTTTGTGAAAAAATATAACATTTTGTGTGGTTTAATACTCATATAGCAAATTATAAAAAAAATAGTATTTGAAGAAAAACGGGAATCTGTGGAATTTGAGTAGTATTTTGCACTAAAATTTCCGGTGTAATGAAAATCAATACAAAAATGTTCGTTGTTTCACACCATATTGCAAATTTTGAAAAATTGAGTATTTTTAATAAAAAATAGAGCGTTCAATTTCCTGTCCCGGGAATTCCCGGGATCTCCCGAAAAAAAATATTTCCCGTTTCCCCCGAAATTCAAGCAGAAGTATACATTTTCTTATCTTTTTGGCACCATTTTTTTGAAAATGCTCTGAAACTCAACATAATTTTGATCAATTCAATTTATTGTTAAGTCCATAAAGAATTATTCAGATAATCATTAAAATTTGATATCAAGATTTGTTTATGATAATATTAATTCATGGAGCATCTGGGAATTGATCTAGCCTTATGAAACCAAACTATTTCAATTTAGGTACCGTAAACTGAGGTGACTTTGATAGCCCGGGGTGACTTTGACAGGTTTTTCAAATGCCCGTCAAATTAATATCTAAACATTTTTGCAAACATGTGACTGTCACATTGGATGTATCAAAATTAGTGGTCAAATCAAATTTCTATCAATGTCACCCCGGGCTATCAATGTCACTCCAGTTTACGGTAGCTTTTTTAAAGAATAGTTGGTATAATTTCATTAAAATACAAGATATTAATCCCTTCCCGCCAACACTGAGTTTGTTTTTGCTTTTGTGTTTACCATGATCAAATGAGATGAAAATTGAATTGGTATTTTTATAAAATTCAAATAGGTTTGTTCAAGAAATTACGATTTGAAATAAAAGAATTATGGAACAACTGTGCAATAATAGGTGTTAGAGAGTTAAATTTGAAAGAAATTGAAGACTGATTGTGGAATGATGTTAATTTTATAATTTTGGAGAATGGATTCAATTTATACACTGTCCAAACACTTTGTTAAATAAAATACTTCTGAAAAAATAACACAGATCATTTTTTGGTTTATGGTACGATTTGAGCTCATAAAATTAGAAAAAATATGCATTTACTTGTAGTTGTATGATTTTTTACATGCAAACAAGCTATTAGTTAATCTGTAAACTTATTTTAACCATAAAAGTCATTTTCCTGTACAGTTTTGTAGCTAAATTGAAATCAAAGCCAAGATCAGAACGATTTTCAATCAATTTAAAATTTCCCGAGAATTCCCGGGTTTTCCCGGGTAATTGGTTGAAAATTTCCCGTTTGCCGGGAAATTTGTAACTCTGGGAAATTGGACGCTCTGATAAAAATACGATATTTTGTGAAAATGTTTAGCAATATACACCAAAAAACTCTAATGTCATGAAAATCTTTGCAAAAAATCAGATTCTTTGATATTGCATATTGCAAATTATAAAAAATAGTGTTTTAAGAAAATACTTTATTTTGTGAAAGTGTCTGAGTACCTATATTTTTATCTCACCACAATTAAAAAAAATATTTTCAGAAAAAGCTTTCTGAGTCTGAATAAGTTCCATATTGTAAGTTGAACAAAATGAATAAGAATAATCGTATTTCGATAAAGATAACGATAGTTGTATCGTTATCGTCTCGACAAGAATGATAGGCTTATGTTATCGCCGAACGATACAATTTTTGCGATAATCTTATCGGTTGACAACATTGATGTGAAGGAACTGTAAAATTCGTTTAAGTTTCATTTGATTTAGCTGTTATTTAATTATTATTTTCGCTTATTCTTTTTAAACATGATTTTTTTTCATTTTCGCAAAAACTATTACCAAAGTTTTTTTTTTATTTTCGATATCACATAATGTTCAATTCATTTCGTTTGAATTTGTTTGGTAAAGAATATTTGTTGGAAACAAATAATTCAATCTAATTTAATTTTATTTAACTTTTGATTGCAAAATAACTCTTTTTTTTGTATAATGTGACCAAAATTTTTCAGCTGTATTCATGGCCAAATTTTAAAGAAGCATTCTCTAGCTTGTCGTTTCAGCTATAAGAGTGTACAAAAAAGTCTAACAAGATATCATACATGTCAGTCTAGCTTGCAATGAATTACTTAATTTATGACGGAAAAAGATGGTCCACAACGTTGAAGGATTATACAGATTTTTCTTTAACATGTCGTTCTACTAAAAACAGTTTGTGCAAAGTACATTTTTTTAACAGAAATGTTTGTCATAACTTGAAATTTTCACTTTTATTAAAATCGTCCAATCATTTGAAAGCTTTCATGTACAACAATTCATAGAAAACCGTTGAATCGTCTGCAACAAAATAACCTGACAGAGATTGACAAAAAAGTACAACAGATGAATCACTCACCCCGAAAAATGTTTACACGGTGACACGATGCACGATGCGCACCCCCCAAAAAAAGTAGGTTATTTTCGGTCATGCTGTTTCATTAAGACATTCACGGGTTCACGGGTTTGCAAGAGCGGTCGTCGACCAAAATAAAAAAGTTATGATTCGTCACAGCACCTTTTGGCCGGCACGAGATTTGCCGGAAACCAAAATCTTGCCGGTGTCAAAACATTTAGGTGAGAGTTGTACTATGGCGGTTGAAACCCCGTTCTCATTCACCGGTGCAGAAACGTGATGATCGGGAACACCTATTCGGGGCCCGGCTTACTCTTGATTATGTCGTATTTTTTTGGGGGTTTTCTGATTCTTGATTGTTTAACGAGTAGCTTGGAGCTACGTATTTAGTCTCTGGTGCAAATCTCCTGAACTCAGTAACTAACCGGTTCCACTTCGCCTTTCTTACAGTACCCTTGGAAGTCGAGCTACGTCCCGTCCAGCTCGTCTTATTCGTCGTCCAGTTCCTCCTACGGAAGCAGTAGAGTACGTATGGTGTCCTAGCAGTGTCCCGTTTTGTGTCCACCACCACAATTTTCCACGTGTTCAGTGTTCCTCCGTCGTTGTTCTCAGTACTTGTAGAACATCTCCCCAAAACATAACCGCCTCTAGATTCTGCATTGACATTGTGTTACCCTCTCCATAGCTGCTGCTTCACCCCTCAAAACACCGCCCAACTCGCGGTTGACCTAAATTATCTACCGTGTACGATCGCGATGTCTGCCGGCAAGCCGTCGACGTCTCCGCGTTTGATTGACACCGGCGTTGCGCTTGAAACTAAACTCTCCCTCTACATTGGTGTATTTTTGGCAGCATTTTGACGGCCTAACGCACGCACAACAAACGCGCTCGAGATTCGACCGATCTTGCGTCGCCGCCAGCTGGTCGGTAGACATCGCGACGAGTTGAACCTCTTGTGTTGTGATCGCCGTTTTCTGATGTTCTTTACCGGTGCAAGTGTCGTCCACTGCAGATTGTCGCCGTTTAGATGTTGTTTCGCCACATAAATACACACACTTGCGATTTGTGATTGCGACAGGAGCGTCGGAAGTCGTTGCCAAAATGTCGTGTACCGGCGCCAGCTGTCAACCAGGCTGGTCAGCTGACTAAAACTCGTGTACTGAACAGTTTGTTTTGACATTCGCTTTCCCTTTCTCGTTACAGTTCTCGACCGAACCATCATCGAGTTCCCGGTTCGGATCGTTGAGTTCTACGGCCGGCGGCAGCAGCTACCGTCCCTCGTTTACTTCCGGAACGTACCGATCGCCGCGATCGACAGCGTCCAATGTGTCGACGTACATCAACCGGTACTCAAGCATCGCGGCGGAGAAGGAGAAGGAGAAAGAGGAGGAGAGGAGACGCGAGCGGGAGAGGGAGCGTGAGCAGCGCGAGAAAGAGCGAGAGAAGGAGCGCGATCGCGAGAAGGAACGACTGATCGAGACTTCCAAGAAGCTGGAAGCCGAGCTGGAGAAAGACAAACCGAAGCTGATCAAGCGATCGGCGCTGATCGCAGCGAAGTATGGGGCAGCCTCGAATGACAGTGAGGATACGTCGAAGGGAAAGACAGCGATCACGAAACCGAAGAAAGACAACGCACCTCCGGTGACCTTCACGACCCGATACGGAAAGGCCGGTGTAGCTAGGGAAAAGTCCAGGGAGCCTAGTCCAGCGACTCGGACGAATTCATCGACCAACCTTACACCAAATCGAGCCAAAGCTAGAGATCCGAGCCCTGCAGGCGGGGCTGTTGCGAACAAGATTCGGTCCAGAGATCCTAGCCCGGCGGTGGAAACCAGAAGGGCCGGATATTCCTCCAACATCGCAAGCAAACTAACACCTAAAGAAACCCCAACGACAAACGATTACCGACGGCAACCATCGAACACGTTGAACAGCTTCTTGCAGAATCGTGCGCGATCACGCGATCCAAGCCCAACCGTACGCACACGAACTTCCAGGGAACCAAGCCCAGCGGAACCGAAGCGAACACTGAAACCGTTTACCAGTGCACGATCAAGAGATCCAAGTCCCGCTACCCCAAGAACCACAACCACTGCAAGGACGATCAACCGATCGCGCGATCCTAGCCCGGCAGAGCCGAAGAAGTTCAGCAGTAGCATTACCATCAAACCTACAATACGATCGCGAGATCCTAGCCCGGCAGAGTCCAAGAAGATCCCTCTCTTTACGTCCAGCAAGCTTAGATCACGCGATCCTAGCCCGGCGGGTAGCAAACTGTCAAGCTACTCGAGCACCACCCCGCGAACGCGGACTCGTGATCCAAGTCCAGCGGGTGGTAAACAAACATCCACCTACGGACGAACCCTAACCAGCAAAGACAAACCGGCAGAGAGTCGATCGCTAACGCTGCCAACAAGAAAAACACGCGATGCTAGTCCGTCGGTGTCGAACATCCGAAGCCGCGATCCCAGTCCAGCTCATAGTACCACTAGAAGATCCTCTCGGGAGCCATCCCCAACGGAGTCGATACGGGAAAAGTACGGCTTGAACTCAACCACCTATCGACCGTACGGAAGAACCAGCAGCAACAGCATCGGAACCTCATCCTCGCGGATATCGATGAACTCGAGCCCAGTTCCCACAAGTCCCATCGGAGGCATGGCCCTCTCGTACATGACCTCGAACGAGGCGATCGCAGCCCGCACGAGTCGACCCTCGTCGCGGCTGGTGCTGAACTCGCAGTCCCGTGAGGTTTCGCAGTGCCCGTCGCCGCTGTTGATACGAAGTCAGATCTTTTCGCCCGAACCGCCCACGGTGCAAATCGTCGAGACAGATGACAAGAAGGAGGATGAGGATGAGGAGGAGAGTGAAACGTCGACCGAGACGGAAACGTCAGAGGAGGAGTCTTCGGAGGAGACGGAGAGCAGCGTGGAGCCGGAACCGAAGATCTTCATGGAGATAACGCTGGTGACTAGAGCGACATCACCGACTCCACCGGGGTCTACGCCGTACATTCGAGCAAGACGAGCTGAAATGTGCAAAACGATCGAAAAGACAATCCAGAAGCAGATACTGAACGTTCAGACGGCGGATAAGGCCATCCAGTCCGACAGGATGGATGATTCGACCAAGTATCTGCGATACAATCAGCCATCGAACAGGACTTGGTCACCGTTCCTGGATACAAAGTTCAGCTCTAGTGCATCTTCTGGCTACACGCGGTATTCGAGCGCTTCTTCACGCTACAGCCGCGATAGTACGAGTCGTGAAACCAGCGTCTGTTCAACACGAAGTGATGTTCCCGAAAAGAAGGAGGAGAAGATTTCCACGTTAGCCGCTCGTGTCAAAGAGATGAGCTTGTCGAAATCTGCCAGCCCGAAGGGTATTGCTGCCAGCAGTAGATCATCGACGAGTACTCCGTCGATCAAGCAGAAGACACCCCCGAAGCAAAAATCCCCGGAGAAGCCTCCACCGGCTCCGATGAAGGACGGTTCTCCGGCAAAGTCCATGACCGCTTTCAATTCCCGAGTCAACAAAGACTTCCGCAAATCGGCCCTCAACATGGGTCCAGCTCCGGATCGACCACGCAAGGGCTCCAGCTCTTCGTCCAAGTCGAGCTCATCAACCTCCTCGTCGTCCACAGCAACGCAGACGACGGAACCGGCGCAACAGAACGGTAGCCGGATACCGCAAGCTGGAAACCGCACAAGCGCCAGTCCCTGCCGTCGGTCTGACCGCGCGTCTTCGACAAGTTCGGACGCGAGCAGCTCCACAGCTACTTCGTCCTCGTCAACGGAGTCCGACGCTACTCAAACTCGATCGACTGCGGCCGCTTCGACGGACGAGCCGAACGCCAACAATGAACTGCTGATGCGAGCGATTCAGCTGGCGACGAACTTTGTCCAGAACAACAACCGAAATCACACGAGCTGGTTCGAGAACGGCTCGGCGGTGAGTGTGCCGGAAATTCAGCCGCCGCAGGAGGGTAAAACCGGTTGGGAGGCCGGGACGCACTACATGGAGAGCATAAAGGATGACGATTCTAGCGATGAAGAGGACGAAGAGGGAAGTGGGTCCGGGTCGGGACCGCTGCAGAAGGCATCATGGTGGAACAATGACGACGGGTTCGTGAAGCATCCGCCGGTGCAGGCGGTCACGATGCAGGAAGAACCGGCGGCCAAGAGTTACACCTATCGGATACGGCCGGTTCAGTCCGGTGAGAAGGCCTGGTGGATGACGGAGGAAAGCGAAAAGACTGAAGAGGGAAGTGAAGTGACGGATGAGGTGGCGGAAGCGAATGATAATGCTAGTACGGCGCTGTACAGTCCGTTTAAGCCGATACTGAAGGCGGAGTCAGGTGAGAAACCGTGGTGGATGACGGATACTGGGGGTAAGACTGAGGAGCAGGAAGATCAGCAAGAGGAGGAGGAAGAGGAGGAGGAGGAGGAACAGGAAGCAAGCTCGAATGGTTACGGCAATGGGGAAAGTCAGAGTTATGCACCGTATAAACCGATAAGAGTGACAAGAGTGGAGTCAGGTGAGAAGGCATGGTGGATGATGAGCACAGACAACGTACCGGCGAAGGGAAAGTCACAGGAGTCGTCACTTTCGAAGAGCGCAAGTCGGGAAGCGTCCAAGGAAGTTAGTCCCGAAAAGAAAGGTCCCGGGTTTACTGTTTACACGTTGGAAGCAGAAGATGAGGCATGGTGGCAACAGGCAATGGCCGAGCTGGAAAAGAAGGACAAGAGTAGTTCTAGTGCCAGCAGTAGTAGAGCTCCCTCGAAGGAACCAACGCCGGAACCACGGCAACAAGGCTTCATCGTAACCCGAGCGGAGTCCGGTGAGAAGGCCTGGTGGATGTACAGCGAGGAAAAGGCGAACGAGGAAGGCAGCTCTGATTCGTCAGTGAAGGAATGCAGTCCGGTGAAGGCGAAACCGTTCAAGATCACGCACATTGCGTCCGGCGAAGCTCCCTGGTGGATGACAGATGAAGGTAATCTATCGCGATCCGGCTCTAAGAGCAACGTGGTCAGCAGGTCCAACAGCTTCAACAACTCGAAGAGCAACGTTGTCAGCAGGTCTAACAGCTTCAACAACTCGAAGAGCAACGCGGTCAGCAGGTCCAACAGCTTCAACAACTCAAAGCAGCAAAGTCCGACCAAGTACAGAATCACGCGGGTAGAGTCCGGAGAGAGAGCCAACTGGATGGATAGTCCCGAAGAAAAGAGCGTCAGTCCGCAGAAATTGACATCGCTCATCGAGCAACACGGCGAAGAAGAAGACCATCACCATCATACCGAGATGGACCTGGACGAGGAAATCCAAAGCATCGGAAAGTTTGTAGCTGGTCTACCACAGTTCCCAACCGGGGAATCAACCATCGAACTCCTCGTCGAAACGCCCCTCGGCGATCGCGCCAGTCCGGAAGGTGTCGAAGATTCCAAACAGAATCGATCCTCCCCGTACGACAACATTCCTCAAAGCTCCAACAACAACTCGGCAACGCTCGAACCACGACCCTACCAGCTGGAACTGAACCAAAAACCCGCCGAACCGGCGCTATTCATTTCGCGCCACACCAACATCGATGATCTGCTGGGCGGATCGTGCCACCCGTTGAGTCCGATGATGGATCGGATGTTCGTGATGGACGATCTGATGGAGATTTCACCACATGATGTGCGGGTCCACGACAGCACGGCGCAATTCATCTACGGCGGCAGGTTGGTGGAGCTTTTGCTATAAAGTTTTAGCTGCTGTATACTCACCACTTGTTTTGTTCTTTTCTCTGTCTATCTTTTCAGTGGTGAAGATAGTTCACTGCGGAAAGCTGGGGTGAGTAGCATATTTTGTTTTTTTCTTACTTCTGCAAGCACTGATCCGAAATTTGTATATTTATTTACATTTGTGGCAACTCTGCTGATTAAAAAATATCACGAAAACAAAAAATCATGTTTATGATTACTAAAAAAATATAAAATATAAATTATAAATCTCATCAACCGTCCCTTTTTTAAATTACTTCCAACGATCGTGTTGGTTACCGCCATACATGCTAACAAATTCAGCCTACAAAAAATGGAACATAATAACATGTCCCTCAGCCTTCACCATAAAGTGGGAAAATTCACACCCACGCCGGTAACCATCTGCCAGCATTTGCCTGGTCCGCGGATTGAGATTTTCGCGAGATCAAAAAGCAAAAAAAGAGGAAAAAAGGAAGCAAGTGGTAAAAATATACCTCATGTACATAAAACCAGATGTGGTGGCTCCTGGAAAATGTAAACATGTGTCAAACTGCGACAAACGCCGAAAAGTGGAAGGAGGCGGAATTGGGCTGGAGTTCCTTTGAATGGCGGTGGGACTTGTCTGACTTTTCACTAAAACGTCGTAATGATGATTCAAGAGTTTATTGAATTGTAAAAAAGATGAAATTATAATATATATTACTTTGAAAAATGTATACAGTCCAGACTCGATTATTCGAATCATGAATTTAAAAAATATATATTTTTTATTCCCATCTGTTCCAACCTTCCATCGGATGAGGAAGTAAAATGTCGGTGTTGTTGTTAGGCCGTTAAGTCATTCCAGGTGTAGGAGTCGTCTCCATGCCATAAGTACAAACAACACACCAAACCAAGCCTACTCCGGTGGAATCGCTGGCGGCGGTTGGACTCGCAATCCAAAGGTCGTCAGTTCAAACACTGGGGTGGAAGGTTCCTTGGAGTAGAAAGAGGTTTGGGTGCTCTCCCCATTCAAGCCTTTGGACTCCTAGGTTCGAGCAGAAACTTGCAATAGAGACCACAAAAGACCAGGGGTCGTTAATGTGGATGGTTTGATTTTTTTTATTTTGATATTTTTTATTTGCTTCATTTTAACATAGAATTCGAATTCTGCGTCTTCATTTTGGTCCAATTTGGGTGGTCGATTGCCAAATAATTTGCAAAATGCATTTTATCAATATTTCATCACCGCCATTTTGGCCGCCATCTAGGATTTGAACATTCTAATTCACTTTAGAGTTTTTTAGAGGTTATAACTTATCTTGATTGAGATAATTGAATTTTGAGTTATTTATCGATTTTTTTTATCGAAGATCCTATTATCCGAAATGAATTTTTTTCAAGGCCTTCGTATAATCGAGAAGGACTGTGTATTAAATTTTGCGTGTTAAAAACCAATTTAGATTTTTAACATTAATGCTGCCAGCAAAAAAGAATTACAAACAATAACATTCTTTCTTATAACATTTGACAAATGAGTTTGGGCAATAGAAAGGTATAGAAATTCATGCTTCTGTTTTGATAGTTATTTTGTAACCAACAACCCTCCACCCCATCCCCTTTGGAGCGTGACGTACTTTATGGATGACCTCAATAAAACCATGCGAGTTTGAGCAATGTGGGTATCGATTAGCATGAATCGTATGATTAAGATTTGATAGATTTTTCTTAAACGGAGTTTTAGTTTTTTTTAATTGTTATCCAAAAATGTTCTTTGCAAAATTGGACATGTTTGTAACATAGTCATTATATCTAGAGTTTTTTTATAGGTCCTTTAAACTATTGTCTTTTATATGTTTATAGAGCCTATTAAAAAAAACTCAAGATATGTTTAAACTTAAGTTCGAGTGCAAAATTTGCATTATAAAAACATTCACAGCCGGTTTCAATTATTTTCAAAAATATTATATTTTCGAAAAGATCCTTTGCATGAACAATTAAAATCAAAACAAAAACAAAATTGTTAATAGTGACTTAGTTTTCAAAACATGAAAAATTTATGATCGTAAGTATTTATAATTAAACATACATAGCAAAAAATCTTTTTCTAAATCAATCAGTGTACCTCAAATTTACACAATGTTACACACAATATTGTTATTAAAAGAGAAAAACCTCAAATTTATATGATAATGTCTGCACTTTTCAGAAAAATATACTATTTTCCGACATAGACGACTAAAGGATTCTATGTAAAACAACATTTATCTCAACATTTACCTTTTTTTATTAAAAAATTTAACTAGACGCAAATAACTAAATCAATTCTTAAATTTGTAGTGGAAAATCCAAAATAAACATTGCTAAATATTTTTTTTGCAATTCCGTCATGAAACTACTTACTTTTCCTGTCATTCATGAACGACGAAATAGCCTACTTTTCTGTACCAAAAAAAACAGAATTGAATAGCAACACTTTTCAAAATAAATGCTGAAAAGTTCTACTTTTCAGCACTGAAATGGGTGCTGAAAAGTTGAACTTTTCAGCACTTGTTTCGAAAAGTAACACTTTTCAACATTTTTTTGATTTAAACGATTTATTGACAAAATACATGAAAATTTGACTTGAAATTTCACTCAATGGGTGTTTTTCGGAATTGCAAAAAATGTTGTATGGAACTCGTTGCAAAACTTGATTTTTTCAGCACTCGTCGTATTTATCCAACTCGGTGAACCTCGTTGGATAAATGTAAGACTCGTGCTGAAAAAATCCTCTTTTTGCAACTTGTTGCATAAACTACTATTAAAAGTTTGTTAATATCACAAATAAAAAAAGACATCATTTTTCGGAGACGCGAAATTGTCTAGAAATTTCATTCCCAAAATACAGATTGCTTTTTTTAATAAATTTAGGTCAATACTCCTTAGAGTTATCTTTTCTAAAATTAAATAATTATGATTTAAAATTTAAATAAATTATTAAGTATATTTGAGATGATGGTGGAAAAATTAAAACTAGGACTCATTTATGCAAAAGAACAATTCTATCTGAATGATAATAATAAAAGAATTTTCTCAACATTTTGAAAAAAAAAATATTTATTTATTACAATTTTACCTTCTTTACCCACTTACCCAATTAACTTTTTTGAACTTGAAAACAGTGCACTTTGTCAAAAAAAAAGGAAGAGTTCTTTTCGATGAAAATTTCAATTTCAATTTCATAAAATATGTTCTGAAAATTTTCAAAATAAATTTTTAATGTATTTAAAAAAATCGTCGTTTTTTAGTTTATTTAAAATTTGCTTTTTAGTTCCCTAAAACATATAAAAAAATTAAAAAAATGTACTTCTCAAATTACAGATTTTTAATATTTCCATACAATTTTTGTGTAGATGATTTGAAGAACCAAATTGCATTGCAATGCTGGAAAATGATTTCTTTGGTAATAGAGCAGTCTCTAAAAAATTATAATTGAATAAAAACAAACAAATGAAATTTTATTTTTCTATTTTGGTGGAAAATAAAACTTACAATCTCTTTTAAGTTCTGGGAATCTCATCACCATGTTTTAAAAACAAGTAAATATTTCTTGTGTTATCAATGTTTATACAATGTTTGTTCAATGTTCTTGTTAACCAGGTGTCTACCTAGTCATAATAACTTTAATTTTTTTTAGCGAAATTTATAATTTTATTATTTTGTCAGTATTTTTTACTTTTCCTTAAAAAAGATATCAAGTTTGGAAAATTTATATTTTCAGTATTTTTTCTGTTTAATTTGAAGATAGAATTCACTATTATTAAACATTGTTTAAGCTTCAAATTAAACAGAAAAAATAATGATCTTATGATTGAATTCTCCGAGCTAAATCAAACAACTACCTTAATCATTATATCAACGTCGTCGTGCTATCTTGTCGCACCCGCCATTTTGACGTTCCGAGAAAAACGCATTTTAATGTTTGACCTTGAATATACAAAAACGAGAGCACGCAATGTAAACAATAACAAACACGTTTTGTTTGGCTGACCATTCTGTGCATTGTCCCAAAGTTTGGTTGAAGTTGGTTGCTGGAGTCCCGAGTTATAATTACAAATGTTTTCGGTAGTCTAGCTTGTACGTGCGACAAACGCATCCTGACTTTCCTGGCCTGAAATTCCTTTGGCCTTTTGTCGCACTTACATCAATTTTCATGGAGTGACAAGATAGCACGACAAGATTGAAACTACTTTCATATGTAAAGTGACAAACATGCACGGAGTTTTTTCGGTTTTTGTTGAATATCTCAGGATTGAAATCGAATTTTGGGGATCTGTGAAGGTCAAAAGATGAGGCATTGTGAGCTGCACAAAATGGCGTTCTTAACTAAATTTGGCCCAAAATGCACGTACGACAAGTTAGCACGATGGCGACGATATTTAAAAAAAATGCCTCAAAAGTTGTCCAAGTTTGTGATTTTTCCAAATTTGTGCAGTACTTTTTTTTGTATTTAGATTTGTTATTTATAAAAAAGTTTACAAGTTTTCCTACCCTCAACACAAGTACAACATATCAAAAAAGCTTCCCGCCATCGAGAGCAAGTTGGCGCTCGGTTGAAGTATAAAATAAAATTAAATTTAGATCAACCAACCAACACACACTTGTGTGCTTCTGTTGACAGTGCGCGCCGGTGGGTTGGTTGGTTTCGCCGACGTGGTTCGTTCCGTCTCAGCCGGTCCGGCGCGTTGATGATTCATGCATAAGTATGTTTACACTCTGTGTGTGTATGTGTGTGTGTACACACGTTTTCGGATGCTGCACCAGCTGTATCTTGGCCGGGAATGTGTGTAATTCATTCACGGTTCATTAGATCCCTGGGGTGCCGTGGGTGCTTCTGTGGCAGGGAGTTGTTTTTTTTTTGCTTTTTTTTCGAGGCACAGAATGGGAACTGGTGCCAACTTGTTAACTCACCTGGGTTGACTGTGAACGCATTACTGTCCTATTAAAGTTTTTTTTATTTTGAACTTTTAAATAAATACGAGAATGCTTAAAAATTATTTTTAAATTTCTGTAAATTATTCTTGTCTACATACGACATTAACGTGTTTATGTTTAAAGCGCGATTCTAAATTGGAGCAGTGCACACGTACTCAGTTATAGGTATGACTCGCGTATACTTAAGGTGAGCAGCAGGTGAGGCCATTAAGTCTAGTGTGTGCTCACTATTTTCGACTTTTGGCCGCTGTTTACCCGCACAAAAGTTCCCAGAACTAGAGCTAAGTGGCCAACAGCGATGAAAGCATGACTTCATTACTGTACGGTTGTTGTTCTGCAAGCACGATTATAGGTGAGTGACGTACCCTGTTATGTCTGCTAATCTAAGGGTGAGTCGCACTTAGTTTCTTCAGGCTGACGAGTAAAATGCAAGCTGCGTGCAGCAATTCCTTACTGTGATTAAACATGGATCGTGGATACCACGCAAGGAATGATCCAAAATCTCTTCCTGAAAGCAGAACGTGATCAGCGAGGGATTTGCAGGAGTGCATTGTTGGGAAGCGAATTTGTTGATAAAATCGTCTTTGTCGGAGGATGCTTTATAGTACAATAAAGTAAATAATAACAGTAGTGATCGTCAGTACTTATTCAGAGAAAATTTCAAGGAATATTAAATCTTTTTATATAAATATAAATATTGTTTTGGGGTACCTCTCTAGCTTTTCGAATTTTTTTTTTCGCTGTTTTTAATTTTGTCAAAAGGACGTAACATTGAATGTTTGGCCCTTTTGAAATGTTAGTCTAGATTAAAAAAATAAAAAAATGTTTTCGGAAAGATCGGATGTATCATATTTTAACATTGATAATCGGACCATTAGTTGCTGAGATATCGACATTAGAAAATGGTGGGTTGTTTCGATGAGATTTAGAAAACATCAATTTTCCTGTTTTTAAACCTTTGCATGGCAATATCTCAGCAACTAAGGGTCGTATCAACAAAGTTCAATAAAGCAAAATATAAAGAATTTTCTCAGCTTTTAAAAAAAAAAAAATCAGAAGTGGGTAAACATGGGCACTAATTTAAAAAAAAATTAATAACTGAGCCAATGTTTTTAAGTGCCCGAATCAAAATTTTACTGAAGTACTTTTTTCTGCAAACTCAAGTTTTAAATCGAAAAATGAACGTAAAAATTTATGAGACCAATATTTCGATTTTTTTTTTCAAATTCAGTATTGATTCAAAAAATTATAACTCGGTCAAAGATTTTTTGCCCATTATGTAAATTTCTGAAAAGTTGGCATTTGATGTCCCCTAAAACATATTAGAAAATAAAAATAAAAATGGAGTTTTTTTTTTGCAAATCAAGTTTAAGTAACAAAAAAAAATTACCGTACATCATTTCTTTCAGTGTAGCTACAACTTTGCCGAAGACGCCAAATCGACCAAAAAATTTCTTCTAAAGATACAGATTTTTTGAATTTTCATAAATCATTTTTGTATGGACAGCTGCCAAATTTGTATGGAAAATTATATGGACAAACTAATGATACAAAATGGCTTCTTTGGGCATACTGAAGGCACCGAAAAAGATTCAGCCGGATTAAAAATACAAAAAATAAAATTAATGAAAAAAGACTGATTTCGTAGAGAATTGCTCACATGCTATAATTTAGGAAGTGAAACTTTTCAAACATGTAGGAACTTTCGATCAATTTCAACAAATATATTAAGAGGTTGATTTTTCTAGAGTTAATTTTAGCCAAAAACGTAAGATAACTTTAAAAAGCTGCCATAATCACAGGATTTGTTCTTGGAAAGTGATTATTAATTCTTCAAATTTTCCTTAAAATGCTCCTAAAAAAAAAATACCGGTATGAATAAAAGACTGACTCATTGTTAATAATCTGAAATTTGCAAAAAAAAAAAACGTTAAAATACACTTTGACACAATCTTTAACATTTGTTTATGGTTTAGTTGCAGAATTGGCCAATTTTTAGCTAAATTGTATTGCAGACTTTTTATTTCGAGCATTTTATATTTTTTTGTAGTTTACAAAAAACTTAAAAGTAAAAAAAAATTAGATATTAGGTAATTTTTTTCTCAATTTCTAAATTTTAAAAATTGTCCTTATTTGAAAATTAATATTTTCAATTGGTTAAGGCATATCTCTTCTTTTTTTTTCATCATTGTTGACCCGATATTTGGACGCTGAGATATGGACCCCAAATTTATCAATCTACGATATTTTGGAACTATTAATCTGATGTTTAATGTAATTTTTTTTATTAAAAAACCTTTTGTGACACGATCCATTTTTTTTAAACTATTATTATAAGGGAACTTCAAAATTACGACTAATATTTCGGCCGTGGACCGTGGTGTAGGGGTAAGCGTAATTGCCTCTCACCCAGTCGACCTGGGTTCGATCCCAGACGGTCCCGGTGGCATTTTTCGAGACGAGATTTGTCAGATCACGCCTTCCGTCGGACGGGAAGTAAATGTTGGCCCCGGACTAACCTAAAAAGGTTAGGTCGTTAGCTCAGTCCAGGCGTTGGAGTCATCTCCCTGGGTCCTGTCTCGGTGGAGTCGCTGGTAGGCAGTTGGACTAATAATCCAAAGGTCGTCAGTTGGAATCCCGGGGTGGATGGAAGCTATGGTGTAAAAAGAGGTTTGCAATTGCCTCAACAATCAAGCCTTCGGACACCTAGTTTTGAGTAGGAATCTCGCAATCGAGAACGCCAAGGCAATGCTGTAGAGCGAATAATTAGATTTTTGATTTCAAAAGAGCTTATTTTTAATGATGAAATTTTAATGCTCAATTTTTTTATATAATTACACAAAAGTACTTTTGGATTATGAAACTATAATTTGGCTGAAATAAAAAGTCCCTCATGCACCTAGCACAATAGTTGCCACTTTTGATCCACAAAAACATATAAAAATAAAAAAAAGTGATAGTTCAGTTCAGTTCAGTTTTTATTTTTGAATAAACAAGTTACAATAAGTTCAATTTGTGTACAAAACAGAGTTTTGGAGTTCCTTGCAGCTGTGTGTTACACTAGTCCATGTTGGAGGAATTATTGTTTTGACTATGGGCTTAACAAAAAGTAAGAAAAGTTTCAAAAAACTTACTAGAGTTACTAAGGAAAAAGGATAGGGGAGAAAAGCTTAAAACTAGATCACAGTTCAAATTTATCGAGTATAGATGTACTTGATCATTAATTCGCCTAGAGCCATGAATTGTTCCGCCTTGTTACGGCAGGCCTTGAACCGCGTCAGCATCTCTCCCGCGAGAGTGAAGAACTCTGGCAGGGTGAAGAGATCTTCGCCAGTTATTTCTTGCTGCGCCGAATCGCCGCTACCGGCAACGACGCTGGCAAAAGATCGTCCCCAGCCAGGAGGAGACGCTGAATTGTTCGACGGAACCGTACGCTGCCCAGCTGCAGGAACGGTTGTGCTCGTACTGCGGTGAGGAGGGCGGGACGCTGCCGGGTTCTTCTTCCTCCTTTCCTGATCCTCGATGTATGCTTTCCGTGCGCTGCATCCACGGTAATTGCTGGTATGATTACCTTCGCAGTTGGCGCACTTGATGCGCGGCTTGGTTTGGGCTGCGTCGTCCCCCAAATCCACCTTCCGTGGCAGTGAACACACCTCAGAAGGTGTGTGCCACCGCATTTCACGCAACGCGGTTGGAGGTTGCAGTGTCGCGAGCCGTGGCCGTACTTCTGGCAACGGTGACATTGCGCTGCGTCGTTTGGGTGTTTCGAGTAGAACCGCCAGTTTACCCAAAACCCGTCCAACGTTTTAATTCGCCGCAGGTCCTGGATCTTAACGGTGCCGCGGTTGAAGTACAACAAGTACAGCGTGTGCGTACCTGTCTCTGTTGTCTTGCGCGAGAGCACTTTTATCTCCCGCGGTCGTACTTTCGCATTTTGGAGGTGTTCCTCCAGCTGCGAAATGGGGCGATCCATATACCCACCAAGGACAACTTTCACGGGGACGTCATCAGCATGGTTAAATGTGTAGTGCCTTATGCCATTTGCTTTGAGCGTCGCAATCACATCGGCAAAACTTTTTTTGTCGAGTGTGATCACTTGCACAGCAGTTTTGCCTAGCTTCAACGAATATTTATTGCCCTCGAGGAGCTCATCAATATCGTCTGCGAGATGGCCCAGACAATAGATAGGCGGCGGCCTTCGTTCTTGCGATCGCGTTTTGTTCTTCTCCTTTGCGCTGGACTCAGGAATGTTGCTATTGTCGTCGTCGTCGTCACTGGTCGTTTCGCCGTCTTCTTCCTCTTCCCCGCTGAGGGGCTCGTACGGATTGCTGATAGTTATTCCACCCGTTGATTTATTGCCGTCGAGTTTCGGCACGTTCACCTGGCTGGAACCGGCGGCAACTCTCCCACGTGTTCTCACGGGACTACGTGGAGGAAATCCCACGTGGCCGGTATTCCGGGTGCAGGAGGTTTTTGTCGATGACACTGTCGCTCGTTTTAGCGATGGCGGTGGTTTTGGCGATGGTTTGTTTACCACCTTTTTGCACTCGGCCGGCGGAGGAACTTCGCGAATGTTTCGAGGCCGCACTCGAGCTGCCACGGCCCCGGCCGGACTTCGGCATCTCGGGGAGGCAGTTTCGCGGATAAACTGGTAACTCGCGACGTTAAAATCGAAAAAACTTGAAGAGCGTCGAACACCGTGTTGTTGCTGGCTCAAGCGTTGCCAGGGTTGATCGAAAAAAAAAAAAAAAAAAGTGATAAAATAGGTGAAATCGCGAGTTTTAGTAATAAATTAATTTTGATTTTCGGTGTACTAAATCATCTTAAAGACTATTCATCCTTCCCACTTTTCATTGGTCTGATGGCCGTGCAGACTAAGGCGCCAATTCTTTTTGGAAGTTCTGGGTTTTAACCCATCGGTTGCCACTTTTTTTAGAGTAGAATAACTGTACATTAGGATGACAAGAAAAATGGGAAATTTAGAAAAAGCCCAGGTGACACTTCCTGCTTCGATTCTTTAGGAGCAATTCTCTATGAAATCGGTCTTTTTTCTTAAATTTTAATTTTTGTATTTTTTGATCCGACTGAAACATTTTTGGTGCTTTCGGTATGCCTAAAGAAGCCATTTTGCATCATTAGTTTGTCCATATAATTTTCCATACAAATTTGGCAGCTGGCCATACAAAAATGATGTATGAAAATTAAAAAATCTGTATCTTTTGAAGGAATTTTTTGATCGATTTGGTGTTTTCGGCAAAGTTGTAGGTATGGATATGGACTACACTGGAAAAAAATGATACACGGTAAAAAATTTTTGTTGATTTTTTATTTAACTTTTTGTCACTAAAACTTGATTTGCAAAAAAACACTATTTTTAATTGTTTTTTATTTTTTGATATGTTTTAGAGGACATCAAATGCCAACTTTTCAGAAATTTCCAGGTTGTGCAAAAAATCTTTGAACGAGCTATGAATTTTTGAATCAATACTATTTTTTTCAAAAAATCTAAAAATTGGTCGCAAAAAATTTTCAACTTCATTTTTTGATGTAAAATCAAATTTGCAATCAAATAGTACTTTAGTGAAATTTTGATAAAGTGCACCGTTTTCAAGTTAAATCCATTTTTAGGTGACTTTTTTGAAAATAGTCGAAATTTTTCATTTTTTTAAATTAGTGCACATGTTTGCCCACTTTTGGAAAAAATATTTTTGAAAAGTCGAGCTCTATATTTTGCACTTTTGAACTTTGTTGATACCACCCTTAGTTGCTGAGATATTGCCATGCAAAGGTTTAAAAACAGGAAAATTGATGTTTTCTAAGTCCCACCCAAACAACCCACCATTTTCTAATGTCGATATCTCAGCAACTAATGGTCCGATTTTTAATGTTAAAATATGAAACATTCGTGAAATTTTCCGATCTTTTCGAAAAAAATATTAAAAAACAATTTAATCCAAGACAAACATTTCAAAATATTATCTTTTACTACCCAAATTTGACTAAAATAGAGTCGCAGAACTTGAATTTGATGTTAAAAGTAAAAATATCAAAAAAAGGTTTTTTGTTCATTTTGCTCACTTCGGATAATCGAATCTGGACTGTACAAGCAATCAACGTAACCTCATTCGAAGAAAAGTGAAAAAAATCAAATATTTGAAATCTCCCTTGTAGTCCGTGTAGATAAAAGTGATTCACTAGTGGTTTATACTAGCGATAGTGGCCGATAGCTATAAAGTCCAATTCGGTTCTAAATTTACTGCATTATGAACATTTTAAAAATACGATTTACTTTCAAAACCTCGTCTTAACAAATTGCACGGAAGAATAGGTGCCACTTCCGTTCTCCGTACGGTTGCGGCAACGTTGTCGCTATTGCACTGGCTTCCAATTTTCTGTCCAAATTTACCGGAAAACCCCATGCAGTCACACTATAATTACCCGTGATCGTGATCGTTCAGCGCTCATTCAGTCGCCGCTCCGCTACCTTTCAAATTAGCCAGCTTGCGGTGAGGGAGTCTATGATGAAACCAAAACAAACAACGTCGTCGCCGCCACCACTCGCTACTCTGTTTACGACCTAATGACCGCGCATGGAGCCAATAATACCGCTCAAAATTCGATCAAAACCGACCGATATCCTTTATATTTTGGCGTATTTGAGCAAATCGAGCCAAACATTTCATTAGGGCACAAAACCAAAAACCGCGATTCGAGAAAATCGCTGGCAAAAAGTGGACAACTTGTTTCAATTCCTATTTAAAAAGAAAGCTTGACTGGTGGTATTTTTGCTCATGATACGATAAAACACATCATTATCCTCAACTCTGCTTTAATGCTTCTTAATTTATGTTGATTTTCGCAATAAAACTCATAATTTTAAAAAATCTCGCTATTGGGCCCTTTTAACATTCCAACTGTTGTTCATAATGGGCCCTTTCTTAATGGAATTTCGAAAAGAACTGAAAGGGCACTAAAGCGCTGTCACCTGGTTGTTGTTTTTAATGATGTTTATGGGCCTTTTTGTTTAGTTAGAAATAATGAGGAATTCAGCGGAAATTTTGATAGTTTGTGTAGTTTTGTGATCGAATGGTTTAGATAAGGTATGTGAAACATAAAAATTCTTCAAAAGTGTACTGAACAGCAGCCGCGGGCCGTATTAAACATTGTATTTCGACGATGTTTTTTTCTGCAGAAATCCTTGGTGAAACGTAAATCAAACTTTGTTTTGAAGTGAATTAGTGTTAAGAATGTATGAAAAGTTCACTTTATAACATTGAAAGTTCTTTAACCACGAAAAACTAACGAAAAAGAAAACGGCACAATTGAACTTTTTTCTGGTTTGGAGTAACATTGTTATGTGCCCTTTTGTTTTTTTGATTTTTTCAATAGGAAATTGTTTGCTATCAATCTGATTCTTGGAGGGCATGTAGGGAGTGTACTGATCAATGGAATAGTGGAATAATCCCAAATGTTTACGTTTTGGTTTTGTGCCCTAATGAAATGTTTGGCTCGAAATTTGATTGGAGGCAATGGGTCCGGTCGTCAATGGAATTGGGCACCCACACCATTGAGTAAACACACAACTCGTGAGAAGAATTTGCGCTTCCTCTGTGGAGCAATTTGACAGCCAGCTGTCAAACTAAGGAATTGACGAGCGTAAGGCCTGTACCTTTACCATCTGAGCTGTCGGCGCTTGCAAGTCGTGCAACGCTTGACAGTTCACCCCACACTGACGTGCGGGGTAATTTTGCACACTTTCAAATTTATTCACTCACTGCGTCTGCGTTTGTGTTACTTCCTCCAACGTATATCGCTCGTTTCGGCCGGTCGAGTTAGTCGCAAGGCTAATAATTTTTCATTAAACACACATTCGTTCTAATTATTGCACCGTGGTGTGGTGGTTCTGTCTTGTTTGCCTTACTTATACTTATATCAAGGTGCCGGACCAAGCTTAGAGACCGTGTGAAGACCGGCAGTTTGCTGGTCAAAGGCTGTGGTAGACCGCGGCCGCGTTCTGACTAAGGTGTAATTTTTTGTCTTCCTACCTTGTTTGTGTTCCGTTCTTTGGTGTGTTTTGGAGCGTCTGTTATTTCGCGGAAGTTTCTTCCGTACAGCGGTGAATGTTGCCATTTTTGGCTGATTTGCATAGTTAAAATGAAGACTCTGGGATTTCATTGAATAACATGATTAATTTTGACTAAATGCAGCATGTTAGAATGCGCTGGAAAGATGTAACATCAAGGAGATGTATAATCAAGGATGTCTAAATTTGATCTGATGGAACAAGTAACGTTGTTGGATACTAACGCCGCTCGCCAGGTCAGTTTGTAGATCGGGAATTCCCGGGACCTCGGGAAATTTTTCAAACAGTCATTCAATCTATGTTTTTATTATATCAATTTTGTTTTTCAAACATAAAATCCTAAATTACCCCAATAATATTAATTAGTGATAATCTACACTTCAATCACATCACGGACGACAGTTTTTAAATAGCTTAAATGAAATTAAAAATGACTCTTTTATTTTTATTATGCTTTGGATTTTAAATGAACTATAATTTTGTATCCACACCCAAAATTGGGCACCGCTCGTCCGAGAGAATAATGGCCTCAAGTCAACAGAATAGTGGTACCACTCACGGACACAGATAACACAGCTCGAGATGGGCGAGAGAATTATTCTTTCGAGGTTCATTTGCAAAAAAAAGTTCATCTGTCAATAAATTACAAAAGTGTCGACCTCGGGAATCGAACCAAAGACCTTTGACAGACTAACCCAGTGGCTTAACTGCCTCGGCCACCACAGCTTGGTGATTAAGAAGTGGTCAGATGACGATGTATGACACTTGTTGGAGATTTATTGTATCAATAAACGAATGGACACATTTGTTATGATGGTGTGAGTTGGTAGCATTATTCTTTCGATTTTGGCTTTGAGCTCTCAATAAATTTTGAGAGAACGGTTCTCTCGATTCTGAATTTTGTTTCTGAAAATAGTTTCATTCAAAAATCTTAAAACACATTTAAAATTTTGAATCGTTTGATACCCATATTGCGAATTATGAAAAAAAAACGTTACTTAATCCACCTTTAGGTGGTTGGTGCCTTCCTCATATTCATAAAATCAAAATGGCGAACTACATCGACAACAACCATCTTCTAACAGAACATCAAGCAGGTTTCCGGAAGGGCCAAAGCGTCAAAACTGCAGCGCTCCGCGTCCATGACGATTTGGCGTCCACAATCGACAAGCGTGGTGTTGGCGTACTGGTCCTGTTGGATTTTTCAAAAGCTTTCGATACCATCCCCCACAACAAACTACTGGACAAGCTGGAAACCGAATTCAACTTCTCTTCGACTGCCTTGAACCTAATGAACTCCTACCTTCGAAGACGGAAGCAGACAGTGTTCTGTGATAATCGCTGCTCAGATTGTGCTGAGCCAACATCGGGCGTTCCGCAAGGATCAATAATCGGTCCTCGATTGTTCTGTTGCCACATCAACGATCTACCGAACGTCCTCAAACACTGTGAAATCCAATTGTATGCAGATGATGTCCAGCTCTACATCCGTGGTGTTGGTCCATGCGCGCGTGATTTGATCAGAATGGTAAATCAGGACCTCCAGAATGTTGCCGATTGGTCGAACCGAAATCGTTTGCTCGTAAATCCCGCTAAAAGCAAGGCCCTTTTCATTCAAAGCGCAAACCGTAGAGCTGCCCTGGTTCCTGATCTGCGCATCGAAATGAACGGTGAGCAAATTCAATGGACGGAGCGTGCAAGCAACCTAGGATTCATCTTTCAAAGCGACCTGCAGTGGGACGGTCTTGTGTCACAGCAGTGTGGCAAAATCTATGCTGGCCTTCGCACACTCTACAGCTGCACACCGACTGCACCCGTGGCGACAAAACTGAAGCTGTTCAAAGCCCTTGTCCTGCCTCACTTTCTGTTCGCCGACGTTTTCTTTGTCCGTCTTTCGTCGAGCCTGTTCAACCGACTACGCGTGGCCCTGAACTGCTGCGTACGCTACGTTTACGGATTACGGAGGCGCGACCACGTGAGCCACCTTCAAAAGAACCTCGTTGGATGTCCGATGCTAAACCTATTCGCTTACCGATCCTGTCTGTTTTTGAGAAACCTGTTGTCGTCCCGAACACCACCAGCACTCTCCCAGAAACTCATCCTTTCACGAAGCCAACGTCTACGGAACTTGGTCGTACCAGCGAATCGGACAGCAGGATACGCTTGCACTATGTTCGTCAGAGGAGTAGTGCATTGGAACGCACTCCCTCCCGCAGTCAAAAACAGTTTATCCGATGCAACTTTCAAGAGAGGCTGCAAAGAGCATTGGAACGAAGTGTAACCACTGTCGCGCCCGGAGGTCCCGGGGCCCCCCTAACCACAAGTCAAAGGAAGAGTGGAATAGGGACAACCCTCCGGCTCCTCCGGGGTGCCTGGTAAACACGACACGCTAACCGACGATACGCCAACCGACGAAACACCGACAGGAGAATCCACTGAGGTTCAGGAGACCCGGGGCCCCCCTAACCACAAGTCAAAGGAAGAGTGGAATAGGGACAACCCCCCGGGCTCCTGATGCCCCCTGGAAGAGGTCGCACAAGGGGCAAACCCCCATCCCCTCGGATAAACCCTGGACTTCGCCGCACGACAACGCTACACCACCAGCAACAAACGACCAACAAACGACGACTACGGGAAGGACGATTTAAACCTGCGAAAATTTATTAAAAGTGACTCTAGTTTTTAAAATTTTAGTGCTTCAAATTATTAATATTTAATTTAGGTTATCAAATTATTGTATGCACGTCGATCTACACCGGAAGTAGCAATTTTAAAAGGAGCAATCCTTACGCTACCAGATATAATAAACAAACAAACAAACAAACAATACATTCAGTAAAAATAGCAACATTTCCCCTTAACATGTTTAACAAATCAACTTTATTACTCATTTCTTTTGATATGGTTCGCAGACCATCAATATTTCTGGCTCATCGGCAAGGTCTGATAAAAAAACCTATCCAACGATAGTTCGCATGGAAGATTCAGACAATATTTTTATCACAATATCTGAAATCAAACCTCTAAAAGTGTATAAATAACACTTAAGTGCCAATAACTTTTAATAGGGTTGTCAGATCCTTGATGTTTTAGGCTCATTTGAAAGGTCTTTCGATTATCTAACTAACGATGGGTCGCATGATAGACCCGGACATCATTTTTACTGAAATATCTGAGATCCGGCCTCCAAAAAGTGTATAAATAACACTTAAGTGCCAATAACTTTTGATAGGATTGTCAGATCCTTGATGTTTTAGGCTCATTTGAAAGGTCTTTCGATTATCTAACTAACAATGGGTCGCATGGTGGACCCGGACATCATTTTCATTGAAATATCTGAGATCCGGCCTCCAAAAAGTGTATAAATAACACTTAAGTGCTAATAACTTTTGATATGGTTATCAGATCTTCAATGTTTTGGGCTCATTGGAAAGGTCTTTTTAATACCTTTCTGAAAATGTATAACATGACAGGGTTTCTTACAAAAACCACCCTTTTTACAATCTTCCGGACATACGCCAAAATCGTTTTTTAAGCATAACTTTTGAAGTACTTTACTAAACTTCATAATTTTCAATAGGGACTTATGGGACCCCAAGACGAATCGAATGAGACCAAAACGGTCCAAATCGGTTAAGCCAGTGCTGAGATAATCGAGTGCATATTTTTGGTGCACAGACCCACATCCCTACACACACACACACACACACACACACAGACATTTGCTCAGAATTTGATTCTGAGTCGATAGGTATACGTGAAGGTGGGTCTACGAGGTCAAATTAAGAAGTTCATTTTTCGAGTGATTTTATAGCCTTTCCTCAGTAAGGTGAGGAAGGCAAAAATGTATTTTTGAGAAAATACGGTATTTTGTGAAAAATTAAGTATTTCATTAAAACAAACTCTTTAACCGTTGAAATACATGCAAAACTTCGAACCGTTTAATACATATTGCGAATTCTAAAATGTTTAGTATTTTCGAGAAATTATGGTATTTTGTGAAAATTTAAGTAAAAAAAAGCAAAGCAATCCACTTTTACGACCCCCGGGTCTTTTGTGGGCTCTGTTGCAAGTTTCTGCTCATTTCTAGGCGTCCGAAGGTTATGTGTGGTGAGTCACCCAAAACCTCTTTTACGCAAATGGACCGACGTTTTACTTCCCCATCTGATAGAAGGCCAGGAGGATAAGGCGGGAATCGAACCCGCGCCCCATAGAAACTTAGGGATCGGCAGCCGATGCCGCTAACCACCGCGCCACGAGGCCCTGCGGTATTGAAAATTTGAGTATTCCATTTAAAAAAACTCTAAAACAGTAAAAATGCATGCAAAATTTGGAATCATTTAATACCAATATTGCGAATTATAAAAAATTGAGTATTTTTGAGAAAATACGATATTTTGTGAAAATTTGAGTATTTCGTTTTAGGGAGGGATCGGAGGCCGTGTTATGCTTCATACATTTTTTTTTTGAAATTTGTTACGAGGGGGGAGGGAGGGGGTCTAAAAATCCGATTTTTTTGCGTTACCTAATAGAAGAACGCTCTCATTGTATGCCGTAGTTTAATACCTTCTGTATTGAACTTTTCATCTATTTCCACAATCAAAACTGGATTTTCAGACCAATTTTATTTTTAATTTCGGGAATTTCCGGGACAAATTATTTAAAAAATCCCGGGATTCGGGAATTTTCGGTTTTGGAATTCCAGGGAAGTTTGGTTGAAGTGTTGAAGATTCTCAAATTTTTAAAATACACACACAAACCCGAACCATCCAACTAAGCACCAACACTGACCAGGCACTTTTAATTGTCCGGTCTCCGGACACGCATCACGGAGATTCGGTTTCACCGGCCGCACATTGCATCCATCCGTCAATTACCCGAACAGCAGTTTGACTGCGGCACGTTTCATAAATTTTCATAATTTCTGCACGTTGGATCACGCTGTGATCATCACGTGGTCATAAAACGATGCGAAACCCTCCGAAGGTGGTGACAGAAATAGATCACGCTGAGTCGATTGTAGGGGTCTACGACTGCGGCGTACATGTTGAGGGTCTGCACTCGGTACGCGACGGGTTGAACCTTAAGTGCTTGTTTGACTTACTTTCGATCCGGACGGGCTGGAGGCTGCCGAAGCATGTCCGGTGGGAGGAGATTGGCACACAAGGTGAAACGGAAATCAGCGGGCTTTGGATTGATTGCTGCTTTCGGATTTATGAAGATGTTTCAAGTATGGCTCGGTTGTTGGACGTAGAACCTCGTCAGTACACATCTTCTGTTGAACTTCTACCCATACATTACGGGATCAGGAGTCAAAAGTCCAATTATTTCAGTCCGGAGAAGCCACGACATGCAATAAAATCCGCCATAACAGCACAAAACTGCGAACAAAGTCAACTTTGCGGCAAGCGCCACCAAGCGTGAAATATTTGAAAGGCCCCGGACCTCGGACATGGTCCGGCTGACATGAGCTAGTCTCTCACCGACGACGACTACAACCTCCGCATATCTTATCTCGTTGAAAGCTCTCCCTGTCCAAGGCGGGGGATTTTGCCGCGTGGAGGAGGTGGCTTTTACTTTCAACGACGATGATGACCGGTACTGTGTCACACCTGGAGAATGTCAGTCACTTTTCTTTTTTTTTTCGTTGCAATTCGTCTCCTGTTGTTTGGTTTGGCGTTGAACAACTGCAACGTTACACGCGGTCTAGGCTTTTAGAGACTCGGTTTATCGCGGATGGAAATGCTGGTCACATCGCATGGTCGAAAAAAAAACGTGGAGGTTGAGCTGTTTTGCCTCAACTACTCTGTTTGTCTAAAACGTATATTACTTGTGGCAAACTTCCAGGTTTATTAAAACAAATTTTAAGATTTCAAAAATGTATTTTTTAAATTTCATTAATTAATTGATTAATTTAATACGCATATGGCACGATAGTACGACACCAACGTTGAAGACCAGGACGGAAATAAATTGTAGGTGGTGTCGTCGGTGTAGGCATGCAAAATTGGACTGTTTTCACCGTGTTGTGATGAGGCTCACCAGAGTGGGCTCCGGAAGACGAAATACGATGGTGAATGAACTTGTCAGCTCGCGTTGGGCTTATGCCAAGCAATCATGGTTCAAAGTTTTCTTCATTTGAGTTGTAAAAGCACATTTATTGTTTTAAACATCAAATATCTGTGAGATTTGTTGAACCTTTTCATATTTTTGGATGGATTACAACTGAAACGATCAAAAAATTTGAAATACATTGTAAATTGATCAAATATTTGATGACATTGTAAATTCAACTGCCGGGAACCGTGGTGTAGGGGTAAGCGTGATTGCCTCTCACCCAGTCGTCCTGGGTTCGTTTCCAGACGGTCCCGGTGGCATATTTCGAGACGAGATTTGCCTGATCACGCCTTCCGTCGGACGGGAAGTAAATGTTGGCCCCGGTCTAACCTAGAGGTTAGGTCGTTAGCTCAGTCCAGGTGTAGGAGTCGTCTCCCTGGGTCCTGCCTCGGTGGAGACGCTGGTAGGCAGTTGGACTCACAATCCAAAGGTCGTCAGTTCGAATCCCGGGGTGGATGGAAGCTAAGGTGTAAAAAGAGGTTTGCAACTGCCTCAACAATCAAGCCTTCAGACACCTAGTTTCGAGTAGGAATCTCGCAATCGAGAACGCCAAGGCAATGCTGTAAAGCGAATAATTTGATTTGATTTTATTTTTTTGTAAATTCAAATGCTTTTTGAATTTAAACCCGATACATAATTTTTGAACATCTTGTTTATTTTTATTTATAAATATTCAAAACTGCTTTTTTATCGGAGATATGAAATTTTACCCTGTAAAAAATAGCTCAACAATGTTGTCTCTAGCTCTATTATTTTGTCCGAGACACCAAATCAATCAGAAAATCCGTTCTCAAGGTTTATGATTTCTGATTATTTATATACCGTAAACCGTGGTGATATTAATTGGATTTCAATTTATCATAGTGCAACCTTATAAGCTTTAAAAAAATGGAAACAATTTGAAAAAAAATAAACATTATTTTCGGTTAATAGTTACAGTTTTATTTCTCTAGAATTTTAATTATTTAAAAAAAAAACAATTATTCAAAAGAACAGTAGATTTGCGCAATTATTTGACAGTTAGTCAGCATATACCAAACGGTTTCCAATTTGTAGTTTTTGTTTAATGTTTTTTTTTTTTTTAATTTGAAATCAGAATTTTCATAATTTTATTTTAGAAGAATCGGTTAATTTTTTTTTTCATTCAGTCGTCACACAATCTGGTGAAATTTAGGTATAGTTTTCGAACAGTCCATATTTTTTTTAAATCTGAAACTCAATTGAAAATTTACTTGAAGTGTTAAAAGTGATATTTTCTGCAAATATTAACTAACCGTGCTTCAGAATTTTGCAGCTGCAACAAAATTAGTCAGCGATAATTATATATTATTTTAAATATTCAATATTCGGATGAAAATAAGGTCCAAACAGAAAAAAAAATCCAGAGTTATTATTGAAAAGGACCAATAAATTATTGTCTTTCATACGTTTATAGCACCTAATAAAAAAAAACTCTGGATTTATGCTTATTACAATATTAAAAAGCTTTTTAAACACATGAATTTAGATACCTAAATTTACAAGCTTAAAGTTAGCATTAGAAAGGAAAAAATCAAAACAAAAATAGGAAAGAGACTCTTCAGGATTTACTCTGTTATCAAATGCCGTTTAACGTTAACCATTGTGGAAGCAAACCCATCTTTCAACATTGAACTTAACCACAAATAGTACAAGTGTGGAAAACTAAACTTCCTAACCGGTACTTCCATCGTGCAACAACAAAAAAGTGCAACACAACATTCACCTTGTCCCCCAGTCCGTTCCAAAGAAGAAACTGCATCACGAGACTCAACAGCTCGACACTCAACAACCAAGGGTTTCCAGCAAGGCCTCAGACTGGCAAGTAATTAATAATTACTTTGATTTTTAGCTGGTAATTGAGTAATTCATTAATTACTTAGTAATTCATGGTAATGAGAGTTATTAATGTAATTAATTGGTAATTAAAGTAATTTTCGAGTAATTAAAGTATTTTTTTTAATTGTGCTTGTTCAACGACACTTTTGAATTTTTATATATAATCTAATGGTTTTCTAAAAATGACTGTGAAAAAGTTTGTGTATGTCTGTGTGATTGTCTAAAATTTAAATATACAAAATTACAGTCAAATCCATCAGATATTGCGTTTTTGAGCATTTGAAGACAAGCGAAATAAGTTTCGGTTGATATTTTTACAAAACAATAATTTAATAAAGTTTTTTAAAAGTCTGAGCATCTCAAAAAATGTCTGGCACAAGCTCAAATGTCTGTGTAACACAGACAAATCTGTGTATCTGGCATTAACAGTATTTTTTTTTTCAAATGAGAATGTCACACAAAGATTTAAAAAATTAAAGATTAAAAAAAATCCAAATTTTTGCATTACGTAATAAATTAACGTTTCAAAAGTTGTCTCCTAGAACTCTCCTAAAAATTATTTTTAACATGTGGTTTAGCTAACAAACAAAATGCAACGCCATGATATATACCCAGTAAAAAATGATTTGTGAATCCAAAATCTATTCATTTTTATAAAATAATTGTAAAAATATGAAAAAATTAGCATGGACTATACTAGAATTGACAGTCAACATTATTTGAAGTTCATGTTAGAGGTGGGAAAAACCGCTCTTTTTAGGAGCCGCTCATTTTCGTTCGCTCATCAAAAAGAGCCGCTCTTTTGAACGGCTCTTTCGCTTTTTTTCAAACTTTGGATGAATTTTTTTTAAGAATCGTGTGAATTTATAAGTTATTTCACATTGGACTTTTATAAATTATTTGATAAAAAAAAATTAAAACTGAAAACGAGAAGATGCCCTTGAAAAGCATAGGTCTTGGTGGTCTCTTTGTCAAGATTTCTAATCGAACCTTAACATTCAGGTAATTGAATGGCATCCAAAGTTAAATCTTGGATGCTGGAATAATTGATATTTATTTTAAAACTGCGTTTATTTCTGCAAGAATTGAACTAATGCTGATATTTTATTTGGAAAAAATATCTGTGAACTCTTTTCTACATTCCGATTTAATCGATAAAGTCTATATGTAAACGTTAAAATTATTTGAAATTGCATTTTCAATTCTCAAAAACAAATTTAATACTACATTAGTTTGGAAATTCAATAAATTATATTTATAACAAAAATCATGCCATCTTTAAATGGTTCTTCTAATAGACCTGAGTTTAAAAAGAACCGTGGTTCTTTTTGTGAGCCACGGTTCGTTCGCTCTTTTCAGTGAACCGGCATTTTGAGCGGCTCGCTCTTTTTGCCCACCTCTAGTTTATGTGGATCAAATATTTCAAGCCATTTAAAAATCAATTACAATAAAAATAAGATTTTTTTGTATTTTTCATAATCTGCCGAAGTCAATTTCTGTAATATCTCTTTTAAAGAGCTAAGCTATTTTCTTGAACAATTTCAAAATATTTCAATGTTAAAAATCAAACTCAGTAAAATTAGAATCGACTTATATTCAGATATAGAAATTAGATTCAACATAAATGTCACATTTCACATCATCAGTATTTTTGGTTACGGTTTTACAATATGGGACCATCCATAAACCACGTGGACACTTTTTTGGGAATCTGTTACCCCTCCCCCCTCCCTCATAGACAATTGTCCATACAAAAAAAAACTTTTTTGTATGGATCGTGGACAATCGCCATAACCCCCTCCCCCCCCCTAAAGTGTCCACGTGGTTTATGGATGGTCCCTATGCTTTAGAAAAAATACAAACAAAATAATGTCGAACCTATTTTCGAAGTACATTTTAAAACTTAACGTTTTTTTTGATGAATTTCACAGTTTTCATGAAGAACCGCTGCAAATATTTTTCAAAATTCATGTTTAGCTCGAAAAATCAGGTTGCTTTTTTGAACAACTTCAATATTTTCATGGCTTTTGGCTTGTAATGAACTGAATACAATTTAATATTAATTAATTTTATATTTTTTAATATATTGAAGTAAAAAATTACAGTAAAAAGTTATTTTGCGACGAAAAAAAATAATGAAAAATTTGAAAGAAAAATTAGTATGCAATTTGTTTTAAAGCTAAGCATTCCATTTTTTGCTTCAATGATAAACACGACTTCAAAAAACGTGAAATTTAGAATCAGATAATGAACAGGTAAGATTGGCCATAAAAAAATATCCTTAGTAATATCAATTGAGCTACTTATTTAATACCTGAACATTGTAATTTAATACTTATGTAAATTTTATGATAGAGTAACACAATTCAAAATTTCAAACCAATTAACTCGCTGTAGGATTTAACGTTTCAGCGCCCTCTAGTGGGGGTCGATTTAAAGATTTAAAAAATTAAAGATTAAAAAAAATCCAAATTTTTGCATTACGTAATAAATTAACGTTTCAAAAGTTGTCTCCTAGAACTCTCCTAAAAATTATTTTTAACATGTGGTTTAGCTAACAAACAAAATGCAACGCCATGATATATACCCAGTAAAAAATGATTTGTGAATCCAAAATCTATTCATTTTTATAAAATAATTGTAAAAATATGAAAAAATTAGCATGGACTATACTAGAATTGACAGTCAACATTATTTGAAGTTCATGTTAGAGGTGGGAAAAACCGCTCTTTTTAGGAGCCGCTCATTTTCGTTCGCTCATCAAAAAGAGCCGCTCTTTTGAACGGCTCTTTCGCTTTTTTTCAAACTTTGGATGAATTTTTTTTAAGAATCGTGTGAATTTATAAGTTATTTCACATTGGACTTTTATAAATTATTTGATAAAAAAAATTAAAACTGAAAACGAGAAGATGCCCTTGAAAAGCATAGGTCTTGGTGGTCTCTTTGTCAAGATTTCTAATCGAACCTTAACATTCAGGTAATTGAATGGCATCCAAAGTTAAATCTTGGATGCTGGAATAATTGATATTTATTTTAAAACTGCGTTTATTTCTGCAAGAATTGAACTAATGCTGATATTTTATTTGGAAAAAATATCTGTGAACTCTTTTCTACATTCCGATTTAATCGATAAAGTCTATATGTAAACGTTAAAATTATTTGAAATTGCATTTTCAATTCTCAAAAACAAATTTAATACTACATTAGTTTGGAAATTCAATAAATTATATTTATAACAAAAATCATGCCATCTTTAAATGGTTCTTCTAATAGACCTGAGTTTAAAAAAGAACCGTGGTTCTTTTTTTGTGAGCCACGGTTCGTTCGCTCTTTTCAGTGAACCGGCATTTTGAGCGGCTCGCTCTTTTTTTGCCCACCTCTAGTTTATGTGGATCAAATATTTCAAGCCATTTAAAAATCAATTACAATAAAAATAAGATTTTTTTTTTGTATTTTTTCATAATCTGCCGAAGTCAATTTCTGTAATATCTCTTTTTAAAGAGCTAAGCTATTTTCTTGAACAATTTCAAAATATTTCAATGTTAAAAATCAAACTCAGTAAAATTAGAATCGACTTATATTCAGATATAGAAATTAGATTCAACATAAATGTCACATTTCACATCATCAGTATTTTTGGTTACGGTTTTACAATATGGGACCATCCATAAACCACGTGGACACTTTTTTGGGAATCTGTTACCCCTCCCCCCTCCCTCATAGACAATTGTCCATACAAAAAAAAACTTTTTTGTATGGATCGTGGACAATCGCCATAACCCCCTCCCCCCCCCTAAAGTGTCCACGTGGTTTATGGATGGTCCCTATGCTTTAGAAAAAATACAAACAAAATAATGTCGAACCTATTTTCGAAGTACATTTTAAAACTTAACGTTTTTTTGATGAATTTCACAGTTTTCATGAAGAACCGCTGCAAATATTTTTCAAAATTCATGTTTAGCTCGAAAAATCAGGTTGCTTTTTTGAACAACTTCAATATTTTCATGGCTTTTGGCTTGTAATGAACTGAATACAATTTAATATTAATTAATTTTATATTTTTTAATATATTGAAGTAAAAAATTACAGTAAAAAGTTATTTTGCGACGAAAAAAAATAATGAAAAATTTGAAAGAAAAATTAGTATGCAATTTGTTTTAAAGCTAAGCATTCCATTTTTTGCTTCAATGATAAACACGACTTCAAAAAACGTGAAATTTAGAATCAGATAATGAACAGGTAAGATTGGCCATAAAAAAATATCCTTAGTAATATCAATTGAGCTACTTATTTAATACCTGAACATTGTAATTTAATACTTATGTAAATTTTATGATAGAGTAACACAATTCAAAATTTCAAACCAATTAACTCGCTGTAGGATTTAACGTTTCAGCGCCCTCTAGTGGGGGTCAATTTTGACGTTTGATCAATCAACGATTTTCAATGTGTATACATGAAACTTTTGTAAAATATTCTGCTATTTTCAATAAAAATTAAACACGAAATTCACATTCTCCAGATTGGTACAAAAAAAAGATTGGTACAAAAGAATTAGAACAAAAAAAAATCCGGTCTGTCCATTGCTTGATATTGAGTGTTTTCATTTAAAAAAAATATTTTTGGTAGATCTTTTGAGTGTGCTATTAATAAATAATTAAGTTTAGAACCGTGGGAATAGATACTTAAATTTATTCAAAATTAAATTATTTTTTTGTTATTATAGTGAAAAGTAATTAAGTAATTTATGTAATTAATCATTTTGGCCCAGTAATTTTAGTAATTAATTGGCAGACTGGCAAGTAATAAACGCTTCTGGAAACCCTTGTCAACAACGGCACACCAAGAGTTCCCAACTCTTTGTTGTCTCTAACAACATTCAAACGCCGGTTCGCTCCATCTACCATCGAGAGGTTGCGGCAGAAAAATCAGCAGAAGTTGACTCGCTAACGAGAGGAGACCGAGTATCGCAGAACGGTTTTTTTTTGTGCACTTCTTAACTGACAAAGCTCATCTCTCGTGTTCAAGAGCGTCACGGCAAGAGTTGGAGAGACTCTAAACGCTTTTAATCGCGCGATGAGAACTAGGTGATCGAGACCAAACATGATCAACGAGCAACTTTGCGAAAAAAAAGAAATTCATTCTTAACCGATGATCTCGCGAAGCTCGTAACTCATGAGATATTCATGGGAGATAAACTGAATCCTCATGGTGAACTCTTACTGTTCATTCGTGTTCAACTCAGCTGTTTTTTTTTGCGGGTCTGCTGAGTTCACGTGGTGAATCGATGCATGACCGACCAACGTGTGCAAAAATGTTGTGCAAAGCTAAAGGAAGTGACTTTATTTAATTAGTTGTTGTCTTCAATTTTTATTAATGGTTTAATTTGAGTAGAAAAGCTTACTGTGCAGTTTATTTTGGTTACTTTCAAAATAGATTTTTTTTTATTTTGAGTTTTAAATTATTCGTAAATTCATGTTTATACGTTGCATATTTTAATTTGATTTTTATAAATAACACAATTCGGAGGCGCAGCATCACCGGTAGTCGTGCCTACTACGGACTCCACAAGACCTTACGGTCTGGTCACCTTTCCCGGCGTACAAAGTGCACCATGTGAGCAATTCTCTACAAAACCGGCCGATTTCGACCATTTTTATTTTTTGTATTTTTTGATTTGGCTCAAACTTTGTGGGGGCCTTCCCTATGACCAAAGAAGCCATTTTGCATCATTAGTTTGTCCATATAAATTTCCATACAAATTTGGCAGCAGTTCATACAAAAATGGTACGTAAATATTCGAAAATCTGTAACTTTTGAAGGAATTTTTTGATCGATTTGGTGTCTTCGGCAAAGTTGTAGGTATTGTTAAGGACTATTTAGAAAAAAATAGGTACACGGAAAAAAAAATTTCCCGATTTTTTTATTAACTTTTTTTTCACAAAAACTCAAATTCCCAAAATACGTATTTTTTGATTTTCGAGATTTTTTGATATGTTTTAGGGGACAAAAATCCGCAACTTTTGAGCTATAGAGAAACATGGTCAAAAAATCTGCCGCCGAGTTATGATTTTTTGAAAAACTGATGATTTTAGGAAAAAATCGAAATTTCATACATAAAAATTTTTTGACCTCATTTTTTTATGCAAAATTGAATTTGCAATCGAAAATTACTTTACAGATTTTTTGATAAAGGGCCCCGTTTTCAAGATATAGCCACCGAAAGTTTGATTTCAGCGAAATATTTGCAGTTTTTCGATTTTTAAAAATAGTGACCATGATTGACCATTTCTAAAAATATTTTTTTTGAAAAGTTCAGAAAATTTGCTATAAAATTGTCTAAGAGACATTGAAGATTGGACCTCTTGTTGCTGAGATACAGCGGCTTAAAGAAAAAGAAACACGAAAATTGAAATTTTCTAATTCTCACCCAAACAACCCTCAATTTTCTAATGTCAATATCTCAGCAACTAATGGTCCGATTTTCAATGTTAGTACATGAAACATTCGTGAAATTTTCCGATCTTTTCGAAAAAAATATTTTGAAAATTTTTAAATCAATACTAGCATTTTAAATGGGCATAATATTCAATGTTTGGCCCTTTTAAAATGTTAGTCTTGATTTAATTTTTCGATCTTTTCAAAAAAAATATTTTTAGAAATGGTCAATCATGGTCACTATTTTTAAAAATCGAAAAACTGCAAATATTTCGCTGAAATCAAACTTTCGGTGGCTATATCTTGAAAACGGGGCCCTCTATCAAAAAATCTGTAAAGTAATTTTCGATTGCAAATTCAATTTTGCATAAAAAATGAGGTCAAAAAATTTTATGTATGAAATTTCGATTTTTTCCAAAATCACCAGTTTTTCAAAAATCATAACTCGGCGGCAGATTTTTGACCATGTTTCTCTATAGCTCAAAAGTTGCGGATTTTTGTCTCCTAAAACATATCAAAAATCTCGAAAATCAAAAATACGTATTTTGGGAATTTGAGTTTTTGTGAAAAAGTTAATAAAAAATCGGGAAATTTTTTTCCGTGTACCTATTTTTTCTAAATAGTCCTTAACAATACCTACAACTTTGCCGAAGACACCAAATCGATCAAAAATTCCTTCAAAAGTTACAGATTTTCGAATATTTACGTACCATTTTGTATGAACAGCTGCCAAATTTGTATGGAAATTTATATGGACAAACTAATGATGCAAAATGGCTTCTTTGGTCATAGGGAAGGCCCCCACAAAGTTTGAGCCAAATCAAAAAATACAAATAAAATCCATTTCCGGTTTTGGTAGAGAATTGCTCATGTACGAAACGCTGATAAGACCCGTCGTCCTCTACGGGCACGAGACGTGGACGATGCTCGAGGAGGACCTGCAAGCGCTTGAAGTTTTCGAGCGACGAGTGCTTAGGATCCAGATTAGCTTAAAATGGTCACAGATACGTCTTGATATAAATAGTAATCAATATTGTTGGAAAGCTGGTTACTTTATCCAAATTTCCTACCTTTTTTCTTAAAGATCACATTTTGGTTGGATTTTTTTGCTCCTGTTCATAAACCTAAATTGTTTGAAGATGTGAGTTAAAAAATCATTAAATTTCGGTTGAATTGCTAGGATTATATTTTCTGCGTTAAGCTAGCTTACAAGCTTTGAATGAGTTTTTTTTTTGAATTTATAATTTTTTCTCCGCTGAAACTCAATAAATTTGCATAATCTGGAAACCTAAGAAATAAGATAAGAAATATGTTATAAGAAACATTGGATTTGCTGTACAACGAAAAAGCTTTAACACCATCGTAGAATAAATTTGTGATAACTTTTTTTTTGCAATCTAAAAAAAAAATCTTTTAAGTAAAATAAGTTGTTCCCATACAGATTTATTGATTTTCGATGAACCGGATGGATTGATCTCTCAAATTAATTATTACAGCTTAATAAAATTATGATTTTTTCGTTCTTTCATTAAATTTAATAAACCCATGGGTTGCTGCAGAATTTTTCTTATATTCCTGAAAAAAAAGCTCGTTTGTGTAGCTTGTGAAAATCTATAATTTTCCTGTTAAAATTACTTTTCATGTTTTAATATTTCTGAACTTCAATGATCTCAGAAATTACCATCATTACAACAAATTTCCAATAAAAACTTGACAAAATGACGTAAACTTTGAAAAATAAGCTCCTTTATTTTGTTTTATACAATTTTGATTAAATTATGATCATGCATTCCAAATGACAAACTAGTTTCTGCATGCAAGCCTCCATTTGTAAATATAAGCTAATCAGCGATGGAATAACATCATCAAATAAAAATCATTGGAGTTCATCAAGAGAAAAAATCCGATAGGAGCATGGCTCTTCTCTCTCGCGTACGAAAGACCGGTAAAAGGAATCTAGAAAAATCATCATCTTGATTATTCGGCGGAACATCTTTTTCACTACTACACTCGCAAGTGTAACGTCACACGTCGACCTGTCACATTTTGTAGATGGGCAATGTGTGTAAACAAAGTGAAATAAATATTTTTTAGTGGTGCTGACAAGGAAATTCACAAAAATCATCAGCAGATTGATTTTCTTGGAGAAGTTCGGGAGCGTTTTTGTTTTGCGTGATTTGTCTCCTCTCTCATTCGCGGGTGAAGAAAGTTTGCAAGCGAAATTGATTTTTGCGATTATTTCATCCCTGATGATGATAAATAGGAATACCTAAAAATGCATTTTCTTAAACCATTTCTTAAATTCGAGTTTTTTTTTAAATTGTGTAAGGCCAAATTGTAAATTTCATTTCACGTTTTTGTCCCCTAAAAATTTAGGGGGAATAAACACTAATTATTGCTGAAAATTGTAATTTTTATTTAAAAAGCTTGTACAGTTCATCGCAAATTTTTTAAAATACAATGTATAGCGTTTAGTTTAGTTTTGTTTTTGTATCAAATAGGGCTTTATGAGACTATTTTTTAAAGAAAAAAATGTTTAAAAAATATGATTCCCATTTCCTTTTGCACAGCTTGTGATTACACATGAATTCTTGAATTAATGTAAATTCGAACACTTAATCAACAACTACACTTTGGGGTTAAATATGATCGAAATAAAATGATATATTTTAAATGTTGACTCCTTTTTGCTTATTGGAAATTTAATGTAATTTCTAAAAACAACTTCTTCCCCAAACATTACCATCCCTGTCCAGAATGTTGCCGTTCACCTTTGCAGTTCAAGTGACTTCAACACTCACTGCAGCAAGAAATCCTCCTCCAGCGTTCACTCGCGCTCTCCGCGCCAAGTTATTCCACAAAAGAGGTGCCCAAACGTCACTCTCGCCAGGTACCGCGAGCTCGCGTGTCCAAAACAAAGAGACCTGGTCCGGCGCGAAGTTACCGGCATTTCTGCCGAGGTGAATTAAAGAGTTTTTCGCGAATGCAATAGAAACTGGAGAGAGAAAGAGAGTGTGTTTCCAAAAGCCGAAAAACTAGTTTCGTTCACGGCAGTAATGGTGCACAAGCAGAGAGGTGTTCACTCGAAGAAGTTGCGACTGTGTGTACGTACGTACGGACAAGGTGAAGTGAGAGAGAGCAAGACACGATCGCGCTCGCCACCTCGGCCAAGAATTAAGCCAAGTCAGTTGCGGAGCGTTCGTGGTTGCGGAAGCTTACCTCTCTCTCTTTCGTCGTGTTGGAGGAGTTCGTCGTCGCGTTCAAGTTCTGGAAGAAGTTCAGTCTTCTAAGCTTGGTGGACACGACGTTTTCGCTGGAAGTTCCAGCTGGATTGAGATCGTCGCGAAGTTATGGGTGCAGTGGTTGGTGACCCCTAGGCGAGTTGGATTAGTGGTTTCAAGAGTGCAGTGTTTGAGGTTTAATTTGCGCAAAGATTTACGACTTTACGACGTACTTTGCTGAAGAAGGTGTTCACGTGCTCATCGGTGAAACCAACTGTCTGCGGTGGATTTAGTGCAGATTTACGGCAGCACTACAACGGGTGTACCAAAGCAGACGGGAAGAAGATCGTTCTACGTGATCTGTACAGAAGTGGTGTTGCTCAAGTTGGTGTGACTAATTTTGCGGTGATAAATGGTAAATTGGAGGAAAATTTCGGAAAATTACGACCTGTGATAAATTGGATGTGGCCGATTAGAACTCCGCGCGGAGTTCGTCTAAATGTTGGTTTTTCGATGCAAATTGATGAGATGATCTCGCCGTGTAGAACATCTGTTCAATCATAAATCGACATGTTTTTTACGGTCTTCTGCTCTGCTCCCTTAAGAGAATTTAAGGTAAAGGTTTATAACCCGGAAACGGTGAATGTTCCAAGGGAAGAACAGAAGTCAATGTGTTGGCCCTTTTTTGCCGGCTGATTTTTGGTGGGTAGAAAATTTGAAGAAAAATAATTACACCCAAAAAAAAAACAAGAAGGAGGAATGAAAAGAACCACAAATTGATACACGTGAGGAAGTGCGAGAGGTTTTTGGCAACCGAAAAAAAAGTGGAAAACAGCCCCAAGTGTTTGCAAATGAGAACGTGGAGGAAAAGACTGAAGAACGGAAGGCAAATGAATGGACGAAGGTGGATTACGGGTGCTGAAACTCGCTGGGAATTTGAGTGGGGTTCATTAAAATATGAATAATAGTGCAGTGTAGCGCGGGAGAGGAAACTGTGGTTGATGAGGGATTTGTTTTGGGGTTTGGAAATAGGGTTCGGGAGTGTTTGTTGCAAATTTGAGTTTAATTCATAGATTTTATAGTAAAGTATTATGCAAATGTTTTATTTCAACGATGCACATCAACCACTTAGATTATTGCTACAAACTACGGTAATCTACAAAATAATTTTCAACAAAGTTTGACTATTTTTGTTATCAGATTGATGCAGGATTGGGTCCATAAATTTGACAATTTTGGAATAAGATGTCAACAACTTCCATGGATTTGATTAGAGATATCAAAACCATTACTCTTATTTTTTTTATAAAGGCAAAACCATGATCTTAATTCATTTAACAATAGGGTAATTATCAGCCAACTCACACGAAATCGGAAAAAGTTGCCCCGACCCCTCTTCGATTTGTGTGAAACTTTTTCCTAAGGGGTAATTTTTGTCCCTGATCACGGATCCGAGTTCAATTTTTCGATATCTCCTTACGGAGGGGCGGTACGACCCCTTCCATCCATTCAGATATTAGTAAGAACAAAAATTCACCCAACTTTTTTATTTTGAATGTTCTGTTGAATTGTCCATTTTGTGTGTTCTTATAAAAGAGAGATTTTTTAAAGAAAAAGATTGATCTAAAAACCTTTTTTAATAAAACTATAATTATTTCTCCAGAAAAATCACTTATGCGACAGTCCAGACTTAATTATAATTATCCGAAGATTTTTTTTCAGTAACAATCATCTTACTTTGAACATCAAATTCGATTCCGGCTACCCCTCTGTAGTGATATTTAAATTGTTTCATTATAAAATGCATATTCTCAATATATTACCATCGCCATTTTGGCCGCCATCTTGGATTCAAAATCACTTTAGAGCATTTTTGTTAACGACCCTGCAATAATTGCCCCAAAATCAAAAAGTGATAAAAAATATAGCTGAAGCTATTAATTTTCATAGGAAAACGTATGCAATCATCTCAAAAGTTTTTTAAAAGGTCCTATGTGCTATTTTTATCATTTTTTAAATCATATGGGCCACTTTTAGGCTTTATACAAATTTTGATTTTCAGAACAACAAATCAGAAAAGATGTTAAACTTTAGGAACCAAAGTTTTTTTCAGAAATTATTTGATATTTTGCAAATTAGTACCAGGCATTAAACTGTAAAAATGTAAAAAGCATTTTGTTTTACTTTTTTGTCTCACAATTTTGAAAATTATCATGAAATTTTGAAAAATGCTGACCTTGGCAAGAGCCAAGTGCCAGTCTGAAAATTTCTATAAGTTTCTTTAAAAAAAATATCTAAAAGTATGTAAAAAAAATAAAAATAAATAAAAAAAAGTATGTAAAACGAAGTTTTCTGCATCAGAAAATTTTCTCAATGTTTGTTATTGCGAGATTTTTTTTCAAGAAAAAATTCAAAATTTTATGGAGACAGAAATCTAATCAACTAAAAAAAATTTGAAATACATTTTACTGCGTTTGTCCACGCACGATATTTTTTTGGTTTGTGTAAATGTCCACATGGGGGTCTACGTAGTTTATAGATGGTCCCAAACGTGTTATGTGTCAGTCTTTAAACAATTCATCCATTTATTTTTAAGATATTACATTTTAAAAAATAATGCGACTTTAAAAATAAAACAGCCTAAAAGAGCCCAAAAGAGAACTCAATGAGGTAATAGTCAAATTATGAGGACACAACATGCGATTTAAAAAAATATATTCACTACTGTTTTTTTTTCGTTAGTCTTTTTGCCTTCCTCACCTCACTGAGGCAAAGCTATAAAATAACTCGAAAATTGAACTTCTTAAATATACCTTCTAGATATACCTTCACGTATACATATCGACTCAGAATCAATTTCTGAGCAAATGTCTGTGGGGATGTGTGTAGACATGATTTTTTTTCCACACGATTTTCTCAGAACTGGCTGAACCGATTTTGGCTGGGTCAGCCTTATTCGATTCGTTTTGGGGTCCTATAAGACCCTATTAAAATTTATTCAGTTTAGTAAAATATTTAAAAGTTATGCTAAGAAGAAGATTTTTCTATCTGCAAAAAAAGGTGATTTTTTGCATAACATCAAAAGGCCGGGTCTTTTTGTTTACGTGCGAGAGTTGCGCCAGATGCGAAATGTCCGGTTGCCACATTGCTTCAAATGAGAGTCTGCATGTTTTCTGGAAAAGTCTGTATCAGACATATATTTTTTTCATAAACTTATTTTCATTATTACTATGTAAATGTGAGAAACGTTTTTTGATTGGACTACAGCCTAGTTATTGAACACCCAGTTAATCATCGCTCAGTTACCGTACAAGTACTGTAATGTAATGTGCTTTTTAGTGAATAAATCCCAAAAGCCATAATAGAAAAAATAGCAATATTTGATTCTTCTCTCCACCCCTAGCCAGTATACAATCTTTATCTCGATTAAAAATCCTCTGATAAATGACCACTCCGGCCTAATTCAATATCTGCCATAATATCATTACCATCGCCAAATTCTTCAAATCCAGATCCGGCAATGACTACGTGCGTACCATGTGTGCAGAAAAATCAACTCAACCCAGAAGGAAGAAGCAAAAAATCATCGAATTCTGGCCATCAACCACGCCACGCCGTTGATTTATGCTCGTTCGACAGTTTGATTAATTTTTGCTGGTTGAGCTAAACCAAGTCACTCGGACTAGCAGCAGCACATAAGTCAGTACCGTTAGTCCATTGGTATTTTCGCCAGCCTCGCTCGGTATTTTGGATTTTTTGTTTTGTTATTAGTTTCGTTACAGTTTGCGCCTGGAGTTCGTGTTTTATTTCCATTTTTTCCTTCCTATACCTCCCTCTCATTCTTCAAGTAACCGTGAATCAATGACACAATCGGAGAATTCCGGTTGACGAGACGAAACGAAACGAGCTTTGGGGGAGTGAATAAATCAAATGCCATTAACGAGCTTACTTCGGGCACTCCGCGTTTGATGGTAATCTCTACACTGTAAATCCGAAGCCGAGGTGGCTCCGACGTGAAACATTGAAAAGCTTTTTTGTGAGGGCGCACTTTTCTACTTAGAACAAATGAAACAAAAAAAAAAACAGGCGAGCGACTTCATTGAAGACCGCCGTCACGAAACAAAAGCACAATGATCCGTAAAATACGAACACGCACACACACACACACACACACACACACACACACACACACACACACACACACACACACACACACACCTTTTTTTCAAGGACCTTTTTACCTTCACCTCGAAAAAAAAGTAATTACGATTTTAGTGGCTTCAGGCGTGTACGCCTGAAAGTGCGAACTGACACTGTACAAAAACATTAATTACAACTACTTCAAGCATCAACACAAATTTTAACGCTGATAGGTTATCCTGCTCGCGCTCACCCAATTTCGCTGAGTCAACACAGTCTGGGTTCGAATCCAGCGCTTGGCGATAGTTTTTTTTTTTTCACAGTTCCCTTTTCTGAACCGGTCAGTCGTCGCCGGTGTGTCGGGTATTTTGTGGACCAATTCGAGTTTACTTGCTCAAGTTTGCCGGTAATTCGTGGAGCAATGAATGGGTTTGGCGGGGGTTAGGTACTCCGAGCGCGTGTGTGTGCATGGTTAGACTTGAACTTGACTTGATTTTGTTTATACGCACAGGCCTGGTTTTCGTCAACCGGACAACCGACCGATCGATATGACCTGTTGACAGTAGTTTGTAGAGAAATTTAGAATGAGCAATTTTGAAGATTTTAGATTTTAAATAACAGGTTCTTTAATTTGTAGTTTTTTTTTGTCAATTTATACTTAACTTTTGTATTCCACTGAATGCACAAATCTTTAATTTTTACTGTTCCCTTTCCCATTCATTTTGCCCAATTCCCATGACAGTGTCCTTCCACGACGAACATATTAATTAAAGTTATTTCGTTAATAACCAACAATTGCACACAATTAACTGTGCTTCCGAAAAGAAAACCTGTCAGAACCGTAAAATGCAAGAAAATAAAATAAAAACAACATCCACCATCTCCGATAACAATGCCCAGACCCCAATAACCGGGAGAGCCGTGCAAAAAAAAAAAAATCCGAAACCTCCGACTCGAGCGACCCCAAAACAGGTTTCCCATCCAAGAGGTCTTTGTTCCTTCCCCGGGTTGGTTTATTTTTGCGCGTCGCACCGGCCATCCATCGCGATCGACCGGCGATGCAGCAGCTCCAGCCAGCAAACCAGAACAAGCATAACCCTAAACCTGTTCAGGTGAACAAAATCTTCCTCTTTCTCCTCTTGGTTGTGGTACAGCGACGATGTGCAACAAGAGTTGCCACGGTTACAGTTGGGGTCATAAGTTGGGGAAAATAGTTTGGAGTTCGTCACGTATTTTGAAAACATGAAAAAAGAGTCTCTATTTTATTTTGTGAAAAAATGTGAACAATAAATAAAATATTTGTAAAGTAAATTTATAATAAAAATAAAAACTTTATCGAAAAAGGAAAAATATTTATAACCGTATAATTAGAAGCAAAATTAAAACAAAATTCTGTAAAAATGTTGTGCTTTCAAAAACACCAAAAAGCAGTCAAACACTTACTAGAATACTGATTTTGTTAAAGAAACGTTTGCACATACTTTTAAATCTTTTGTGGCAGAACTAATTTTTCTATTCTTTTTAATTGACTTGTTTGTTTCATTCCTGCTTGATGATTTTTGTATTTGCTTTTATGCCTTCCTCATTAATTGCTGTGGTGGTCTAAAGAAGGGTTTAAATATGTTGCCAACACACCTGCAAGGCAAATTTTTCTTCCTGTTTTATTTCCTTAAATTAAATTTGGTTATGGTGGTCAAATGGTGGTTATCAGGTAGCAGTTTCAATTTTTTAAAGATTTCCCGTTCTTTTTTGCACATTTTTTTCTATTTTTTTTTGTAATGTTTTTCCTTTTTTTTTTAAATAGGGAAAAAACTCACCTCATATCCTCCTCATATCGAGTTTTTAGCTCTTTTGAAATATTTTTTATTATTTTCATTGGTTTTTAAGACGGCTGAATATTTGACATTTTCAAAAATTGTTTTTCATTGAAATGGGATTTGATCGGCAGCTTTTTTTAAAACAAAATTGAGAAATTGATTATTTTTTCTCTCAAAGTTGTATTTTAAACGGCTATAACTCGAAAACGATGCATTAAAAAAATGGTTGAATACTTTTCGATTGCAAAATAAAATATACATCAAAAATTATCTTTAAAAAATTGCTTGAAATTCTATTATATAAAACTATTTTTCTTCTAAAATTCATAGCATAGCCGGGATAAAAAAATAGAAAATCTAAACAAACTAATTTTGGGAGCCAAGCTTATAGTAATTAATAGTTTATTTAAAAAATATATTGATTTTAAAGAGTGTAACATTTTTTTATTGATGTTGATTTTTTTTTATTTATTTTATGATTCCTTCAATTAAAATACTAAGTAATTTACATCTGCCAACCCTATCGATTTTATTGAGCTCTCAAAGAGAATTTTCATTCACAATTTAGCGGAAATGTTTCCTTAACCCTCTACAACCCTACCCCGCCTTTAGACGGCTTCGAAAAATCTATTTTTCAACCAATTTTTGATCCTTAAAAAGCATTGTAAAGAAGAATTCTTGAAACTTTAGAAAATTTATGGGTTGGAAGTTTTACTTGTTTTGACTTTGCCAATGCTTTTTAAAATGTCATTTTTTAGGGGTCATCTTTGGATGTGTTATTTACTAACATTTCATATATTTTAAGTAAAAAGTAGTATGCAGTAATTTTGCTGGTGTCCCAGACAATGCCTCTACGCATTTTAATTTACAATTTAAATAATGATGATGCCATTCTATAGCAGAAAATGTGAAAACAAGCAAAAAATTTAAAAAGTTACTGTAAAAACATGAAAAAATTAGATAATCAAAATGTAATGATGGTGTGGTAGAATAGGCCAAATACTACTTAAAACTTACATAAACTAAACAAGATAATTGCATATTAAAATACTGAAAATGAAACAATAAAAACATAAAACAAGAGTGACCGATTCTTCGGCTCCTTTTCAAAAAAATCCCAAGTTTTGTTCAGCGTTTTGGCTGTAGTGGCAAAATAAAAGAAAAAAAAAACCCAATGTTATTACATATTTGGAAAGATAATTGATTTTCCTACAAAGAAATGTCGTGTAGAATGAACCATATAGTACCTGTGCTTCCCCAGAAATAAAAATGTAGCGTGACGGGACAACATCGTAAAACTGGACTTAAAAAAGGCACACCAAGAAAATCGCTACAGTTTTGCTAGCATATTATTTTTTAAATTTTGCTCTTCTACAGATTATCACAAATTGAAAAACGAATCTTTTGCTCCTTGGACTGAACGAATTGGTTGAAATTTGAGTTTTTGCCAGCCATTTCTTTCCGTGACGGGACAACGAAAGGAGCAGTTTTATGAAAAAACTCCTCTCCTATTCAAGGGCTTGCAGACCTTATTTGGTCAGTATTTTTGGCGTTTGAGGTAAGAAAACGTATTTAAAGAACATTGCAATTAATGAGTCATAATAAAAATGAAATTTTTCATATAAAAAATCGAATTGAAAATTGAAAAAAGTGACTTTTTGGTGTAGCTTCGCTAAGAATCGGTCGAGTAAGTTTTTCGAACAAAAGTTGCTTAAAATGACCTCCTAAACAAGGGAAAAATAAAATTTTCCAAAAAAAATTTGGGCAGTAGAGGGTTAAGTTATGGAAATTGGGTTACCTGGCACCTTATTGCTATCTTATAGCATGAAGTTTGATAATCAGGCAATATTACCAGATTGAAAATTATGAGCTTTTAATTTAATTTATTTTTTAAAGAACAGTTTCCATTTTTTTACATCGTCTGTGAATTTATGCGTCATGAATTTTCGAAGCTATTAAAATACGCAAAACTATTGAAAAACAAATATTTTATAAATTGAAAGTTGTTTTGCAAAATTTTTACAGTAACACAACTGTAACAGTGAATAAATAATTTTGTGATACTTTTTGTTTATTTTTTTTTAAATTTGAATTAGGAGGGACAAAATTTAAGTCTAAAATTTGTTCTACCGTCATTGGGGGTGAGATTGGATCATATGCTTTTTTATCCATTTGTAAAATCTACAGAAAATATTCACTATTTGAATTTTGATACATTTTTAATCATTCATAAAAGTTTTTAAGATACATCAAGAAAAAAATATATATAAATTGTTTCTACAAACATTTTTTTTCGATTTCTAAAAAAAAAAAAAATCATCTCCCTCCTTTCGTCCCCAACTTTCTTGCCCCAGTCGTGCAATGGTTTTTAGCCCATTATCACGAAGAACCAAACACAGTCCCGTCCCCGCGAGCCTGAGGAAAGCCACGGAGAACCTGGCAATGCGGAATAAAAAAAACCTGTTCCGTGGTGAACCTGTCCCTGTTGGCCCTACAACAAGTCTTCACGACTACAAAGTGGGGAAGGGAAGGTGGTTTTGCGCGAAAAAAAACTCGGAACAAAGTGCAACGAACAAAAAAAAAATGTGAGCGCGGAGTCCCGGCCACGAAAAGCACATAAATTGCAGCCCCAAATCTTATCAATGGGTCACACAGTCTTTCGCCTTCAGGGATGACGACGTGGCCAATAAATGGCAGCAACAGCAGCAGGTGTCTGGTTGGGACGTTTAAGGGAAGGGGAGTTTGGGAGGGGGTGGCCCTTCAATGTTTTGTATTGGTGTATTAACCTTGAGGGATGTTATGAAAAAGTGCAATAATGAATTAGTTTTTTTTTGTCTGGAAAACAAATTTGAAAAACATGTTAAAAATTAACAAGAAAATAAAAAAGATGAAACTTAAACAACGCTTCAATTGGACAATCAAGGGTTAAGCAGGTTCGATGAAACCTAATGTTTGGCGTTGATAATGTTAAGGGCCACCACTGTCAAGTTTGCAGTACACTTGAGGGCGCAACAAATCTTCAAAAAAAAAAAATGGTGCTACATCACGAGCACGAAAAGAACCTTAGTCTCTGAACCTGTCAGTCGTACAAAATAGCAAAAAACGTGGCCGCACAGAAATCGATAAGAAGCGAACCAAACACGCGACTTGCAGCAAATGTGCATTCCTGTGGACAGACCAACCGGCCAAGGCAAGCCAAGGAGGGTTGCATACTGGAATAGAAAGGGAGAAACTCGAATGTCCAAATCGGTTTTGCTGGTGGCACGGTCCCGGTGGCGTGCCACGGGTTGATGGTGGCCCCCAACGTGCAAAATTGTTGGGGAAATGGTCACCGGAAGGGGGAAGAGGGTGGCGTTTGCACTTGAAATGTGAACGAGAAGGGTTAGTGTTATTAGGAGTAGATTTATTTATTGCAATTTGGCTGGAGAAATATCATTTTTTTATAAAAAAAAATCGTTATGTTAATGTTGGCAGATCATCAATTTGACCTTCAATTACAGCTTCAAAAACGCCTTTTTATTAGATATTAGATATCAAGTAATAAACAGCTTAATGAGAAGCGAGCAAGCAAGCTTCCAATAAAAAATGTTTCAAAATAGGTTGCTAAAACAGTGAAAATCAACGAATTTATTGGAAATTGAACCGAATCCTAGATTTAAATTTGAAATCCCCTTGAAATTTTAAATAAAAAGAATAAAAATAGAGACTTTCTTTATTAAAATCCTTGCCTTTAAATGTAGTTTTGATAAATACGCATGGTTTTAAAACTTTTAAATAGTTCAAGCACATTGATTGCATTTTTTATTGTCTGACAAATACTGTTTTTTTTTTGTAACCAAAAAAATGACAGCTACTTATGAGAAAGTCATTCTGTTTTTATTTAATTTCAAATCCTCTTGATTTTTTCAAACATATAAAATAAGACATTTTGAAGCAGACCAGAAGTTTACTTTTTTTTTGCAATTTATAGAAATCGGTTAACCATTTTTTTCAAATTTTATTTTAAAACCTTTTACTACATGATCTATGCGGCATTTTCATCAAATGTCATTTTTTTTGCACAAAGTTATTTTAAATAAAAATGTGCCTATATATTATTCGAAAAAAATTACGAAATTTGAGTTTCACCTCTATTCAACAGCCCAAGAACACTTAATATCAAAAAATAACAATGCATTGTTTTTATTTTCGTTAGACTAGTATCAATTTAAATTTTAAATTTAATTGATTTAATTGTTTTTTCTTTTTTTTTTTTTTTAAAGTGACACAAACTTGAAAACGGTGAATTTTGAACTCTTTTTGTAAAGTACTTTTTTATATTGGAAAAACATAGTTTTGTTTTCAAAAAATCATTTCAAACCGTTTTTTTGGATCATTCACAACAAATCATCCTGCAAGTTCCTGCTCAAGTAACATATTTTTGAACATTTACATAGCATTTCTGTATGACCATCCCCCAAATTTGAATGGAGACAAAAAGGGATGAATGGTTGATGAAAATGGCTTTTATGAGCATACCAAAAGTTTATGTGAAGTTTGAGTCTAACAAAAATACGATTATTCATCGTTTACCGATAATTAATTGAATTGCTCCTATGATTATTCGCTGTAAACTTTTAGTACAAGTAATTTTTTCACAAATTGAATTTTTAATTTGATTTTTCTATTTTGATTGTAATTTTCCAAAATATTATATTATTTAAAGTTTTTTTTTTATTTTTGAATTTTAAATATTAAATACTTTAAAAACGATTAAAGTTTCAAAATGTCACTTCTAGACAGCTCAAATCAAACATTTTGATGCAAAACACCTCCCCAACGCAGACCGGGGTGTGTGTAATTCACCCGTGGCTTACGTTCACCTGCTTGTGAAGGTCGGCCTCCATGTACTCTCCACGTAAAGTGCGTCGCGTCGCGGCGTCGCCGAGATCTCCGATGTCGTCGATACCGGTGCAGCAGACAGCACTTCACGAGAGAAAACAGTACCGACCTCCAGTTTCAACTGTTTTTTTGCCAGACACAACCAGATCAAATCGTTGAAGTTGTGCTGTCTTGACCTGTTTTGGTGTTCAGGATCAAAATGAGCTTAAAATGACATTTTTAGGGCTGCTACAGATAAAGAGTGCAATGTTGCCACTTACAATACAAAAAAACAACAAACAAATGTGACAAGCAAGCACAACTCGCAGTGACATGTACTCTACGCCTCTCAATGGCGGTAATGACTCCAGCCACAACCACAATTTGCTTGAGTGAAAACACGTGAAGATTCGTTTTCCAAAGCCACTTTTTTGTTCGACGACGTCCGCGATCGTGCAGCGAATCGTTTTTCACTTGTCGAACAACGCGTTCAACAACAGCAACAACAAGATCAACAGCACAAATTTCGGAGCAGGAGAATTGAACGCAATTTCTTGCTGCGCCTCAATCTCGAGTTTGCGGGGTTGCATTTGGCGCTGTAATGGTGGCCGTTTTCCCCTCCAAAACACCTCAAGTCTTCTTTCTTTTTGTGTTTTAGTTTCAGACTCTAAAGATTCGCAGGAAAGCTCTGCTGAAAGTTGCCAGAAGCTTCAAGAAATCAAAAAGAACCTTCTTCCACAAAAATTGCAATTTTCCTCTAAATTCAATTTTTCAGGAAAATTTCGCACCCCCTCACACTGGACGTGGCCAGGTCACGTGTGCGTGTGGGAGTTCATGGGGTGCTAATAATAGCTTAACCGCCGCAACCAACTGCCAAAGTCAGTGCGCCATCACCTGGCCAGGCCAGATTGGCCGAGATGGCGCGAACTGATGGTACCGCGATGGTTATAAAACCCGTGTGCTGGCACTCTGCTCTGCGATGTGAATGTGAGTGTGAGTACGGAGAACCGTATATTTACATAATAATTGCGAATTATATTTCACTGTCAGTCGCACTTACAGCGGTGTGTGCACACACGTACAAAGTCGCGCTTCTTGGTGGGTGATTTTGGTGCGAAATGTCAGTGAACGCCTCAGTTTTCAAAAACCCTGAATGTTTTTTTAATCTTATGAATTGAACGTCTCAACACGTAAGCGATTCAAATTCTGAGTTCTTAAAATAATATGGTCCTTAAAATTGAACGTAAGAACAATATATAAGCGTCCCACAACTTGAGCGTCTCAAAACGTGAACGCCTGAGAATATGAATGTCTCAATACATGAACGTCTCAAAACTTGAGTGTCTTATAACATGACAGTATCTCACTTTGAAGGACCAAAATTTAAGCGTCTCATTACCTAAGTGTCACAAATACATTGAACATATCGAAGTGTTGTCTGAGCGTCTCAAAACATGAACGTCAAAAAACATAAACTCAGAATACCTTCTAGTCTCAAAAATTAACTGTTCAATATTTGAACGTCCCGGAGTAGGGTGCGCCACAAAAGCAAAAAGTTGAGCTAGATTAGATAGGCGGGCAGAATATCATAGTTTTATATCCCCAGAAGCTCTCCTGAAAATTTCAGCCAATTCGGTTAAGAATTCGAGGTGCCCACTCGATTTCAATTTTGTATTGGATTTTGGATCCGTTAGTATGGGGAAAACGACACTTTTTACACTTTATTGTCCTAAAATTCCAAAATTGAACCAAATAAAATTCTGTGCGAGCTGTTTATAGATTTTTTTATGGGGAACAACTTTGTAGAACATCGCGAAACGATCTGAGCAGAACTGGCTTAGTTATAAGTGGTTTAAGTCAAGTGGGTTTTCCAGGGTTAACCTCAGGATTAAAGTATAGCCTTTTTATCAAAACGGTCACTATGATCAAAGAAACAAAACTGTCTGACAGGTGAAAAACTTGTTTTCATTTGTTGGAAACACAAACTAAATTCGTGTCATAATTGAGGTAAGTGTCGATAATTTCCGGAGGATTTTCAACGTTTTGACCATCAGTTCCTTCCTTCCTTTCTTTCTAGCCACGGTTATCACAGCAGGAACTTATGGAAATGGAACAGATTGCCAATTTAGGAGCGGGTTGGCAGTATGGCGGGAGAGGAGATCCGTTTGAAACCAACCTGGGCGAAGGTTAGCCAAGACAACCGGTTCGCGAATACCGATGGGGGCAAACAGATCAAACCATCTCCACACAATATGGGATCCGTGGCCCAAACTCAGAAATGTAACTCGGACGAATTTAGAGAAAAATCAGTAGTCAGGCAACTTTCAACGGATGTTCAATATGACCAATGCGAACCCGACCCGAAGCCTCGAACTAACCGTGACCAACATCGAAGAAGCTCACGGGAACGAAGCCGTGATGGAACCGTGCGTTAATGACAGCAATCCTGTTTCATTTCTGTTTAGAGTTAAATACTCTTATTGTATTTGAAACTAAAAAAGAAATAAATAACTTTTTCTCAGGTTGTGGTCATTTTTTTAACAAATAAATATATGCAGCTTTAACCTTTTTTAATAAATAAATCTTATGCGAGGGCTTTCCGTTTTGTATTTTGCCAATTTTTCTGGATAAACACATATTTTTTGCAAACTTAAGCAAACTGGGCCCAGATATCGACAAAATACAAAGCGTGACGCCATCGCATTGTAAAAGTTTAATTTTAACATCTGAATTAATTAAAAATCAAAAGAGCTGTAGCAGAAAAAAAATTACATGAGCTTTGCTTTCTGAAAATTTTATTGCTTTTGATTACACGAAATCATAAACAAAACTGCCATCTCCGGTCATCTCGATCCTGATCCAGCGGCGCCGAGTTCTGACTGAGTATGTGGGGTACATGGGGGGCAGCCTATCTCGCCAAGGGAAAGGGTTAACATTTTGGGGGATCCCCCACCGACGTCGGCGCACCTGTCCTGATCTCTTTGATTTTTTTGGCATCATTGTTGGGAGATGGTTTGATCTGTTTGCCCTCATCGGTATTCGCGAACCGGTTGTCTTGGCTAACCTTCGCCCAGGTTGGTTTCGAACGAATCTCCTCTCCCGCCATACTGCCAACCCGCTCCTAAATTGGCACTCTGTTCCATTTCCATAAGTTCCTGCTGTGATAACCGTGGCTAGAAAGAAAGGAAGGAAGGAACTGATGGTCAAAACGTTGAAAATCCTCCGGAAATTATCGACACTTACCTCAATTATGACACGAATTTAGTTTGTGTTTCCAACAAATGAAAACAAGTTTTTCACCTGTCAGACAGTTTTGTTTCTTTGATCATAGTGACCGTTTTGATAAAAAGGCTATACTTTAATCCTGAGGTTAACCCTGGAAAAACCACTTGACTTAAACCACTTATAACTAAGCCAGTTCTGCTCAGATCGTTTCGCGATGTTCTACAAAGTTGTTCCCCATAAAAAAATCTATAAACAGCTCGCACAGAATTTTATTTGGTTCAATTTTGGAATTTTAGGACAATAAAGTGTAAAAAGTGTCGTTTTCCCCATACTAACGGATCCAAAATCCAATACAAAATTGAAATCGAGTGGGCACCTCGAATTCTTAACCGAATTGGCTGAAATTTTCAGGAGAGCTTTTGGGGATATGAAACTATGATATTCTGCCCGCCTATCTAATCTAGCTCAACTTTTTGCTTTTGTGGCGCACCCTAGTCCCGGAGCTTGAGTGTCTCAAAACCTGATGATTTAAAAAGTTAAGCGTCTCAAAACTTTAACATTTCAAATTTGAACGTTTTCAGATTTTGGGTTCTCAGAACATAAGCGTTTTTAATTATAAACACTTCAAATTTGAAAGTTGAAAATTTAGGCGTCTCAATACGAGATCATCTAAATTTAATGGTCCTGTGATTTGAGCGTCTCTAAACACAACACAACTTTAAAGCTTAAAATCCCAGTGCTCAAGTTTTCCAAAAATGAAGTGTTTCAAAATTTAAACATCTTAGAAGTTGTTTGTCTCAAAATTTAATGAGTTCAAAAAATAAGCGTCTCAAATTTTAAGCATTTCAAATTCGAACTTCTTCAAATTTTGAGTTCCTAAAACATATGCGTATTTTAATTTGTTTATTTCCAAGCTTAATGGTCATGGTCAAAATTTAAGCGTCTCAATACTTGAACGTCTCAGATCCAGATCGTCCAAATTTGAAGGTCCAATAATTTAAGCGTCTCTAAACCCAACACACATTGAAAGCTCAAAATCTCAGTACCCATGATTCCCAAAAAACGATCATTTTGAAATTTAAGCGTCTCAGAACTTAAGTGTCTCAAAATCTGATGATCTAAGAACATAAGCGTCTGAAAACTTCTTTGTTTCAAATTTGACAGTCTTGAAGACTTAGAATTTCAACAACTCAAGTGCTAGTTCGTACTAAATTTGAAAGTTTTAAATATAAGCGTCTCATAACGTGAGCGTTTCAGCACATGGTCGTCTCAAAATTTGATCGTCTCAAACATGAACATCAAATGAACTCAACCTCTCCATATTTACCTGTCCCAAATTTTAAGCGTCTCAATATTTAATATTCTCAGAGCTTAGGCGTCTCCAAATTTTATGCTTGCAGAATGCAACTGTCTTAAAAGTTCGTTGTTTCGAATTTGAACGTCTTCCAATTTAAGATCTCAAAATATTAGCGTCTCTGAATTTGAACATCTCAATGCTAGATCGTCACTAAATTTGAATGTTCAAAATATAAGCGTCTCATAACGTGAGCGTTTCAGCACTTGATCGTCTCAAAGTAAAAGTTCTAAAATTTGATCGTCTCCGAACATGAACATCTAATAAACTAACTTCCCCATACTTGTGTATCCCAAAATTTAAGCGTCTCAATATTTCAATTTCTCAGAGCTTGAGCGTCTCCAAATTTTATGCTTACAGAATGCAACTGTCTCAAAAATTTAACGTTTCAAATTTGAACATCTTCAAATTTTGAGGTAATAAAACATTAGCGTCTTCGAATTTAAACATATCAATGCTAGATTGTCTCCAAAATTCAGATTTCAAAATATAATCGTCTTATAACGGGAACATTTCAATACTTGAAACTAGTACGTCTTAATTTTTATGGTTCTAAAATTTGAACGTCTCAAAACGGGAACATTAAACAACCTCTCTATACTTACGTGTCCAAAAATGTAAGCGTCTCAATATTTCAACTTCTCAGAGCTTGACTGTCTCCAAATTTTATGCCTGCAGAATGCAATTGACTCAAAACTTAAACGTTTCAAATTCAAACATCTTCAAATTTTGAGGTTTTAAAACATAAGTGTCTCCGAATTCGAAAATCTAAATGCTAGATCGTCTAGAAAATTGAAAGTTAAAAAATATAAGCGTTTAATATTGGAAACGTTCCATTACTTGAACGTCTCAAATTTAAAGGTCTTCAAACTTGATCGTATCAAAATATAAACATCTTTAAACATAACCTCTCAATACCTTACGTTTTACAAATTTAAGCGTCTCAACTTCTCAGAGCTTGATTGTCTCGAATTTTATGAAATCAAAAAATGAGTGGCTCAAAATTTGTTCCCTTCAAATTAAAACGGCATCAAAATTGGAAGCTTGAAATCTAAGCGTCTCATAGCGTGGATTGTTAAACAATTAAGCATCGCAAAACTAAAACGTCTCTAATTTAAATTGCTACAAACTGGAGCGTTTAAAAATTTTAACATCTTTAAAAAATTATTCATTATTCATTAGTAACAAAATTTAAGCGTCTCGGAACTCATAATTCTAAGAGCTTGAGCGTCTCAAGCTTGATGATTGCAGAAAAAAGTGTCTCTAATCTTTAACCTTTTAAATTTCAATGTCTTCATATTTAGTAGTCTCAAAATGCGCTTTTCGGAAGCTGGCTGGGTTCTATGGGGCAAACTGTGAGGACGTTAAACATTCAAGTTAAAATATTCAGAAGTAAAAATTTAAGACGCTTATGTTTTGAGACCTCAAAATACGAAGATATTTTAAAATGTTATAGTTTTGAGACGTTAATGATCTGAAACTGTCAGATTTTGAGACGCTCAAGCTTCTAAACAACATTTTGAGACGCTTAAATTTTGAAGCATGTAAATATTGAGATTTTCAGCTTCTACTTTTAATGTTCTATTTTGAGATGCAGATATTTAAGGACCTTTAAATTTGGATGTTCTAGTTTTAAGAGGTTCATTATTAAGACGGTTACAGTTTTGTAAAATTTAATCGTCTCAAAATGTCGTCTTACGCTCAAGCTAAAATTTGATCATTTCAGATCATAACTCTAACGTTTTAAAACTTCCATATCTCCTTATTCTGAGGTCTCAAAACATAAGCGTCTCAATGCTTGAACTTGAGTCTTTAAGGATTAAAAAGCCCAGTTTGCCCCACAGAACCCATCCCACTTCCGAAAAGTGCATTCCTCAAGCCCAAGTCACCACCGCCGTCGTTTTCTAACACTGATTGCCTCATCAGCTCGACAAAACGGCACTGTTGGTCGGAATTTGTTCAAATGTGCAGGCTCGTTGTCGTTCAGCCAAACTGTTGCGCTTGTGGTTTACAAACTAGTTCAGTTGCTGATATCATAGACCACAACTGTTGCTTCTATTCTGAGCTGTTCAGCGAGGGAAGAAGGTCGACTGCACGCAAGAATGATTGTGGAAGCCCTATAGGAAGCTCGGAGCCCCGTATTTAGCAGGGAATTAGCGACAATTTGCTGAAATAAGGGGGAGAACGTTGTTCACCACCCAAGAAATCGATTCCTGATGTTCGGGAAAGCGTTGCGGTTTTCCGAGGAAGATGTCCGGGCGAGCTTCCAGACGCTTCTAATCCGGACTGGATTACGGGATTAGTTGTTGACATGTCTGATGACATCGTTTTAATTATGCAAGGAAGCCGCAGCAAAGCGCACATTGGGCAGCTGAAATTACGATTCTTACCTTCCGGGTGACGCAACTCGAGTTGGCAAACAATGCACCCCGCCGCAAAGCTTCGTCAAATAAGTTTGGATGCCCGGATTATTATCTCGCCAAGGACGAGCGTCTCCCGAAATGGCAACATCTGGCCGCAGTTCCGATTCCGAGCGGTTGAAAAGCGGAGTGCTTCATAATCCGATTTTCCCGAGTTAATTCCGCTCCACTTGCCGAGAACGCGAGGACACATGTTGCCACCCAGTCGAACACGTACGAATGGTAGACTGATTCAAATTTTAAAATGGGAAGCTTGAGCGTCTCAAAACTTGAAAGTCTTAAATTTAAATATCTCAAGCTAAACCTCGTAAAGTTTGAGTTTCTAAAAAATTAAGCGTCTCCAAACTTGAAAGTAAAAATTAAGATCTTAAACAATTTTAAGCGTCTCAAACTTACCCGTATCAAAACATAAAGATCACAAACTTGAGCGTCACAAAAGAAGATTTTCTCAAAACTATAGTTTCACAAGATAAAACCTCTCAAAGTTTGAGATTCTTAAAGTCTGAGCGTCTCAAAATTTGAAGGTCCTAACACTTGAGTGTATCAACACTTAAAGTATTCAAAATATAAGTAAACCAGAACTTGAGCGTCCCAAAACTCATCTCAAACTCTAAGCGTCTCAAATTTGAGTCAACAAGTTTGAGCATAAAAAGACATAATTATATAAAAAATTAGCATATCAAAACTCGAAAACCTCAAAATATAAGCATCTACAGACATGAGCGTCTCAGATCTTAAGCATCTCAATACTTGAGCGTATTAAAGTGTGAACGTCTGTGTGAACATGAGCATCTACGAACTCTTGTGTCCACAGAACTGAGCGTCTCAAAACTTAAACATTTAAAAACTCGAGCGTCTCAAATCGAAAGCATCTCAAATCATTAGCGTCCCTTAAAAGTTGGGCGTCTCAAAATTCAAAACACAATAAAACTCTCAAACAAACGGTGAACCCGCCTACCGCCAGGACCCGACCGTACCGGTTGAATGCGGTGAGTTTGGTGGAAAGGGCTGCCGCCATAAAAAAAAACCCCGGCGAGCTGCACTAAATCTGTTTGTGGGAAAAAAGCTCAACGTGGAAAACCCACCCACACTACCACCCGGGCACCATCTATCAACCGTAAAATCGTGTGCAAGCTGCTCGAGCATAAAACACCAAACTTGAACTGACATGCACAGGCACACACGTACAGAAATACGGTGGTTCTGACGATGATGACGAGGGGATGAATTTTTCAGAGCTGTTGAATGTTTGGGCTGATCCTTAAGCTCGTGGAAAAAGGACTCGGAGCTGGAAGTTGTCACCGAAATTTTAGGTTCCTGGATTTTCCGAGAGACAACAGTATGGAAATTAGACAAAAGGTAGCTTCATCACTTGGGTTTGTGTGATGCTGGAATAGATAACACACTCGAATGAGGGTACCAATGGCAAGGGGACAAGGGTTTATCGCAGTGTCAAGTGCACGTTGAATTGTTGATAACTTTATTCAGTGGACGACGACTTGGGACGATAGCGAGTGAGGGCTTAGGAAGCTACCCACACTGCTGGGGCAGATTAGCTGAGGGTTGTACGTGCTCGGATGGGTATGATTGAGGGCAACTCTTCTTTGTTGAGATTATCGTTCATTGTGGCAATCAGATAGTGAGAAGATTTTACCAATCTAACGCCGTTGAGAATTGACAAGGTGTTTTTCATAGAGCATGTAATTATTTTGGTCCTGATTTCATGCCTTTCGCCAAACAAACTTGATAGTTTATAACTTGAGCGTCTCAATAAGCGTATCAAGGCATGAGTGTTAAAATACAACTTGAGTGTCTCAAAGCTTGAGAATCTCTGAATTTAATCGTTCGAATACTTTGAGCGTCTCAAAACTTTATGGTTTCAAAACTTCAGGGTTTACCGTCTCAATACATGATCGTCTCAGAAATTGAGTGTTTCATAACATAAGCGACTTATAAACAGAGTGATTTATGCATTTAATTAAGCGTCTCAAAACATTTTTTATAGCTTGAGCTTCTCTAAACTTGAACGTCCCTAAACTTGCGGCTTTATGACGTGAACGTTTCAAAACTCAAGCCTATCAGAACTTGAGCGTCTCAATACTTGATCGTCTCAATACTTGAGCGTCTTCTGATTATGAATTCTTATTTTTGAGCATCTCACAACTAGCTCGTTCTTTTCCTGGAGCGTCTCAAAACTTGGGCGTTTCATAATTCTAGCGTAATTTTTAAGTTTATAACGTGGCTGTCGAGCGTATCAATACTTGAACGTCCCAAAACTTGAGTGTTTTATAACTTTAGTATCTTATAACCAGAGTAGTTTATGTATTGAAAATTTCAAAATCGTTTTTAAATTTTGGCGTCTCAAAACTTAAGAGTTTATAAGGCGAGCGTCTCAAGCGTCTCAGAACATGAGCGTCTCAATATTTAAATGTCTTAAAACTTGAGAGTCTTATAACTCTAGCTTCTAATATTTGAGCGTCTCACAACTCCATTGTTTTATCCCTAGAGCGTATCAAAACTTGAACGTCTCAAAACTCAAGCGTCTCAATGCTTGAACGTCTCAAAACTAAAGAGTTTCAGAGCGTCTTATAACCGAACCGTTTTATGAATTGAACGTCTTACAACTTAAGCGTCTCAACACTTGAATGTCTAAAAACTTGATAGTTCAAATTATGAGCGACTCAAGACTCAAGCGTCTCAATACTCAGACGTCTTAAAACTTGAGTCGTCGAAGGTAGAGTTATATTCTTTTATTATTTGAGCGTCTCACATAACTTCATCGTTTTACCACATAAGCTTGAGCATCTTATAACTGGCAAATCGCATAATGATGCGTCTGTCACTTTTGCCCCTGTTTACTTTGTTACTTCGATGTAAGACAGGGATCGCAGCAACCGATGGTCGATACTCGACTGATATCTGGATCAACTTGATGATTGTTTTCGCAAGAGTTTGCGTAAGTTTAATTGTAGATGAGGCTTAACTCTAGCATGATATTTGAGTGTTTAACGTTAGCGTGTCAAAATTCAAGCGTCTCAATAATAGAACGTCTCAAAACTAGAGTGTTTCATAAATTGCTCGTCTTATAACCTGAGCGTTTTATGAATTGAGCGTCTTATAATTTGAGCGTCTCCAAACACGAACGTCTTAAAACATGAGAGTTAATTACGTTAACGCCTCATTATTAAAGCGGCTTAGAACATGAGCGTCTCAGTATTTGAACGTCTTAAAACATACGCATTTTATAATTCTAGCGAATTGTACTTGAACGTCTCAGAACTTGAGGGTCATATAACCAGATTATCTTAAGAATTTAGTGTCTCTTGAGCTTCTTATAATTTGAGCGTCTAAATCAGTCTTAAACCTGGGAGCAGACATGCATCGGCACTTGAACTCTTCTTAACGGCACTCAGCTTGAACGTCTCAAAACTTAAGAGTTTTTCAACTTGAGCGTCTCAATATTTTAACACCTCAAAACTTGAGTGTCTCATAATTTGTATCATGACTTAAGCATCTTCTTATAATTTAAGCGTTTTATTATTTGAGCGTCTCACATAACTTCATCGTTTTACCACATAAGCTTGAGCATCTTATAAAGCCTGATCGAACTGGCAAATCGCATAATGATGCGTCTGTCACTTTTGACCCTGTTTACTTTGTTACTGTAAGACAGGGATCGCAGCAACCGATGGTCGATACTTGAATGATATCTGGATCAACTTGATGATTGTTTTCGCAAGAGTTTGCGTAAGTGTCATTCTAGATGAGGCTTAACTCTAGCATGATATTCGAGTGTTTAACGTTAGCGTGTCAAAATTCAAGCGTCTCAATAATAGAACGTTTCAAAACTAGAGTGTTTCATAAATTGATCGTCTTATAACCTGAGCGTTTTATGAATTGAGCGTCTTATAATTTGAGCGTCTCCAAACACGAACGTCTTAAAACATGAGAGTTAATTACGTTAACGCCTCATTATTAAAGCGGCTTAGAACATGAGCGTCTCAGTATTTGAACGTCTTAAAACATACGCATTTTATAATTCTAGCGAATTGTACTTGAACGTCTCAGAACTTGAGGGTCATATAACCAGATTATCTTAAGAATTTAGTGTCTCTTGAGCTTCTTATAATTTGAGCGTCTAAATCAGTCTTAAACCTGGGAGCAGACATGCATCGGCACTTGAACTCTTCTTAACGGCACTCGGCTTGAACGTCTCAAAACTGAAGAGTTTTTCAACTTGAGCGTCTCAATATTTTAACACCTCAAAACTAAAGCGTCTCAAATCTTAGTCATGCGTCTCAAAACATGAGCGTCTCAATATATGAACATCTCAAAACTTGAGTGTCTCATATCTTGTATCATGACTTAAGCGTCTTATAACTAGAGTGTATTGTGAATTGAGCGTCTCAAAACCTGAACTCTTTTTTTATCTTGAGCGTCTCACATTATCTACGCTTCTAATTTTGATCGTCTTTTTACTTAAAAATCCTCAAAACTGAAAAATTTCAACGCAATTATCTAACAATCTTACCTCACACAAAAGCGCAAACATTCCCGCCAAAGTGCATCCGCCATTAATCACGGATGACGGGCCACTTTTCAACCTTGACCGTGGTGATGGTCAAAGCTGGAGCTGTCCAGCTCTGAGAAAATCCACCGTCAGAGAGTTCGCCCTTTTTCCGACCGTTCCAGTTCAGCGCCGGTAAGGTATTAATCTTTTATTCTGAAACAATCAAATCCGGCCGCTTCACACCATTGTGAAACCTTGGAGTTCGCCAAACCGGAACGTTTCTTCCCGCCGGGGGGGTCAACTCCATATGGGACCTCACATAAAATGTGACATCGTATGAGCGGAAAAAGGGGGTTAAAATTTACAGCTCGTAATTGAATTTTAAACTGTATCATTTCCCATCGGGAAAGAACGAATTGTGGGGCGTTCTTTTGGTTGGACAAAGAATAAAGCGACTTTCAGGGAAAGAGGAGACCTAACATGAATTTTTAATTCCAAAGCACTTCTTCGCGCCTTCGGTTATCTATTCCGAAAAATCTAAATCCCTGGGAACACGGTTTGGTTGTGCCATTTTTTGTTTTGCCTACTGGAGAGCCTACCCCTTTCTGGTTGTTGGTAAAAGTCTAGAAATTAAGCAGATTTCTAACTTTGGCACAGATCTACTCGTGAAGATATCGCTCGCCGTGGCCACACCGATGAAGATAGCGGAGAGGGACTTTGTTTTCCTTAAATTACAATCCATTAGAGACCTCGGAAAGCCTCCAGAACCCCCTGAAATTAAAGGTGAAGCTGTGAAGGTGGAGTTTCTAATTAAAACAAGCTACCATTAGCCGTGTGGCAGATCTTGGAGGAAGTAGCACTCTCCTCCAGGGGAAGAACTTCAAAATTATGCAAACGCAAGAATTCCCACGAGCCGACGAGAACCGGCTGTCCAGCGTTGGAAGATTTGACCTCTCACAAAGGCAGGGTGAGGAGGTGGATTGTAAAAGTGAGTTTGCTGCATGTTTTTATGCTTCAAGTACTGATGTAGTTTGTTTTATGATGGCGCGCTTCACTTTTGTCTGAGGAGGAGGTTATGTTACGGCCCGGTGATCTTGGCTTGTTTGATGAGTGCAGTGAGGAGGGGTTTTTTTCGTTTTGTTTCATTTCTAGCCATAAGTGCTCTGTGGGGAGGGAGAGTTTCTGTTGTTGTTCTTGGGAAAGAATGGAAATTGATGTACGGAGGATCCTTTGGAAAGATATGTATGACTTTGGGCGGATCATAAAATGAGGGTTAATTTATTGGAGTGCAGCAATTGGGATTGCTGCTCATTGTCAGCGGAAGTTTTCAATTGGGTTTTCTCACTTTGGAAAAACAAATCGGGTAAATTGATTTGAGGTTTCCTGTTTTGATTTTCCTTCCGGTTCAAATTGATCGGAATCATTGGAAAAATCGAAAAATTTCCCCTAAAACTAGTTGATGTACGACACCAGAAAACCATTTCGATGTATTTCTTAAAGGAATGAGTCTCACCCAACAGAGAGATGTAACACGATCCCTTTCACTTGGTTCCACTGGCCAAATTTCGAGTCCGAGAAACCAATTTCCATTTCATAAATTTTCCAATCATCAAAATTGAAATGGAAAGCTCACCTCCCAAAAAAAAACTGCACGTGCACCCAACGCGGCTACGCGTTGGCAGGTGAGTTGGCGCAAAATTTATTTCGAGCTGCAAGCAATTCGACTCCAGCGAAAAAAAATCGAAAGTGAGCGGGGTGCGCGCACGCTCCAGATGATGGCCCCTCGCAGAAATGGAGGCCAAACTCGACTTTTCCGCCCATTAGCCCCGAAAATCATCCTCGAAGTTATCAGCCAATGCGGTGGCGCCCCAGCCAAGTCAGTGCTGGTGGTGATATCTCGAGAGGAGAGTTGCTTAAAATTGCAATATTTTGGCAAATTGGCGATAATTGGGCTAATCGGTGGCGGGATGCGCGGTCGACGATTACAGCCGCGGAGAAGTGCTAAACTACTGGATAATCTGGTCAAATCTGTGGCTTTCTGGTTGGTGGCGAGGATGGTTGTGAAACTTTGTGACGCTTTGTAGGTCGTGTAATGCCGATTGGTAATGGCTCATATTTTGATGGTTTAGTTTGACGTTTTGCATATTAACGGCAGTTATAGCATATGAGCGGTTATCTGGTTGCCAAACTGTCATCGTAACGTGCTGTACTCAGTTGCATTATAAAACTAACTGACATTAATAATCTTTTATCCAATAGTTAAGAATGGTTACCAGATCTTTAATCATAAGAACTCGTCTAATATATATAAATACCGTAAACCGGGGTGACTTTGATAGGATTTCAATTTGTTTTTGGAATATTTTCCAACGGGTAAGGTTTTTCTCAAGATTATTAATTTTAAAACATGTACTGGGGTAGGTCACACCAAGTCCATGCACTATTTAGGAAAAGAAGTTTTTTCAAGTGTTCAGAAAAATAGTTACGTTAAAAAAAATAATTTTAATTCCGGGGTGACTTTGATAGTGAACGTTTTTCTTGTTTAAATCATATTTAAGATGTTCAAATTTTATTTGTACGTTAAATGTACCATCACTAAAGTAGCTGATATAATTTTTAAGAAAAACCAATGTTTATATTTAGTTAACTAAGTTTATAAGCTTTTTAACAAAATACATATAAATTTTAGGATAAATTGTTAAAAAGTCGGAATTTTGCCTGAAATTTGTTAAAACTAGTTTTGTTTATAAAATTATCGATTTATATTGCATTTAATACTGAATACGAAGTACGAATCACAAGTTTTCACATTTTATATGAAATTTTTTGAACTGAAATTGGCTTTTAATTTGGAGTTTTTTTTAAATTGTGTTTCAAAAACACCTTTTGTTAATTATTTACAAACATATTCAACCTTCTTCTAGTAGAAAATTTGTTTAAGGAATCCGAAAATGCATTCCGTTTTCCGATTCAAAATCATGTTCATTGAGAAAATCATGACACTTCAAGAAGTTTAAAATAATGACTTTTATCAACATTTTCTTAACTGAGCAATTCTCTACGAAATCGGTATTTTTTCTTCAATTTTAATTTTTGTATTTTTTAATCCGACTGAAACTTTTTTGGTGCCTTCGGTATGCCCAAAGAAGCCATTTTGCATCATTAGTTTGTCCATATAACTTTCCATACAAATTTGGCAGCTGTTCATACAAAAATGATGTATGAAAATTCTAAAATCTGTATCTTTTGAAGGAATTTTTTGATCGATTTGGTGTCTTCGGCAAAGTTGTAGGTATGGATACGGACTACACTGGAAAAAAATGATACACGGTAAAAAAAAATTGGTGATTTTTTTATTTAACTTTTTATCACTAAAACTTGATTTGTAAAAAAACACTATTTTTAATTTTTTTTATTTTTTGATATGTTTTAGAGGACATAAAATGCCAACTTTTCAGAAATTTTCAGGTTGTGCAAAAAATCATTGACTGAGTTATGAATTTTTGAATCAATACTGATTTTGAAACAAAATCGAAATATTGGTCGCAAAAATTTTTCAACTTCATTTTTTGATGTAAAATCAAATTTGCAATCAAAAAGTACTTCAGTAAAATTTTCATAAAGTGCACCGTTTTCAAGTTAAATCCATATTTAGGTGACATTTTTGAAAATAGTCGCAGTTTTTATTTTTTACAATTAGTGCACATGTTTGCACACTTTCGAAAAAATATTTTTTTGAAAAGCTGAGAAAATTCTCTATATTTTGCTTCTTCGGAATTTGTTGATACGACCTTTAGTTGCTGAGATATTGCAATGCAAAGGTTTATTGATGTATTCTAAGTCTCACCCAAACAGCCCACTATTTTTTAATGTCGATATCTCAGCAACTAATGGTCCGATTTTCAATGTTGATATATGAAACATTTGTGAAATTTTCCGATCTTTTCGAAAACAATATTTTCAAAATTTTCAAATCAAGACTAACATTTCAAAAGGGCCAAACATTCAATATTTCGACCTTTGTTTCCAAATGTTTCATATCACTAATTGTAAAAAAATAAAAACTGCGACTATTTTCAAAAAAGTCACCTAAATATGGATTTAACTTGAAAACGGTGCACTTTATGAAAATTTCACTAAAGTACTTTTTGATTGCAAATTTGATTTTACATCAAAAAATTAAGTTGAAAAATTTTTGCGACCAAAATTTCGATTTTTTGAAAAAATCAGTATTGATTAAAAAAATCATAACTCGGTCAAAGATTTTTTGCCCATTCTGGAAATTTCTGAAAAGTTGGCATTTTATGTCCTCTAAAACATATCAAAAAATAAAAAAAATTAAAAATAGTGTTTTTTTACAAATCAAGTTTTAATGATAAAAAGTTAAATAAAAAAATCACCAAATTTTTTTTTACCGTGTATCATTTTTTTCCAGTGTAGTCCGTATCCATACCTACAACTTTGCCGAAGACACCAAATCGATCAAAAAATTCCTTCAAAAGATACAGATTTTAGAATTTTCATACATCATTTTTGTATGGACAGCTGCCAAATTTGTATGGAAAGTTATATGGACAAACTAATGATGCAAAATGGCTTCTTTGGGCATACCGAAGGCACCAAAAAAGTTTCAGTCGGATTAAAAAATACGATTTTGAAATTTTGAAAAAAAAATCTGATACGTTAGAAAATCTCACAGCAATTCTACTTTTTATCATTGATAACAAGACCGATAGCTACTGAATTGTTGTTAGTTGAAAAATGAAGCTCAATTGAAAAATAAATGAAAATTTTTATATTTTACATTTTAAATATGGACATTGCAATTTTTTCAAGTAGGTATTTTTCCCCGCTTATTTTTGCCATTAAATTCGGGGAAAAAATGTCTAAAACTTATTTTTTCCTTGGAAAATCTTGTAAAATGGCAATAGCTAGAAACGATACATTTTATCAAAAAATATGCGAAGTATTTTTCGTTTGCAAATTTCATTTTACTTGTAATAGAATTGTTTTGATGTACGCTTTCAATATTTTTGATAAAAGATGATTTTTTTTTTCAAAAATGCATATCTCAGAGTAAATTTTTGCCACAAATGTTCAAACTACATAGACATTTTTTGAATTTTTAGTTGAAATTGTTGAAGACCGTTGGTTAACTAACTGACCCCAGCTTAAAATAAAATGTATAGAATGTTAGAATCGATAAAAAATATAACCAGGTTTAAATAATCAACCTTTGTAATGCCTCAACTTATAGCAATTTGAATTTATTTAACCTAAATCGTTGTTTATGCATAACTTGTGTACTGTTACTACTGAGCAGTTCTCTACGGAATCGGTCTTTTTTCTTTAATTTTAATTTTTGTATTTTTTAATCCGGCTGAAACTTTTTTGGTGCCTTCGGTATGCCCAAAGAAGCCATTTTGCATCAATAGTTTGTCCATATAATTTTCCATACAAATTTGGCAGCTGTTCATACAAAAAAGATATGTGAAAATTCAAAAATCTGTATCTTTTGAAGGAATTTTTTGATCGATTTGGTGTCTTCGGCAAAGTTGTAGGTATGGATATGGACTACACTGAAAAAAAATGCTACACGGTAAAAAAATTTTGGTGATTTTTTATTTAACTTTTTGTCACTAAAACTTGATTTGCAAAAAAACACTATTTTTAATTTTTTTTATTTTTTGATATGTTTTAGAGGACATAAAATGCCAACTTTTCAGAAATTTTCAGAATGGGCAAAAAATCTTTGACCGAGTTATGATTTTTTGAATCAATACTGATTTTTTCAAAAAATCGAAATATCGGTCGCAAAAAATTTTCAACTTCATTTTTCGATGTAAAATCGAATTTGCAATCAAAAAGTACTTTAGTGAATTTTTGATAAAGTGCACCGTTTTCAAGTTATAACCATTTTTAGGTAATTTTTTTGAAAATAGTCTCAGTTTTTAATTTTTTAAAATTAGTGCCCATGTTTGCCCACCTTTGAAAAAAATATTTTTGAAAAGCTGAGAAGATTCTCTATATTTTGCTTTCTTGAACTTTGTTGATACGACCCATAGTTGCTGAGATATTGCCATGCAAAGGCTAAAAAACAGGAAAATTGATGTTTTCTAAGTCTCACCCAAACAACCCGCCATTTTCTAATGTCGATATCTCAGCAACTAATGGTCCGATTTACAATGTTAAAACATGAAACATTCGTGAAATTTTTCGATCCTTTCGAAAAAAATATTTTCAAAAATTTTAAATTAAGACTTACATTTCAATTGGGCGTAATATTGAATGTTTGGCCCATTTAAAATGTTGGTCTTGATTTTAAATTTTTGAAAATATGGGTCGCATCAACAAAGTTCAATAAAGCAAAATATAGAGAATTTTCTCAGCTTTTCAAAAATATTTTTTTCAAAGGTGGGCAAACATGGGCACTAATTTTAAAAAATGAAAAACTGCGACTATTTTCAAAAAAGTTACCTAAAAATGGCTATAACTTGAAAACGGTGCACTTTATCAAAAATTTACTAAAGTATTTTTTGATTGCAAATTCGATTTTACATCGAAAAATGAAGTTGAAAAATTTTTGCGACCGATATTTCGATTTTTTGAAAAAATCAGTATTGATTCAAAAATCATAACTCGGTCAAAGATTTTGCCCATTCTGGAAATTTCTGAAAAGTTGGCATTTTATGTCCTCTAAAACATATCAAAAATAAAAAATTAAAAATAGTGTTTTTTTGCAAATCAAGTTTTAGTGACAAAAGTTAAATAAAAAATCACCAAAAATTTTTTACCGTGTAGCATTTTTTTTCAGTGTAGTCCATATCCATACCTACAACTTTGCCGAAGACACCAACTCGATCAAAAAATTCCTTCAAAAGATACAGATTTTTGAATTTTTACATATCTTTTTTGTATGAACAGCTGCCAAATTTGTATGGAAAATTATATGGACAAACTAATGATGCAAATTGGCTTCTTTGGGCATACCGAAGGCACCAAAAAAGTTTCAGCCGGATTAAAAAATACAAAAAAAATCGAATGACCGAAAACTCAGAGAATTGCTCTACTATAATATGGTAATAAATTGACTATCGTTCTACAGATGATAAGTTCAAAGTTAGAAACAGAGTAAATCAAATGAAATAAAGAAGTTACAAAATAACCTTTGAAATAGAGTTAAACATATTGAATATTACACACTTTTTAAAATCTAGATTAAATTTTCAAAAGGTCCTATCTGCATAGAAAACCCATGACTCATAGGTTGTCTTTAAAATTTACTCTAGAAATGTTAATTCCAAAATTTTCGAAATATTTTTTTCGAAGCGATCCGATAATGTCACTAATGTGTAATTTTTGAAATTGAAAAAAAAAATCCAAAATTAAAAAAAAAAAATCTAAATTTTGGAATATTAGTTTAACCCTTATAAGCCTGATGGGTCATAAATGACTCAAAAATAAAAATTTCCAAAACTAGCCTGTAATTTTCGTATGGTCATAAGAATCATTTCTCCATCATTAACTCAAATAATTTTTTTTCAAAATTCGGGCCTGAAAGGGTTAAAAAAGCGGCAATTCCGTGTACATTCTTATTTTTTCTGAATAGTCCTCACCAATATCTAAAACTTTGCCGAAGACTTCAAGTCGATAAGAAAATTCCTTCAAGAGATACAGATTTTCGAATATTGACGTACCTTTTTTGTAAAAAAAAATAAAAATGCACAAAATCGGCCGATTTCGAAGAGAATTGCTAAATAATTAGATGGTAAATCTGGAATATGGACAACAATTTTTGTAGGACATAAAAAAACGCAAAAACGTTAAACTAATTATTAAATTAAAAGCTAGAGTAAATTTCGCTTGAGCTTGATATCGACCGCAAAAAAAGTGATCTTCGTATTCCTACACGGAGAAAAAAGAGTTCCCAAAATCGTGAACAAGCGTTCATGAAAATGAGAACCACGAACAAAGTGTTCAAATGCCATGGTACGTTTTTCAAAATCGTACCATGGGATTTGAACACTTTGTTCGTGGTTCTCATTTTCATGAACGCTTGTTCACGATTTTGAGAACTCTTTTTTCTCCGTGTAAACTATACAAAAGCAGCCTTTCCAATTTTTACACAATCTTCCCGATTTTCAACGGATTAAATTCCTTCTCTCCGTAATAACCTTTGCTCCGGCCGCTCGTACTGTCAAGTGCACTTCTTTCTATCCCATTCCCCATCTCTCTCTCTTTTCATCTTGCGTCAGGTGTGTTTGACTCGCCTGATTCTATCCACTTCTAATGTAGCCATTCGGTTCCACGAGGGTTTTTGCTTCGTCTCTCTTTTGTTCACCCCCTTTTCATTATCGGCTTTTGTTGCGCTTTGTTTTGTTGGAGCAGTATGGGAAAATAACCACAGAAGATCACCGAAGAGTCACATTCCACGAGAGAGAGAAAGAGCGAGGGAGAGGAAGAGAGAGTGAGTGCGCGCAAAGAATCTCTTTGATCACACGCGGATCGAAGAATAGCGAGGTTAGGGTTAGGGAAGAAAGGATGAAAGGGAGACACAACAAAATAGGAAGCCTAACCTGCAGAGTAAACAAAACTCCGGGGGAGCAACCTGTACACTGAAAAAAATAATAATTTAAAAACACTCAAATTTGCTTTTTAAAGTTTGATAAACGTATCCATTTTTTTTAAATTTAATTTTTCATATTTTTTATCAGTGCACACAGGAATCGTGTGAGAACAGAATAGATATTGAGTTATTCTGGGCCGTAAATTAAATTTAACCATTAGTTCTGCTCACCGTCCAACGATGATGATGATCATCACCATGAGACGCGAGGCGAAGGAATTCCAAACTCTGGGAGTTATTTGCCTGGGCTGGAAGAGTTGGGTCATTATTTCTTGCGTTTCGTTTTTGTTCGTTTCAATTTCGAGTAGCTCTTTTTTTATGGGCCTCACCTGGGCCGCACACAGGTTTTAATTACTGGGAGCAATCCCCTCCGAGACGAGGAGAAGGAAGCTTGGAAGAAATTGAGGAACTCTGCGATTTATGAATTATTGGCTCGCCTCAAAGGATGTGGGAGATTTAAAAGGTGTTGGGGGGCGAAAGCTGACGAAAGGAAGTATTGCTCGGGCAATTGTGTATCATTACTAATTGCTCGGAACGAATCTTTTAACCTTTGTTCAGACCTTGAAAGCGATAATGTGTTGCTTTTGGGAAGATACGAAGAATGGGGTATTGTTGAACAATCATAGAGTTTTGATAGATTAATTATATGTTTGATCTTGAACTCTTCTTTCTGAGATAACTTCCTGAAGTTATTTGGGGATTTACTTAATAGTTTGCTGAAGACAAATTGATCAGAAAATATCTTCCTTAAGTACAGATTTTCGAATATTGACACACCATTTTGTATGGACAGCTGTCAAATTGTTGGAGACTACAGGGTCAATGATGCAAAGCGGTTTCGTGATGAAATTCTCTCTAAGCAAAATTTTGATGCATTTTGACATAAAACAGTAAAGTTAAATCAAGATCAAGAGCTCGGTTTGACTCAAAAATTGTTTATTTTGAAGTATAACCAAAATTTAACTTCAGTACAAGAAAAGCTCTCACACAATTACTGCCAACCCATCACTCCAAATTATTTTCCACTGTACTGCTCCAATATTACTCGACTTGAAATTACCATTCAGAAAAAAAATCGCTTAGCGCACTTCACAATCCGCGTAATTATCACTCCCTAATTGCACCACGATGCTACTGGTTTGCCCCTATTCGATACAAAATGCCGATAAATGGGCTCTCTTTCATTAGTGTGTGCAAAACAAGCAACAAAAAAAATGGCCGCTCTCACACACAAGAACCATAATTACAACCATCTTCACAAAGCAAAAGAGAGCGTTTGAAAAATAATAGAGAAAAGACGCACAATAAAGGAGGCTGCCAAACATTGTGTGTGTGCACGTTTATTGAAATGTACGCAAAATGAGGTGGAAAGGAGAAGAAGAAAAAACCTTTTTTCGCGTAACATTTCTTCGCACTGTAACCTGATAACCATTGTTTACCGCCGAGGGGCTCACCCATTGATGGATCTCTGCAGACTTATTGAGTAATTTAATTACGAGCATGCAAACTTGCCCAAGCACCCACTGACTGGAAAAGAGCTCGAGAAGAAGACCTGCCCTGCTTGATTGGCTTGATGGCGGCGAAAGACGAAAAAGGCCTTTTAGAAGCAATTTTCTTTGTAATGACTTACACAATGATGGCTTTAATCTTCTGCGCCGAGCTTATCCAAACGGTGTAAGCGATCGCTGCTTTCGTGAGAAGTGGTGTGAATTTGTTTTGAAAAATGAACGATATTTCATCAAAAGTTACTTTTATGTACCCAAATGAGCCTTTCTACGTTGACGTGTGCGGTTTTTGTTTGGTAAACAAACAGCTGTCACATTTGCGAGAATTCCAGCTGGAAGTACTAAGTACTCAACAATTAATAGAGCAATTCTCTACCAAAACCGGAAATGGATTTTATTTGTATTTTTTGATTTGGCTCAAACTTTGTGGGGGCCTTCCCTATCACCAAATAAGCTATTTTGTGTGATTGGTTCATCCATACAAGTCTCCATACAATTTTGGCTGCTGTCCATACAAAAATGGAGTGTCTTCGGCAAAGTTGTAGGTATTGTTGAGGACTTATGAGAAAAAAAAGATAGGTACACGGAAAAAAAATTGCAGATTTTTTAATCAACTTTTTTTTTACTAAAACTCAATTTCCCAAAATACTTATTTTTTGATTTTCGAGATTTTTTTATATGTTTTAGGGGACAAAAATCCGCAACTTTTGAGCCATAGAGAAATATGGTCAAAAATCTGCCTGAAAAAAACAGTGATTCTTGGAAAAAATTTAAGAGCGAGTCCACGAGCAAAGCATACCCATCTCGCATCGACCTCACCAATCTGTCTGAAATTTTCAGGGGTTGTTTGTATATATAAAACTAGCATCTGGCCAAAATATGAGCACTCTAGGTCAACGGGAAGTGGGGCAAATCGGGACACAAAGTTTGAAGGTACAAAAACGTCAAAAATCTTAAAAAGGCTATAACTTAGGCAAAATTCAATTTATTTTCAAAATTCAAAATGCATCTGAAAGGGCTTAAAAAATGCAACAAAATGCAGGATAGAACATCCCAATTGGTTAAATCTAAAGGGAGTTATTGGCATTTTAGTGAAAAAATAGCATAATTTTCAAACTCAAATAAAAAAGTGTTCCATCCAGATATCAACTCGGTTCGACCTGCAGCTTGTAGGGGACATCTGGGACTACCATCTGAGACAGAGAACGCTTTGGGTAAGGCAGTTCAACATATCAAATAGACACTTTTACTTTTAGTGAATTTTTTGGTCGTAAATTTTTGCTCGGGGGACCCCTTAGATCCCATTTTCTGGTGATAATTTTATCATATTCGTGTTCCTGAGACAATTTCACTATAGAAACATGCATAAAAATGTTTATTTTGATCAATTTTAACCTTTTAAAAAATAAAAGTTTAAAAAAATCTTCGATTTCTTGAAAATTAAGCTCGTTTCCAAGGATACTAGATGACACCAGAAAAAAGCAGCTTTTTATTTTTTTAACTTTTATTTTTTAAAGGGTTAAAATGGATCAAAATAAACATTTTTATGCATGTTTCTATTGTGAAATTGTCTCAGGAACACGAATATGATAAAATTATCACCAGAAAATGGGATCTAAGGGGTCCCCCGAGCAAAAATTTACAACCAAAAAATTCACTAAAAGTAAAAGTGTCTATTTAATATGTTAAACTGCCTTACCCAAAGCGTTCTCTGTCTCAGATGGTAGTCCCAGATGTCCCCTACAAGCTGCAGGTCGAACCGAGTTGATATCTGGATGGAACACTTTTTTATTTGAGTTTGAAAATTGTGCTATTTTTTCACTAAAATGCCAATAACTCCCTTTAGATTTAACCAATTGGGATGTTCTATCCTGCATTTTGTTGCATTTTTTAAGCCCTTTCAGATGCATTTTGAATTTTGAAAATAAATTGAATTTTGCCTAAGTTATAGCCTTTTTAAGATTTTTGACGTTTTTGAACCTTCAAACTTTATGTCCCGATTTGCCCCACTTCCCGTTGACCTAGAGTGCTCATATTTTGGCCAGATGCTAGTTTTATATGTACAAACAACCCCTGAAAATTTCAGGCAGATTGGTGAGGTCCAAACGACGTCCCATACAAAGGGGTATGCCCTGTTCGTGGACTCGCTCTTAAGTTTCATGCTAAAACAAGTTTGACATTATTTTTTAATGCAAAATTGAATTTGCAATCGAAAAGTACTTTACATATTTTTTGATAAAGGGCTTCGTTTTGAAGATATAGCCACCGAAAGTTTGATTTTAGCGAAATATTTGCAGTTTTTCAAATTTTAAAAATAGTGACCATGAGTGACCATTTCTAAAAATATTTTTTTTAAAGTTCAGAAAATTTGCTATAAATTTGTCTAAGAGACATTGAAGATTGGACCTCGGGTTGCTGAGATAGAGCCGCTTTAATGAAAAGAAACACGAAAATTGAAGTTTTCCTAATCTCACCAAAACAACCCACCATTTTCTAATGACCATATCTCAGCAGCTAATGGTCCGATTTTCGATGTTAATACATGAAAAATTCGTGAAATTTTCCGATCTTTTCGAAAAAAATATTTTGAATCAAGACTAGCATTTTAAATGGGCGTAATATTCAATGTTTGGCCCTTTTAAAATGTTTGTCTTGATTTAAAAATTAAAAAAAATTAAATATAAAAAAAACTGTATAGTACTTTTCGATTTGAAATTCAATTTTACATTAAAAAAATATATCACATTTGTTTTTGCATGAAATTTCAATTTTTCAAAAAATTACTATTTTTTCATGATTTTTTGATCATACTTCTCTATGGCTCAAAAGTTGCGGATTTTCGTCCCCTAAAACATATCAAAAAATCTCGAAAATCAAAAAATACGTGTTTTGGGAAATTGAGTTTTAGTGAAAAAAAAGTTGATAAAAAAATCTGCAAATTTTTTTTCCGTGTATCTATTTTTTTTCTCAAAAGTCCTCAACAATACCTACAACTTTGCCGAAGACACCAAATTGATCAGAAAATTCACTCAAAGTTACAGCTGTTTAAATATTTACATACCATTTTTGTATGGATAGCAGCCAAAATTGTATGGAGACTTGTATGACGCAAAATAGCTTATTTGGTCATAGGGAAGGCTCCCACAAAGTTTAAGTCAAATAAAAAAATACAAAAAATAAAAATGGTCGAAATCGGCCGATTTCGTAGAGAGTTGCTCAATAACTTTTAAAGTACTTTACAAAACTTAATAACATTCAATAGGGACTTATGTGAACCTAAACCGGACCGTATGGAATAAATCTGGCTCAAATCCGTTCAACCTGTTTCGAGATATTAGAGTGACATTTTTTTCTACACTCATCCCACAGACATTTGCTCAGAATTTAATTCTGAGTCGATGTCGATGTTATGTTATGGTTATGTTATACGTGAAGGTAGGTCTAGAATTTTAAGAAAATTAAGCATAATCATCAAAATTTTAGTGAAATTCATGAAATTTTGTCGATGAATCCAAAACTCGAAACGAATCGAAATGTGAGTGTTTATCGATGAGAGGGGAAGAAGACGTTAAGATTAGTCTTGCAGAACGATCATCCAAATGTTTGTATTAGTGCATTCCAGCTTCTGCATCTTGTAGTCATTCCTGCTCCAAAAACTCAAACCACACAAGAAAATAAAACAAAACTGCCCCGATAATGCGAGCTTTTTTCGCGGCAGATCATCACAGAGGAAAATTTGAGTGAAAGTTCGACACATTTTTGCAGGTCGACCTCGCCGCATGCATCTCTCCAAACACTGATCCGCCGACTCACGCAAGTGTTCGTAGCAAGTGAGTACGCACCTCTTGCGATGTAATGCGGAACGGAAGTGTCGGCGTGTTTGTTTTGCTCGGCGGTGTCTGTTTGCAATCTGTTTGCATTTGTGGGCTATTTTCGCCATCAACAACAACAGCAGAAGGTAAACAAAGAAAGGAGGTTAGAAATATTTGTGGAATTTAGTTCGAGTTTGTGCTGATACATGTACTTGATAGTGTGGATTTAATGTTGAACAATGTAGTTACTGAAGATCAACGATACTCTAGCAGTTGTTTGCAGTAAAGTCAAACGGTCACGCAAGCTGAAATTGCTCTCATTGTGAAAGTGATAGCTCTCAACGAGAGCTAACACACACCAGCGTACTGGAATCGAACGCACGTGCTCGTTTGTCACCAATACACCCTCACTTTCGCGTCGAGCTCTCCCACAAACCATGCCACCAGGTCATAAAGACCCGCAAATTCCATCGAAAGTCAGTGTGTCAAAAGCTGCAACCAACTCGTACAAAGTGAACGAAAGCGAATCGCTCTATTCCACTGCAGATCGCTAGGGTCGGATATCCGGCGCTTTTCAACACCTCCGTGTACGTCATTACGGCCGACCATCATCAGCCCGAACAGGTACTTTCAACCGAGCGGCTGAACAACGCTCGAGCAGAAGAAACGGTAGCACTCAATTTGTGTCGGGAAACAAAGTTTCAACTTGAAGGCCGCCGCCACAGCTGAAATTGAAAGTCTGAGAGAGTAAGATCGAGCAATTGTAGCAAGTTCAAGCAAGACAGAGAGGTGAAGGTGGAAAGCAATGCAAGACCTGCCATTTGAGATTGAACTCAAAATCCAAATTCGGAGGCTGCAGCCTCAAATCTTACAAGCGTGGTTGCAGCGGAACGACCTAGGTGGTCAAAGGGTCACCTGTCGATTGTGGACAGTAGATGACACGATATCTAATTCTAGCGTAAACCACTCTAAATTGATACTTCCGAGCTTCGACTCACACTACCCTATCGAATCGAACTTCGTTCGCCGCCTCGGTGGTGGAACAAGGCTACCCTGGTTCCGATCTGTTCCGATGACTCAACACGCTGTCGGTGGCAACAGTTGGTTGAGAGCATTCTTAGCATTCCATTCACCTTTTACCAATCGAACAAGCAAAGGGGGGACGGGCTCTTTCGGAGTTCTTTTGCCGGGACGAGTTAGAACTTTAGTTTGCTTGGTCGTAAACGATGATGATGGAAGTATGCAAGTCAAGGTTTTTTTGCAAAACGATGAGATTGAATTATTAGACGAGGAATTTGCAGAAGAAGATGAACAAGTGTAGTATGCTATCTTATCGCTCGTGCATTTTGGGCCAAATTATGTTAAGAACACCATTTTGTACAGCTCATTATGCATAACCTTTTGTTCTTGATAGATCCCAAAAAATCGATTTCAATCCTGATATATTCAATATAAACCTAAAAAACTCCGTGCATTTTTGTCACTCTTCATATGAAAGAAGTTTCAATCTTGTCGTGCCCAAGTAACTTTTTTAAACCAACTAGCCACCACCTAGTTTTATTGAGGTTTTATGGTAGCATCTTGATTGCTTGTAAGTTTTATGTTGGCTTTCACAGCAACCAATAAGCATGAGCTGATTTAAAGGTTCTTAGAAGGTTTTATGCCTTGGACATAAAAACTGTTGGCAATAAAAACCAAATGGCTTTCAATAAGGTTTTATGAAAGTTTAAAGAGAGTCTTGAAAACCCGATGGCAATGTCATGCCTAATGGTTTTATCTCATGCTTCTTTAAAACCAAGGGTGTTGTAGCTGTCAATTGCCTTTAGACATGCAAAAAGCTTATTTAAAACCATGAGCTCCTAAAAAAGTGTTTAACGCGGCCAAATAGCAATGCATAAATATGATTGATTGTGATTGACCGCTATCTTAGTACGAAAAAATGAAAAAGTAATAAATTTGATTAGCATTCGATGAAAACTCACATTTATGATGAGTTTCTGACATAACTATCGACGTTCAAAAATGTGTTGAATTTTTTTTTTTAAAAAAGCTGCAAAAACATATTTTTTAATTAAAAATTGTAAGGCCGATGCAAATATTTAAAAAAGTTTTTGTCCCTCGACCCTGGCCGAGGTCAAGGGGGGGGGCAAAAAAATAAAACATACATTTAAATGAAAAAAGTGTTTTAAAATGCATTTTACACTAGTTCAGTTGTTTTGCAATCATTAGTTTTCAAAAAATCTAAGATCTGACAAAAACAAAAATTGTATCGAAAAAAAAGATTTTGCATAGAAAATTTTCAAAAAATCTTAAGATTTTTTAATAAACCCAAACATGCTAAAAATGATTTTAAACGCAGGAGAATGTATTTTAATTTGATTTCAGCTGGTTGCACTTGAATTTTCATTGAAATTTTGAAGTTTATTGTAAAAATATTTTTTTTGCCCCCTGATTTTTCAGGCCAATTTTGAAGGGGGGGGGAGGGGGTGACAAAAACTTTTAAAAATATTTGTACCAGCCTAATAATAAAAGAATTGTTTTTGATGAAGCGAGTTGATTTTTTTTGTTTTTTTTTTTTCGCCATTTTCGCAAACCATCTCCATTATATCATTTGGGAAGACAAAGACTATTTTTTTCCAGAATAAAATCTGTCTGGCATAAGACGTTTGAAGACGTATGAAATGTCATTTTCCATAACTCCTAACTGGGTTTTAACAAAGGTTTTATTAAGGCTTTGAGGAGGTTGTTAGGATTCAATGATAAAGCCTAGAACTCTTATGTAGGTTTTATAAATAGGCCGTGACAACCTTTTGTGGAGGTCATTTTGGGTTTTAACAGAGGTTTATCGGGGTTCTGGGGAGGCTGTTACGACTTAGTGGTTTTAATGTTGGTTTTAGCTGATAGGTTTTATAGCGGTTGTGACAGCCTTCATAGAGCCTAAAATGTTATTTGACACACCCTGCAAATTGCTGCAATACGACAACTGGCCAAAGGGATTTCAGGCCAGAACGCGTTTGACACACGGATATGCCCGACTACAGTAAAAATTTGTAATTATTAGTCGAAACTCCGGCAACCAAATTCAACCAAACTTCGAGACAATGCAAAAAAATGGTCAACTAAACAAAACGTGTTTGCTATTGTTTACTTTTCATGCTTTTGTTTGTTCAAGGTTAAGATAGCACGATAACGTCAATATACACAGTAAATAAAATTGAATATTGGAAGGTTGTAAATTTAGAATGTTGTGTTAATAAATATAACACTACTAAAGGTAATGATTAAACCTTTTGGACACCTCCGTGTACGCACGAGTGCAAGTAGCAGTCAAGTGCTCAGTGCTCCATCGTTTTGCCTTCCTCACTGAGGTAAGGCTATAATCCTGCTCTAAAATTGAACTTTTTATTTAAAGCTCGAAAACCCACCTTGATGTATACATATCGACTCAGAATCGAAAACTGAACAAATGTCTGTGTGTATGTGTGTGGGTATGTGTGTGGGTATGTGTGTGTGTATGTGTGTGTGTATGTGTGTGTGTATGTGACCAATAGGGCTGGTGATTTTTCACGGCAAAAAAACCGAAATTACGCGGCATGCCAGTTACAAAACATTGAAATTTCACGGCAATTTCACGGCACTCTCAAACTTGCTCAAAATAAACGTTAAAATGTATACTTTTAGCAAAATTATTAACAGAAAAGTGTCTTAAAAGTTAGCAGTAGTTCTAGATGCAAAATAAAACCCCCTGTCACAATTTATTTATTTGAAAGCAGTATTGGATTAATCTTGGGAAAATTTGAATTTTTTTTATTAGGTCTTACAAACAAATGTAAACATTGAGTGTATCTCGCTTACTCTAATCAACATTGACATAAGGTGAGAAAGCGATACACTCAATGTTAACATTTGTTTATAGGACCTAATAAAAAATTCAAGAATTTATGATTAAGCTGTTTTAATTTTATTGAGATTTTATAAAATTACTTTGCCTCAATACCTCCCAAACGAAGCACATCCTGAATCTATAATTCGTGAAAACTAGAATCATTAAAATAAGTGCAATAAAGAGTTTGTTTGCTTTCCTTAATTTCATCAATAGGGAAATTTTAGTATTTTAATAATGTTCAGGCAAAACATCATTTAATGCAGTTTGTACATTTATTGATAATGCAGGAAAAAATATAATACATTGCAAAATGATGAATTCAATATGTATTATTTTACTTATCAATTGAATTTAAACACATGCTTTATATTAAAAATATTTAAATGCAATTTGTTCATCGTTGTTTAATATCGTTGATTAATTAGAATAAATTTTACAAAATTTTTAAAAATAAAAAAGCTATTTTTTGCTTTTTTATTTCAAGGAAGTGTTGAGTAATGTTCTTTCAAAATCTTTTTGGAATTTTGTGGAATAAAGAAACTTTCTGCATTTTGTATATTGTAATGAACAATATCTTCAAAAAATAATTGTAGATCTGATATGAAAAAGTTTTTTCTTTGTTAACTGCATGCTTGTTAAAAATCTTTTAAAATGTTTGAATTAAAAAATAAAGCTTAAACAGTGAGTAGCGATTTATCAATTGAATATTTCAAATTTCGCGGCATTTCACGGTATCTCCCAAATTTCACGGCCAAGGGCGAATTTCACGGATTACGCGGCTTCCGTGAAATCGCGAAAAATCACTAGCCCTAGTGACCAATAATGTCACTCAGTTTTCTCAGCACTGGCTGAACCGATTTTGACCTAACCAGTCGCATTCGACTTGGTTTAGGGTCCCATACGGTGCTATTGAATTGTTTGAAGTTTCGATAAGTAGTTCAAAAGTTATGTATAAAAATGTGTTTTCGCATATTTTCGAAAGATGAATAAATGGCAGTAACCTGAACCAAACATCATCATGTTATACATCGTTAGTTAGGTAATTGAAAGACCTTTCCAACGAGTCCACAACATTGAAGATCTGGCAACCCTGTCTCGAGTTACGACCACTTAAGTGATATTTATGTACTTTTTTTGTAGCCGGATCTCACTTAAATGTATGTAAACAATGTCCGGATCCATCATCCGACCCATCATTGGTTAGGTAATTGAAAGACCTTTCCAACGAGTCCACAACATTGAAGATCTGGCAACCCTGTCTCGAGTTACGACCACTTAAGTGATATTTATGTACTTTTTTGAAGCCGGATCTCACTTAAATGTATGTAAACCATGTCCGAATCCATCATCCGACCCATCTTTGGTAAGGTAATCGAAAGACCTTTCCAACGAGTCCAAAACATTAAAGATCTGGCAACCCTGTCTCGAGTTCTGACCACTTAAGTGATATTTATGTACTTTTTTGTAGCCGGATCTCACTTAAATGTATGTAAACAATGTCCGGATCCATCATCCGACCCATCGTTGGTTAGGTAATCGAGAGATCTTTCCAACGAGTCCACAACATTGAAGATCTGGCAACCCTGTCTCGAGTTCTGACCACTTAAGTGATATTTATGTACTTTTTTTGTAGCCGGATCTCACTTAAATGTATGTAAACAGTGTCCGGATCCATCATCCGACCCATCGTTGGTTAGGTAATCGAAAGACCTTTCAAACGAGTCTAAACCATTGAAGATCTGGCAACCCTGTCTCGAGTTCTGACCACTTAAGTGATATTTATGTACTTTTTTTGTAGCCGGATCTCACTTAAATGTATGTAAATATTGTCCGGATCCATCATCGACCCATCATTGGTTAGGTAATTGAAAGACCTTTCCAACGAGTCCACAACATTGAAGATCTGGCAACCCTGTCTCGAGTTACGACCACTTAAGTGATATTTATGTACTTTTTTGTAGCCGGATCTCACTTAAATGTATGTAAACAATGTTCGGATCCATCATCCGACCCATCGTTGGTTAGGTAATCAAAAGACCTTTCCAACGAGTCTAAAACATTGAAGATCTGGCAACCCTGTATCAAGCTATGACCACTTATGATGCCACTTATGAGCCCTTGAGTGATATGTGTGTTTTTTTTGGACCAAATTTGTGTCATATATCACATGTTGGAAAAGAGTGAGGAAGGCACCAACCACATAGGTGGATTAAGTTAGTTTTTTCGAAATTTTTCGCCGTAATTTACCGGGATTAGCCGCGAGTTTGCTCCTGCAGCATGCCAAGGGCCGGCCGTGGCCGTGGCAGTTCGAGTGCGGCCTCGAAAAACCCGCGAAGTTCGTCTACCGGCCGTGTGCAAAAGGTAAACAACCCAACGCCGCGTCGTCCGCCATCGCGCCGGGGAGTGTGTGCGCCAAAGGATTCGACCCGAAATTATTACACGCTAATTACCGCGTCCAGGATCGCAGCCCTATTAGGCTCCGTTCAGCTACTTCCGGCAATCCGTCGACCGATGGCGCTTCAACATCCGCCAACATTCCCACCAGAAACAAGTTCGCGAGACTGAGTGACGAGGAAAACAACAACAACAACACCGACGGTAGCACTACCGACGACGACGACGACGATGGTCGTACACGGAAGAAAGTGATTTCGCCAAAAAAAGTAATTACTCCAAAGGAACGACGACCACCACCAATTTTCGTTTTGGACACGTTGGCGGACGATGTTGACGAGCAGCTGGAAGGCCTCGTGTACTGCCTCAAAATAGGTAAATCGTCAGTGCAAGTGTTCACATTTGACCAAAAGAACTTCGACCTGGTTGTGGAGAAATTGAAGCTTAAAAACTTCAAATTCTACACATTCGACCCCGTGCAGAAGACTGCTGTTAAGATCGTCTTGCAGGGGTACCAAGACCGCCCGACCTCCGTCCTCAAGGAGCACCTCTCGGGTGTCGGAATAACGCCGCGAGACATAAAGTCCTCTCGCGGAAGACAACAGTCACAGGTACACACACACTGTACCTGTTGTACTTCGATCGCGGCACCGTCAAACTTCAAGACCTGCGGCGGACTAAGGCGTTGGACGGTTTTTGGGTAAACTGGCGGTTCTACTCAAAGAACCCGTCGGACGCAGCACAATCTCTGAAAAAAATCTCTTCAATACTTGGATATTGTGAAAACTAATGATTGCAAAACAACTGGGCAGGTGTACAATGCACTTTAAAACACTTTTTTCATTCAAATGTTGAGACCATGGCTTGTTATTTCAGTTTTTATATTTTTTAATTTTTGTGCAGGCTCTTTTTCCCAACCTTATTGTGGAACTCGATCAAACTGACCATTTGATCAAATTTAATCGAATTTAAACAACAAGGATGCGTAAATGTCGCGTGGAGTTGGTAGTTGTGATGGGTAAAGGTCTGGGATTCACCCTAAGCAAGCGATGCGACCATTGGCATAAATGGAGTTAACTGTTAGATTTTTATTCTCAAGGCAAGCAATCGGATGCTGCTGTTGAGACAATTCCCGTTTAGATTAAGTAAAGTGTATTATTTTAACAGGATTGAAAATTTATTCTCAAAGCAAAGCAAAGTCGAATGCTGCTGCTGAGAAAGTGTTATTATTATTCAGTAAAGGGAAGGAAGTGTATCGTCACAAACTGAATCTTATCACGACACCTTAGGAAGGCGACCTACTGCCACTGAATCCGCTTTGTAAATGCTGGCCCCGATACTCTTCAAGGGTGTTCCCCTCAGGAACTGGGAAAGATTTACTTTTAGATTTACTTATGTTTTTTGAATTTTCAAATCCAAGATGGCGGTCAAAATATCGGTGATGAAATATTGAAATAAAAATACCTTTGTGTAATTTTGAAGGCCATCAACTATTCAAATTTCACCAAAATTGGGTCGCAGAACTCCAATTTGATGTTAAAAGTAAGAAAATTAAAAACATAAAAAAAAACTTTTTTTTGGTCGTGATTCGATTATCCGAAGTTGCATACAAACCTTCGGATAATCGAATAATCTGGACTGTATTTCAAAATGTCTGGTCAACAAATACCGGTAATCATGGACCAAGGAAATCACAGGTCAGCTTAGATGCACGGCTAAAATTTGAATCCGATAAAAGTTTATACAAATGAAGAAATGTGCAGTAATGTTGGTCTAAGCGAATTGAATTATAATGACAGCTAATTTCATGCGAAAGGCCTACTACTGAGAGAAAAGTAATGAATGATAAAACGAACAGTCCAAAGCAGAACCATGAATAAACATTAGCTGCGAATCTATGTACAGATCGTTGCCGTTATGCCATTTGGTTGCATTTTGAGTAAAAATGAACTAAATTTTGATTATTGATTTTTTTAAATTTTATCCTTCCATGCCTGATTTTATTTTTATTTTAAGATTATGATGGAAAAATTAAAAACCTGAATGTTCGATTTCACATAGTGTCTAGTGAGACCACACTGTCGCCGCCAACTTTGAACCATGAAAAAAATGTTGGAAACGCGTGTAAAAAGCATTTGAAATCGAAAAATGATACGCAGGCAGAAGAGTTCGCGCGTTCGCCATTGTAGGGAATGAGGCATGAAAACAGTCAGTTACCCGCCAGCTGCTGAGGATTGTTTTTTGAGACGTTCAATTATGGCATTGCGGGCGCCCCCTCGATTATCCCATCGGTGCTAGTTATTTAATCCATAACAAAGTGGTAGGCGAGATACGTGAGCCTTTTTTTTTGTTTCCATGTACGATAAAATTTGAATTTAATCAAGATTTGGGCGTTACAAATGGGTACCTTTACGATGGCCCACTTTGCATGCTAGTGGATTGATGGACATAATGGGGTCATTGTTTTATTGGGAATGGTAGCAAGAAGTGATAATTCGGAAAAATACCCTATTATCTTGTGTACTTTCTTAACTGAGAAATTTCAGTGAAATTCCAAGTCGATTATCCAAAACAATTGTGCTCAGATATGAGTTAGGGGGTTTTCAGCCGAAATAATGAAAGTAATTTTAACCTTGTTATGGTGGTCCTTAAAATTTCCACATAAAAACAATTCGCAAACATTATGTTTGGTTTTGCTACACCCAACCGGCGGTCGCATGATTTTGATACATGGCGGCATGAAAGTATATCAGAATCTGCATGAAAACTGTCCTCATGCATTTTTTGCGATATAGGGGTATGACATTTTTGCCCGTTACCGACAATTATCGACATTACCGACGGCAGATTGATTGTATTGCAGAAAAAAAAATCTTAACAGAACGAGGTTTGAACCATCAACTTTTAGGTTGCTAATCCGACACGCTACCACCGCGCCATGGACGCTTGATGAATAGTGAGGGACAGAGCGCGAACATAATGTTCTCTCTAGAGTGTTGCTTGGGGACGCGCTAGCATTCTATGTGTTGGTGAGAACTGCAGATCGCTAACGTGTTTACACGCGGGCAAAAATGATCTATGGGCTTGCTGCAAAAAATGTAATAAAATATAACATTTTCTGCAGCAAATCCACTGTTGCAGATTTTGAGATATATTTTCCGTTTGGGTGTATGTTTATCAAATCCAACATGCTTTTAGGTAAATCTGATACAAACTACTTCCGCCGTTGCACCAATACATCATAATTAACTGCAAACAAATTGCACTCCTCTCTCCTCCACCTCACCCATTGACTGGCATAAATTATGAAGCAAGTCCCGCCACACTCAAACAAACACGCACACCAGTTTTAACGAAGGGTGATTCGTGATGCTGCACGTTCGGATTGCATAATATTAAGCAATATCAGAAACTCTCTCTAATTGTCCCACACGCACACACACTAGCTCTAGCATCCAATCGTTACAAATTGCTCGGAAGTTCCTACAATCGCTACCAGGTGTGTGTGTGTGCGTTTCAGGAGGACTTTTTCAAAAGGTTGTAAAATATCTATTTGTCATGGGTTTGACAGATTGGTTACCTTTTTCATTGTTTACATTGGCATTTAACTTATCGAGGTTAAAATATCAAAGGTGGAAATTCTGCGTTTTTTTTTAAATTTATTACGACTTTTTAAATTTTCGCAAAAAACTCACACTATTGAGCGATTACGCGGAAAATTGTTGGGAAAACTGTCAAGAGAAATAAATTACTTCTGTTGAGCAGCAGCTGCCATAAATTATTTCGCGAATTGGCTAGGGCTGAACGCACCACTATCGCAAAGTCAACCTACTAGGTATGGTGAAGGGGGTGAGGAGGGTTGGATAGTAAAACAATAGAATGAAGTAAGTCAACCAAAAGTCAACCATTAAAAAATAAAGTTTTTCATAATTTGAATTTCAGTTTTTTTAAAGTATTGGCTGTTACCTATAACTTTTATAATTTTTTTAAGGGTGCACAGCAACCAAGGAAGTTGTTGTCTTCTTATTCCAAAATTGTAAAACTTACGGACCCAATCCTGCAAGAATCAGATTTCAAAAATAGTCAAACTTTGTTGTAAATAACTACGAAGGCAGTGATTTAAGGGATGAATGACAAATTATATCAATAGTTCCCGTAGTATTGAAGATACTAAAATATCTGTAACAGAAATCTGGGTGCAAAAGCTATGGTTGATGCGTACCGTTAAATTCTTAAATACAAAAAAATGTTTCAAATTTCTGATTTCACCCTCTGCAACCATTGTACATGGAAAAATCCTGCAAAAAACAGTTCTACCTCCCTCGTCGGGCTGCTTTCATAAATCTTTCACCTTTCGGTGAGGGAATTGATGCAGACGCAGTTTGTTTTGTAATGCACTAATAGTCGCCATTTGTTGTGACGCAGCCGCATTTGACTAAATTGAAAATATTTTAAACTAATTGCGCAGAAATTGATCGTTGAGTGCTTTCCGAACCATAATTTACCGCGTTCAAGCGATAAACACCCAACCTTTTTCCTCCTCATTCAAGCCTCAATTTCCACCCCAGAAATTTTCCGACCTCACCTCACCCATTTTCCAAACAGGGTCACGTTTTTGGGAAATCGTCTCGCTCAATTTCGAGCAGCGAGTTCATTATTACGACGACGACTGAGTGTTTTGGCTCTCGTACACAGTTCGAAATCGAATCGAAATTGAATCTCCATTACTATTATGTCAGCACCATTCTACGAACAACAACAACAACAACAAAGGCGTGCGTGTGGCGCGTGATCGTTTTGGTTTCAATTTTCTATACACGCCCCCCGCACAACATTCCCCACGTGGAGCTTCGCCATTCAGCTGGCAAACACTCGTGACCGGTGTCATCCTTTTGAAGAATGGCGGTTGAGAAAAAGGTGGCTCAGCATATAAATTGCCTGTTTTGAAGGGGTACTTTGAAACGTGGAGTACGTAAACTTTCTGTTTATGGGTTTATTTTTGTTCTTTTCATTTGAATTTATCCCTGAATAAATTTGATCATGGACAAATTTGAAATAACTACACCAGTTTTCTTAAACTTATAATAATTTTAGTATGGTACTTTTGCATTAAGGGGTTACATACATGTAGAAAATCACAAAATTTCATATTTTAGAAAATTCACTAAATTCATTAAATAGATGATTTTCAATCACTCCTGAAAGTTTCATGAAGATATTTCGTGACCGAACTGAGTAAGTGCCAATTTAAGTTCACAATTTTGCCATGCGCAAAGTGAACTGTCAAAATTTGTGAACGTTTTTCTCTAAACACCAAGTTGATTTACGGGTGAGATGGGATGGTCCAAATTGGTTGAAATTTAGGGTGAAGTCTCTCAAGACATATTCCGTGTGCATGACGAAGCCCGATTTTGAAATTTTGATTTTTCAAAAATACAAAAATCAAAAACTGACGATTTTTTATATGAAAACATAAAAATATGTTTATCTTTTTAAAAATTATGTTTTTGAAAATCGGCTATCGTCATGCACACAGGACCGGTTCAAAGAGTCTTCACCAAAATTTTGAGCCAATTTGGTCAAAGCAGTGTTGAGATATCGTGGCACCCGTTTTTTGAAACTGCTAACTTAAAATAGCTTTAACTCGGCAATCGTACGTCCAAATGTCTTCATATTTATTTTGTTATTAGATAAAAATGTATATGTTAATGCCCTGCAAAAAGATTTAGAAAAAAAGTTTAATTGTGTGCTCATACCCACCTCTGACATATTTGACGATTTACATGTATGTAACCCCTTAAGCATAACAATCATTATTTCATTTTATTTTTTTTGCAGTCATTGTAAAATCAGCTTTTTTTTGACAGTTCGTTTTGTGCGTTGCAAATTTTCTAGCTTAATTCGTCTATTTAATTAAAACTAAAATGCTAGAGTGTATTTTTGCGGTGGATTCTTTTTGTTGAAATTTATGTTTTGTTTTGTTATAAGCTCAAGAATAAGTTGCCAAATATGAGGATAATTTATTCATTAATTTTTAAGACATTACTAGGCTTAGTGATTTTCTTACGCACAAAAATTGCAAATTTTACGGGGGCCTTTATATGATGATACCGAGAATATTATTATTACTTTTACTTGTTTTTTTTTTACATCATTTTTTAAAGTATTCGCAGCATTTACTTTTCAGTAAATGTTGTAACAATTTTATGCAAATGTATGTATTGCTAACAATACTTCAAATGGTTCATATCACATTTTTCAATTGAAAACTAATAAAATTTACAAAAAAAAAGAAATTTTGGATGAAATAAATTATTTTGTTGTTATTTTAAAGAATTGGTTTTAGAAAATTGAAAAATTTAGAAACGTTCGCCGTACCCTGAACTCAAAAGTTTGCACGTTTTGTCTACAAAAACATTTCAAAAAATGAAAAAAATATCTTGAAGGGGGTACAAATTGCCAAATTGTTATGATTAAAACATATAAAAAAATGGGTATGAGTCTTTTTTGAGAGTGTACCTAGTCGTGATCATAACCTACGACTTTGCCGAAGACATCAAATCGATCAGAACATTTTTTCTTGAGATAAATATTTTCGAATAATCTCATAGCACCCAGTCCCCAAATTTGTATGGAGACTTGTTTGAAGAATCAATGATACAAAATGCAAAACTTATATTTACCTTGCAAAACTTTCAAAAAAATATTTATTTATAATTACTTTTCAATTTAATGATTCCATTTAATTTTTCCATAAAATGATTATAAATTTATTCAATCTTTAATAATGTACAAAAATTACTATTTCGATGACATTTTTTGTATAAACTTTAATAGGGGTCATAAAGATGTTTTTTGTGTATGTTTTGCATAGAGAATAATTTCAAAAATCCATGGCATCCTAACCACATTTTGCACTGCTTCACGGAGTAAAAATGTTGTAAAAAGTGATTAAAGTACACATGTTCATTCAATTCTATAACAGTTTTGTGAGACTGGTATTTTACGAAAAATTTAAAATGAATTGATTTTGGGTAAACTCAGAACTTAAATTGTTACTTGGAATTGTTTGATGTTTTTCTTGTTTTATTTTTAGTATTTTGCATTTATCTTGTTTAGTTTATGCTTGTCTTTGGTAGTATTTGGCTTATTCTACCATCTCCTATCATTACATTTTGTCTTTCTAATTTTGTTCATGCTTTTACAGTGACTTTTTTATTTTCTGCTATAGAATGGCACCATCATCATTTAAATTGTAAAAAAATGCGTCGAGGCATAGTCTGGGACACTACAAAAACTCCTGCATACTCCTTTTTACTTAAAATATTGGAAACCCAAGTTGACTCCTTAAAAAAATATTACATTTATAAAAGCATTGGCAAAGTCACATAAAGCAAGCTAAACTTCCAACCCTAAAATTTTATGAAATTTTAAGAATTCTTCTTTCCAACACACAAATTTGAAAAGGGAGTTTTGGTGAATTTAGATCGGAGTTCGTCTAGGGGCGAGGTTGGGTTGTAGAAGGTTGAGTTATCACAGGCCACTTTTCAAGTTCTATAAATGTTATGGCATCGTATGTCAGAGATACTTGAAGTAAATAAAACAAAAAAATCAGTGAATAAATAATTATTAATTGATGAAAAATCTAAAAGATACCATATTATATTATACAATACGGAAAATATGATATCAACCACAAAAAACTAACCTCAGGCATACTTCGTAGCACTTTAAAACCTGTACCAATTTAAACCTTCCCGCCACCTACAATTAGTCCGGAATACATAAATTCAGTGCGTCGTCCACTGACTAACTAAGCAGCAATTAGCCTCGCACCAGGACAGGAAAACAGTCGCGGGACTGTTGAACGTGTAATTTCCGGGCACTGTGATTAGCCCGGGGTTGACCACGTGGTAAATTTATTGACCTTCAATTAGCAGCCGCGGTTGAGCCCTTTTCCCGGAATCATTTGCATCGAAAAACCAACAATCGAAGCCAGGAGTTATCGCCGGAGGTCTAGTCGGAGGGACTGCCGGAACGGTTTAACTTAAATGATGTCTTTCTTTCTTTCAGATATGTGAGGTCTTCGGAGCCCTTTTTTTGTGAGTGCGCTTTTTCGAGTGAAGATGTGAAGCTCTAATTACGGGGTTTGGGTTGTGCCTGAATATTTTAGTGCTTGATTAAAGGAGCGAATCGTTGATTAGAAGAAAAGAGCAAGCAAGTGAAATTTTCGGGTAGTTTTGTGTGTCACGACAGTCCGGAACGATGGATCCGGACGATCTGATCACGTTGCGGGTCCAGTACCTGGTCGACAGTGATCCGTTCAACAGCTTCGCCATGTATCCGATTCCGTCACGCGCGCCGGCCTTCTCCTTTGCCAGTTCCGCCCCGCTGGCCACCCAGCTGGGGGTGCTCCTGCGCCACCTGGGGGCACCGCAACGGGTAAGCAACTATTTCAACTAATGGTGGAGGTTCTAATTTCAAAGAGGTATAGTAGCAAAGCCGCCAACTTACATAAGACAATTCCGATAGTTTGAATCACCGAAGATCGCATGGCGTACACAAATCCCGGAGACAATCCGGGAACGAAGGTGATGCTGCTTTTCGCAGCAGCAAAAGCGAAAGTTGATTTTCTCATCGTTGCGCAGGCAGACCGCGGTGGTGGAAAAACTGGCCAAACTTGATCCCGGTGAATCGGACACACAAACGGCAGCTGCAGCTGTAGCCTGCAGCGAGTTTTTCGTTGCATCTTGCAAGATGCGATTGTCGTGCGTTTGTTGGTTGGGTTGGGGACAGTAAGCTTGGGTGAATTTGAAATGATCAGCGGCTAGGCTAGGAGACTATAAACACTGGAGATTTGGAGACCTAGGAATTTGAAGATATGATTAAAAAAAAACTTGAGGACTGTAAGAACATAAGATGCTTGTGGGATGACTTGAACTCTTGAAGACTAGTAGATTTAGAAGACATACTGACTTAAAGACTGAGAGTGATGAAGTGTTAAAGACTTGTTTATTTGAATATTTTAACATGAATATTTTAAGAATTTAAGATAAGAGGAGCAAACAGCTGTGTAACTGCAAGATTTAACACCTTTAAAGATTTGAAAATTGGAAAAATTAAACAATGAGAGACTTAAAGGTAAGGAGATTTGAAAATATAAAGACTTAAGACATGAAGAATCGAATATTTTAAAATTAGAAGGCTGAAGTAGTTGGGGATGTGACACCTACTGGCACTATATTTTTATTCAATCTCACTCCTTTTTGGGTTGATTCTACTTTTCAGAATCGCAACAACAGAGTGCTTTCCTAAGTCCTGACTCCAATTAATTTAATTTAACATTGTAATAACTGACTTGACGCCACTCGTTCATTCTGACTTGACTCTTTTTATTATTATTATTGATTGGTTGTCTCCTACTTAATTGAATCAATTGCATTTGATTTCGGAGCTATTTTCGGAGATTTCGGCCTCCCGATATTTTGCATTTTTAAATCTGGCTCAAAATTTTTGGTTGTCTTCTGTGTGCCCAAATAACCGTTTTGCATCATCAGTTTGTCCACATCATCAAAAATCTGATACTCTGTCTTCGGCAAAGTTGCAGGTATGGATGAGGACTACTCCTATATAATGATTCATGACAAAAAAAATAATTTCCAAAAACACATTTTTTTATTTTTTTTTCTTTAACCAAGTTATGACTTTTTGAAAAAATTGTGAATTTAAAAATAAAATCTAAGAAGAGGTTAGATTTTCCCAGTTCTACCCAATTAACCCTAGTTTTATAAACTCCGATTTTCAATGCCGAAAATTGAAAATTTTGTGAAATTTTCTGCTCTTTTCAACTCAAATAAATCAAAAACACCTACTTTGACTTTCGCAAATGTTGAGCTAGATTTCAAACGTTCGGACTATTTGTACAAAAAAGCAAATTTTAGAATTCTCTCAAAAATGTGAACATGAAAACTTTAAAAAAAATTAAAAATGTTTTTTTTTTATAAAAGTGATCTTTAAATGGCTATAACTTGACGGTGCACTTTATTCAAACTTCACGGTGCACTTTATCAATTAAATTTTTGATTGCAAATTTTTACATTAAAAAAATTAAGTAAAATTTTTCAAGTTTTTGCCTATTCAGTAAGTTTTTGAAAAGGCTGGTACAAATAGTTAAAAAAAATGCAAAAAAGATTTTTTTCAAAAAACTTCATAATTTCAATGGATATTCAAGTGCAATAATCTAAAATCAATTTAAAACTGCATTTCACTCCGTTTTGAATAATGTTTAGCATGTTTGGGTTTATTTATAAACCTTTTGAATTTTTAAATTTTCTTTTGCTTAAACTTTTGGTTTCGTCAAATGTTACATTTTTGAAAACTAGAGATTGCAAAACAACTTAACTGGTGTAAAGTTGAGACTATGATGTGTTATTTTATTTTTTAATTCAAATTTGTTTACTGCACGTTTATCAATTAAATTAATCTAAAAATTGTAGCACAGTTAAAATCTATTCTAGATTTCGCGTCGTTTGATAGCCATATTGCAATTTTAGAAAATCTGAATATTAAAAAAAAAGAAACGATATATTATTAAAAAATTAGAATTTTAGACAAAAAAATCTTAAAATAGTGAACATTTTATGTCATTTTGTACCCATAATGCATATTTTGGCAATATGAGTATTTTTAAAAATAAAAGTATTACCTAGATTAGATAATCTATACGAAGTTTTGAGTTACTTGATATTCATATTGCCAATTATTGAACATAATTTTTCAATTAAATTTATTTTTTTTTGATAATCAAGTTACAATGAATTCATTTAGGTACATAACATCGTAATTCAATCGAAGGCAATAATACTTATTACTATCAAATAGACAAGAGTAAAACATTTTTTTAAACTTGCAATTAACATACATTTTTTCAAAATATCGGCTTTTTGAGATTTTTTTTTACATTAAGAATTGTAAAACAGTGAAAACCAATACTATATTTTGTGTCGTTTGATACCCATATTGTAATGTTTAAATTACGATAAACCTCTCGTATTTTTTTTGTATAACAAAAACAATTTAAATAAAACCTAAAATCTTTTAACCTCGAATTGTTCTTAGATAGTTTAATAACATTTTCCCAAAAATATGGTGGAATTTGAAAATTGACCCAAACTCACCCCTTAGAGGGGGTGACATTGGGTCAAATGAAACTAAAATGACATGCTACAATGTTTGAAGTAGAGATTTTCAAACATTTGGGTACTTTTCGAGCAATTCCAACAAAAATATTAAAAAGTTAATTTTTCGAGAGGTCATTATTGGCCAAAAACGTACCATAACTTTAGTCAGTTGCCAAAATGACAGGATTTGTTCTAGAAACGAGATTTTTCAGCTTAGTCATCTTAAGATCCTACACAAGCCTTTTAACAGAATTCAGTTTCATTGAGAAGAACCTGAGAAATGGTAAAATCCGTAAAAAAAAACACTTTGACTCAATCTCACATTTGAATTTTGAATTTTGTATTGATTTCATTTCTTTTCAAAATAAGCTATACTAGCTAAATTTGACTGTTGCAATGACTTTTCCAATTTGAGTCACATTTTTGACTCCATCACGATTTGTCTCCTGCTAGCATTTCACACCACTTTACAGTGTACTTTTCTCAATCTCAATCAAAGTTTCAAGAAGCTCTCCGCACTACTAGAGGTGGTCACATTGGTCATCAATTTTATGCAATCGCACTTTCAACCGCTTGTTAACTTTCTGCACGTTTGTAAGTGAACAACTGCATCAACAACCGCGCTTGACGTGGTCCTATTTTTATGACCACAATTACACGCCACAAAGTAAACGTCGGAGATCATCGTTTCTCGCGGTGGTCGTAAAATCGCGAACATCACCAGAATTAAACGGCCAACGATCGGTGCAGAACGTGAGTTTGGAGGCAGAAACGCCGGTCGGTTTCACCGGATTTTGATTTCAGCTTCAGTTCATTTCAAGTCCAAGTTTCAGTCACAGTGTATTCCAACGCCCCAAGCGTTGACATCGTTTCGCGCATTCCCGCAGCTTGCAGCAACCGTTCTAAACAAGCACTCCGATTTCTGCGCAGCTGCATCAACCACGTCCAATCTGCTTCCCATCAGCATAAAGATCGTAACCTGCGGTGAATGGTTGCTTTCCTGGCCAATAAAAGAGCAACTCCTGTTACCAGAGCCCAGGTCTAGAAGCTCGACGCAAAAATGCACACCAGGGTGATTCAATGCTCAATTAATTACATGCACAAAAAAGAAGAAGAGGACACCGCATTGAAGAAGATGAAGCTGCTACGCTTAAATCCGCATAACTGAGCTATTATTATGATTTGTTGGCAAAGTTTGCGGCATGCCTCCCCTCCACAGAACACCTCCCCCTTTACAAAATTACTTTCTTGCCGGTTCAACAGGCTGCCGCGTGACCATCATACAGAAGAAAGAAAAAAACCTCAGAGATGTGATGCACCGAAGCTCTTCTGATGATCTGGGCTCTGGGTGAGGAGTTGCAAGGCATGCCGTAATAGGTAATCTGAAACCCGCAAATAGTTGAGCGCTGATGCCTGCCGATGTGGTGCCTGAATAGAGAAAAAAGCCGCAGCAGCAGCAGCATCTTTCCAGTTGAGCATCTTCTGGCAGGCTTTGCCAGGGGGATGAATGGCAGTTCTTTGGAAAAGTTGCTGTTTTTAAGCAAAAATCAAAAATCTTGAGTTCTGCAATTGTTTTTATTGCGGTCTGTTTTTTTTTATAATTTTATTGAAAGGTTATTATAAACTGTATTTTCAGTTTTGTATAACACTTCTAAAATTAGAGGGCTACAAATATACTTTTTTAACAGCTGTAACAATTTGAAGCCTTTTTTTTACAAAAATTGAAACCAAAAATTGGAAATAAACTCGAATTAACTTCCCTGGTTTTTTTTGGCAGTGGCATAACGTGATCAATATGCACTTTGTGATACTTTTTTTTAAAACATTTTGAAAATAAGACTTTGACATTGACCAGTGTCGAGGGCCAAACCACAAAGAAAATTGGTCATGGCCTCATGGCATTAAAATTTCCTGAAAAACTATTTTTTTTTATTTTGGTTTCAGTTTTAAACTTAATATAACATATAATTTAAATATAATCGCATAATAATAGAAAATTTCAAAAATAAAATAGAAAAAATATGATAATATAACTACTTTGTAACAATATTTTATTTAAAAAATGTTATAAAATTCTTTTGTCTATTTGGTTTTCTCTGGAGGTTTTATCTAAGCTTTCAAGCCAAAATCCAAAACAGAATTTCTAGATTTTTTTAACTTTTTAAAATGATATAATATATTATCAAATATCCGTGAGAAAAGACTCTAACTTCGAAATTGAACCTATTAATAATTTCCAAAGAAAACTATTTTTTCCAAAGATAACCAAGGAACAAAATGATTTTTCGCTTTGCACTTTTGCTAAGTATAGCATGAAATTGTTTTTTTTTTTTTTGTAATATGTGGAATATCCGTTTAAGATACTAACTTTAGTGGCGTATATTTAAATCAATTTTAAGTGTTAAAAGATTAAAAAAGCTTAAAATTCACAACTTTTATTCCTAAATTTGAGAAAAACGAATAGCTGATTTTCTTAATCTGTTAAAAATATATTTAATTTAAACAATAGTAGAAACATGATATTGCCTTGAACTTAACAACTGCACCATATCATGGCATTTTAACCTTTGTTCGTGGTTCCCATTTTCATGAACTTGTTCACGATTTTCGGAAATCATTTTTCTCCGTGTGGTTTATTTTGAAGATTTTTTTTTATTCAGATTTGTTGAATTATAGTTTGTCATTGCTATTTTAAGTTGACTTTTTATACTTGTATTCCTTTTTTCAAATCAGACGATGTTATTTTTTTTTAATTTGCCCATTTGTGTTTTCGATTGAACAAAACGATTTTTAATGCATTTACAGAGCAAAAATAATTGAGACGGATTGACAAAATAAATTTTATTTCATTAGCTGCTTTTAATAATTTTAAAGTCTATTGGTTCAGCATATTGTGTTTTGCTAAAATAACTTATAAAAATTAACTGTAAATGTTTTCGAAAACATACAAGAAACTTAAAAAAATGTGATGAATTCTGCAAAACTTTCTTTGCAAAAAAAATTATTCATAAACTACTTTTTTAATTTGACTGAGGAATTGAAATATAACGCTATTTAACGCTTTCTTTTAACCCAAGGACAAAAACTTTGAAAAAATGTATAATAACCATACATTGCTCATTTGAAACATAATTATTTTTTAGTCCCGCAAAAGTTTTGTTTTTTTTTTTAAACAAGAAGAGAAAAGGAATAAAAACATCAAATAGTAGTAATGGAAATTTAAAATCACTTTTTTTTTAGATATTCATTCACAGAATTTGTTTTCAAATATCAAATATTTGAGATATTATCATTAAAAATTGAAACCTTTTTTAAATATTGATAATTCACCTTTTCAAGTGATTTTTACTAGTTTCAATTCAAAACTTTAGGAAAACAGTCTACTGGGGTGAATCGGAACTACAGTCAAACTACAGTTTTTGATACACTAAAAAATTTGAAATTTGGAAAACAATGCACTGTTTTTGTTGTTCTGTGTCTGTTCTACCCGAAATTAATAAAAAAAAATATAACACGGTGGCCACCACCCAATTCGGGAAATAGTAAAATTCGAGAATACGCTAAAATTAAAAAAAACTTTAAAAAGTCGGGAATTTGAGGTTTTTTTTCAAAAGGTCGGGAATCCCAAGCATTTTAGTTTGAACATTATTTTTTAACTCTTGAATAATTTTGTAACATTTTGTGTAGTTTTCAAATAAATGCAATTGAATTGAAAAATTAATACTCTTTTCGTCTTTAGCAATTAACTTTAAATTAAAGGTTCCTTTCACTGTTATAATTTATTTGAGAATGGAATGGCTATTATGATGGCATGCATTTGAAGTAGATTTTTCAACAGATTTTTGTTTATTTTTGTCTTAATTTAATCTAATATCTAACTTTTAAAGTCAACTAACAAATAGTCTATGAAAAACCAATATGAAAATAGAGCTTAATTTCAACATCAACGACCACCGTAAAGTAATGATTCTGGTTCATTTAGTCACATTGCAAAAATATTTGAAAACATTATTTTGAACATGAGTTTTCAAATAGTAGTTTATGCAACAAGCTGCAAAAGAAGATTTTTTCAGCACTAATCGTACATTTATCCAACGAGTATTACCGAGTTGAATAAATACGACGAGTGCTGAAAAACTATGTCAAGCAATTTTATATCAAGCATCCATGTGTTAAGTAAATTCACCGTAAAAAATAACAAAATATTGATAAAAAAATGACAAAATATTGTTACTTTTCAATGCTGAAAAGTAGAACTTTTCAGCACTAAATTTGAAATTTTTTCAGCACTGGTATTATTAATTTTCCAATCTGTTATTTTTGGTAGAGAAAATAATGCCGTGTCGTCTCGCTAGAATGACAGGAAAAGTAAGTTGTTTCACGACGAAACTTCAAAACAGTATTTTTATGATGAATATTTTGAAATGTTAAACAAAATTCATTGAGTCATTTCATACAGTTTTTTTTAAACTTTATGCTTGGCCATTTTTGAAAAAAATATTATTATTTTGCAAATACCGATTGTTTTTCCCTCTTAATGAATATTAGGAGTGCTTTCTTTTTTGAAGTGTTTTTTTTTATTTAAGTAGATTTTTTCTTCGATTTTGATTTTTAGTTTTTGATTTGAAATCATTCTTTTGATAAGAAATGCATATTATTTGAGGTTCTGGAAAAGTTGGGAATTTCAAAATTGGATTTGAGTAGTCACCCTGTAAATATTAAAATATTGTGCAGTAACAAGGCTAAATCAATGTCCCAAACTTTTTAAAAACTAAAAATAAGTTTCTTCAGATCTTTGCTTTTTTTATGCTTATATTAAAAGGTTTTATGAATGTAACAATCCAGGGTTTTGTTGTTAGGGCAAAGTGTATTCTTTAAGACCTAATGTTTCTTCAATCAGAAAAAGTCAATTTGCATACTTCCAGAGAATCTCCTAACCACTGGTTCGTGCAGGTCTGGTGCCAACCATCATCACACCACACCGGGGAAGATTGCACCGTCGTCTTCATCACCGCATTGAAAGTGAAATTGATTCCAATTTTTCATTCTATTGCCGGTTGATGCTGCTGCTGCTGCGGTGGACCATATTAGTCTTCTAAGGCAGGCAGGATGTGATGCCGCTGCATCTCCTAGATGAGATGAGGAGGATGTCCCGGCGCTTTTTATGGGACTCTATTACGGCTCGAAGAAGTGCCCCACGCAACCAGTTTGCAATCTGGTTTCTAGTCGGCGGTGGTTGAAGTCTGGGGAAGAAGATTTGCATGCCTGGTGAAACCTGACTCATGCATCATAATCGACAAATGGCTGCGACCGCGAAGACCGGTGCCGTGGACGGTGCCGGTATTAAGTAATGAACCGGCCGGATACTTCCTCGGTCAATGGACGGACGATGATTGCGACGACGACGTGTGGAATGTGGATGTTCTAGCTGTTGAACTTGAGCCTAGCTTCTGGAAAGAACTCTTTGAAGTGGATTCTGTCATGTTGAATCAATTTTGATCAGAAATCCAAGCTGAAAACTATTTGGAACACAAACGTTTATATTAGCATTTATAACCAGAATAATCCTGTGACTTCTCCCAGATATTGACACCAAGATCATTTAAGATACTAACAACGATCCAATTAACTTCTCGACACTGTTCCTCATAACGATCCAAAACGCAAACAACTTCCCACAAAAATAACCCACACACGCAACCTGTACTCCGTGGCCAATAAAGTGGCCACCTCCCCTCACCGACCCCCTCTTCCAATTTAAAACCCCCTTTCACGGTTATGTCAGTTTATAGTTATTGCCTGCGCAAATTTACACCAAACACGCCACTGGCATTCCTCCACCTTCAGCCAGTGTGTTTAGACGGTGTGGTCTCATCAAGATATAGGCAGGAGAAGCTCAGTCGACAAACTCCTGGTCCGGGAATGTCCCCCCTCCCCCCCTTGGTAGATTCGAACTCGCAACACGCAGCTGTCACCAGACGTGACCTAATCGTGGGAAATTACAACCCCATGTGTGTGTAATGATCGACGAAGCTCTGGGGGCAATAGGAGGAGGACGAACCTGTGCCACGTTTGCCCCCAGGGGGAAGAAGGGCTCTTTAATGGTTCTCCCAGCGTTCGACGATTAGAGCTAGATTAGGGTCGTTTCACCGAAAGTTGGTTTTACTGAATGACTAACTAACTCTTTTAACAGTTTATTTGTGAAAAAAAAATGACAATTTCGAAGATATTTCCCTAATGGAATACCGTCCATTGCTATGACAATTTCGGCGAAATGACCATTCGGTGAAATTCTCTTTCCCGTAAAACAGTTTTTTCCGGCAAAATGGCCTCTTCGGCAAACGACCATTCGATGAAGTGTCCTTTTTGGTGAAATGATCGTTCAGCGAATTGGCATTATTTGCGAACAAAACTTTTTTTGCAGTTTTTCGGTGAAATGTCCTATTCTGCAAAGTAAACTCTACCAAAGAGCCAATCAGTCCTTGGAGGGAGGTTCGCAAGGAGTGAAACAGTACACGCCTAATTCGCACTTTACAATAGAATCGAAACGAAACGCACCAAGCCCATACATTCGTACGTGACTGCAATTGAAAATGGTTTGAAGTCCCTTTCCGAAGAAGCACGACATGGGCTGCGAATTAAGGGTCTGTGTTAGAAAGAAATACCTCCGAGTTACAAAGGTTGGCGCCGATTGGTAGTGTGTTCTTTTATCGACTGTGTCTTAAGGTTAGGAGGAGGGACTACAATTAGATTTGTGGTTAGAAGATGTGATTAGGAATTTCAAGTGAACATTTTCATTCGGACTGATATAACACTGACCTACAAAAATTGACAAAAATTACTGCGAAAGCTCATCTCGAGGGGAAGCATGAAGCTTAAGGTCCCCAGAAACACTTGCACTTGGAATTTATTCAAAATATTCAGACAGGGCCGAATGGTTTTTCTCCAAAGTTTGTATGGAGAATTAGGGCTATTCGTCGCTGTTGCATACAAACAAAAATTGCATGCAATATGTTTGAGTAACGAACAGCACTAATTCTCATACAATCTTTGTAACAAAAAACGTTCGGTCCTGTCTAAATATTTTAAAAAAAAATCAAAGTGCAAGTGTTTCTGGGGACCTTAAACTTCATGCTTCCACTCGAGTTGAGCCTGTGCAGAAATTTTGTTGGTCGGTGTAATATTTTTGTGAATTCTGTAAACTGAAAAGTTCGAAAGTTTTTGTTTTTTTTTATTCGACTGAAATTTCGTCTTTTAAACAGTAAAAAATATGACAATGTAAAATTTTAAAATGGGTACATCTTTTGCGTAAAATTTTGTTTTCTAAAGGTGTGCAAATTTACGTTTCATTTGAAACCACTTAAGCCGTTGTAATTTTTTAACAAAGTTTATGTCGCCTCCCCTTTAAAATCGGCCGAAATAATCAGGAGCAAAAAATATTTTCTCAAAAAAATCTAAATTTCAATAGAAATAGAATTTAATCAACTGGAAACCAATTGAAATGGATTTCTCTATGTTGAAAATAATATTTAGAATGTTTGGGGTCGATTAAAAAAATATTTGAATTTTTTGTATATATTTTTGTATTTAACAATAAGGCAAAAAGTTAAATCACTCTTTTAATTAAAATGTTGAAACCATAACTAACTTGTAATTTAAATTTCTATATTTTTTTTTTCGAGGGACATAAATTTAAAAAAAAATCGCAACAGCCTCATTCGAAAGTATTATTATTTTAGAATACATGTGAAGTTTAATAATTTTTTTCAACTCAACACTTATGTTTACACAGAAAAAAGTCAAATTTTGGAAGGTTTAAGTAGATGATTTTGCGGCATGCCAATCACAAAACATAAAAATTTCATTTCACGGCATTTTCATGGCAGTTAAAAAAACTGTTCGTAAAAAGCCCAGAAATGTGTTTTATTGACAGTTTTTTCAATGTGGACAGATCACTTTTTTAAAATTTAACAGTAAAAATTTTAGTTATCAGATCAGTTTAGTTTTTTGTCACTTCCATCAAATTTCAAGCATAACTTCAACAATGTCGATTCAAAAAGTATCACAATATGCTTTACAAATTATTACAGTTATAATACTTTCAATAATTTGCAAAATTTCTACGAATTCAAGGAAATCACTTTTTTATATCAAAATTATACTACTTTTTACCAATCTGTTGTTTCATAAATCTTAAATTTCAAAGGGTCTTAAAAAGGCCCAATAAGGCCGTTGCTATTATTTTTCAAAGTTTATGTCGTCGTCCCCCTTCAAAATCGGTTCGAAAAATCAGGGAGCAAAAAAATATTTTTTTCAAAAACTTCAAAATTTTACAGGAAATAGAAGTCTAACCAACTGAAAACAATTAGCAATGCATTTTCCAGCGTTTAAGATTATATTTAGCATGTCTGGGATCAATCAAAAATATTTTAATTTTTTGGGGAATTCCAATGTACAGTACCGCTAGAAGTTTTTTTTCGGCGAAAAAAAAATTTCTTCAATACTTGGATATTTTGAAAACTAATGATTGCAAAACAACTGGGCAGGTGCACTTTAAAACACTTTTTTTCATTTAAATGTTGAGATCATGGCTTGTTATTTCAATTTTTATATTTTTTATTTTTTGAGTCTGTAAAACACTTTCAAATACTTCACCAACATTATTAAACGTGGTGCGAATTTAATTTTTTTATTTGGCATATTTTTCCAGCATTTTCCATATTCAATTGTTTTGCTTGTTTATCACATTTAATATTATCATAATTGCTTCTATGTTGTAATAATTTACGTTCAAATTTACAAAACTTGTGACATACCGAAAGTTGCATACTTATTTTCACTTTAGAAATAGAAGATTTTTATTTAAACATGGCAAAGGATGAGCCTTCAAACTAGTAGATTATGCAACAAATTGCAAATTGATGATATTATCAGCAAGAGTCGTACGTTTAATCAGCAATGTTTTGTCGAGTTGGGTTAATATACGAGTGCTGAAAAAAATGTATTTAGCAAGGAGTTAAAACAACATTTTTTGAATTTTTCAAAATTACTTTTGAATAGGAGTTTTCAATGAAACGTGTTAAGTCAACATAAAACCCAAAACAGTGTCGAAAAGTATTACTTTTCGATAAAAGTGCTGAAAAATACTTTTCAGTGCTGAATAGTACTTTTCAGTACTTTTATCATTTCAAATTTTAATCAAGTGGCACTCATTTCAGCATTTTATCATCAAATGATGCAAACAAAATCATTTAAAATTTCATTCACGACTTGTCAACGAATTCATTCGATAACCGATTGAGCAATAGCTCTTCAGTTTTGGCGAATAAGCCCTCCATTCACAGCGAGGGTGGCGCCCGACGCTGCCTGTCTGCATTTGTCATTCATAAAATGGCACGAAAGCAAAAATGATTTGTGTCCACACTGCCTTTTCAGCAAGCAGCCCATCGGACGAGCCAAAATAAACCCCGCGAATGAAAGCTGCCCAAAAACACAAAAAAACACAAGCAAAAAGCTGCCGAAAGCTCTCAATTCGCGCTTTTGTTCGCTGGTACGCGCAATTATGAGTAAAAACTCATAAATATGAGAGCAGGGCGCGCGGGGATTGAAAAGAGAAAGAGAGATAAAAAATGTACCTACGCGAAATTGATAAACTGCATGCGCACAGCCGGGGTTTCGGTCTCGTCAATATTTATTTCGAATTGGAATCCCCCAAAAAAAGCTGAAAATGCCAAAATATTAAAGAAGCACCAGGCCGACTAAAAACGTGAAATGCACTTTCCCGGGCAAAAATCGAATGCTTTTTTTTGTGGTAAACGTTAACTGCGTTTGAATTGGGGCGCTTCCATAGATGACGACACAGTTTAAAGAAAAATTCGTCGTATATTTATTTTCCTATTTTTTTTAAAGTAAATTTTCTGTGCACAATGCTCTAGCTAGCATATTCTAGCTAGTCCACTTGTGTTTGCTTTAGTATATTCATTTTCAACCGTTGATCCCCTTCCGGTCGAGGTTTTGGGGCGCGTAGATGAAAATTTTCACAAACAACCCACACACACACCTTCAAATCGCGGCCAAAAAATGCACCGCAAGTTCACGTAGTCCATAAACTAGTAAGAGTGCGAGAGTATTTGTGGTGGAGGTGGGTGATTTGCAACTCCGGGAGATTTATTTCCAATTTTAGCCAAAACCAGAAAAATGTGTGGCAGCACACACACAAAAAATGAACTCCGACTCTCTGCTGGAAACTAAGGGTTCTCCAGGCGGAATGCACTTGATATCGTGCCAAAAAATCGAGAGCGCACTCTGGACGCCGCCAGCCGTCGCCGGATCAGAACGGGGTGGATGTGAGTTTTTGGGCTGCGATTGTTTTGGCAAAATAAAAAAAATCTAATAAAATCAATAAAAAAAGTTTAATGTGTAACAAGAAACAAGAAACAAGAAACAAGAAACAAGAAACAAGAAACAAGAAACAAGAAACAAGAAACAAGAAACAAGAAACAAGAAACAAGAAACAAGAAACAAGAAACAAGAAACAAGAAACAAGAAACAAGAAACAAGAAACAAGAAACAAGAAACAAGAAACAAGAAACAAGAAACAAGAAACAAGAAACAAGAAACAAGAAACAAGAAACAAGAAACAAGAAACAAGAAACAAGAAACAAGAAACAAGAAACAAGAAACAAGAAACAAGAAACAAGAAACAAGAAACAAGAAACAAGAAACAAGAAACAAGAAACAAGAAACAAGAAACAAGAAACAAGAAACAAGAAACAAGAAACAAGAAACAAGAAACAAGAAACAAGAAACAAGAAACAAGAAACAAGAAACAAGAAACAAGAAACAAGAAACAAGAAACAAGAAACAAGAAACAAGAAACAAGAAACAAGAAACAAGAAACAAGAAACAAGAAACAAGAAACAAGAAACAAGAAACAAGAAACAAGAAACAAGAAACAAGAAACAAGAAACAAGAAACAAGAAACAAGAAACAAGAAACAAGAAACAAGAAACAAGAAACAAGAAACAAGAAACAAGAAACAAGAAACAAGAAACAAGAAACAAGAAACAAGAAACAAGAAACAAGAAACAAGAAACAAGAAACAAGAAACAAGAAACAAGAAACAAGAAACAAGAAACAAGAAACAAGAAACAAGAAACAAGAAACAAGAAACAAGAAACTAAAACAAGAAACAAAATCAACAAAATCAACAAAATCAACAAAATCAACAAAATCAACAAAATCAACAAAATCAACAAAATCAACAAAATCAACAAAATCAACAAAATCAACAAAATCAACAAAATCAACAAAATCAACAAAATCAACAAAATCAACAAAATCAACAAAATCAACAAAATCAACAAAATCAACAAAATCAACAAAATCAACAAAATCAACAAAATCAACAAAATCAACAAAATCAACAAAATCAACAAAATCAACAAAATCAACAAAATCAACAAAATCAACAAAATCAACAAAATCAACAAAATCAACAAAATCAACAAAATCAACAAAATCAACAAAATCAACGAAATCAACAAAATCAACAAAGGAATCAAAGCAATATTGTCGTGTTGAAAATTCGCAAAAAATATATTTTTGAACCAATTTTGGTCCTTTTAAAAGCACCTTTTTGATTTAAAAAAAAATCTCAGGTTTAATGTTTAAAAATGTGTTTGAGTATAAGACAAGTTGCGGTACTGTGCATCGAAATTTCAAAGAAATTCAACAAATTTTAAACGATCCCAAACATGCTATATATGATAAACAACGTAGGGAAATGCTTTTTTTAAATTTTATAAGGCTTCTATTTACAATAAAATTTTAAAGTTTAAAAAATTGTCTCCTAATTTTTCTGGTCGAATTTTAAGAAGGAGGGGAATTTAAACTTTGAAAAACAATTGCAATGGCCTTATTTTAATTTAAAAATAACTTTAAACTTAAATCTCTACACGAAATTTAATTTTCAATAGTTCCATCTATAAAAAATATATATTTTAGTGTAAAAAAAACCTAAGATTTTAACAAACTTATTTGAATTTAACATCAATGCATTATTTGCTGCAAAATCACACCCTCCCTGTTTGCACCATCATCACCATCCCACTCGCCATAAGAAATGCAAAACTACTCATCGACCATAAAATTAAATAATAAATTTTCATTTTCACACAGTTTTTTTTTTACGGCCACCCACCAGCCCCGAAGCGTGCACGGCGATTTCCGGTGCCAAGCTCAGACTTTCCTCCCCCCTCACGCTGAAGCCTCCCAAAAGTGGGCCCTTTTCGGGGATCCACTGACCTGCTAAAGGCCCTGAGGTTGCAGTTTTTTTTTTCGTTGGATCTGTTTACGCTCTGTTGAGACCAGCAACTATTCAATCGCGGTCAGACTGTGCGGGGTTGGTTAAGTGGGGGGACTCGAAGATGATTTATCGGTTTTGGGGTGGCCACCCTGGTCGGTCCTAGAGAGAGGAAGGGCGTTTTGGTAGCGCGCGTTGAGCCGTTATAAATTGATCCCTCGGATTTGCAAGGATGACTAACTACTGGCAGAACTTGGACGCCGCACCGCGAACTCCACGAACAGATTCACAGATTCTCAGGGCTTTTTTGTGACGGATTTGCCAGACTTTTTTTTTACTCGACGAAGGCTTTGTAGACTCCATTTGTCCTCCCATCAAAGCCAGTGTTAAAAGCTGAGCCAAAGCAACACAAAAAATAAATCAAGTTGAAATGGATTGAAGTGCTGCGTCGAAAGGATGATGAAGGGAAGTCAGACAAAGAATTAAAAATTAACCTTTTTTTCTGCCTTCGTCTGCTACTGCTTCAAGCTTTGGTTGAGTGGTTTTGGGGGGGCCTCCCGCAAGAATATGTCGGAATGTGCAGTTATTGGAAATTGGAAATGAATCGAAGAAATGATTCTGTTCCTGCCCCCTTTGGTCTCAGAGAAGACGACTTGGACTTGGACGCGACTTAAACGGTCGCAACTGCGAAAGGAAGCAAAACTGGTTAGTAGGTCAGAGCTTTGGATTTTGTTTTGCTGCTCCCCGAGACACATCGATGGTTGGTCTTAAATGTGGTATACAACTCCGAGAGCAATCAAAGTGCGGATTCCATTCCGCAAGCAAGCATTTATGACAGGATACAATTTTGAGGTCGAATCGACGTCGTCGAAAAGAGATCGTTTATGGTTTAATTGAGAAAAACTGAAATTCGGACAGGAGGCTTGCGAATTTCCACATTTCCGGTTTTTTTGTTGTTGTAAAGAATAAGAAATTTTTATTTGAACAGTTGAAAGTTTCATCCTTTCTGTCATTTGGTTAGACATTTTTATAATTTAAGACACACTTTGTTTAAAATTCGAAATTTAAGTTAGCTTTTGAGTTGCATCAAAGTGTGTCAAAACATAATAAATTAACTTTACGCGTATTTTGTCAAGAAATAGGGGATTTTAGGTAAAAATAGGTCAAAGTTGACTTTAGAAAAATACATTGTTTCTTTAAATATCGGCATTGTATAAAACAACTAAAATCATGATTTTTAATTAAAAAGTTCTGCTTTTTAGGATTTTCAGGGCTGCGATGGGTAAAACAAATCTCAAATTAAGAAATCAATAGATCAAATCTGTACGTTTTCGTAAATCGACTTTTCATTTTGATCATAAAAAGAAATTTTCTGGTCGATTCGGTGTCTTTGGAAAAGTCGAAGACTTTTTTCGCCCGGGCAGACGGTAATAACAAAATTCATGCCCTTTCAATAACAAATACTGTTAAAATAACAGAAAGTTTGACGGAATCTTCTTGAAAAATCCATTTTTGCATAAGAGTTTAATAACAGTTTATGTTATCATAACAAAATTTGTTATTAGTTTGATATTGGTTGAAAGCCAAAACAACTTGGGAATAACATTTTTTGTTATGGAAGAATAGCGCCAACTGTTATTGGGATGGTCGGATTAGTTGTTAAAATAACAAAAAATAATAAAAAAGATTTGTTCGAAGAATAACTAAAAATGTTATAAGTCTGTTATTACAATAACAAAAAAAAAATAATAATAAAAGAAATCATAACGACGCATAACAAATCTTGGTTTAAATAACATAAAATGTTATTGGTCTAGTATTTTCAAACATCAAAAAATGTTATTCCCACGTTATTTCCGTCTGCTCGGGGGGACTTTTCAGATAAAAACACGGTACACTTTAAAATTATTTAACGATTTTTTATGTCACTTTTTATTTGATTTTTACAAACTTTACTCACTAAGATATTTTTCTTTAAAGCTAAAATACCTTTTTTTAACTATTGTGCATGACGAACGTTTTTAATTCAGTCAAATTATGATTTTTGAAAAAAATGTTTTTGAATGTTTCAAATTAACACTCGAAAAATATTTTTTAAATTTATGATTGCATTTGCACATAAATAGCACTTCAGAAAAATTTGAACAAAGTTTTTCTAGATAAAGCCATTTTTGATATAAATATTAATGACATAAAAAAATAGAAATTAAAAAAAGTATCAATTTTTAGCGAAAATTGACGAAAATTGCCACTTTGGGACCACCCTAGCACGGTGCAGGCCAGCCTCATGGCCAAACAAAAAAAAAACGGATCTAATTATTTTTGCCAAGAAACCCTCACAAAAATTTTGCGCCCGATTGGGCTTTTTTACGGCTTGTGTCCTTTTCTAATGGAATTGCTGTGTATTTAAAAAAAAATATATATATAATAACATGTCGAAAAGGCCAAAATTATACCTTTTAAGTAATGGGGGGATATTTTGGAATAAAGCAAATACTATAGATAATTTTAACAAAAGTTTTTTTTGTTTGCTAAAACACAGATAAATATTTTCCAAGGGTTAAGTCATTTCGCTGAAGATCGTTTCTCCGAATGGCGATTTCATCAAATGGAGACAAAAATCTACAAAATAACGAATTGTAAAAAAAAAATGTAGCTTCTGTGAGTATTAACATTCTTTCAAAAATTACTAGTTCTTTGGACTATTTTGAAAATTATTATTTTTTATTAGTTTTTTACAATGACCAATTATTAGAAAATGCGTATGATATTCTTTTAAAAATTACCAAATCAATTCAATTGATTGAAAAAATCATTTCTTTCAATCAAATTTTTAATCTGATTTTGCATTATTTCGAACAAAAACAATTTTGTGAAAACAGAAAGATTTTTCAAAAAATTATGTCTACGACTTTTTGCATGATTTAAAGCATGAGCGGTTCTTTGAATTATTTAAAGAGATGTTTTTATCATTTCTGAACAGTGTTTAGCGTTTTTAGCATGCGTAGTTCCTTCAAAAATCAGTTATAGAATATGAGTAGTTCTTGAGAAACATTTTGAATGATGATATATCAGAGAATATTTTGAAATAGACAGTTTCCACAATTTGAAACAAAGTAATTTTCATTTATTTCTGTGAGGGTTTGTTTCTTTAAAATTCTTTTTCAATTATTTCATTTATTTGTTTTTTTTCGATAATGGGACCTGCTTAGGACCGAGTCGACATTCTTAATTACATTTTTCTTATAGTTAAGATTGCCAGATTTAAAACGTTAAAATATAATATTAGTGGGCATAAACATGTTAAAATTTTATTTTTATCGAATTCCTTGGACAATTTTCTATAAAATGCAACCTGTAGAAAGTCTTTTGCTCAAATAGTTGCAAAGTTATGATTAAAAGAAAAAAAAAAGTTTTTTTGAAAATCGTCAAAAAAGAGGGCGGTTCTAAAAATAGAGGGATGGTCCAATCAGCACCAAACTTGGGATTTCTGTTAACTATCGATAGATGAACGTTCCCTCCAAGTTTGGTCCAAATCGGTGAAGGTCGAGTCCAAAAGTGTACTCAGTTGACCTGGAATGACCCATATAGAAATGAAAGGGGTAAAGTTTGTAAAATTAAGTTAGAATGTGAAATGACCATTTTGGGGAAACCAGCTATGCAAAATCACTAATTTGAACATAAAAAAGAAATCGATGAAAATAGTTTCATCCAAATATTTTTTTTTAATCACAAAATACTGCAAATACAAAAGAATTGCTCATTTCTGGTTTAAGATTTTTTAAACTTGATAGAGCAATACCTCCACCAAATACAATTCCCGAGTCGTAAGACCCTCAGACTAGCACTAATTGTGTGCGAGATGACCAGCAAAGATACGAACCCGTGAAAAAAGATAAAATAAAACTTCTCTCTTCCAGAAAGCAAAATGAATGCAGTTACAAAACGAACAAAAAAACAAAGTTTAAAAATAAACCATAAAAAGGTGCACCCCTTAACTCGAACTCGATCTAAACACAGCGCAATTCTCAACGCCACGCGGCAACGACACCACTTTTCGCTCGTAATGAGACACTATCGCCCGGAGCCAAGATGAACAGAAAAAAAGTAGCTTTTCTTCCCATATAGCCAAGGTGCGCGGCAGTGGGAAAACGAGCGAGCAAAAGAACACACAAAGTTCTCTGGAGTTTGTTGCGCGGAGCTTAAAGGTCAATTAAAGCGATGTGGCGCGCTGAAGAGTGACAAAAAAGAAAGCACACATTTAATTGTACTTACCCCCTCCCCTTCCTCGGCGTTGATCTCGGAACAAGGCTCGTTACCAGCACTCTGATGATGGTGACAATTTCAACGGAAAAAAGTCAACCAAGCAAACGAACGAGATTTTGACACTGATGGTGTGAGCTTTATGCGTTCTGGGTAGGCTTTTATGTGTCTTGACAGTAAAAAGGTAATCTTGAAGTTCTTATATTTTTTTTATTTATATAAAAAAATTGAATGAAGAAAAAATACCTTTTATTTACTACCAATAGAGAACTTCAGATAACTTTGAACTTTGGATAATCGAAACTTCGAATAATAGAACCTTGGATAATCGATCTTTGGATAATAGAACTTTGGATAATCGATCTTTGGGTAATCTTACTTTGGATAACTAAACTTTGGATAATCTTACTTTGGATAATCAAGGCTTCGAATAACTGAACTTCGGGTAATCGAACTTAAGATAATTGAACTTTGGATAATCACACTTTGGATAGTCGAACCTTGGATAATCTAAACTTCGGATAACTGAAAAATTTGAAATTGATGTGATTCTAGTCAAAATCTTCAAATTTCCAAATTTCGTGGTTTAATAACAATACAAAACCGCTTATTTCATAAATCCCAAAAAGATGTGCAAATTGTAGATCCACAAACGCTCGCTGTCCAGTCTATTCTACTGCAGTCTTGTACGAAATGAAGCACAGAGGAAGAAAAAAAAACTAAATAAAACCAAGAAATAAATGTACATATTCTTTTATTGCACAAATGGCCCGGCGGGGAAGACGACACAGAGTAGAAAATCCATTTCATTGCTCGCGGGCAAAACCAACAGCCTAGACCGGGGAGATACGACGAAAAAACGGAATTAAATGCATTTAATTGGAGATTAGCCGTTTGCAGACCATCGCCATCCGCTCCGCTCCTCTTCGCGCGCGCGCGCCATCTCTTGGAGAGTAGCGTGGTTGTGCCCCCTTCCGACGACGACGACAACAACAAGGTCGTTCAACTTGAACGGTTATTTTTCTGTATTTTGTTTATGTTGGTTGCGATTGCATAATTTTTGCGCTGTTTTTTATACCTTTTTCTCTCTGCCTGTACACTATTTAAATGTAAGACGTGAGCCGTTAAAACGCGAGCTCTCTTTGAGGTTAAATATTTGCATTTCTTTTCGATTTTGATAAATCTCTGGAAATTCCCTCGGTTCTGCCGGTTTGTTTAGTGCAAAAGTTCTCATGGGTTCTCTTTGTTCTGTTTCTTTCCAGCTGGACGATGCCGCCCTGCAAGTGTACAAAGACGGCGACTATGGCGCTTATCTGGACCTGGAGTCGTCGCTGGCGGAGCAGTCCGAGGACATTGAGGGACTCAATGCGAAGTGAGTATTTAATTCGATGAAAACGAGCAAAATAAATTAGAAATTACCAATGATCAATGACCAATGACCAATGACCAATGACCAATGACCAATGACCAATGACCAATGACCAATGACCAATGACCAATGACCAATGACCAATGACCAATGACCAATGACCAATGACCAATGACCAATGACCAATGACCAATGACCAATGACCAATGACCAATGACCAATGACCAATGACCAATGACCAATGACCAATGACCAATGACCAATGACCAATGACCAATGACCAATGACCAATGACCAATGACCAATGACCAATGACCAATGACCAATGACCAATGACCAATGACCAATGACCAATGACCAATGACCAATGACCAATGACCAATGACCAATGACCAATGACCAATGACCAATGACCAATGACCAATGACCAATGATCATGATCAGTGACCAATATGTTAATTATTTAAGATCAATGACCTAAAAGTAATAAGAATGGGCAAAGACCTTTTTACTACCTAAACTACCAAGCTCGAGAAAAAGAGGAAGTTTCCATACACATTCCCTCTTTTTCTTGAAATTGAGAGTTTAGGTGTTAAATTAAGTTTTGAAAAATTAGCAAACACTTATTACCACTGAGCAATGATCTTTTAATAATGACTAATGAGCAATAAGTCATTATTATTCAGCAATTTACAAAGATATGAGGAAATAGCGCAGAACAACAAGCTCTCAATGCCAAATCGCCCAGTTACTCGCAACCGCTTCCAATTGCACCCAAAAATGTGAAACCACAAAGAATGCACTTTCGTGCATATTTGCGCCGAAGGATACCCGCCACGTTACCTAATAGCACCGGGGTGATGGATTTTAGCGATCGCTCCAATAAAACCAGATTTCGGCACGCGACACATCCATTAATACGAAGGCCCCCCCCCCTTGGGCCGATCCGGCCGGCTAGTCGAGAGAGCCGGTTAAATTTTTGACAGTCGCTGGAATGTCTGGTGGCGTCATTTCGTCCAAATTAGACTTTGTTGTCTTTCTTTCTTTTTTTTTTGTTGCTGTTAGTTTGTCAATCCGATGGGGTGTCTGCTTTGAGTAATTCATTTACGCTGCCCGCACGTAATTTAATTGCCATCACCGACCGCTACCGTCAGCTTGGGGATCGGCAATATTTTCACTTTCTTTCAGCAGGGCATAGAGTCGGATTCAAGACCGTTTTCTTCGGGAAGATCCACTGTAGGTAGTCCCAAACAAATTATTCTTGTTAATTTGTGGTGGAAAGTTAAGTTGTTCTAAATTCATTTGAATAAAATTCTCTTCAAAACGACTGTTGAACTTCAGTTGACACTTTGTATCTGTCTTGAATACTACTCTATGCCCAAGGATAAACTGAACTCTGAATCACACAAATTTGTTGGCTCCACCGAAACCATAAAAACCACCACCCCAAACCACAATAAAAAAAAAAACGTTTCCCCTTTGGCACATACGATCAAAACGAGCCCTGCGGCAAGTGGGTGTCTGCACTGTGTCCCGTTTGGATTATGGAACCGCTGTGCGCCATGCATCGGCGGGTCAATCCGCAATGGTCGTAAAAAACGTGACGCTAATTTCAATGCTACTGGCATTTCCGTTTGGCATCCGCTGGTTTGTTTGTTTGTTTGTTTTTTTCAACCTTTGTTTTTTCACTTTGTTGATTCGTGTTTTTTTTTTATTTTTCACCCCAAACCCCCGAAAACGAAAGCTAATTTGGTTGTTAAACACTTTCGATAAGTAGCTGTTGTAATGAGTGCCGCGTCGAGGGTTGTACCGTGTGTTTTCGAGGCTATTTTACATATGCAAATACACGTGTGCTCAAGGCAAATTGTGCCACTTGGCATCACTTTGACATCCCGCTCGGATAATAATTACATAAAGCCGGATCTGATGAGAAAAGATCAATTAAACAGCGCTTAAGAAACGATTTTAAACTATTATTCTCACTTTTCATTTCTCATTTCTCATTCCTCATTTCTCATTTCTCATTTCTCATTTCTCAATTCTCACTTCTCATTTCTCATTTCTCATTTCTCATTTCTCATTTCTCATTTCTCATTTTCATTTCTCATTTCTCATTTCTCATTTCTCATTTCTCATTTCTCATTTCTCATTTCTCATTTCTCATTTCTCATTTCTCATTTCTCATTTCTCATTTCTCATTTCTCATTTCTCATTTCTCATTTCTCATTTCTCATTTTTCATTTCTCATTTCTCGTCTCTCTCATCAAAAAAATTGTTCTAAATTAAAAACGACCCTTCTGGCTTAATGCAGATTCGAAGAGTACATTAAATTTCCCTTAAAATTACATGTTCAAAACTTTTTTTTTTACAGTTTTTAAACTTTTTATCGATGATAAATACGTTTTTTCGAAATTTTGAGTACGCCATCAAATCGGGCGGCCAATTTGACATCAAAGTCCCTTTGACACCAAATTTCCATCTCATCACCATTTTTTTCAGCCTGTATATGATTGAAAAACATGTTTTTTTTGCAAATTCAAAAATTGAAGGGATCATACCACGAAATCTCAAAAAACGGACCTCGGATTCGTAGTCAGGGACAAAAGTTACCCCTTAAGACAAAGTTTCACGCAAGTCAAAGAGGGGTATTTTTCAAAAGTACTCAAATTTTCATAATTTGTAATGTGAGTATCAAACGAATTATAATTTTGTATACTTTTTCACTTCATTATTTTTTTTTTGAAAATACTGAAATTTTCACAATACAGTAGTTGTTCGGTAACTGGGCGTTCGATAACTGGGCCGTAGCCCAGTTAAAAAGCAGACAAACGTCAAAAAACCAAAACAAACAGAAATGGACGAGGGGTTGGTAAATGCAAAAATCACCTGGAACAGCTAAAAACCTTTTTTCAAGCATTTAACAAATTTCAAGTCACAATTAAAGAAAAATATGAAGTAAACATGGTAAACAAATTTAAGTAACTTTTGTTTTTATGTTTCATCAGGAAAAAAATATGCATCGGTGGTCCCCTCGTAATTTTTCGTTCAGCCCAGTTAGCGAGCAGCATTCGGTAACTGGGTAACCAGTTACCGAACAAGTACTGTATACCATATTTTCTCGAAAATACTAAAATGTAAAAAAATTGCAATTCCAAACGAAGTGAAATTTTGTATGCTTTTTCACTTCATTAGAGTTTTTTGAAAAATTCTAGAATTTTCACAAAATTCGGCTTTTTTCAAAAATACTCAAGTGATTAAAATTTGCAATGTGGGTATAAAACGAAGCGAAATTTGATGTGCATTTTCAGTTTATTTGAGTTTTTTTTTATGAAACACTCACATTTTCACAAAATTTTCCTCGGATTCGTAATCAGGGACAAAAGCTTCTCCTTAGGACAAAGTCTTATGCATGTCGAAGAGGGGTCGGGGCAACAGCTCTGTGAGTTGGTAGTGAATGACCCAGAATAAGTACTCAAAATGATAAACAAAATTACCGTATTTTTCGAAAGTACTCAAATTTTCATAATTTGCAATATGGATATCAAACGAATTGAAATTTGATTTACTTCTTCACCTCATTATTTTTTTGAAAATACATAAGGCCGTTGCAAATCTTTTTCAAAGTTTATGAGGTCCGTGTGTTCATGTTGGTTCAAAAAATCAGGGGCAAATTTTTTTTTTAATTTTCACAAAATACCAAATTTTCCCAAAAATACATAATTTTTTAAAAATTTGCAATACCAAACGAAGCGAAATTTTGTGTACTTTTTCACTTCATTAGAGTTTTTTGAAAAAATACAAAAAAATCACAAAAAACCATATTTTTCAAAAATACCGAATATTAAATTTGCAATATGGGTACCAAATGAAGCGAAATTTCATGTGCATTTTCAGATTATTTGAGTTTATTATGAAACATAAAATTTTCACAAAATACTTTATTTTTCAAAAATACTCAAATTTTCAAAAATTCGCGAAGGAAGTGAAGTTTGTTATGCATTTTCACTTTTGTTTTGTAAATCACTAAAATTTTCCAAAATATCGTATGCTTTTGAAAATACTCAAATTTCTTTAATTTGCAATGTGTATAAGTATTAAAAAAGCAAAAAATGTTTATGAAGCATACAAAATTTCAATGTTTGTTTGAAGTATGCAAAATTTCGCTACGTTTGATTTCCGTATTGTAAATTTAAAAATATTTAGTACTTTTGCAAAAATATGGTGTTTTGTGAAAATTTTAGTAAAAGCTGCTTCGTTTGATACCCATATTGGATTTTTTTTTAATTTTTATATTTTCGAAAAAATACTGTAATCTGTGAAAATTTTAGTTTTTACACAAAATAAACTAGCGAAGTGAAAAAGCATGCACACTTTAGCTTAGTTTTATACATACATGGCAAATTTCAAAAATTTGAGTACTTTCGAAAAAATACGGTATTTTGTGAAAAAATAGTATTTTTACTTTAAAGCTAACTACATTTTTAAACAATATATTCTTGATGAAAACATTGAAAATTAAACACGATTTGGTTGAATAAAGTCGATGTTAAAAGATTTAAAAAATGAGTCCACTATCGGCGATAACATTATCGCCTATAGAATAATCTAAATAACGATAACGATAACGATAACTATTATCGTTATTGTAGACGGTAATTTTTTTTTTCGTTTAATATTATCGACGATAACAACCTTGGTATTTAAAAAAAAATATGAATCTTGACACTTTTCTGCTTTCAGGACAGTTTAAAACTCTTTTTAAATTTTTAACTTTTATGACAAACCATAATAGAGGTGTCACACACAGAAAAAAGCTCTCATCTAAAAGTCACAAAACACTCGTTAAACTCGCTCACCACGTTCCGCAAACTAAAGCGGTGGAGGCCTGTTTCTGCAGGCCCCTTTGCTGGATGGTCACCTGGTGCTCTGGCATGACAATTTTATGGTACTTTTTAATTGAGTTTTTACACGTTTATAATTGAATATATATTTCTAGTGGGCAATGCTTTCCTCACACTAATGCTCCAAGACAGCGATTTTAATCTCACGGCAGTGCTGCCAGTTTGGTTGAAAAGAGACTTGAAACTTTTGCTGAAATTCATTGAGAAATTTTCAAACTTCAAGGCTCCAACTTTCTCACGCCTCAAATCTGGCAACACTTGTCAAAACCGGAATGCAATCAGAAGCCTGCTCCAAGCACGTAAAACGGCGACGGTAGTTAGCATCGCTCGAACTTCCTTGCCCAGCTTTGATGGGAGCAGTTGACACAGTTGTTCACCGCGAAGAAGGTTTCAGAGGTAGAAAAAAGGGACGCGCTCGAACAAAATCATTAGCGAGAGACAGCACGGTGAGAAAACGCATAAAGTTGCGAGAAATTGTTCCCAGCAGCGTGCTGCCGGCGTAAAATAGTTTCTGGTCTGGTATGTCGGGTACCGCAAAAATGATCCCCAATTCTCGGAAGAAGGCGACTGTCGGTGGACCAACTTTTCCTGGTGCAGCAGCAGCAGCAGCAGTTTTGGGATCGAAGGCCCGGGGAGAAAGTTTTCACAAACTGTTTTTTGCTGCTGCAGCAAGAGGGTGTCAATTTATTGCATTTTGTGCTGAGATTGTTGGCACTTTAGAGTTGAAATGGTTAGCCCTTTTTTCGCTGGAAGTGATCAAAGGCTATTAGCAAAAGTTGCAGAAGTTGTTTGAAACGATTTGAGCGGATTTGAGGAGAAATTAGCAATTTGTGGTGGGAAATGAGCTTTTAGCAACAAGCTATGAGCATTGCTTATTCAAAACCGTGAAGTGAGCAATGTCCAATGTTCAATGTCCAATGTCCAATGTCCATTGTCCAATGTCCAATGTCCAATGTCCAATGTCCAATGTCCAATGTCCAATGTCCAATGTCCAATGTCCAATGTCCAATGTCCAATGTCCAATGTCCAATGTCCAATGTCCAATGTCCAATGTCCAATGTCCAATGTCCAATGTCCAATGTCCAATGTCCAATGTCCAATGTCCAATGTCCAATGTCCAATGTCCAATGTCCAATGTCCAATGTCCAATGTCCAATGTCCAATGTCCAATGTCCAATGTCCAATGTCCAATGTCCAATGTCCAATGTCCAATGTCCAATGTCCAATGTCCAATGTCCAATGTCCAATGTCCAATGTCCAATGTCCAATGTCCAATGTCCAATGTCCAATGTCCAATGTCCAATGTCCAATGGGCATATTTTGTGATTTAAAAAAATACCTTATAAAAATTGGTTATAAAATTATTTGATCGATTTCTGCATGATACATTATTTTTAGGATAAGCAATTATTTACAATACTATTTTTTCACGAATCCTACATAACTTGAGCAAACAAGTTTTATGACATCAGCTACCACACAACGTTTGTCGGCATCCTCCACCCAAAACTCGATAGCTGATCAAACAAAACGCTGCGTGATCTCATTTGTTTGGGAGGCAAACGTTGGTGTAAACAACCAATTTTGAGCTATCTTCTACATCTGTTGCTTTTTTTTCTCTCTTTTCAGTCGCAAAAATTCCCTCGTCGTTCGAACCCAGCTCAGTGTCAGGGTGCACTGTATTATTGGTAAGTTTGTTTTGATGATTTTTAGTCTTTCAAGTTATTTTGTTCTATCTTGAACATCTCATTAAACAAAACATTTCTTCGCTGGTAGTCAAACGGAACAAATTGAATCGAATCAGTTCCTAGATCTGGACCACCCAAATCTTTTCAAAATCGTTCAATCAGATACCGAAGCGATCAGCGTTTCCCAAAAGACCTCACTAATACGCACCAATAATGCCATCATTAAGTCATTCATGCTGAGCAACAGCATCAGCTACCGGTCTTTTTAGGGTGAAGTGAAGAGACCACCACTCCAAAAGGCTAAGGCGCCTCAAGTGGAAATCGATCTTCGGGCTCAAAAGTCCCGGAGAGTCAACCTCCCTCTTTTTAACACTTTGGCTCGAGACGGCTGTAGTTGCTACTAAACGGAGAGATAAAGTGAGCCCTGGAATGTGGAATTCCCTCTTCTTTCGTTTGGGTTTTTTTGTAGAGAGAGGAAGCATCATTGATTGTTATGCTGATGGGATGAAATTAACATTATCTTCGTTTTGTTTGGGGTTTAAATTTTGAGTTCCTTTAGGTGGCCTTCTAAGGAGATGGATTTGTACTTGTTTGTAGCGGTTAGTGGCGAAAGGGTTGATCTTTTTATTTAGAATTGGAAGATTTATTTGAAATAAGAAAAGGACTAACAGAGATCAATGAAATCTTCAAAAGGACCGACAATATACTTTTATCCTGTTCGGTGGTCTATTTTATGGTCCCATATTTGTTCCATTATGACTTGGATGTTTCCATGACGAACGACTTCTTTGAAGCAAAATATTAATAATTGCGTTGAAAAGTAGGTTAAAGATGAGTCAAACTCATTGATCATTTTTGGTTTCAACAATTGCATCTTCTGTTTTGGGAATGTTCAGCAATTTTATATTGTTAAAATTTTTCATTTCAAAATTTCGTGTTTTTTTCTAATTTTGCAGGTTAATTATTTAGAGTGTAAAAATGTTCTACAAAGTTGTAGAGCAGACAATCATAAAAATTTTGATATAAACATAAGAAGTTTGCTTGCAACCATCACGAGTTATAGCAATCTTACGAAAAAAAAGTTTTATTTTTGTATTTTTGTAATTTTCTGCTCTACAACTTTGTAGAACATTTTTACACTCTAAATAATTATCCTGCAAAGTTAGAAAAAATACGAAATTTTTAAAATGAACATTTTTGTTCTAAATGAAAAAATACCCTTCTAGGTTAATGCAGATTCGAAAAGTACATTAAATTTCCCATAAAATGACATGTTCTAAAATAATTTATAGTCAAGTAACGAAAAATGGCAGAGTTTTGCCTTCCTCACCTTACTGAAGAAAGGCTTCAAAATCACTCGAAAAACTAAACTCTTGATTTGACCTCCTAGACCCACCTTCATGTATACATATCGACACATAATAAAATTCTGAGCAAATGTCTGTGTGTGAGGTGGGATGTTGATAAAAAAAAATTACACTGGATTATCTCGGCACTGGCTGAACCGATTTGGACCGTTTTGGTCTCATTCGATCCATCTTGGGGTCTCATAAGTCGCCATTGAAAATTATAACGTTTAGTTAAGTACTTCAAAAGTTATGCTAAAAAACGATTTTAACAAAAGTCCGGAAGATTGTAAAAAGGGTGGTTTTTGTAAGAAACCCTTGTTATACATTTTTAGAAAGGTATTCAAAAGACCTTTTTAAAGAGTTCAAAAGATTGAAGGTCTGACAACCCTATCAAAAGTTATAAGCACTTGAGTGTTATTTATGCACTTTTTAGAGGCCGGTTTTCAGATATTTTGATGAAACGTTGTCCGGATCTATCATGCGACCTGTCGTTTGATGGGTAATTAAAATACCTTTTCATAGAGTTCAAACGATTGAAGATCTGACAACCTTATCGAAAGTTATAAGCACATAAGTGGCCTGCATTATGAAGATCTGATGGTATGAATAATGAATCAAGTTGATAGAACACTGAAAGGTCCGCCCTTTTGTATCTCTTTTGGATAGCATTACCCTCTAAATGTGAGGAAGGCACCAACAACCTTAGGGTGGATTAAGTAACGTTTTTTTAGTGTTTTTTCGATGAAAAATATGTTTTTTTTTTGAATTCTTAGTACGCCATCAAATCGGGCGTCCAATTTTATATAAAAGTCCCTTTGACACCAAATTTCTATCTCATCACTGTTTCCGGCTGCAAATTATTGAAAAACAGCATGTTCAAAAATGGAAGGGGCCGTACCGCCCCTCCGTCACGAGATATCAAAAAACGGACCTCGGATTCGTGATCAAGGACAAAAGTTACCCCTTAGAACAAAGTTTCACACAAATCGTAGAGGGGTCGGGGCAATTGCTGTGTGAGTTGGCGGAGAATATGAGATTTATAAACAAATCTTAAAATGCTTTAAGAACCGTTGATGTTTCGAAGTATGAAAAAACTCATCTGAAAATATTACTGAACCAATATTTTTTGTATATCAAATTCTTTGAGATATGTTCAAATTCAGACTTTTTCTCATAAGAGTTTTTAAAACAAAGAATGGAAAAATCTACTAAAATATTTCTGAAACAAGATTGAATTACTTTTTTGAATGGTGAAACTTTTAGAAAGAGTACAGAATCAGGAATAAATTAATTTGAAAGTTTTGTAAAATTCCTTACTAGGTATACGTTCAAATATAGTATTTTTTTAAAAAAAGTTTTTAAAATAGTGGAATGATACAAAATCAAACTTAACTAGAATGAATTATTTTATATTTCAATTTGCAAGTTATTAGCAAGTATATTTCCTTTGTAATTTTGAAGTGCTTGGATTTGTTTTTGCCTGCTTAATTTTCTAGCTAATATTGAAGAAGAAGGTGACATAATCTTTTAGAAATATTTGCAACCTTCTCAGTGAAGTTGAAAATTAAAAACAATTAAATTAAATTAAAAACTTTTTTTGTTTGAATGAATAAAGAAACTTACTCAAATTTTCTGTTACTAGAACAAATTATTTTGAATCAATGCCAAAAAATTGAGCTTACTTTTTAACTTGTATCTCGTTAAACTTTTAAAAGTATGTTACAATAATTTTTAAATATGATTCAATTAAATTTTTCATTTTCGACCTTGGTCTTTTTGACATTATTTCAATTAACCTTTTGTTTTTCATCCGTTTTCATTTTTGATTCTTCTGGAAACCCTACTGTTTATATATCTTTGACAAAGGATTTCGTTTCATTTGATGTTCCATTTTTTATGAACCAAATATCAAAAATTTAATGAAATGGCTTTATCCGGAATTATTTGCTAATTTGTGCTTCCTAATCAAGTAATTTAAACTGGAAATTTCCCATGTACACAGCAAAAAATCCGATGGTAAAATCGCATGCAAAAGCATGCACATCACCTTCGTCAAAATAAACACTTAATTTTACACGCTGCATGTACAATTTTTGTAAACACAAAAAAAAGTTGCAACCGACGGGATTCAAACCCAGCACCTACAGTAAGGACTGGCGCCTTAGTCCGCTCGGCCATCAGACCGATGAAAAATGTAAAGGATAAACGTATATGTTAGCTCCACATTTCGGTCAAGTAGGTTTCCCATACCAATGGGCTACATATTTCAGGGTGTAATATTACACAGAATCTCATAAAATAATGCAAAATTTATTTTACACCCAGGCCTTTTACACGCAGCTGGATTACTACTTTATTTGCTGTGTAGATAAAACTTTTTTGAAAAATTAGGCGAAAAATGATCAAAATCAATCACAGCAAAAAATCCGATGGTCAAATCGCATGCAAAAGCATGCACATCACCTTCGTCAAAAGAAGACACTTAATATTACACACTGCATGTACAATTTTTGCAAACAAGAAAAAAAAAAGTTGCAACTAAAAGGGATTCAAACTCAGCACCAAAAATACGGACTGGCACCTTAGCCCGCACGGCCATCAGACCGATGAAGAATGGAAAGGATAAACGCATATATGAGCTTGATATTTCGGTCAAGTAGGTTTCCCATACTGATGGGCTACATATTTCAGGGTGTAATATTACATAAAATTTCATTAAATAATGCAAAATTTATTTTACACCCAGGCTTTTACACTAAGCTGGATTACTACTTTTTTTGGCTGTGCAGGCCTTTTACAAGCAGCTGGATTACTACTTTTTTGGCTGTGTATATTTCGTCGCTTGTGTGCTATCTTAAGACACGTCTGCTGTAAAAAGATAGGACGTGTCACAAGGTAGCACACACGCGATGATTTGCCTATTGATGTTTAAAAAAAAGAAGTTTACAATGGATTTAAAAAAATGGATGAAGATACCTACTTATCTCTTAACTTATTCTATCGATAGGAATTTGCTCTAACTCCATCAACTGCCAACATATTCATTTTTCGGAGAGCCTGGTAAACAAAAATTCTACAACTTTTTGCGTCATGAAAATGTCATTACTGCATGAAATAAATTGTGTTATAATTTCAACCAATAGTTTCAGATCTGACTAAGAGTTTAAATTTAGACCTTTTCAAGATTAGGTAGTAGATGGATTGCTGCTTCAGAATCACTTAAAAATTTACTAGTCATATTAATGTTTATCGAAAATTTGGCAAATTTGATTGTAACTTCAAAGGTTCTTTTCTTTTCAATCTTCTATTTGAATCTTTTTGATTTATGTTGAGTTTGTTTCTCATTATAAGTATAAACAGCTATGAAACTTAAAATCAATCCAACCCTGAGATATCATAAGATTGTGAAATATTGTATCCATATTTTTATCAAGCAAGTTTTCCTCAACCAGCTTCTTTCGGTGAAAATTTAATTTCCCAGACTCCCAAAGCTCACGGTTTGAACATTTCGATTTCATGCCCACCGCACCGGATCGAGACCGGCCAATCTCGTTCACGGGACCCCTTCGCCAACGTGCCACTCAAATTAGAGGAGATTCCTTCCACACTCTCCAGCTCAACCGGCTCAGAACAAGCTGATGACCGATTCTGTTGCTTGGCCTCGGCCTGCTGATTGGCAATTCCGATGCACGCTTTCGACGGGTTTCACAAGACTCGCTCTCCCTCTGATGTTCAGGTTGGCCTGCTGTGATTGATTTAGCAGCAGATCGATGTGCTGGGTTTGGAGTCGAGTCGTTATTGGCAGTCGACTCGACTCTGTGTTCTACTGTGTTCTAGCCAATAATGAGATTATCCCGGTGATGCGTGTCGACGTGACTCCACGGGTTGTGGTGGCCACTGGGACCACGGTCTGGAATGTGTGGCCGGTTGGTTGAGAATCTCATTGTGGTCTGGTGTTTCAACGGGTGCCTCGATAATTCAATTGGTATGGCGTGTGACCGAAATTGGCGAAGATCATGTGGCATAACACTTAACAGCAAACTTCGATATTTCTTTGAATTTAAAACATTTATATCACAAGAAATATGTTATGTTCTAAAAAACAAAACAATGTGAGGAAAAACAATTCTGCATCATTAACCTCGAAATAATTACCCATTAAAAACGCGTTCTGATTGCCACTTCCGCTAAACATCATAAACAGTTTTTTCAAGAATGGCCACCAGCTCAGAACTGCGCTCGTTGATCTTTACTCTGCTCAGGCAGAAAATAATTACCAAACTCATTATTCCAACACACACAGATCTGACTGTGTGTAATTGCCGAAAAACAAACACGCGGCAATTATGGGGTCGGCTGTATTGGGGAACTTTTTCCAAACTAGAGCAAAAATATTGTTGGTGTTGTTCTATCTTGCCAGATGAACATTTTCAACCTTGTTTTTAACATTAAAATGTATTAAAGCAATTCTCTTGAAGTTCAACTTTTTATGGATTTTGTAATAGCTGAATAATCAATAAAATTTGTGTAAAGAAAGCATAACCACAACAAAGTTCTAACCCCCGGAAGGCTCGTGGTCAGTGCAGAAACTCCTTCTGTGCCGGAAAAACAGCCTCCAGTCAGCAGCAGTAGTTCCCCTAGCGCTGACTGTGTCTGTGTGTGTGTGCTTTGTAGTTATGCTAATGAGGTGCAATTATCGCCATTATTAAACACAGGCAACATAATCTTTAGCCACATCGGCGTCGCAACCCAAATATGAATGAATCGCTTCTCTCGAGAATTTCTACCCGAAGAAGAGTCAACTCATTGTTGTCCCATAAGACCTCAAAATCTAAGAGTTCAAAGCGCTTTGGGACCACCTTGAGCCTCCCACCGTAGCACACGTTCGCCGATGTTTCTTCGATTGTTGGACAAAAAACGATGATGTTGCTTCTGTGCGGGGGGAAAAGGTTTGCTGAAGATGATTAGATGATGAGGATATGGCTACTCAACTCGTTATGAGGTAGAGCCAGACAGCAGCCACTTGAGTTTGGGTCAGAGGGCTTCTCATGTGTGATCGGTTTGAGCTTTTATGCCAGCACAAAACCGTTCAGATGATCTGTGGGTGAATTGAAATGCTTACACAAGACCACACACACGACAGTGGCAGTCAGTTCAGTAGAAATAGTAAGACAGTACTGCACAACTCGTTTGGGTAGTCAACGTGAAAATGGGGTTCGTGATGGTGGTGTTTTTGTGGCTGAATGATGTTGATATTTTTTCGTTTGTGAAAGTGTATTATGGTGCTTAAACGTTCGTAAATATGTTAAAAATAGTAGTTCATTCAAAAAGTTTCATAGAAATTTTTTTTTAGCACGAGTTGTACATTTATCCAAAGAAGAACTTCAAGTCAATATTGAAAATATTACATTTAATACATTTAATAGAGCAATTCTCTACCAATATCGGAAATGGATTTTATTTGTATTTTTTTATCTGGCTCAAACTTTGTGGGGGCCTTCGCTATGACCAAAGAAGCTATTTTGTATCATTGGTTCACCCATACAAGTCTCCGTACAATTTTGGCAGCTGTCCATACAAAAATGGTACGTAAATATTCAAAAAGCTGTAACTTTTGAGTGAATTTTCTGATTAATGTGGTGTCTTTGGCAAAGTTGTAGGTATTTTTGAGGACTGTTGAGAAAAAAATAGATACACGAAAAAAATGCCGATTTTTTTTGTTATCTTTTTTTTCACAAAAACTCAATTTCCCAAAATACGTATTTTTTGATATTCGCAACTTTTGAGCCATAGTATGGTCAAAAAATCTGCCACCGAGTTAAAAAAAAAAATTGAAATATAGTGATTTCATGAAAAAATCAAAATTTCATACAAAAAAGAAATTTGACAGATTTTTTTATATAAAATTAAATTTGCATTCGAAAAGTACTTCACAATTTTTTTGATTAGCACCTAAACTCCCAAGCTCGAGAAAAAGGGGGAATTTTGTGGAAATTCCCTCTTTTTCTCGAGCTTGGGAGTTTAGGTGTTAAAGGCCCCGTTTTTAAGTGAAATATTTGCAGTTTTTCGAAACATTCGTGAAAGGAAGGGACATAAAAAATAACTGAAATTGATATTTTTATTCAAAAATCGTGTAAAATCAATTGTAAGCTATTCAAAATACATTCCCACTGAGAATCGATCTGGATCGGGATCGAGCCTGAATCGAGACGAGGCTCGAACCAAAATTCTTAGTGGGTTGAGTAGCGTTTATTTAGGCTGGTGAAAATTGGAACATTTTAAGGCAAAATTTACCGACTTTTCCTCTTTTTAACACAAAAATTATTAGTTAAAAACTCTATTTTCAAACATTTAACTTCTACGTTTTATTTTAAATAAAAAAACAACAATTTTCGTTCTATGAACCAGCATTTGCGAAAGTTATTTATGTATTTCATTATTTTGAGAAATCAAGATTTCTGGGAAACATCGCAAACTTGATCGCAAACAAAATTTAACCTCGCTTTAAATGAAAAAAATGAATTTGATATGTACTCAATATACATTTTTATAAAGGGCATCTATTTGAAGACAGATCTTCCTAAAATGTTAATATGCAATTTCATTTTTTATGTATTTAAACGATTGAACACTCCTGTTTAATATCTGTTCATTGTTCTGTAAGGTAAATTCAAAACAGATTTTAAAAATATCCCGTAAAATATCTTTATGGTTATACATTAGGGTGACAAGAAAATTTTAAAATCTTAAGAGATACCTTCTGGCTCTATTCTTTAGGTAAAAATAAGTATCTATAAGTAATCGCAAAAATGTATGGAGAAAAGCAAAAATTTGAAAATGTCTGAATATTCATATGTAAAATTTTTTGACAAACAACTTTATCTAAGACTGCAAAACGATCCGAGTTAACCCTGACGAGTTATTAGCGGTTGAATATTACCTCTGTTTTGAGTAATTTCACCTAAAAAATGTGTAAAATGTGAACCTGATGAAAATTCACCAAAAATTGATGAAAATTCATCATTTTTTTTCTACACAAATTCTGTCACAATTCCCTGATGAATATTATCATAATATTTTTCTGTGTTCCAAAATTGTTGTATTCTCAGAACTTTGTTTGATCCTTTCTTTAAAAAATCTGCATCCAGTTTGAATTAAAACATATCGAAAATCAGAGCATTAGATTCTGGTAAGTCCATTATATCTTAAATTGTTTTTTCACCATATCGAAGTTGTCGTGTTATCTTGTCGCACTTTGCTTTTCCACGTTCCGAGAAAAATGCATTTCAATGTTTGACCTTAAATAAACAACAACACGCACGCAATGTAAACAATAACAAACACGTTTTGTTTGGCCAATCATTATGTGCATTGTCCCGAAGCTGGGTTAAATGTGGTTGCCGGAGTCCCGAGTTATATTTAAAAATTTGTACAGTAGACGGGCAAGAACGTGTGTCACACGCGTTCTGACCCGAAATCCCTTTAGCCAGTTGTCGCACTTACAGCAATGTTCAGGGTGTGTCAAGATAGCAAGATAGAATTCTGGGGATCTATGAAGGTCAAAAGGTGAGGCACTGAGAGCTGCACAAAATAACGTTATAAACTCAATTTGGCTCAAAATGCACGTGTGACAAGATAGCACGACCACGACGATATGCAAAATATTTGATTTTGTATTTAAGTAAAACTATCAACGATTGATGTATGTGCAATTGTTGCAATTGCATTTTCAAAGGGTTAAATGAAACCGTTCGAAAGATTTCCTACTTTTACAACAGATATAAATCGTGGAAAGAGCTTCACGTTACACTTCTGCAAAACGGTTCAATTCCCGGGGGCCCTGCTAAACAGAAAGCAGTTAATTGCTTAATTTATCCAGCCGAGAATCGAGTTGCCCCCGGATACCGCAGAAACCGTTGCAAAAAAGCTGACAACTAAAACGATACTGTCCCTAGCGCACAAAGCACACCACACCGGAGGGACAACCAAGAGGAAGATCACGATTATCAGGCCCAGTCCAGTCCAGCAGCAGCACTCGTTTGACCGGGAATGGAAATTGATATCGGGAACGAGAGAGGGGAAATCGTGATGTACCCACTCGAGACAAGAGTTTGTCACCAAAGAGACCCTTATTAAAAAAAAGTCTTGTGGCAATTATTATGAATGGTGCATGCTTTTTGAACTGTTCTATTTTTTCTGCTACTTGAATTTCCTCATTGAATCGATCTTTAGGAAATCGTAAAATACTTCATTCAATCACTTTTCTCAAGTTTCAAATCATTAAAATTTAAAGATTTTTTGTTGATATTTTGGTTTATATCATCAAATAAAAAAATATCTCAATTTCAAGAATATTTGTCCAAACTTCCAGAGAACTCCAGTATTGATAACAAATGGAAGTAAAACGGGACGGATTTTCCAGCACGGAATCGTGACTGTGGCCAGTTCTAACAGTAAATTTCCGGACGGGATTGGGCTTCCCAATAGAGATAGACCCCGAAAAGTGTGTCAAATGCGGTGTAATCAATTCAGTAGTGACCGACTCACTTGTTGCAGAATCGTGCACAATTTGGCCAATAATTTCCCAGCTTCTCTCCGAAATGCCCGGAAAAAGGCCTCGCATAAATTTGCTCGTTTTACTACACGGCGGAAAAATTTGTCTCCCACCCAAATTTCGAACAGAAAAGAGGAGAAAGAAAAATGGCGACACGTGCGTCCTGCTTTGCGGAGTGCAGTTTTCCTGAAATTGCCGGAGCTTCGACTGCGCCAGGATATTGGCCAAACAAGCCACCGGAAGCCATTTGACCTGGGGTTTCGTGGAGAAGGTTGAGTAGGAAAAAGGAACATTGATTGTGCCCGAGCACCGGCATTATTGCAATTTGCAAGCTCATTCGTATTGCTGGGTCTAGGTCATAAATCTTCCTGAAGGAGTGCAACGTGGTGCAAGGTGTTGCCGCAGTTATTGGACTCTTTGCTTGGGGAAGGCATTTCTCATGTAAGGATCTGGTAATTTGTTTGAAGGTGTTATGAATGAAATAGTATCTTGACCGAAAAAAAAACTTAAAATATTTCATGATATGTGGGTCGGGGTATAAAATGTGAGAAGATTTGGTCCATTCCTTCCCGATTATGAAGATGTTGCAGCATTCAGTTGACTGCTCTGCAAACGATCCCGCAGGAATTTATCACCGCGATAAAAATCTACATAATCAAAACTCATCTAAAAACATAGTCCAATTCCATCATTTGCATACAAAAATAATGTCAACGCTTCTGTTTCCCTGGTCCCCACCCGGTTAGCAGCACACATGACCAATCAATTTCCCCGCAGAAAACACAACATATAAATGTTAATCTGCCATGTTCTGGTTGTTTTTTTTGTTCGGGGTGGCTCCCGGTCTTTGCTACTGTTTAAATTTCTTCCACAAATCGCTCGCGCCCGTCAACTAGCTGCGTCGCTCCCACTATCTGTATGTTAATCACGAGACTGGTTTTTACACGGTGACTAAAAATTAGTTGATTTACTAGGAAATGAATCAATTTTGTTAAAAAATAACATCAAATTTGTTTTTAAAAAAATCCAAATTTTAAAGATTTAAATAACATTTTGCTTAATTTACAATTTTGAACTTAAAGTTACATCGTTTTCACAGTCATCCCACTGCGACGCACACCCTAGCAATAGATTTGCATAATTCCGACATTTTTCGATTAAAATTCAACATCCAGCGTCGCGCGATTCTGAATCAGCTGCTGCTGCCGTTGTCAATGCCTGTGTAGTATTTATTTATTTTTTTTTCTGGTCATTATTCAGGCGAAATTAGACTATCTGATGTTGGTGTCAGGAATGTGCGGCCACACTTCTTGCGGTTCACTGAACCTGTCGTCGAAATTTATTGGCGGAGAGATGCCTTTTTCTGCGAATCGAATGATTTATCGGCGAATGTGACCTTAATTTGAGAGTAGTACTTTGTATGAGAGGAATATTGTGGAAGGGGTAAAAAGGAACGGAGTTTTTGTTGTGTTTTGCAAAAGGATTCACGTACAGAGTGAAATGGGAGCGGTACTTTTTTGGGGGCTTATGAAATGGCGCCACTGTCAGATTGGGAATCTGGAGATTTCTTTGAGCTTGATTTATTATTTACCCAATATAAGTGCTTTGAATACATTTTTTTTATTTAAGTTCAGCAGATTTTTAATCGATTTTATCAAAATTGTACATTATATAACATGATAACAAGACGGTTTTTTTAAACAAAAATCACCATTTTTACAATCTTCCGGACCTTAGTCTAAGTTGTTTGTAAGCATTCTTATTAGAATACTTAATAAAACATCATAATTTGTAGGAAGTGACTTATGTGACTTTCGACTTTTCCTGATTTATTTATACCTACAACTTTACCGAAGACACAAAATCGATCTGGAAACCGTTCCAAAAAAAACAGATATTTGAATATTTTTAATGACATGGACTTCTTTCAATGCCTTATTCAGTTTATTACTTCTGTTTTTATTCCGGTTTTAAATATCATTTCTTAGTAGGTTTGTTACTTGAGGTCTAGTCTATATTTAAAAATATTCATCAAATAAATTTAATAATTGTGATGAATTAATATAGTATCACATGAAAATTAAAATAATATAGAACAAAACTATTTTTTCGATTGACAAAAGGAGACAAAAGCTTGACCACCATAAACAAAATCAGTCTTACACTTTACTTCCAATATTCTTTTTATCAGAAAACCATAATTTCTATTATTAAAAGATAACAATCAAGAAGCGCGGAATAAACTCTCGCTTGTGCTCTGTCGTTTTGCCCATCAAGATGCAATAAAACCCAATAAATCCAACCCAATAATCATTTCTTTCCATGCTGTCGAGAGATCATGCTCTCTGCTCTGCACCACTAAAATCCGTCTGTCTGAATCCGTTTATCTGAGTCTGGACGTCTGTCCGTGGTTTTCCTCGTTGATTTCCTCGTGCGCGCCAAAATCGACCGAAGAAAAATGGCTGCCATTCTGGATTACTACACTATTTTGCCGCACTTTATCTGGTTGATTGCGGAATTGTTTTTATTTTTATTTTAATAAATTCGATGCCATTTTTCACGAGCACGACCTACCGGCTCGCAAAACGGCCGTAAAACTAGGTTAGTGGAAGTCTATCGTCTCGCGTTAATAAATTTGCACAAACAGATTCAGCGCTCCTTATCTCCCCCCTTGGCAGTAGGTTCGTGTGTTGACGAATCGGGAAACTTAAAGGGGGAAAACGGCACTTCACACTACGATTTGTGGTGCACAGTGGGACAGATTTGACGTAAGGTTGACGTTTAAAAAAAAATTGTGTTGTTTTGTAATTATTTTTTTTTTTTTGAGAGGAAAAATTTTTTTATCGAGAATTTAATTTTGTCTGAAAAAATGTTTTTTTTCGATCACTGTCCAAAACCATTCCAAAAACACTTATGCCCTTTTAAGTCGACCCTCAAGTCACATCCAAGCCCGGGAGAAGCTAGGTCCAGTAGAGTTTTGTGTTCAGGAAAAGCTGCAGCCCCATCTAACCCACTTATTAATATTCGATTAAATGCAGCAACTAAGTCGTCAATCGGCTGATGATTGGGGAGGGAGGCCTCGCGCTTAGGGGAATTGAGTTGACTTTTATAGGAGACCCTTCCCGGCCTTCCCTGCTCAGCGATGTCATTTGTGGTAGTGTAAATTGCGCTGATTTATTGGTACTTTGCGATGCCTGGTGGGTGGTTTAGCTTGGCGGAGAGCAAGACAAATGATTCGTTATTTCTTGGGACGTACATTGTATTTTGATTTACTTTTCTCAGTATAAATTGTTTTTGTTTATGTGGCTTTTGCTAATCTTTGTTTTAAAATTTTGTTTAATTATTTAAATTAAAATATTCATTTATAAACCTAACAACTTTATTTTAAATACCGTCATCATGGGTGTCATTGGGTCTGGGGGTGAGATAGGGTCATACAAAAATGCCGAAATTTGTATGACCCAATGTCCCACTCCCAGACCCTATGTCACCCATGATGACGGTACAGCAAAACTAATATTTAAGTGACGGCTGAACGCTATGTAAAAATATCCAACCACGTGAAATTTGTTATGGATTTCCTCCCTGAACAAATCTGTTGAGCCATAGATAAATATTTGAGTAGTCCTCTACGATTTCGTATTTTTTTTTTGCGATTTTTTGATTTTATTTTTTGTATTATGATGAAACTTTGTCCATGTATTTCCTATGTCATAAGAAGTCTCCATACAATTTTGGGTGCTGTTCATACAGTATGTAAAAAAAGTATTTACACCCCTTGGGCACTATGCACATTTTGTGATGAAACATGTAAAAAATTTAAAGTTTGACAGGAACCTAGTACTACGTTTTGTTCAGAAACTCATGCCAAACATTTTGCTACAAAAAGCTCATGAAAAGATGATTTCTATAAAAGTTATATAACAAATACTATTACGAAAATAAAGGTGCAAAAAGTTTGTACACCTTTCGAAAAATTAACATAAATAATGTTATTTGTTGACAAATCACCATAAATCCAGTCTCCCAACTCCAAATAGGCATCCTTGACTGATTAAAAGAATTTGGATTGAATATAAAGTTTACTAACTACTTAGTATAAAAGTTTATATAACTCTGAAATTCTATATAAAACTTATCTAAACTTAATTTTGCAAACTTTTAATTCAACTAAATGTCAATATATTACCATATAATTGCTAAATAAACATTTTGGAGTGGGTATAACACCGTTTTGGGGTATTTGTATCGATAGAATAGATTTTCGTTGAAATTTCGTACCAACCCGGAATTACGTCGTAGGAAAATCCGCCGGCATCGAACCGGTCCACGATTCACAAGTCAACCTATGTGGAATCGGAAAGGGCATAAAATTTCCGATCTTTGATACCCAAACATCTAGGTTTTCTTTAAAACCTACGTTTTTAAATACCTAAGCAAAAACGTTGTTATGGTTTCGTTTGAGCAACCTGCCAAAAATGTATGGAATTTCGTAATTTTTGTTCTCGTGGATCAAACTTACTTTTTGCCCAGGTATTTAAAAACGTAGGTTTTAAGGAAAACCTAGATGGTTGGGTATCAAAAGATCGGAAATTTTATGCCCTTTCCGATTCCACATAGGTTGACTTGTGAATCGTGGACCGGTTCGGATGCCGGCGGATTTTCCTACGACGTAATTCCGGGTTGGTACGAAATTTCAACGAAAAATCTATTCTATCGATACAAATACCCCCAAAACGGTGTTATACCCACTCCAAAATGTTTATTTAGCAATTATATGGTAATATATTGACATTTAGTTGAACTAAAAGTTTGCAAAATTAAGTTTAGATAAGTTTTATATAGAATTTCCAGAGTTATATAAACTTTTATACTAAGTAGTTAGTAAACTTTATATTCAATCCAAATTTTTTTTTTTAATCAGTCAAGGATGCCTATTTGGAGTTCGGAGACTGGATTTATGGTGATTTGTCAACAAATAACATTATTTATGTTAATTTTTCGAAAGGTGTACATACTTTTTTTGCACCTTTTTTATTTTCGTAATAGTATTCGTTATATAACTTTTTATAGAATTCATCTTTTTATGAGCTTTTTGTAGCAAAATGTTTGGCATGAGTTTCTGAACAAAACGTAGTACTAGGTTCCTGTCAAACTTTAATTTTTTTACATGTTTCATCACAAAATGTGCATAGTGCCCAAGGGGTGTAAATACTTTTTTTACATACTGTACATAATGGGTATGTAAACGTATGAAATTCTGTATCTTGAGAAGGGATTTTCTGATCGATTTGGTGTCTTCGGAAATGTTGTTAGGCTGGGACTTAAAAAATAGGTAAGCGGACAAAAATTCATTTTTCAACTAAAAGTTGAGTTCCTAGAATGAGTCATTTTGATTTAAGAAAATTTTAGACTTTTTTTTTTGTTTTTTAACAATACACTTTTTTTTAACAATACAATGAAATATACAGTTTTCAACTTATATCTTTTTTCAGATATATTTTTTGATTTTTTACGGTTTTTTGAGTTTTATTAATAATTCTTGAATGAAAAGCACCTCTAAAACAAATATAATTTCCTATAATTTTCTCTGGAACCTTGAAAATCGGGCAATTTGTTCCTGCGATACAGCCTCACAGAGAATTAGAATTGATACAAATGAATTTGTGTCTTAAATGCAAATGAATTTGTGAACTAAACATTTGGTCTAAAATATGATTGAGAATTATTATCTATTTGGATACCTTTTCAAAAGTTGATCTTAATTTTAAATCTTTGAAATTATTTGTATTGAAAGGATCAGAAAAATTCACAAAAGTAATTTTTTTAACATTAAAAAATGGGCAAATAGTTTGCGATAACAATAACAGGCTACTAGGTGACACTTAGAGAATTTTATTTTCAATAATTCGCTGGTTTTTTAAAGTTTCAGAGAAAAAAAAATATAGGAAATTTGCTCAGCCTTTCTAAAATATTTGTTTCAAATGTGTTTTTCTTTCAAGATTTTTTTTAAACTAAAAAAAAAACACAAGAAGTGTAAAATTCCTCAATTTTGCAATAATTTGAAAACGGTAAATTTTATTTGAAAAAATGCACAGTAGGTGCCTGTCGATGGAAAGTTCGATTTTGCTTCAAAAATAGATTTTTAATATTTTTTTGTCCAGATTTTCGATATCTATATATATATAAAATTTCGACGGTTTTGTTCGAACGCGAATCAGTTCAATACGGAGCGTCGGATCGAGATGCTTTTTGTTGCGTTGGGTTCGTATAAGCCCAAGGAAGTTTCTTACGCTAACTAATTGACACTTTGGCCACTCTGGAACCGATTCCGGAGCATCGGCAAATTGTATGGAGAAAGTTACGTAAAATCAAATTTTGATCACAGGAGGCTGAATAAGCAAAAAAGTAAAAAAAAACGTCAGCAAACGAAAAAAGGCAGAACGAAGTTTGTCGGGTAAGGCTTGTTTTCAATAAAAAAAAACATGATTAAAAAAACAAATCTTCTAAACCAGATTTTGCACTTTGGCTCAAAAGAAGTATTTTTAGACCCCTAAAACGTATTAATGAAATCGAAAATTATAAAATACTTATAAAGTGAGTTCAACTTTTAATTATAAAAAGTTAAATATTTAAATGGGCCCTATCCAAATATCAGTCTCGATATTATTTATTTTTAAAATATGTTTTTCAATGAGATCACAAAAATTTACAAATGTTTAATTGTTTGACATTAAAAACAAACTTTAGCCAAACAATTAAAAGAAATAATGAAATCGGTTTGCTTTTTTAAATTCCTAAGAATATCAAATGTCTGGAAATCTTGCATATATTTTCATTGTACTACAATTTTTAATGTAAAGAACTAACATAATGATGTTATACCGCATTTAAAGACTAAAATCTTCAGGACGTGAAATTTTGTTAAAATTTTCACTGAATTACAATGTCATACTTTCAAAAATACCGTATTTTTTTAAATACAAAAATTTACATAAATGGCAAAATGAGAAAAAAATGGCAAAAGGTAGGAAATTTGGTACCGTAAAACGGGGGACTTTGATTGCAAACTGAAGAGTTCAAATTAATTACGTACGGAATGATATGGAAACATTCTGACCGTGGAAGAGAAGTGTTCAAAGTACTTCTAGAAAAAGTTTTCATAAACTTTTGAAAAGTTTAAAAAGTTAGTTAGCTATAATTAAGAAAATGTTGATAAATAGAATTATCTGAATATTCTCAAAGTGTCATGATTTTATCATTGAACCTTATTTCGAATCAAAAAATGGAATGCATTTTCGGATTCTTTAGACAATTTTCAACTAGGAGAAGGTAACATACGTTTGTAAATAATTGATAGTATGTGTTTTTGAAACATAATTCAAAAAAATCTCCCAATTTATAGGCATTTTAATTAGAACAAATTTCATATAAAATGTGAAAACTTTTGATTCTTGCTTCGATTTCAGTTTAAAGTGCAATATGATTCGATAATTATATAAACATAACTAGTTTTAACGGATTTTTGGTAAAATTTTGACTTTTTAACAATTTTACCTAAAATTGATATGTATTTTGTTAAAAAGCTTATAAATTCAGTTAACTTATTATAAACATTAATTTTTTTCTTAAAAACTGTATCAGCAACCTTAGTGGTGGTACATTTGACTTAAAAATAAAATTTGAACACATTAAATCTGATTTTTACAAGCAAAACTAAGACTATCAAAGTCACCCCGGAATTCAAAACAAGAATTTGCAATGCAACTATTTTTTTAACACTTTTGAAAAAACTTTTAATCAGAAAAGTGCATGCACCTTGTGTGGCCTCCCCCAGTACATGTTTTAAAATAATAATCTTAAGATAAACCTTACTAGTTGAAAAACATTCCAAAAATAGCTCGAAATTCTATCAATGTCACCCCGGTTTACGGTATGTTGCATATTATCTCTTTGTGAGTAATTTTACCTTAAATAATATGAAAAAAATTGAAATTCAACAGAAACTGATGAATATTTTACCAGTTTATGATGTAAAATTACACATTTTTTGAAAAAATAATCGGTCACCATTCTTAGATGTAATATTACCATAATTTTTTCAACTGTGCAGCAAGATATTTTTTTGCAAATAGTACACTTTTATTGAAGTTATATGTAAGAATAGTTCAGTGTAAAGGGTGCTTGCTAGTTGACAATTTTACAACCACGTGGTTTACGAACGTGTCAAAGTGTTCCAACAGAAAAGTCCACATACCGCTGGCACATGACGATGAGACATTATTGGTTTTTTTTTTCGAGATACATATTTACACAAACTAAGCACAGAACGTCTGGTGGAAGCTTTTAAAACGACGATGACGACTCTGCGTTTGTTATGTGAACAGAAAAGTTTATTTTACGCCTCAGACCTCCTCACTCTCTTGACGAGGACTTTCAAGTTGAAGGTCACTCGCTTGCTGGTGATCCATCCTCGAATTGGCTCATCGCTCACTCTGCAGCTCTAACTTTGTATTGTCTTAACAAGTGAGCCGTGCAGTGATTTCGATGAGGATTTCACTTCAATGGTGGATGGGGGGAGTTTTTGTGGGGTGGAGGACGACGGATGACAAACGAGGACATGTTTTATTCACAGAAGAGTCGAACGGAGTGTGTCTCACTTTTGGTCATAGTTTTTCGGGAGGCTTTGGCCCCGGTAGCTAAATAGCGTAAAAACGATAGAGACGATTTCGGGGTGGGAAATAAATTGGGCGGACAATTTTGTCGAGATGAATATTACATGGGCTGGCACGTGTAATTTGGCAAGCGAACAGAGACTCACTCCATTATGAGGTATGAGTTACAAGCTCTCGTGGAAGCTTAATCACTTTTGTGATAAAGTGAAGTATGAGATAACTCTGCACACTGTAACTTCAACATAGGTCATTCTTAAGAGCTCATATCGTTAGTTTGAGTTGCCAGAAACTGCCAGATATTTTTTGCTTAGTTATGAAGGAAAATGAAACAAGTACCATGTTTAAGTTTAAATTTTAAATTAGATAAGATTAAGCAATTGTGTTTATTCGTATCGAACGAATTGTCTTTTGAAAATCTGGGAAAAAACTCACAATTCAAATGCTTCTTGAATCAAATGAACTTGAACTTTTTTCCAACATTTTTCTTCCGCAATCCGTCGTCGGAGTTTTTCCTTTGTCGCCACAAACATCTCCCAGTCAGCCACACAGCCAATGCATTTGCGGAAGGTACTTTTGCAGTTATGTCCAAGCAAAAAAACCTGCAAGAAAAAAACACGCCTGAAGAAGAAAGTACACAATATTTATTGAACTTATGGATAACGAGATTGTTTGTTTATTTGCTCGTTTTGCTGTGTAGCAGTTCGAAGACACGCTCGACTCCGTGCTGAAGTGTTGTGCTATCCATTTCCTACAGTGAGAGAGCAGAACAAGTACACACTTCTTTTTTGCTTAAAAGCTTTCCTTTCTTCGATTGGATCTCCGATGCTTCAGGAGGTTCTGTCTGGACGGGGTCTATCTGAACCCGAAGAAAGAGAGGGGACACAAAATATGACTGCAGTTTCGTCAAATGCCATTTTGATGGCTCCAAATGGCATCGCAAACCAGAGTCAAAGTTGTGCAAATCCTTGTTTTGTTTCGGAAAATGCCCCTTTGTGTTGTGTTGCGAAAGCTGCTTCACATTCTTCACGAACACAGCTCACAAATTTGCGAGCTTTTCGTGACTTTCCCTCCGGCTCGGATTAGAGACATCAGCCTCCAGAGCATCCTCTGCGCTCGGTGAATGAGTATGTTTCTTTTATTAATTGCTACATTTTTGCAACGTTTTCTACTTTGCCCATCGTGTTTTTCTCCCTTTTTATTCCTCAAAGTTGCGACCAGTGTCGTTTTTCTTTCGTGCTTCCTGTCCTCGGTAGGAAAAGTTCTCTGGAAAATTGACATTAAATTAAAAATATCTTCAAAATTAATTCAAAATTTGTGTCAATTGAGATTGCTGTAGATCAATAATCACAAACTTTATCTTGAGCTTTTTAGTATTTCATATGTAAAAATGCTTGAGGAATACATTGAAAACATAATTTAAAAAATATCAAAAGAGGTTTTGTACTAAAATGTAATTTTATCCTCACAAATCCACAATTTTATTTCCAGAGAACTGCTCAACCAAAGTGGCCAAGACTTTTCCTCTGGCCGCGTGTCGTGCCGTGCTGGTTTTATGTCACGAGCTTCATAAAAATGTGGTTTATTGCATTCTGCGGCAGCAGCCTCCGACTTCAGTGCAACGCTGGTTGTTGGTTTGGCTGGCTGGTGACACTTTCTTCGAGTTCCGTGCCAACTTCCACGGTTTTCAGCGATAGTTTGCCGTTGTGCTGTTTTGACACAAATGTATTTTAAATTTTGTAATTTTGCAAGTCTTCACATTAATTTGGCACTGTCTTCGTCATGGTTTGCGAAGTTTTGCCAGGTCGTCACACGTCGAAAGCTCGCCGGGGTGTGCTTGTGCTATAACATCGTAACTCAGTGGAGTCTGTTACGGTGTCACTTTGTTGGAAGTTCATTTTGGACCTTTATGAAAATTTACACCCAAAATTCCAAGTCGAGAGAATCTTTCCCTCAAAATTTATTGAGGGCTCAGCGCCAAAATCGAGAGAAAAATGCTACCAACTCACACCACCATAACAAATATGTTCATTTGTTATTGAAACAATTAATCTCCAACAAGTGTCATACATCGACATCTGACAACTCCTTGTTCACCAAGCTGTGGTGGCCGAGGCAGTTAAGTCATTGGGTTAGAATGTCAAAGGTCTCTGGTTCGATTTCCGTAGTCGATACTTTTGGTTTTTTGTTTTGACAGATGAACTTTTTTTTGCCCAGTTTTGGGTGTACAGTTCAAAACTTTAAATCAATTTCATTTAAAGCATGACCTAGTATAACACATTAAACTAGTCAGCAGTCCAGCCATCACTCAAAATCGATCGAAAGCGACAACATTCCTCCCCCTCCCTTGGTGGCACACATGGCCAAGGTTATGTCGGGGATCGATATGTCTTCATAATTCCCAAATGAGACAACAAACCATGTGTGAAGCCCCCCCTGGGGAGTCACCACCAGCAGTTCCTGCCCTACACCTTTACCTGGTCCAGTGGCCTCTGCTGGTGATTGGATTACAACTTGTTTTTTTAGAGGTTGTCCATGTCGACGACGTCAGCCCGAAAAGCGATCGATGGACGTACGAGGGAAAAGGGTTCGCAGTCGGGCGGGACAAAATCGTTTTATTTTTAGGTTGTAATTAAATCGCTCCAGCCGGCACTTGGGAGGCTTCTGATGGCCTGTGGTGTAGCCTTTTAAGGCGGGAGGTGGTCGCTTGCGTTGAGCGCCAGGCAGGTTCCCGTAAGGGTTGGCTTTGGGTGCTGTATTGTGCTCAAAATACAATTTGAACACCATTTTTTGAGAAGTTTTATGAACATAACATTTCTATGTAAAATAATAGGATAATTCTCCGCCAACTCTCACAGCAGTTACCCGACCTTTCTTCGATTTCCGCGAAAATTTGCTCAAGTGGGAAATTCGATCATTTTTTTTTTTGACGTAGACTACGTCTTTGTCGAAGGTACTGGGGTGCCATTCCAAAGATATGACAAAAAATCGATATTTTGACAAATTGGATCAATTTTGAGGGCAGATTCGGATTCAGCGAGCAAAATTAAATGAAAAAAAAAAGTTGGACATTTTTTGAATTTCGTTAGGGTGGTCCCATACACAAAACCAGACATTTTCAAATAAAGTTATCTCGAGTTCAAAGAAAAATACATCTGAGATTTTTACAGCGTTTATAGAGTGGCAATGCAATGTGGCGCTAAAAATTTGACCTGTGCTTTTTTGAGTTATTTAAGTTTTAAATTTGCATTTTTTGCCATAAAATGGCTTTAACTTTCGACCCTTAAATCCAAATTGACATGTCAAAAAATAAAAAAAATGTTTTAGAGTCCTAAAAGTGGCCTGATCTTCACTTTTCTCTAAAACATTACCCTGAATTACTACGGTAAAAAAACTTTTTTTTTTAAGGATCGCGATCGCTCAGATGCTTTCTTTAAATTTGGTCGTATAGGCGTAGGTTGCTAGATGAAATGTTGATGTTTTCGATAAAGTTGCTTGGATTGGCAAGATCTACAACTTTCCAGAAGACAAAAAAAAAATCCCAACCATATTCTTGTAAAGGAAAATTTCGAAATTCACCCTGATCGTGAATCACCTTAATTTTCAACCAAACCAAAAGTTGCCCATTTATATTTGCAACAACTCTTCTGAAGACTTGGTGCTCCAAAACTTAACCATTTTTTCGGAGAATCAATTTTCCACTTGATTTTGCGATCTAGACCTGTGCAATGGTATAAATATTTGAAAAAAAAGTGTTTTAAGAGCGAGTTTTTCACCAATGTGTAACAGGTCGTATCGAGGTGCTCTGATTTGGATGAATCTTTCAGCGTTTGTTTGTCTATACATGAGATGAACTCATGCCAAATATGAGCCCTCTACGACAAAGGGAAGTGGGGTAAAACGGGCATTTAAGTTTGAGGTCCAAAAAACATGAAAAATCTCAAAATTGCTCCCATTTCCGTAAAACTTCATCAATTCCAACTCTCTTAGATGCATTCGAAAGGTCTTTTGAAGCACTTCAAAATGTGCCATAGACATCCAGGATTAGCTCGACTTTTTCTCTTAGCTTTTGCAAATTACTGTCAAAAATGGATTTTTTTGAAACCCTTATATCTTTTTGCAACAGCCTCCAACACCCATACTCCTATAGGTCAAAAGTTCGGAAATTTCATGAACTATAAGCCTACGGTGTTAACTTTTTGGCCAATCGCAGTTTTTCTCATAGTTTTTTGATTTTTCTAGAACAAACATTTTACAACGTTAGTTTTTGCCCTGTAGGCCAAGAAGACGGCACTTTTTGGTCTCAATTTTGTCACATTCGGAATCCTCGGACAATTTCACGTCAGTTAGAAGTATTGGAGTTGTAAATTTGATTTGAAAAATAATTATATAAAACATTTTTGAAAAAAGAAATAGATCTTATTTACCCTATGATCAATACGTCAATTGCTGTATCAAGTAGGCGGAAACCTGTTTTACCCCTAATCCAACAAATTGTTAAAAAATATTTTAATTCATTCTAAATGGCAATTTTTCCAATCAAATTTACAACTCCAATACTTCTAACTTACGTGAAATTGTCCGAGGATTCCGAATATGACAAAATTGAGACCAAAAAGTGCCGTCTTCTTCGCCTACAGGGCAAAAACTAACGTTGTAAAATGTTTATTCTGGAAAAATCGAAAAACTATGAGAAAAACTGCGATTGGCCAAAAAGTTATTACCGTAGGCTTATAGTCCATGTAATTACTTATCTTTTGACCTATAGGAGTATGGGTGTTGGAAGCTGTTGCAAAAAGATATAAGGGTTTCAAAAAAATCCATTTTTGACAGTAATTTCCAAAAGCTAAGAGAAAAAGTCGAACCAATCCTGGATGTCTATGGCACATTTTGAAGTGCTTCAAAAGACCTTTCGAATGCATCTAAGAGAGTTGGAATTGATAAAGTTTTACGGAAATGGGAGCAATTTTGAGATTTTTCATGTTTTTTCGACCTCAAACTTAAATGCCCGTTTTACCCCACTTCCCTTTGTCGTAGATGGCTCATATTTGGCATGAGTTCATCTCATGTATAGACAAACAAACGCTGAAAGTTTCATCCAAATTGGAGCATCTCGATACGACCTCTAGAACAAACTGAGCAATATTTACAAATACTGCCTCTTAAAATGCATTTTATACCAACCTAGTTATTTTGAAATCATTAGCTTCAAATGTATCTTAGTTTTAATGAAATCAAAATATTTTTTTCAAGCCCAAAAATGCTAAATTTGTTTTTGATGCAGGAAAATGTATTTCAAATTGTTTTCAATTGAGTAAACTTCGAATACCATAAAATTTTTGAAATTTTTGTTGCTCCTTGATTTTTTAGGCCGATTTTGAAGGGAGTGGCCAATTTTGAAAAATATTTACCACGGCCTTATTTGTTTTTAATAAAACTATGTTTCGAGAAAAAATATTGTTTTGTGGTTTTGTACATCGAAGTTTTACAAATAATCTAAATATTTTTAAACGGATTCAATTATACTACCTAAATGTAACTCCACAGATAAATGCTTTTTAAATTGTTTTAAGTTTATTGCAAGTAAATTTTTTAAGTTAAAAAAATATGTTGTTTACCCCTGATTTTTCGGAGGGCATCATACACTTTGAATAATACAATATATTTGCAATGGCTTTTTGTTGTTTTTTTACTCACTTTTTCTGAACTAAATGTAAAATTCAACAAGTTCAATTACCAAATATTTCAAAGCACCAAATCATCGCCAACGCTGTTCCTTTAAAAGTAATTCCCACCACCTTCCAATGATCATAACTGTCGGCTCTCGTTAGGCGCGAATTTCACTTTCATTCCAGCAGCGGCAGCAGCAGCATCAAAAGTAGACTAGTAGCAGACTGCTACCGCGGCGTCCAACTCCCCCGTGTCATGATTTGGTGCAAAAAGTGGGAAGGTTCTCTCCTCTTCCACACTGCCAAGTTCAGGATCAGGTTTGAAAACGACCGACTTTTCCCTGCTGCTGCTGCTCGTTTAGGGTGAAAAGGAAGTGGTGCGGGGAGGGGAAAATCAAATAAATTCGATAAATGAGATGCCAAAGTTCAATTGATTATAAGTCTCCTTTCTATCGCCATTTTTGCATCTCTTTTTGTGTTCCAGATGGGCCAAACCCAGCCCCTTATAACCTTCCCCGATTCAGCTGGAATGCCTAACAATGGGGAAACAGCAGCTTCCTCGCCTTTTTTTTCGTCGAACCGTCACAAGCAATCTGCCATTAAATTTCATTATCATGCTGATCGGCAAAATTATTTCAATCTTTATTCAATATAGTTAAATTTTCATGCCTTCGTGCTCTGCTTTTTTTTCTTCTTCTTCAGGCACTTTCGCCTTCTACCTTGACCTCTCTTAAATTGCGGGGGAGTTATCGACCTCACCCACAACTTCCCCTCCCATTTCCACCACCCACCCCCAAGAGAGACAGACCATCACCGGTGAAGCTTTCCGATTGAAGAAAGTTTAAATAGGAAAACAGCAATCTTTCACCAGCTGCTGCTCGACCAATTTGGCCGCGGTCATTAGATCACGAATTTCGGGTTGGGAGGTGTTTTTTTCCTCTTCTCCGGGGTGATTTGAGGTGCGATGGTGAAAAAAGTGAAACTATAATCAGCGCCAGCCGGAAAGATTTGCTGGAACTTAATTGGCTCCTTCGGAGTCACTAATTTTATGGCTCGATTAGGGGGGAGTGTTCGAAGGAGGAGGACAAACTAAGTTTGTGGGCGTTTTGAGGTAAAAGAATGCTGAGTAGGTGGTAGCTAAATGGTGTTCATAATAGGCGCCATAAATGACTCGTGAATCAGTTCGATGAATGTATGTTTTAAAAATTGCAAATAAAAGAATTCTTAGTTTGTGAAAAACCTTACTTAAATTAAAAACATAAGATTGATTGATTGAGCATTGTAAGATGCACAAAATAGCGTTCTAAACTCAATTAGACTCAAAATGCACGTACGACAACTTAGCATGACAGCGACGATTTAAGCAACAAGCAGCAAAAGTGATGGGTTACGATCTGTTACGATGTTCTGGTTGGCCTTTTAAGCTGTTGTATCTCGCATATACGCCTTCTACGATTAAATTTAGAGAAAGCATCTAAGCAAAGCTTCAAAAATAAGTTTTTTGCAATTCCGTTGTGAAACTAATAACTTTTCCTGGCATTCTCGCATGACGGAAAGGCCTACTTTTATCCAATAAATAAAAGAATCGAAAAGTAATACTTTTCGATACAAGTGCTGAAAAGTTCAACTTTTTAGTACTATTTATTGTCGTATTTATCGAACTCGGTAAACCTCGTTGGATAAATCTACGACTCGTGCTAAAAAAATCTTAGTTTTGCAACTTATTGCATAAACTACTATTTTGCAATTCCGTCGTGAAACTACTTGATTTTCCTGTCATTCTTGAACGACGCATTAGTATCGAAAAGTAACATTTTTCAATATATTTTTTTTTATTTGAACGGTGAAGTTACTCAACACATGGATGTTTGACATAAAATTACATTCAAAGAGCGTTTGTCGGAATTGTGAAAAAAAAGCTCGTATAATGTACGACTCGTGCTGAAAAAATCTTCTTTTTGCAACTTGTTGCATGAACTACTATTTTGAACGTAGCAATTCAGGGTTAAAGCTAAGAACAAGATTATCCATTCGACGCAGTGGTGGACGCAAAACATTGCGCCAGTTCAATTTCTCCAAGATCTGTCAGTCTGACAATTAATTTTTCTGTTGCTTATATTTCCTGAACCACTTTTGGTATATTTTTTCTGATTATAAAAATCTATAAATTGACTTAGTGCCAATCAAATCTGGATAAAGAGATATACGCGAAACTTCGTTCAGCCTTTCTCGTATCAGACGTACACAGTAAAAAAATCATGGTATTATTACATCTGGGAATGAGTACATATTTTATGTCAGAAAAAAAGTGCAATTTTACCACTGAAAATGTATAATTTTACCACTTATCTGAAGCTATTTCACTTTTCAGTCTGAATGGAGGTACAATTACAACAAAAAAGAGGTAATATTCAACCTTCCAAAATTACACCTTCCAAATTTATACATTTTTTTACTGTGTACTTTGCCAGATAAAATGTTGATGCCTTCGTCAAAGTTGCTTGGAATGGCAAGCCCAACCAGTTTTTGGAAGACAAAAAAATCTTTAAAATATTGATAAAAAGTTAGAATTTCAAAAACACCCTAATCGTGAACCACCCTAAATTTCAACAAAGCTAAAAGATGTCCCTTCCAATTTGCAACAACTCTTTTGAAGACACAAATAAAGCTCCAGAATGGCATCATTTTTCGGAAAATCAATTGTCCACTTAATTTTGCGATCAGGACCTCTGAAAAATATAATGCAATAGTTTCCGGCCCAAATATTTGGTCCGCAGTGCCAAAAGGTTCGGCTTACCTGACCAAACAAACTTTTTGACAGTTTGCCTGCTATGTTTGTTTGCTTGTTTGTTTGCAGAAACGTCAGCCTGCATACACTTGGCAATATTGTTTGTGATATTGTTTGAAAACTATCCAACACAAAAAAGTGCGAGTTTGTTTGTTTATTTGCCATAGTCTAATACCTCCTTGAGCGACTTATAAAATTCATCTAATAATAGATGAAACATTGAAAGCTTTCACATGAAAAAATCGAACAACAACTTTTTGGACCACTCACCTTCCCAAATATTCGTCCAACTCCAAACGAAACTTACACGAAACACCGTCTCTAAGTGAAGAAAAAATAAAACGAGAAAAATTGTCAATCGAGCTGAAATCGGATACCCCCTCTCTTTTCGACACCCATGGATTTCTCCTAGCCCGAAACCGTCGACCTTGTCGTAACATTTTCTCTCAGCAAAACTTCTTTTTTATTTCTATCAAAAGATAAACAATGTCAAAAGAAGGAAGTCACCCTCCCACTATTTCCTTTCGCACAATTGCCCTCGGGTGACGTTTTTCATTGTCCTCGCCGGTTTCCTTTGAGCTGAGCTTTTCCTGGATCTGTTTCCTAGTCGGGAAGGTCGCTCTGAACACGCGAAAGAAGCTTCTCACAAGGTTCAATCATGTGCACTTGAGTTTGCAGAATCTCAGTTCAAGCAACACGTGACTCCGGATTCAAATTTGGCCGCGGGCAATCCTTTCTCTTTCATCGCGATGGTGATGGAGGTGGCACACGTTGCATCAGGCGCCAGCAGCAGCCGTGGCCACTAGAGAGACAAACGATCCCAATGTTGGCGGAATGACATTACGGAAGAGCCTGCGAGGGACCGGTCGCGTAATGGTCTTGCGTTTCGTTGCCAATCAGGGTGATGGATGGGAGTTTGTGCAGCGACTTCTTCTCCGGGTGCAGTGTTTTGGTGCATTTTGGATTTGAGAGAATCGTTGGGATGATTTTTAAGGACACGAATTTTCTACGCGAATCTAACCTTTGGAAAAGTTTGGGCGAGAAATTATGAAAACAAAATTAGCTTTACAAAAAAAAAACAATATTTGGCAAACAATCAGAACAGTTTTGCGAAACGTGTTTCAGTTTGGCAATTTTAAAGGTTATCTTCCCTCCAAATTCTCCACGCCACTGCTCCACCACTGCGCGTCTGGAAGGTAATCGCCGGAAAAAGTTTTCCCGCCCCCCTCGGGAGTAGAAGCGAAAAGGTCCTGGCCCCAAAAAGTTTTCCTCCACTTTTGTTTCCCTTTTTCGCTCACTCGAGCCTTGTTCCCTCTTAAATGGCCTGGTTGGGTTGATTGTTTGTCGTTCTCAATAGCAATTCGATGCGGGGGATTTTCTCTCTGATAGAATTGCTGTTGTTCCAATTGTTTGTATCGTGTTGGGGCAGAGGCTTTTTCCATTTTGACAAGGCTTATCTCCTCGGGTGTGTGTATGTGGTTTAGGGTAGAGCCTCGATGGGAAAAGTCCTCGACAGCTGACAGAATAATATTTGCTGGGTTGATCTAGGTCGGAGATTAACCTTTATTTCGTTTTTTTCTTCTTTGTTATTTTCCAGAAAAACTCCTCTCCTGCGATGGCCGTGAGCTGCGGAGGGCGCTCTTCTCGCTGAAGCAGATCTTCCAGGAGGACAAAGACCTGGTGCATGGCTTCGTGGCGCTCGGCGGGCTAAACTGCCTGGTGCAGATCGGAAACGAGGCCGACCAGAACTACCAGAACTACATCCTGCGGGCCCTGGGCCAGGTCATGCTGTACGTGGATGGGATGAACGGGGTCATGAAGCATTCGCCCACGATCCAGTGGCTGTACTCGTTGATTGCGTCCAAGTACCGGCTAGTGGTCAAGACGGCCCTCAAGCTGCTGCTGGTGTTTGTCGAGTACTGCGAGGGCAACTGCTACCTCATGGTCAGCGGCATTCGGTTCGTCGATACGGCCCGCGGGGTGGTGCCCTGGAATAACATTATGAAGTAAGTGTAATTGACTTTGCTAAAATTAATTTTAAATAAATGTTTACAATTAACAAAGTTAAATATCTAAAAGGTCCAAGAAGCTAAAGATCGAAGCTACCAAGGTTGTTAACGATAAAATTATTTAGGTTCTATAACGATAACAATAATCTAGTCTAATCAATTCTATCGGCGATAATTTAATCGAAAAATAAATCACAAAATACCCTATTTTCTCGAAAATACTCAATTTTTTTATAATTCGCAATATGGGTGTCAAACGATACGAAATTTTGCATGCATTTTCACTGTGTTAGGGTATTATTATTTTCTTTTTGATAGTATAATTAGTATCAAAGTATAAATACTACAAAAAAACACAAAATACCGTATTTTTTTGAAAGTACAGTCCAGACTCGATAATCATACCTAAGATCAACCATAAAAAATAAGACATTTTTTTTCGTGATTCGATTATCCGAAGATTCATTATCCGAACTAAAATTTTTCCGAGGCCTTCGAATAATCGAGTCTGGGCCGAGGTATCAAATTTGTATTAAATGATGCAAAAATTTGGTATGCTTTTTCACTGTTATAGTATTTTTGGAATTAAATGTTCTAGTTTTCTAGTTAGTATTTTTGTCAAAAAATACTCAAATCTTCACAAATACCGTATCAAACGATTCGAAATTCTGCATGCATTTTCACTGTTTTTGTTTTTTGAATAAAATACTAAATTTTTCAAAAAATCGGTATTTTTTAAAGTACTGATAATTTAATAAGTGAAATTGTGTTTGCATTAACAGTTTTAGAGATTTTAAGAATAAAACATTTGTAGTAAAATAATGCGGTTGAGAACTTCGCTTTGTATCAAACCCATGTTGTAAATGATGAAAATTCAAGTATTTTCAAAAAAAAATATTTTGTGATTTTTTTTTTCATAAAAATCAATTTTGTGAAAATTTTAGTATTTAACAAAAACATTCTAATAAAAAAAAATTATGAAAAGTTGAGTATTTTCGAAAAATACGGTATTTTGTGAAAATTACAGTATTTTTGAAAAAATAATGCGATATTTTGTGAAAACTTGTGATAATACTCGCAAAATTTCAAATTGTATTGCAAATACTCAATACAATACGGTATTTTGTGAAAATTTTAGCATTTCATTCAAAAAACTCTAACACAGTGAAAATACTGACAAAATTTCAAATCGTTTGATATCCATATTGCAAATTATGAAAATTTGAGTATTTTCCAAAAAAATGCGTTATTTTGTTAATATTTAGTATTTTTTTTTAAATATACGGTGTCTTGTACAAAGTGGCGTTAACATTATTTTATGATTTTTTATTTATTTATACTTTGAAACTTGAGTTTTTTTACTGATAAAACTCTAAACAGTGAAATTGCACGCAAAATTTCAAATCGTTTGATAGCCATATTGCAAATTAGATTTTATGAAAATTTGGTTATTTTATTAAAAAAATCTAAAACAGTGAACATCCAATTTCAAAGCGTTTATTGCAAATTATGAATATTTTAGTACCGTAATCTGGGGTGAATCGGGACTACAGTCTGAATAGGGACAGCAGTTTTTAAAGCACTTAAAGCTTTTAAATTCGGAAATGGATGCACACATTTTGTTGGCCTGAGTCAGTTCTTATCGAAACCAACCAGAAAAATCAAAATATTGTGCTCCAACATGGTTAAAACTGCTGTCCCAATTCGCCCCATGTGTCCCGATTGACCCCAGTTTTGGTAGCTTAAAAAAATGCGGTATTTTGTTGAAAATTTTAGTATTCATTTAAAAGCTCCATAAAAGTGAAAAAGCATACAACATTTTGCTTCACTTTCGTATCAAACCCATGTTGCAAATTATGAAATTTGAGAATTTTTGAAAAAAATGCGGTATTTGATGAAAATGTGGTATTTTGTGAAAAATACAGCATTTAATTTCTAAAATACTAGAACAGTGAAAAAGCATACAAAATTTCGCTTCGTTTGATACCCTTTCAAAAAATTCAGTATTTTGTGATTTTTATGATTTTTGACTTTAAAACTTACCATATTATAAAAAAATACTCTAAAACAGCTAAATTACATGCAAAATTTGATATTGCGAATTATAAAAAATATGAATTTTCGAGAAAATACGGTATTTTGTGATATTATCAAAAAAATATTTTCTAAGAGAAAGCTTTGAAAAATCAACAAGATTTGGTTGGATTAAGTCAATTTTAGAAATATATTAAAAATAAGTTATCGTCCGCTATCGTTGATAAAATTATCGCCGATAGAATCATCTGAATAACGATAACGGTGATTCTCTCGTTATCGTCCCGACAATATCGATAGAATCATCGTTATCGTTATCGAACCTCGATAATTTTATCGTTTACAACCTTGATGGATACATTTAATGTTTTAACATAATCATTATTAAATCTAAAAAATAATTCTGTTTTCTCCAGACTCCTCAAAGACTACGAAAACGCCGACACCGAGCTGCTCATCTACGCGACCTCGCTGATCAACAAGACCCTTTCGGGCCTCAGCGACCAGGACAGCTTCTACGACGAGAGCGACTTCCTGGAGCAGCAGGGCATGGAGGGCATCATCCAGCGGTACATGTCCCGGCCGGGCACCGACCTGGACCTGCTGGACCAGCTGCAGCTGTACGAAACGGTGCTGAGGTTCGAGGACGGCGAAACGGACGGGATTCGAATTCCGGACAATACGGTGCGCAAGACGCTGCGGTACAGGTCGAACGAAAACGACCGGCGGAAGTCACGCCGACACAGTACGGGAACGGCTCCGTCGGCTCAACCTCCACCGGTTCCACCGCCACCTCCGCCGTCACTGTTGATGTCCATGCCGCCGAGTATTCCGCCGCCGCCTCCACCTCCACTGCCTCCTCCGGTGGCCCCGGTCATGGTGTACGGCTCGTTACGGCAAGCCGTGCAGCAGCAAGCGCACGACGAGGACAGCTCGAGTTCGGCGAACTCGGCGGATCACAATCTTGGTGGGGGTGGTGGCTATCGGGACACTTCGCGTGATACTACCGGGGTAACGCCCGGTCTTCGGAGGAGACGCGAGCGGGCCGAACGGCAGAAGAGTTTCATGAGGGAACAGCAGGAACTGACCCAGTTCAAGGCGCAGGAGGAGACCAACGGTCACGGTAAGTTGCGTCGCAAACATGACCTAAAACGTCCGCTTCTCCACACCTAATCTCGCTGTCGTGTGAGATGAACGCCCCTCTTTTTTGTCACTAACCCTGCGTTCTTGTTTGCATTTCTGCGCTTTTGTGTGCCTTCCCCCTAAAGGTTACATCCTAACCCACACTCCAGCGCCAATCCAGCAACCCCAACCTCCAGTTCGACTGCGGAGCAACGGTACGGCCCGACTCTGCAACGCAACCATCAACGAGTACGAACCGACGACGACGACGACTTCGCCGCGCATTCCAAGCCTAACTCAGTCTGTGATCTATACTAAGCATAACACTAATAACCATAACCTCGGAGATCTTGGAGGTCGAACCTCGGATCACCACGCGGTCGAGTACAGGAACAGCAAGAACCTGCTGCTGAACGGTAAGCACAACGGAACCAACGGGCACTACAACGCCAACGGCAATGGGTACGGCAAGACGCTGGATCTGAACGGGAACATGCCGAACGGGAGGAGCATGACCAGCAGTCCGGAGGAGTTGGACGAGAACGAGAGTCCCAATATTAAGATGAATGGGAGCTATGGGGAGATCAACGGGTACGGGAGTACCAATGGGTATTTGAATGGGTATGGGGGTAAGCAGCAGAATCTGCAGAATGGGAAGGACCATGAACATCGGCAGCGTAATGGTGGGAGTGGTGGAGTCAACGGGTATGTCAACGGTAATGTAATGTCCAATGGAAGTCACGTGGAGCAGAATGGGAAGCAGGACTCGACGCAAGGTATGTTTATTGTGATTTTTTTTGTGTTGCTTCATTTGTTTCGTGGAAAATTTAATTGTTTTGTTTTCATGAAAAGTTGTTAATATCTACGTTTGCAAAAACATATATTTTTTAGAACTTTTTTTCTTTAATGACATTATGCAAACATCGAAACAAACGAGACCTTTCTAGGCTAAAGTCACGTTAATAAAATAAACAACAACATTCACAGAGTAACACAGAGTCACCACTGTCATTTGATTTTTGGTTCCACTTCGGGGTACATCGCAGGTACCAGCAAACCTTATGGAGCCAAACATTGAAATGACTTTTCTTCTGAAGGAGCTATTACACTACGGCAAACAAACAAACAAACTAGCCCTTTTTGACAGTGTGCCAGTTTGCTTGTTTTGCTTGTTTGCCTGGAACGTCATCCTGCATACATTTTGCCTTGTTTGCGAGTTTGCCGCAAACTGTCAAACACGAAAAAGTGCGAGTTTGTTTGTTTGCGGTAGTGTAATGACTCCTTGACTGTTTGCTCTGGGTTACTCTGTGGCCCATTGATTGTTACAAATTTCTAGAGTTTTTGTCTGTGATGTTTACATCACAGTGGTCTTGGCTGACTGCAAGTGTCAACATTGAGCATTTTCAATCTTGTTGGAAAGTAAAAAAAAACAAAAATATCATAGATAAAACATGTTCAAAAAGTTTGTTTGATGAAAGAGTATTGTTGAACGTTTAAGTCTCTTTAAAACTTTTCTATTATTTCCAGCAATATTTTTTTTCCAAATCATCCCGAAACTGTTGTATCTCTAACATGTATTTCTCTTTTCATTTCCACACAAACAAAAAATCAGTGGACTCCGACAACGAGGAAAAGAAGCTGATTCTGCAGCTCAAAAAAGACCACACCGTGAAGGACCTGACGCAGAAGCTGAGCAGCCTGCCGCTGAGCCCCCAGGAGGACAAATCGGCCCAGGCGAACCGCCAAATCGGCGACATGTCCGGCCTCATCTCCAAAGCCAAAGAGGGCCTGGCCAAGAGCAAAAGCAACAAGGACATTTCCCGCTCGCCCTCCGTCGACAGCGACATCAAGAAGCTGGCCACGGCCACGGCTGCGGAGCAGCAGAAAAAGTCCGAAAACGAACTCCACTGGGAGGAAATTATCAAAAACATGACCCGCAAGCTGAATCTGTGCGACCTGGACTTTACCGATCTCACCTCGGACGACGATAAGGACGTGCTGGCGCCGCGGGGCTTCGGCGGGGCCGTTCCTCCACCACCGCCACCAGCCGGCGGAATGATGATGCCGCCGCCCCCGAACATGATGATGGGCGCCGGTGGACGGGTCAACCCGATGGCGCCCCCGATGATATTCGCCAACGGTGGCGGTGGCCTGCTGATGAACCCGGCCGCCATGACCAACGGAATTGCCGGCAGCGTGGGTGACCTGAGCGGGATGAACACAATCAAGAAGAATAAAAAGACTGTGAGTATTGTGCTGGGAGTAGCAACGGGACCACGCGGGTATAAGTGTGAAGATGGCTATCGCGGAACGGGTTCATTTCCGCGTGGCGGCATGGTGTCGACTTGACTTAGAAAATGATTCTAAGCATTCAAACAATTTATTGATAAATGTAAGAAATGTTTGAATGTTTTCTAAACATAATTCTATCGCATAGATATTTTTCGATTTTAACCTTTTTTTATTTGAACAAACTTGGTTTTACCTGAACTGCCACTCGAAACATATTGTTTTTTGAGATGGCTAAATTAGTTTTTAAAATAAGCTTTCCGGGCCGAATGTTCGTTGGTGACATCAATTTCAACGAATCTGGCTTGTTTTTTTTTGCATCTTAAAGTTAACTTCTCGAGTAGTGACAGTCATCATTACGTATTTTCCATGATAAAACTAAATTTTCTATTTTATTTATTTATCATTTTAAATTTCCGGCACTTAGAATAATTTGTATTGACTCGCTTCATAAGCTGATATTTGAAAGTTTAATTTTGTTGGTGCTGAACTTTGTATTTTTTCGGATATTTTTGGAATTCTTCTTTTTACTCAGCTTCCCTTCACTTTTAGGGGACTTTGAAAATTTTGGCGAGATATGAAACATGACAAATTTTTTTAATTGCTCTTTCAGGACTCATTTCACGACAAGATTTTTAGTAGAGTTTTAAATATTTTCTGCAAAATTTTGGTGTTTTGGCAAAACTGCAGGCTATGATTAGGACTTTTTAAAAAATAGGTTTACGGAAAAGAAATTACCCTTTTTTAATTCGACATTTTATCATCAATTAAATTCACAAAATACGTATTTTGATATATTTAAAAGTTTTAGAGGACTTAAACAGGCATCTATTGCGCTTAATTTTAGGGTGGTGTGAAATCTGGTACATACTGGAGATATTTTTTTTCAAGTGATTTTTTTTGAAAAAAAAAATAAATTATTGTCAAACAAATTAAAAAAAGGAACTATAAGACGCAAGATGACCTTTCGACTGATTTGTATTTTTTCTAAGTGTTACTTAATAATCCCTAATTTTTGAAATTGCAATATCTCGGAAAAAAATGATATGATTTTTAATGTTAGAAAATCAAAACTTTTGTGAAATTTTCTGTTCTTTTACATAAAATCAATTTTAAAATTTTGAGACCACGATTTACAATTCAAAATGGTTTATGGTATATTGTAAAAAATAAGGGGTAGTTAGTTAACACTGGGAAAAACTAATTCTTTACATAATGTAAGCTTCAAAAGGCTTTTTTTCAGCAAACGGAAGTCCGATCTACAATATCAAAAAAAGGAAAATAGTAGGTTTTTTTTCGAATATTTTGTTTGCATGGTACCTTTTTCTTCTAGAAGTATTTTTAATTAAAAAAACTGAACATTTTTCGAAAAATTCCATCTTAAACTGAGTAAACTGTCCAAACTTGATTATCAGAAGTGTGAGAATATTCAAATCATGAACAAAACACAATTTTTTTTTGTTTTAACATCAAATTTGAGTTCTTCGACCCTATTTTAGCAAAATATTAATGGTTGATTGCTTATAGCAATTTTTGTAAATATTTCATCACCGCCATTTTGGCCGCCATCTTGGATCTTAATATTCTAAATTCTAAATAACTTTATAGTTGATTAGGTGTCATATCTTAGCTCGACAATAAATAATAAGGGACCATTCATAAACCACGTGGACACTTTAGGGGGTATGGCGATTGTCCACGATCCATACAAAAAGTTTTGTTTTGTATGGACAATTGTCCACGAGGGGGGGGGGGGGCAACAGATTACCAAAAATGTGTCCACGTTGTGTATGGATGGTCCCTAAGACAATGAAAAAAACATTTTTTTTCGTGATTCGATTATCTGAAGTGAAATTTCTCAAGACCTTCGGATAATCTAGGCTGGACTGTCACTTGAAATTTGTGCACTTTATGCAAAATGATTTCTGAATTTTATTTGACCATATTTTAGATTTTTTTCTAAAAATACAAATTTTTGTAGCTTTAGCGCAAAAGATGCCTTTTTTAGTCTCCTAAAACACATACAAATAATATATGTACCAGCGTTGGCATTCTCGCACCTTCGCGAGAAAAAAATCGTCTCTCTTGAGTTTTTGCTGCGAGTCCCGAGCTGCCGAGAGCAACTCGCCGATTGCCCGTTCTCCCCCCGCTCGCGAACGGGATAGCTCGCGAGAAAGCATTGTCCGCTCACGAGAAGTAAAACGAAAAAAAAAACAACGCAACTATTGAAGTTACACCACTTAACAATCGTTTCATTCGCATTTATAAACCTGATAAACAAATTGCTATCTTGGAATGAATGGCTTGCATGGGGCGCTCGCGAGATCTCACGGCGAGAGCGAGAACGCGAGAAAAAAGGCCAGCGCGAGAGAGGAGAGGAAAGGACTACATGTTCTCTCCCTTGCTCGCGATTGAGAAAAGCTTTCCATTTTCTCACTATTCCCCAACACTGATAACCAATGATGCAAAGTTTTGACAATTTTGACTTAAAGAATTCATGAACAATGTTTCATTCTAATAAAAAAATACGAGAAAGGTTAATTTACAAAAACGTAGCGAATTACGCAAAGGTGATGAGCATGCTTATGCATGAGATTTTACCATGGGATTTATCCTTAAAGTTGAAAAAGTGTATTTAAAAGTGTTAGCCCATTCAAATTGAGGAGTGCTATCAAATCTAATTGATATCGACACCATGATTTATCCCAGCAGCTGAATCGAAAAGCAATTTAACTTTTCCATTTTTCGCTCCCGCGTCCAGCGAGAGCCCGCGTGTTGCATTTTCCATTCTTTTTCCGGTGTGTGCTCTAACTTTGTTTCCAATTTCCCTCCCCCTTTGTCTCCTTCCCTAGGTAAAACTTTTCTGGAAGGAAGTACGCGAGGACATGATCCCGGCGACGATACACCGCACCATTTGGGACGAGCTGCCGGAGGCCAACGTGGACACCCAGAAGTTGGAGCATTTGTTCGAATCCAGAGCCAAAGATCTGATGACAAAGGTAAAATAAAAGTGGGAAATGGGACTGTTTCCTCTCTATTTGGTGGGAATTTTAACTGGGAAGAGAATAAAAAACGGAAAGGACATTTATCATTTGTTCCATTTTAGCAGAGGCCGTTTTTAACAGATTGCACCATTTGTTCATTCGGATTCACGACCTCGTTAGCACCAATCCTTTATAGAGTCATACAGCACACCGTAACTTTGCTAATAATCAAAGCTAGAGTTTATCACACATACACATGGGATTTGGTCTTGGCAATCACAGTGAACAGATATCATGGGATAAAGGATATCTGCTCTCTGAACTGTATCACGTAGTCATAACCCTAAATAATTTAACCAAAAACCAATATCGCTCACCAAAAATACGTGTCTGTTTCTTTCTTTCTGTGTTTTTTACTCTATTTCTGTAAATTGTCATCACAATCACAAAATTCAAATCTGCTCCCACCAACCTCATTCGTTTCCGGATCAAATCGTTTGTGTGGTGTACCTCTTTTGGGCTCAAATTACAAATTTCATCCCTTCATGTTCACATGTAACCAATCAAATCTACTACCACTAATAGGAGGTGAGTGTCTTTCGTACAAACGGTAGTTTTTCTCCCCCAACCTGTGTAGCGTGTTGTGAGTTTCTAGAATGTAGTCCTACCCTTTTCACTGTTCTTCTCTTATGTTGTATTCTGAACTTTTTCTTTTGGATCCAATTATCTGTTTGAAGTCCCCCTCTTTCTAACTATTTGTTTCTTTCCTTTCCACAACTTGTTGATAACAAACTCTCTTTTTTGTATTTTTATTTTTATTTGTCTTTTTACAATGATTGATTAATTTACTGAAAAAATGTGTTAACTTTATTGTTTTTCTGATAATATTGTGTGAATCCAATAAGTTCAATTTTTGTCTCATAATTGAAGGTGTAGATTTATTTGTTGCCACTTTGGTATTAGTGGTGTATGAGTGTGAATGTATTGCAACTGACGATTATTCTCTATCAAGCAAATTGTCGTGATAACACAATCTTGTCACTTCTATATACAGAGACGATCCATTACTCTGAATTCCGTTTCTCCGAATTTGTTCCTAAGTCTTTCAATTATCATTTTTTTAAAGTAAGTCTTTCAATTATTTCCAATGTTCCTATAACCAAGGGTCTTGATTTTCGGTTGAAAGATCGAAAATGATTCACTCATCGCCGAACGAATCTTCGCCGACAGGAGCGCACAACCATTCGCGAATGAACACGATTCGCCAGCTGCCAGCGGCTTGGTCAATCGCTTTACCCAGCGATACAAATACTTCGTGAATTTCTTTGCCTACTCCGTCCGTCGACCCGAGTCACACGCGAATATGCTCATTGTTTTATTGTTTTATTGCTCAGAGAGGAGATAATCTAATAAAATACCAGTGCGACGCTCTTTTGGCCCGCTTTACCACAGTTTGCCGTCGATTAGAATTTGGCATGGTGGAAATTGCTGCCAAATGTGTCCTTGATGTTTTTAAGAAATTTTTATGTGATCAAAGTAGAGCCGATCGCAAACTGATTTGAGTCAGCGACTTTTTTTTTAATTTTTACTACATACAATCATTTGTTTTTAATTAAGCAATTTAAAATTCTTTAAAACTATAAAAAAGTTATTTAGGTTTTTTATTTATTGGAAATATTTCATTATGAATAAAATTTATTTTGAAATTTATGTTCAAATATTGTTCATGTTTGCGATAGCAAAGAACGCTACAAAATAAAATTAAACTCATTTTAAGAAATGGAAATTTGTTGATATCTCAAATTTGTTGATATTTGATAATTTGAAATAAATTAAGTGTGAAGACTCAAATGAAATTATGTTTTTTTACTCATCAAAAACTAACCAAACTTCTTACGATTTGTTAAATAATCTCAAGACAAATCTATTGCTTCGTTATTCTGATTTATAATTTATTTCATAATAAATAATAAAAATAATAATGTTGCAATTAATATTTGAGATCAGTATTTTCTAATTGAATCAGTGAAATTAAATTAACAACCTTTTTATCCATTTCCAGCGTCTACATTTCATTTTCTATAAACTTATAAAAAATGGTATTTTGTTTCTTGAGTCAAAAATTAAGAGAAAAATTACTATTTCATCAAATTGCTAAATATGTTTATCTCTGTTAATGTTTAATTATCCGTTCCTTTATTTTAAGCTTTTGCATGACCCAACTTGTATCCACTTTGGTAAACATTTTTGTTATCAAATATGTTTATATTTCAGCTCCACCCCTGCTTAGAGTCGAACAAACAATTTTTTTCTCCAATTTGTTTAAAAACTATTTAATCAATGCTGAAATTATGATCGAAATATTGTACTTATGCTTCAGTGTTGACAATTTGTTTTCAAGATAAAACATAAACATACAAATCGTCAGATTTACGAACAAGGTTGGCAGGTAAATCTCCAGATTTCAGACTTTGAAATGTTTTGCCCATTTTTAGGTTTTCATCCGATTTTGAATTGTTTTTGATCCTGAATGGTGGTGCCAATAACACAATTCTTGAATGAATTCAAGAATAATTCATGAATAATTCATGAATTCACTCGATAATGACATTTGAGAAAGGCGTAAGTGCTTTAAATATTTTTGTATTTCGTAATTTAAACGTTTCTGTGTCTCGAAGCCGTTGCATCGTATCAAATTGGACTAGCTTTCCGGTAAAAATATTCACGAGATAAAAATATCATGTCTATCAAAATCCATAAAAAAGCGGTCAAATCCCTATTTTTTCAACATTTTTTTAAAACTACTGTGTCTTTACATGAATTGAACTTAGGACAATGGTCAATATGGAGACTTTTTTGTAAAATTGTCCGGAGAACTGATTCCCATTATCAGTTTTTTTAAATGTCTCAATATCGTTTTTTTTTAAATGACCAGTTTTCGAAAAAAAGTTTTAGTAAATTATTTTTGTATTTTTCAGGGAGATACATACCACCCTGCATTTTTCTAATCTAATCTAATCTAACCCTAGCGCAGCCAGTCTTTCGAGGGCATCCTAGAGAATGCCTTAGGTTGATTGACGCCTAGCATCTTCTTGTCATTATCAACATTTGCAGTGCGCCATTGCATTAACATGCATTGAAACATCACAAACGTCGAAACGGCCAGGCCAACTGCGTAAAGTTCACCGCAAAGATGATTCGTTGAATTGGATTGAGTTTGAACACGAATGTTCAAACAGCAATACATTTCTGAATCTACAGGGGAGGAAGAAACGTGGGGATCCCCCGCTCACGTTCCTGTTTATTTAGGCAATTAATCGTTGGGAGCCACCATGCTAAGAAGTTTTGGTGCTCCGGGACCCTCGAGGATGGGACATCGTATTTCCACAAATGCCCTGGACACTATTTGCCGTGGTTATAGCGCCACAACTCGCTCTCTGTTGGTAGAGAAAGTGAAATTTATTAAAAAGTAATAACATAGATCACCAATTCTGGTGATTTCAAAAATTTAATGAAATTTTAAAAATAACTATTTATTTTTATTTGTTTTTTACATGTGTGCACATGTAGTAATTATACAATGCAAAAAAATAAATAAATAAAATAAAATGCAGACTCACCTTTAACATTGCAGACTTTTAACATCTGAAAAAGAGAAGCATACCTGAGGTGCAACACCACTCTCTAGTTCCCCTACCGTTCCAGTTTCCGATGTAAAAGGGACGGGCTATCCAACCCCTCTGCAGTCCCAGAAAGCACCAACTGTTTAGTCCGCGAGCGAATCGCGAACGCAGCAACAGAAACTTCCGTCGCTCTCACACCTGGCAACGTTTGAGCAACAGTCAGCTGACAGGCACACACCTCCGATCAAAGCAGCCAACTTCCGATGATGACAAACCCCCCGAAACCATCACTCCCACCCCACAGCATGTGCCACCGTTCGACAATCAATCTTCTCGCTCTCTCATCAGCACATGAGAGCGTATTCAAAGAGAGCGTCATCGATGATGGCGGAGCTGTGATGATGACCGTTGTCATCGGCGTAGACTGCCTCTCGCTCGATACACACTCGCTCTCTTCAACACGAGCAGCTTTCACACACACCACGCACACCACAGAAGCTAACCAAGAGCAAAACGTGGCTTGCTTGCAAAGTCCCTCTTATTTTCTTCTTTCTCCTTGTTCCATTCTCTTCCTTTTCAGAAACTCTCTCACAGTACAGTACCAATGCTTTGGTATTAGTGTGATAAGTCTCGCTGCGGCATGTCTTGGCCCGAAATGTGAAAAAACATGGCGAAGCCAGTCTTTCATTTCAATTACAAACGCGAAAACTTTCGAAAAGCATCGAATTCACCGCGAAAATTTCCAATGCGAACGACAAACTAAACATTGCTGCCACTACGCGGACACTTTTAGGGAAATTTCCGAACCAGAACGTCCAAAAAACTATAAAAACGAAACCGAAACAAGCCCGCCGAACAAAACGAACCGCACAGTTCAACGTACACTCTCAGACTCATACATACCACCCTGCATTTTTCTTGAATTTTTTTGTAACATCTTAAAATATATCCTCAAAAATTTTGAGTAAAAACAAAATCGTGACATCACCTTAATAATTAGCTTTCAAACTTTAAAATTGAAAAATCTCATAGAAGTTGCTTATATGTTTCTTTCAGCTTTTTTTTTTTGGAAAGTTTGTTTTTGACCACTTTTTGATACAATGCAACGGCTTTGAGATAGAGCAATATTTAAATTTCGAAATACAAATATATTTAAAACACTTACGACCTTCTCTAATGTCATTGCAATTGGCTCCACATACACAAAAATTGCCTATATAAGCTTACAATAACATGTCTTTAAAGTTACATTGTAATCGGAGAGGGTCGGGTATAAATACACCAGAAAAATCCTGATTTGAGTTGGAATTGCTCTTAATTAAAAATGAGCCATTTAAATACAAAATATGAATTTCAATTCAATATTTAATCACATTTTTTACCCTATACGATCTTTCACTGGTAAATTTTTGCTTGCCATAATTTTCCAATTTTTTTTCACGGCATTTAGACATATTTTTTGAACCTGGCAACCCTGCTAACAAAAGTTTGATACCGTCATCAGGGGTGACATTGGGTCTGGGGGGTGACATTAGGTCATACAAAAATGCAGGTAATTTATATGAACCAATCTCACCCCAAGACCAAATGTCACCCCTGATGACGGTACAGAATGTTCTTTGTGTATTTTATTTTCCATCTGGAATACAATTGAACTTTTTGTAATTTTTTTGTTGTATTGAGGTAATTTTTCTGTCTCTTCACGGCTACTCAGAAACAATAATCCCAATATTTAATACAATTTCAATCATAAAAAAATCCTTCAAATCATCAATCACAATCACCCACATCTCAAATGGAACTCCCATGCTTGTTGTCAATCATTTTCACCCCTACCCAGTGGGGGGGGGGGGGGGGGATATCCGGGTAACATGTGTCCAGTTTCCATCAAACTTTTATTTTATTTTCCACGAGAAGAAAGCTTTCAACCATGGCAAGTTCGATCATAAAGTTTACACACACACATCAATCAATGCAACCTTGTCACCGAGCTGAGAGGAAAAGTTTTCCCAACTTTTCATGCAGGCTACGGGGGAAAAAACTTTTGTTTTGAGGCCATTTCGTTGCTTTGCCGGAAAATGACACGCACACGTGGCATTGAACGGGTATTCTTTGTTTGAGGTGTAGGTCTTTCAGCGATAACGTAAGTTCTTTTGAATTAAATTGGTTGTAGATTACCTTCAAATATTTTTTTAAATAAATTTATCAAGAAAATAACTTATTCATACTGAATTGTTTCGTAATTTCTGAACAACCCTTTAGCACACAATACTGCCAATGTACCCATTTCTCTGATCGTAAAATTTTGCCCGAGTGTGAGTGTGTGTGTTGGAGTGCGAAATCATGATGGTCCCTTTTTCATCAAAAAGCAAGACAGGATGATTCTCACATATCAGCAGAAGGACCTGTTTGGTTCCTCCCTCCCAAACCATCCCCCAAAAAACGAGGGTTGAGATGTGTGCGGGGATTGGGGGACATTCGGTGGAGCGTGTGGAACGATGAATAAGATTATCATCGTTTATCAAATTTTCTGCGAATGTAAATGTGGATAACGTTTGGTTGTGTTTTACGACCGTGACAAATATCGTTTATTTCGTTTTGATGGGATCTTCGTGCGATGATTGTGTGGGAAAATTTGAATGAAAATTGAAAAAGCTCAAATGTGTTCGTCATTCCTCGTGAGAAAAACTTTTCCACAAACTCTTTCCAGGTCTTTTCTTGAGTTTAACTATGATTTTCCGTGACATTTTCTACTCTCCTCACCCTTCGAAAAAAAAAAAACTCACTTTTCCACCCATGAATATGCATGAAATCATTTTCATTTCATCTCTGGTTTTTCACGCAACGCATTTCGTCTGCTTCTGCTGCCTGCCTGCCTGCTTGCCTTCATTTGCACACTTTGAGAATCAAATTATGCAACAGAACCATAAAAAAGAGGCCGGATTTCCCTATGCGCAAACCGGATTTCCTTGGCTCTGTGGTCGCTTCGCAGAAAAAAAAACTATGAAATAGTTTAGGTTAAACTGGAGTAGACTGGTCCTAATTGTAAAGGTAAATTTGAGTCATTTCTAAACTGATATCAATACTACAATGACATTCAAATCAGTAATCAAATTTAATATGGCTGAATCTTATTTTTTTTAAATGAATGTTTATAATTTTTTCAACTTTGAACCAGTCTACCGCACACATGGCTCTGCTCATAATGAAGCCTAAATTATTACGCAGGCCTATTTCATGCCATTTCCAAAAGCCAAAAATTTCCTCACGACGAAAATCAGCATGCATAATCAACGTCCCACGTTTCTCCGGAAAACTAATCCAAATTTCCCCTTCCGCCCCACTTTGCAGAAGCAACAAGAGCTAAACAAGAACAAAGAGGTCATCGTGCTGGACCACAAGCGCTCGAACGCAATCAACATCGCGATGACGAAGCTGCCCCCGCCGCGAGCCATCAAGGCCGCCATCCTTAAAATGGACTCCACGGTGGTGACCCGCGAGGGCATCGAGAAGCTGCTGAACATGCTCCCCACCGACGAGGAACGCTGCAAGATCCAGGAGGCGCAGATGCTCAACCCGGAACTCCCACTGGGAACGGCCGAACAGTTCCTGCTAACCCTGTCCTCGATCTCCGAGCTCGGCGCGCGCCTCAAGCTGTGGGCCTTCAAGCTGGACTTTGAGAACATCGAGAAGGAAATCGCCGAACCGTTGATGGACCTCAAGCAGGGCATCGAACTCCTAAAGGCGAACCTCACCTTCAAGTGCATCCTCTCCACCCTGCTCAAGATCGGCATCTTCCTGAACGGTGCCCCCGTCAAGGGCTTCCAGATCGACTACCTGGCCAAAGTACCTGAGGTGAAGGACACCGTCCACAAGCACTCGCTGCTGCACCATCTGTGCCACATGGTCATGGAAACCCAGGCGAACACCACCGATCTGTACTCGGAGATTGGACCGATTACGCGCGCTTCGAAGGCGGACTTTGGCGAGTTGGCGCACAACATCACCTACCTGGAGACGGAGTGCAAGGCGTCGTGGGATCGGCTGAAGCTGATCAGCAAGCACGACACGGCGCCGCATCTGAAGCAGAAGCTGATCGACTTTCTGGCGGACTGCGCCGAGCGGATCATCATCTTGAGCATCGTGCATAGGAGGGTGCTGAACAGGTGGGTTAACGGTTGAATTCAGGTCTAAAATGTGTAATAAGAAATAAAAATACCTTAAGACTTTTTCACTGCAAATCTTTTTCAAAGATATTGTCAAGTTTTTGTTTTCGGTAAAGTTGTGAATTTTCTAAAACCTTTTTTTTAATTTTTTAAGGGGTTACATACATGTAAAGCGGCAAAAATTTCAGAGGTTTGTTCGAGCACACGCTTCAACTTTTTTTAAATCTGTTTTAAGGGCATTGAAATGTACATTTTCATCTATCAATAAAATAAATTTGAACACATTTGGTTGTATATTTGCCGAGATATAGTTATTTGAAGTTAGCAGTTTAAAAAAACGGGTGCCATGATATCTCAACAATGCTTTGACCAAATCGGCTCAAAATTTTGGTGAAGACTCATTAAACCGGTCCCGTGTGCATGACGAAGGCTGATTTAAAAAAAGTTTATTTAAAAAAAAAGATGAAATTATTTTTGTGTTTTTCATATAAATATTCATCCATTTTTGATTTTTGTATTTTTGAAAAAAACAAAATTTCAAAATCAGGCTTCGTCATGCACTCGGAATATGTCTTGAGAGTCTTCACCCCAAATTTCAGCCAATTTGGTCTATCCCATCTCGAGATATCGAGGCACCCGGAAATAAACTCGGTGTTCCGAGAAAAACACTCACAAAGTATGACAGTCCGATTTGCACATGGCAAAAGTTTAAACTTAAATCGTCTTCTACTCACTTAAATCATGACATATCTTCATGAAACTGTCAGGAGTGATTGAAATTCATCTATGTAAAGGATTTAATAAATATTTGAAATTATGAAATATTGAGATTTTCTACATGTATGTAACCCCTTAAGGGGACAATGAGCCATAGAAAAGTATGGACATTTTTTTTTGGAAAAATCTAAATTTTAGTCGAATTATTTTTTGATTTCAGTTCTCAATGTAAAAAATATTTGCAATCAAAAAGTACTTCACAGACTTTTTGATAAATTGCAGCGTTTTCAAGATATGTTAGACACTTAAAGTTTAATTTTAACTGACAAAATCAAGTTTTTCGATTTTTAGATATTGTCCACGATTTTCCATTCCTGAAAATATGTTTTTCGAATGATTGAGATACATTGATTGGACCTCTGGTTGCTAACATTTCAAAAGAGCGTTATATGAAAAATTGGATCTATTTGAAATGTAGTAAAGAATTTCTCAGTTACATTCCCGCAAAAAGTTTTTTCATTATTTGTTTTTCAGCGTATCTTTTATTTTTTGCAAACTATTGATCAGAAATCAACTTTACGGGTGTTGATAAATAAACATTTTTACGGGTGTTGATAAATAAATAAAACATTTTTCAAAAAAAAAAAAACATTTTAATTTCGAAACTCTTGTTTCTAAATAAAATTTAATATTTATTATATTTTTGCTTTGACCACGACCAGATTTGAGGGACAAATTCCTTTTTTAAATATTTGCATCCACATAAGCTTGATATTAAAATTTTGATATTATTTTTATTGAAAAGAACCGAAAATGTTACCAATGTTTGTATTTTAAACATTGAAATTCGAACCAATAGTTTTCAAGATATTGTCAGTTGAAAATTACTGCTAATTCTCATCGTTTCTAATTTTTGTGAGCCATTATCTCAAAAACTAATTGTCTGATTTTCAAAGTTCCAAAGAGACAATTGTAGGAAATTTCTCTGCCTTTCAAAAATATTTTTTCAGACCTATTTTCACGGCGTGTTAAAAAAACACAGTTCATGACTACATCGCTTCTTTCAAAAGTGTACTATGGGAAATTTTCTCAGCTTTCCGATGCTTCTAAGAGCGAAATGTTTCATCGATAAGTTGCTGAGATATCTATTTTTTAGTTTTTTGTTTTAAGTTCCTTCAATATTTATTGGAAACTTTTAATCACAGTTTAGGAAATCTGGCAAATGATGTGTTTCATGAGTCAATTACTCATCGAAATATGCAAAATAAGACAATACACTACTTGGTAGAAAACTAAAATCGCAAAACATTTTGAAAATTATTTTTAATTGATTTTTTGAATATGCGTTATTAGATTTGAAATGAAATAAAATTTCAAATAAATAATGAGTAATTCCAGCTCAAATCGGGATACAATTTTGATACAATTTAAGAGAAAAAGAAAATCGTGGGCTCACCTTCAAATTAGGCTTTTAAAGTTAAAAATTTAAAATCTCGTAAAAGTGGCGTGTTTTTTTCTTTCGGTGTATTTTTTTTAAGAAATCCCGTCAAATTTCCTGCAAGTTTGTCTTAGACCACTTTTTGATACGATGCAACGGCTTCGAGATATAGCAATATTTTAATTGAGATATACAAAAATATTTAAAGCTGTTTAACATGTGGCGTCGCGGTGTTCATCAAGCATTCATAGCATGCTAAGGAAAATTTGATGCTTTTCTGGGGAAAACGGTTGGTTCCGGAAACCCCGGATATATTGCCGTTGAGCTCGATGGGGGTTGAACGAATCGACCTGGTCTCTTAGGGAAAGTTGTTCTCCAGACGATTCCGCTCATTTCTGGCCATCCTAGAAGTTTCTACATGTTTTCCCCAGGCCTGTAGGAGCGAATGAACGAAAATTCAAAATTTCCCATAGTAATTTCCATGCAAAATTAAACCCGGTTGAGACAAGCCAGTTTTCAACCAAATGAGCTGAAATTTGGCGTGAGAGTCCCTATGGGTATGCCCTACAAGGAGAACCACACCAGAACATGATCTGAGAACTTTTCAAATCCGTACCCACCCTACTGCATATACACAAAAATGGCTTACATGATTACAAAGTTTCATTTAAATCGGAGAGGGTCGGGTAGAACAGATTGACAAGGAATTGATTCTTTTCAGAAATTGTAGATTTTTTTTTATAGATTTTATTTCGCAAATTTTCTAAGAAAAACTGATAAATTATTTTATGTTGGTATTTTTAAGCATTGGTTTGATTTTTTTTCAAATTTCAAAGGATTTTGCGAAATTTTTAAATTTTACGAAATTTACACTGTAAACAGCAATCGTGAAAATTCACGAATCCTTCGTAAGGATTTTTGTAACTTCTGAGCCTATTTCTACACACAATTTGAGAAAAAAATCTATTGGATCACCTTGAACTTTGAAACCTTAAAGTGAAATTAGCATGTACTTTTATTTCAGTGTATTTTTTTCCAGAAGGCTAGTCAAATTATTTACAAGTTTGTCTTTGGCCACTTCTTGAAAAACAGCAGTATTCGAATTTGAAATAATTAAAACAACTTTCGCCCTTCTCAAATGCTATTCTCAAGTAAAAGTGGTCCCATATACACATAAATGGCTTATATGAGCTAAGACAACTTGTCTGCAAAGTTTCATTGAAATAGGAGAGGGTCGAGTTAACAAGTACAGTACATATTCGGTAACTAGGCTGAGAACGTAGCCTAGTCACCGAATGCTGCTCGCTAACTGGGCTTAACGAAAAATAACGAGGGGACCATCGGTGCATAATATTTTTCTGATGTAATATAAAAAGAAAAGTTACTCATTTTTTTTAAATGCTTACTTTTTATATTCCTTTAATTGTTACTTGAAATTAATAAAACACTTAAAAAACTTTTTTTTATTGATTAAACATGATTTTTGCATCCAATAACCCCTCGGTCATTACGGTTTGTTTTGGTTTTTAGACGTTTGTCTGCTTTTTAACTGGGCTGCGGCCCAGTTATCGAGCGCCCAGTTAAAAAGCAGCCCAGTTAAACATCGCCCAGTTACCAAACAAGTACTGTACCTGAAAAATTCAAGTTTTGGGCCGGAATTGCTTGTGCGCAAAAAAATTGTTTGATTTTTTATTGTTGTATAAAAGCATATCTTAAATATTTTTTTTTTTTCATATTTCAAATCATTATCTTTTATCTTTCAGCTGTTATTCAAAATGAAGGGTTTTATTTTTTTGAGTGTTTTTTTTTCAATAAAAAAAGGACTTTTGTTGATTAAGTTTATTCAAATTAAAGCCTATTTGAAGGCGAAAGATTTTTTTCATTTTAGATCTGTTTTATTTTTTCTTAAAAATAACAAGTCTACCGAAATTGTGGAAAAATAATGTAACCATGTTTCGGATGTATTTTGAGACTATTTTATTACGATTCCGCTATAAAAATATGATTTTTAAATTTAGATTTGACTACAAATTTAGCATGTAATGATGCAGAGTAGCATCTTTAGACATAGAAAACAATAAATTCATATAAAAAATCAAAATTATACACATTTCGACTTGCGAAAACGAAAAAAAAAATCATAGGTGATAGAAAAATTATATAACTATCTTTCTTTCCCCCAGGTATCGCAAGTTCCTGATGTGGCTGGGCGTCCCGCAGCACCGGATCGCCGAATCCCGGCCGAACGAGTTCTGCCGGATCGTGTCGGAGTTCGCGCTCGAATACCGCACGACCCGCGAGCGCGTCCAGCAGCAGATCGAAAAGAAGGCCAACCACCGAGAGAGAAACAAGACTAGGGGCAAGCTCATCGTCGAGGTGGGCAAGTTCAAGGGTACGACGACCGGTGCTTCCGGCGGTGCCACCACCCAGGAGGATCTGGCCGATGTGGAGCTCAAGTAAGGCTTTCGATATAACCTCAAAGAAGTGAACATAACCTCAAATTTGTTTCTTTTCGTTAGGACCCTCCTCGGCACGCCCACCAAGGGTCCCGGCGGGGACGAGGTCGAGATGAGCGGAACGTTGACGTGGCGACGCCGGCGGGGTGACGCCACGGCTTCGCCGGTCGTGCCCGGTTCCGGTCGTAATAGTGCCCTGAACGCCAGCTTTGGAGGCCACCACCACAACCGGGACGAAAGCTTCACCGACGGGGACGACGAGATACTGGAGTCGCTCGTCAAGACGGCAACCAAAGCGGCCACGCCGAGACCCACGCAGCGGGAACGGAAACGGACCCGACAGGCGGATCGAAAGTCATGTGAGTAGTTTGGGATGCGCTCTTTTTTTTTCTTGGTGGTGGAGCTCAATTTCTCTAATTTCTTTCTGTTGCGTACTTGTCTTCCCAACTCTTGTTTCAAAATAGTTAAGAGGTCACGAACGCGCGAAGGGTTTGAGGTGGAGCGAAGTGGCAACTCGCCAGTCTAGTTTAGGGTGAAGCGGAGGTGTGACATCGAGCGGGTCGGAAGTGTGTGTTGTAGATAGTTAAGACGAGGTGGTTGTGGTGCTTCCGATTTGAGAGCTTGACACACCCGGAATCTTCTAGGAAAATTATTTAAGACCATTAAGATGACATAGCTGGTGAATAGAACATCGTGTTTGTGGTTTGAGTTTTGAAGTTTCTCTTTTTTGCGTAACGTTAAATGAACATGTTTGGAATGAATTACTAACCTTTGTTTACTGCATGATAAGAAGTGTCTGAAATCGTAAATTGACTAAACTGAAAAGGTAAAAAAATCTGAGGTCAGAAGAAGCCTGGGGAATTGAAGCCTATATTTTATTATGTCGATCTTTTTGGTGTTTCAACAACACTTACAACCTCTAATTGAAATAATAATGTATAACCCCAAGAAATATAATCTGTCCAAAGCATTAATTTTTTTTTCTGATTTGAAATCATTTTCATTACACTTTGAGATTGCAATAATGTTACAAATGTGTTAAGCTACATCTTCGCTGTACAATTTGGGAAAATATCTGATATATTTGACAGGTTTTAAGTTTTAAAAGTTTTTTTCCATCCTTTGCTGATTTTGAATATCTTAAACATCTTATTTTGCAAACATGCATGTTAACTTCCCAATGCTAATAATTACTTGATTTTAGGTAGAAACGCTTTTAAGAAGCTGTAATTTAACGTCAAAGTGCCAACATTAGGTGTTCGATGGAATTACATACATTACATACTGCTCCCCTTACATACCCTGATTTTTTTCGATTTTTTTTCAAAAAATTTGTTGAGGTCTTTTCAACACTTTTCTACCGAGCTCAGTATAAGTTTCTAAGCTAATTTTAGGAGTTTTCACGAACAATTAGCAGGCGGAAATAGTAGTTTATGCAACAAGTTGCAAAAAGAGGATTTTTTCAGCACGAGTCGCACATTTATCCAACGAGGTTCACCGAGTTGGATAAATACGAAGAGTGCTGAAAAAATCAAGTTTTGCAACGAGTACCATACAACATTTTTTGCAATTCCGAAAAACATCCATTGAGTGAAATTTTAAGTCAATTTTTCATGTATTTTGTCAATAAATCATTTAAATCAAAAAAATGTTGAAAAGTGTTACTTTTCGAAACAAGTGCTGAAAAGTTCAACTTTTCAGCACCCATTTCAGTGCTGAAAAGTAGAACTTTTCAGCATTTATTTTGAAAAGTGTTGCTATTCGATTCTGTTATTTTTGGTACAGAAAAGTAGGCTATTTCGTCGTTCAAGAATGACAGGAAAAGTAAGTAGTTTCACGACGGAATTGCAAAAAAATTATTTACCAAATGTTTTACTTCAATTTACATAACAGAAACTGGTTTCGGTAATTTCGGAAGCTTTTTTCAAAACAAAAACTCGATATTATAAAATTAAGTCAAAATTTTTTATCTCTAATCTGCACAAAATGCTGTATGTAACTCGCTGTAAAACAGCGATTCCCCACGAAAACAGCATGATTCGATAAAAAAAGTTCTCCTGTCGGGCACAATTTTTTTCTGGGGTTCCTTGGCCAAAATAATTAGACCCGTATTTTTTTGTTTGGCCATTAGGGTGACCTACGCCGTGTTAGGGTGGTCCGAAAAATGGCAACGTTCGTCGATTTGTGCAAAAACCACATTTTTCAAAAAATCATGATTCCGCCCCATTTTAACCGATTTTGAGGAATAATATTTAAATATTCAAATATCTAGCCTTACAATTGAAAAGGTAAAATGAAAACATAAAATGCTTTTTTGAATGTCTCGGGACCAAAGATCCTATGTCTAAACATATGTTTAACAGATTCCTCGAAAAAGTCCCGCCCGTGTGGATCAATCGGACCGCGCACTGGACTCACAATCCAGAGGTCGCTGGTTCGAATCCCGCGGCGGGCGCTCTAAAATTCTTTGTGTAAATATGGGTATTCGGCGCCGTCGCTCCGTGCCATACTTTCATACACTTAGGAGCCCAGGGCGGCGAAGTCCTTGTAGATCAGTGTTTCTCAACCTTTTGTGTTCCATTCCCCCCTTGGCTGATTTGCAAGAACTTCATTCCCCCCCCCCCTTCCCCACTTTATATTGAAGTTATTGGTGTGAATGCACAAATATAATCATAAATATTAGATGTTTACAAAATGATCGCAATTATCATAACAAATTGAAGCGTAAACTACTAAATAAACTAAATAACAGACAATGCAGGTTTTATTTTTAATAAGCTGTGATCTACATTTGCTGTAAATTTTTATAAAATCGCAAATTTTACTTAAAGATTTCTTAAGATTAGTACATTTTTTTTTTAATTTATTTGAAGGAATTCAAAGTCGCAGAATTTATTTTATTTTGTCTTTAACTGCTCATATTTGATTGAATAAATCTAACCACCGCAAATTTCACTTAAAGATTTCTAAAGATTAGTACATTTTTTTTTAAATTTATTTGAAGGAATTAAAAGTCGCAGATTTTTTTTTTGATTTTTGTCTTGGTTAATATGCAATTCTCAAGACAGTTTTAATAAATTTGTTTCTGTTTATTTTCACTAAACTACTCTTGGTTAATATGCAATTCAGTGTTCTGCTAATACTCTGATCCATTATAAAAATAATGATAAAATGATTGGAGTGTTTGGAATAAGACGAAAACTCACAAAAATATTACTTGAAAAAAAAAACATTTTTTTCAAGCTAGAAGGTTGCAAAAATTCACAGCATTTTTTATAAATAGTATTCTAAAAAAATGTTAAAAATTAAAAACTCTAATATAATATTTGAAAACCCAACTTTTTCTGAAGAACTGTCCAATTATTGCTCAAATGCCTGAGAAATATTGAAAAAAAAAATCAGTTTGTATTGTTCCAATAAATGTCAAACAACACTTTAAAATGGAATTAAAGGATAAAACTAATGTCGTTTTAGCTAATCAAAGAAACTGATAGTTGCATAGAAAAGTGAAATAATGATTTATGTTTTTTTTTTGCAAATACGTTTAAATACATTGAATTTCTCTTGAATCCTCATTCCCCCCTAGAATGGCCAAATTCCCCCCCAGGGGGGAATTCCTCACCGGTTGAGAAACACTGCCCTAGACTTTGATCAGAGTCGAGAGACATAAACTTCAAAAAATATTTGCAACGGCCTAAATAAGTTTTATGTTTGAAACCTGTCGAATTTTCCATTTTTTGAAATTCCATTTTGACATCGGATCAATAGTTTCCAAAATATCGTGAGTTGTTAGAGCTGATTGGGAGCCACTTAAAAAATTGTAAAATAAACGTCAAAAAATATTTGAAACGGCCTGACTTGAAAACGCAGCAATTTATCAAAATTTTACAAATAATTGATGGAACTTAATTCAAGCGCACTCTTAAAATACCTAACTCAATTTTTCAAGGCTTATATCCCTCCTACTTTTGCATTCAACTGAAAACAACGTAAAATGCATTTTCCTGCGTTGAAAATCATGTTTAAGCATTAACATATTTTGAATGTTTGTGGAATTCGAATGTATAATATCGTAAAACGTTTTTCCGAAGAATTTTATTTCGTCAAAACTAAGTTTTTTTCCAAAATTAATTTTAGCTCAACAACAATATGGTCTAAATCAAGTTTTTGTGATAAAGAGTAAAATAAAAAAAAAACATTTTTTTATCTTAATTATTTTTATTACAGCCTATAACATTGCTGAAGATAACAAATCGATCATGAAACCCCTTAAAGGATACAGATTTTTGAAAGTTTTCATATCATTTTTGTATAGACAGCTCCCTCAAGCTTGCATAAAGACTTGACCAATGATGCGAAATGGGCATTTTGGACATAAGGAATCAATGGAAATACATTATTTGAAAAAAAATAAATAAATATATTCATTGTTAAAAAATTATGTTAACATCTGAAAATGAAAAATTTTCAAGGGAAAACTGTATGGAAGCTTGCGACAAATTTCAAAAAATGACCATTATTTGACTTTTTAAAGAATTACTTTCAAATTTTTGACTTCAAATGTTTTGTTTCGATGCTATTTTTATGTTTTTAAAACGTTATTTTGAACCTATCTTTAAATTTTCTACGATTTGCATGACAACCTGCAACATATTTGCGCAATTTCCATCTCCTCATTACCTTGATCTAACAAGTGGTTTTCGTGCAATCCCAGCTTAAAACAGCACTAAATTCCATTGAATCTCCCACCTTCAACCCATTCCAGTGTACTGTTCTCTCGTCGTTCAGAACTGAATTACGAAGCAGCTTCCTTCCTCAACGGTATCCATCATACCCCATCGATCCCATTCATTTTTTTTTCTTGGAAGTAAATCCATCGCCCAAGTGGAAATGACTCGACATCCCTTTTTTTCCTACACTTTCCTCAACTTTGTGCACTGTTCAGCAGTCTGGAAGGTCTTCTTCACCTACTTAATGTTCAATGCTTCAGTCTCTTCCCGTTTGCGAATATTTCCACATTTTCTTTGAGTTTGCTTGCATGAGCATGTCGTTGCAAAAAACCAGGCAACATCCCCGACCAAAGAAAAATTCAATTCTCACTGAACCGTTTCATCTGTTTTTTGTCTCTTCCTTAAACCATTCCGACAACCCCGCAGTAAGACGAACGCTGAAGAACGGACTATCGGAGGAGGAAAAGCAACACGTGGCCTCGCTGATAAAGGGATACTAACGGGGCAGCAGCAGTTTCAACTCTCAACGATAAATTTAAGGGGTTCCGGAGTGCAGCAAACAGTGACGATGACCGAGCTTCAGCGGAAATTTCAAATAACAACAACAACTCGGAGAAAATGTGATAGCAAAATTGCGAAGCGAATAAACTAAAAACAAAAAACAAAACAAAAAGAAACAAACTAGAGCGGAAATTAGCAAGAGGAAAGAGTGTCGCCTGCGACTGGCAGTTCGGGGCAAGAAAAAGTTTCGGACAGGTTCGTTCAAAGTCGTGACACGGTAATATTTTGCTTTCTATATGTTGTGGAGAGACTAGTCTTTATCGGAACGGATATGCAAACTAGGAAAGTTGCGAAAGTGGGAGCGAGCGAGAGAAAAAAAAGGAGCTCCGTCGTACTTTTTTTGACATTTATTTCAGACTGTTGGGTCGAACTCGAACTTCTAAATGCAAATATCTATAATACTAAAATATACAATATGTGTACTAAAAAAATATAACATTACAAGAAGCGAGCGAGAGCCTAGGTAGGATTCCTATAATGAATAAAAAATAAAAGAAATCTTTCAGTGACTTAATAAAATGATTTTTAAAAAGTGGTAACGAAAGCATTGTGAAATAGATTTTCCAAAAACTATGGTAAGGCAAAGTACTGTAAACCTAACGAAAACTAGCCCCTTTCAGAAGGGAGTTGCAACATTTCAACACTGTAAAATAATGACTCATATACGATATACAATATAAATTATTGAATTATATCAAAGAAAACTAAATGAATAAAATAGACATATTTTAAACAAGAAATATCTCAAACATTCGGTCAAGGATGACATCCACAACACACCATCGGGAAGTGAGGTGAAGTCGGTGAAGCCAACACTTCTTTTGTTTACGTCAAGCTCAGTTGTCACTGAGAGGTGTGTGCAATGTGCCATTTCTCTCCAGCACCACGCGGAAATGCAAACGCTGCGATAATAATTCCATGCTGTGACGACTTCACGCTGTGATATACTCCACACTTGGAGGGGAGACCAATCCCTTTTGAATGGTCGGGTGAATACAAACGTGGAACGAATAAATGAGCTGTGGGGTCTGGGTTTGTGAAGGTAGGTTTTAAACTGATGTGAATTTATTAAATTTTAAAAACGTCATAATTTGGAGTTACTTTATTATAAAGAGGTGTACATTTCAAATTCAACATTTTGAAACATAATATTGAACCCTATTAAAAATAAGCAATTATAAAATAGTATTGTGCTCAGCTTGCTGTGATTTCTATCTAGTTAGCGTAAGAGAGAACAGGGGCATCGAGTTGCTGAAAAAATCGAAATTTTGTATTTAATAAAATTTCTTGATTTTGGATCCTTCCTAACAAAAAATGCAGCAAAGAACACCTGTAAAAAAAATATTTTAAGATTCAAAAAACACAAAATCAAAATGCATGAAAAACATATATTTTTATTTGTTTTCATTCGTTTGTATTTTATTATTGCTCTAAATTACGATAAGGCTCATAATTCCATTCTCTTTTTGAAAAAAAATCTACTTTATGTTTTTTTTTCACGCAATAAAAATTTACCAGAATTTGATTAAGTTGCAGTTTGTCATCAAAAAATGTCAAATCGCGTTAGAAATTTTAACACTGTTTTTAGGTGATCTAAAATATGTTGTCCCTAGGCAGACTTTATTTATGCCACAGTAGACTTTATGCAATATTGAATTTAGTTACTAAACTCAATTGCAAATAATAAAAAAACTTTATTGATCATATCTTTTAAGTATTTTTTTTTTATTTCTATAAACAATATTGTTTATACGTTTCATTGCATTTAAAACAAATTTCAATGTGTCATTGAAGTCATTGAACAATTTTCAAGAGCAGTCGTGGCCTTATCTGGCCCTTTTTTTTTCAACAAAATATTGATTTAATCGAGTTTAAATAGTTGAGCGGTTCTCTCCATTTTCTTAAATCGTATTTTCTTTGAATTTTTTTTTTCAATAAAACTTTGTCTTGTCTTCCATCTTCCAAAGAAAAGTGGAAAAATATGTGTCGAATCCCTAAAACTGCTGAGTAACGTTAACTTTTTTGTGTCACCATAGTGCGAGATGGTGTTAAATCTGGTTCCGGAGTTATGAATTTGAAAAAATAAATACTTTTTTTTGAAAATGTCGCCAAAAATGTGTTTTTTTAACGGAATTGAATTTGCAATCGTACTTCACACTTTTTTGGAGACAATGTTATTGCCACTTTAAGGTTTTTTTTTCCGGCTTTTTTATGTTTATAAAAAAAAAACATTTTTGAACGGCTGAGAAAATTTCCTGCAATTTTCTCTCTGAGACTTCAAAAATTGGACAATTAGTTTCTGAGATAAAGGAATAAAGAAATCGAATCGATGAAAATGTGTTGTTCTAAGCGTCTCCTAATTAGCCTGTAATTTCCAATTGACGATATTGGGAAACTATTGATTCGAATTCCAATGTTAAATATGAAACTTCTGTGAAATTTACTGATCTATAAAAAAATAATCTTTAAATCATATGTAACTTTACCAAACGTCTAAAAAGCACAAGTTTGTTTCAATTGTAAATTTAATTTAGCATAAAACATATTTTTTTTATCGCAATTTCTACTATTTTTAAAATATTTTTATTAAACAACTAAGGCCGTTGCAAATATTTTTTGAAGTTTATGTACCTCGACTCTGATCAAAGTCGAGGGGGGGGGACAAAAAAATAAAAAAAAGTTAAAAATTGGAATTGCAGGCCCCGGTGTCAACATTTGAATGAAAAATGTGTTTTAAAAAGCATCATACACCTGTCCAGTTGTTTTGCAATCATTGATTTCCAAAATTTGGAATTTCATAAAAGTTCAAAATATTTTTAAACAAGTTCAAACATGTTAATTATGATTATCAATGCAGAAAAAGGCATTTTAGATTGTTGCCTTCCTCACTGAGGTAAGGCTATAATCCTGCTCTAAAAATGAACTTTGTATAAAAACGTCGTAGACCCACCTTCATGTATACATATCGACTCAGAATCGAAAACTGAACAAATGTCTGTGTGTATGTGTGTGTGTATGTGTGTGTGTATGTGTGTGTGTATGTGTGTGTGTATGTATGTATGTGACCAACAAACTAGCTCATGTTTCTCGGCACTGGCTGAACCGATTTGACCCGAACTTGTTGCATTCGACTTGGTTTAGGGTCCCATAGATCGAGTTTTACACAGATTGAAGTTTCGATAAGTAGTTCAAAAGTTATGTATAAAAATGTGTTTTCACATATATCCGGATCTCACTTAAATGTATGTAAACTATGTCCGGGTCCACCATCCGACCCATCGTTGGTTAGGTTATCAAAAGACCTTTCCATCGAGTCCAAAACATTGAAGATCTGGCAACCCTGTTACGAGATATGGCCACTTAAGTGATATTGATGTACTTTTTGGAAGCCGGATCTCACTTAAATGTATGTAAACAATATCCGGAACCACTATCCGACCCATCGTTGGATAGGTTATCAAAAGACCTTTTCAACGAGTCCACAACGTAGAAGATCTGGCAACCCTGTCTCGAGATATGGCCACTTAAGTGATATTTATGTACTTTTTGCAAGCCGGATCTCACTTAAATGTATGTAAACAATGTCCGGATCCACTATCCGACCCATCGTTGGATAGGTTATCAAAAGACCTTTTCAACGAGTCCACAACGTTGAAGATCTGGCTACCCTGTCTCGAGATATGGCCACTTAAGTGATATTTATGTACTTTTTGGAAGCCGGATCTCACTTAAATGTATGTAAATTATGTCCGGATCCACCTTCCGACCCATCGTTGGTTAGATTATCAAAAGACCTTTCCATCGAGTCCACAACATTGAAGATCTGGCAACCCTGTCTCGAGATATTGCCACTTAAGTGATATTGATGTACTTTTTGGAAGCCGGATCTCACTTAAATGTATGTAAATTATGTCCGGATCCACCTTCCGACCCATCGTTGGTTAGGTTATCAAAAGACCTTTCCATCGAGTCCACAACATTGAAGATCCTGCAACCCTGTCTCGAGATATGGCCACTTAAGTGATATTTATGTTCTTTTCTAATCCAGATCTAAAAAATAGATGAAATTTGTGTACAGCCATTGATGGTAATAAGTGAGGAAGGCTCCAACCACATAGGTGGATTATGTTAGTTTTTTTTAGTTGATTAGACTTCTATTTCCATTGAAATTTTTTTTTTTTTTTGAAAAAATATTTTTTTGCCCTTTGACTTTTTGGACCATTTTTGAAGGGAGGGGGGGTGGGGGCGACATAAACTTTGAAAAATACTTGCAACGGCCTAATTAGATTTTGCACTATTATACACTATGCTCCATATAATGTTTCTGAGCCCCATAAATCATATACAAAATTCGAAAATAAAAAACAAATACGTATTTCATGAATCCAAAGTTGAGTGACAAAAAGTTAAATAAGCGGATAGAAATTGGTTGCTGTCTATAAATACGTGAAGGTATATCTGTTTATATCCCATTTAAACGCGTGTAATGAAAGGCCGTAAGAGCAATGGCGTACCGCCCTTTCAAATGTTGCTCCAGATATTTTGAATATTTTTATTTTGTTCTATCAAAAAACATTTCATGTAAACAACACCCGATTTTGTCATAATGTGACGTAAATGCTAATTCTTAATTTAAAATTAATTTGAATAGAATTTGAGCGTGATTTTTTAAAGAGTAGGTACTAGGATGTAACACAAATGACTTTTTGGCGGGCACTCAAGGGTTTGTTCCAGTGGGCGTATTGAGCCCAAATCCTAAATAGGAGCTTGATTGGACGTAACAGGACGATGCCTTTGTGCTCTCTTATGCTAACTAGATAGGAAAAACAGCAAGCTAAGAACAAGAGAGCACAGAGGCATCGAGGAGCTGGCGCTTTGCATTTTAATTTTAAATGGGATTTAACCCGTAAAAAATGAGTTTTTTTTAATTTCACTTTTTGAGGCATTTTGGTCACTGAAGCGTTTATTTTCAACATCATTGGCATGTAGACCAAATCCTTGCGCATCTTTTGGTATATATAACATTGAAATTTTAAGCACCTTGAAGCTCGGTACAGACTTTCAAAGTTTGGCATTCTTTTTCGAAAAATCGACGCCCTAGACGCCATTTGATTTGAATTTTGACAAAAATTTGCTTGTCCCGATCATTTCGTCCAAGTCCTGTCTCTGAACTTTGATGGCAGACCTTGGAAGCGTAAATTGTTGCATTATAATTTAGGTTGCTTGGATTTTTTTTTTTTTGGTTTCTGGAGCGATAGACACAAATCTTCATCGAATCTTTTGTCTTGTAACGGATTAAGAAATTAGAGAGTGTTTTTTTTTCGCAAACGATTTGCAGTTTCGGCTAAGCAAACCTGTTTTTGTGGAGTGTTGACATAGAAAGTTTACACCAAAGCACTGCGAATTGGATTTAAAAAGGCCACAAGATGTAGTATTTAATGCTGAAACGAATGGAGTCCTTCAATTTAGTCAAAAATTAACGTGCGACAACATTGCCCCATCACGACAAGGTTTGACATTTAACAAAAAAAGAGTTCACTCTTGAATCACTTTGGCTAGAATGCAAGGTCAATAAAACAAGTGTTTGTTTAGAACTCTAACAAAAACTGTCAATAAAAAACTACACACTGTTCCCCATTCAAGTTCAACCAAATCCTAGGAGAGCAAAAACAAATGTAAACATTATAGACAACCCCCCAGTTATGAACTGAACAAATTGAATAATTCAATTTTCGGCGTGACCTTATGCAACGAGAGTATTGTCAACGTCGAAATTGGTCGTTTTCATGGGTCGGTGTTCTGTTGACATTTTATCACACCGCTCTCAATCTGTTCAAAATTGTGGCATGCTTCCAAAGCTGCGCCCATATGTGTGTCAAATTTGTGTCGTTCCCTGAACCGTGAACTTTTATTTTTTTTTGCTACGTTACAACCCAGTGAAAGCAATGATAATTTCAATTACTCCAGTGGTGGTGGTACCGCCATTAGGTTGAGTAACGTACACCTCAGTGCAACACATAGTACTGATGTAATTCCTAGATAATTAAAATTGATTCATCGTTAAATATGCACCAGAGAGTTGGGTCGTTCTGTATTTGAGTGTAAAGTCACATTTGAAACAGTGAAAAAGTTTTATAATTTTGTCTAGAACTTTTAGTCGTATTTTCATAAAACGGAATCTAATTTCTTCTAGAATGATTCACAGAAAATAAGTTTTGAAAATTACGATTTCCCAATAAAATATGAAATTTATCTGCAAAATCACTGTCATCAGTGTGGCACTAGTGGCCAATTTCCGCGTCAATATTCGAGCAACATTATACCTCACTCAAAGTGGGGTGTAATGACAGTGATTTGACGGATTGCCAATCCCTAACCTCGAACCTCCCACCCACCCCACTAACAAAAAGCATCCACAAGAGTGGCAACGCGACACGTCCTGCCACTTCCCGTGATCGATGAATAATAAATTGGGTGACATTTCACGCGTCGCCTGACGACAGAGATTAAACTTGTGTGTGTGTGTGCCTGGCTGGTGTGATTCTGAGATATTCTCGAAAGAGCAAACATCTCTTCGTGTACTTCATGATATGTCGTGTTCGACGATGTGCAGTGCAAGCTTGGAGGGTTAAGGTGTGAAATTCTGGAATAATGATTTGTTCCTTTTTTTTTGTTAAAAACTTAAAAACTCAAAAGAATACTTAACTATTAGACTGTTAATTATCAACTAATTAAATAGTTATAATAATTATTTACGCTTCGAATTTTCAATTCTTAAAAAATTTCATTATATTTTGTGTGAGGATTTATATATAAATTACCGTTGACGAACTAAAACGAAGTTACATACCTCTTCGTGAAAACTCTTTCCACCTGTTCCCAAGAACTGCAACACATTCCACGGTTCGTTACCCGTTCATGTAGATTCACATATAAAGCAGGGTGGGGAGCTCGATGTTATCGTCTCGGACGGATCGAATCATGAAGAGCAGCTCTGGGACGGGAATTGTGTCACATTCTGGTGTGTGTGTGTGTGTTGAGAACGAGAAATCCCGGTCCGCTTGTTGGTTTCACGCGCGCACCGGAAATGTTCTTCGTGGAAACGAAACCGAAACGGTGGCAAGCTGTATGCACGGAATCGGAAATGGATTTACGGTTATGTGAGCGTCATTCGACAATGAAATGGAAATTTCAAGATGGTACCCAAACGGGGGGAGCTTGGGGACGGAATGGAATGTTTGGACTGTTATGAGCCGATCAACTGTTGCGTGGCATTAAAAATTTAAACAGTTCAGTGCTTTAAGAGATGGCCTCAGCTAATACAGAGTTTTATTGATTTTTCATATGCACGAAATTTCGATATCTTATTTATACATATGTTCTTACTCCTTCAAAAAAAATTGAATAATACTCAAAACATATCCTCGGAGAATTTGTCTTTAATTGAGTAATTTAAAACTTATTCAACTGGGTGAAAAACCCAAACGGTAAAAGATAATTAGTTGAAGATTATTTACAATATTGTTTTCAATGTATAGTTTGAAAACGTGAATAGTAGAAACAACAACAATTACATTGAACACTGCAGATTGCATTAATATTAATTGATATTAAATAATTTGAAGATGATTCCTAAAAATGTGATACCCTTTACAAGCAAATTAAATCTACACAATGAAAAAATTCAGTGTAGAATAATTGATGGCTGAATATTACATCTGTTATACGTAGTTTTACCTAAATTAAGGCAATAAAAAGTAAAATTAAACAGAAATTGATGAAAATTACACCAGGTTGACGTTGATTTGGAATTGGAACTGGAAAATGTTTGATTAGTTTCTGTTGAATTTCGTTTTAAACGCATTAATTTAGATAAATTACAAAATTGGTAACATCCAACCATACATTATTTTAGACAATCAAACATCATTTTTGTTGCTGTGTTGAATTGCTTCAATTCATAAATTTGCCAAAAATCCTCATTTTATAATTTATGATTACGAAAAATGGTTGGGTGAAGAATTTTTTTACTGAAATAAATTTTACTAGTTTGGGGGATTTGCCTTGTTTGTTCAACTTTGCAAATGTCTTGAAACATTTTTTGTAGTTGATTTTTATGTAATTTTTAGTTTGATTCAAGTTATAAAGAGTTACACGTGTCTTTTTTCAGAAAATAATTTTAATATTTAATTTCATTATATAAAAAATGGAAATAAGCATACTAATTGAAGGTTACTGTAAAATTTTGATAGAGAGAACATCATATTGTGTTTTTCTGTCCCTAGTAATTTCAGGTTTTTAAGTAGATCATAAAAGTCTCTACAGAGAAACCTCTTTTTACGCGGTGGCGTTACGCTTTTTGTTTCGTAGATTTCTCTTAAACCTTACAATATTTTTGCAAGCTTCAAAAGGGGTTTTGTAGATCTGAACAAACCCTACAAATTGCTTTTAAAAGATTGCAAAAATGTTGCGTCGTACCCGACGCGACAAATTAGAAAAACGTAACGCGCCGCGTAAAAATAGGTTTCACTGTATAGATTTTATGGGGATTTGAAGTGTCCAACATTCCGTTGTGAATATGTCAGGCACTATTGAACCAATTTTCAATGTATTTTTTAATTATTTTAATTAAAATATTCTACATCTTTTGATTCTAGTAACGCCGTTGCAAATATTTTTCAAAGTTTATGTCGCCCCCCCCCCTTCTAAATTGGCCTGAATAATCAGGGGGCAAAAACATATTTTTCCGAAAAACTTCAAAATTTTAATGAAAATTAAAGTTTAATCAACTGAAAACCAGATAAAATGCATTTTCCCGCATATTTAGCATGCTTGAACTCCTTTGAAAATATTTTAAATTTTAATGAAATACCAATGTACAGTCCCACGAAAAGTTTTTTTTTTGCGAAAAAAAAAATCCGTCGATACCTCGATATTTTCAAAACTAATGATTGGAAAGCAATTGTACGCCTGTAAAATGCATTTTAAAACACTTTTTTCATCCAAATGTTGAAACCTAGGCTTGTAATTTAAATTTTTATATTTTTTTTTTGTTTTTTGCCCCCCGCCCCCTCCCCCCTTGATTTTGGTCAGATCCGAGGGACATAAGCTTAAAAAAATATTTGAAACATCCTAAGGCTGGTATACATTTTATTTGAATTTTTTGTCGCAAAAAGTGTTTTTTCGCTTAAATTTTTGTTTTCGTCAGATCTTTCATTTTTTGAAAACTAGGTTGCAAAACAACTTAACAAGTGTAAAATGCATTTTAAAACACTTTTTTCGTTAAAATTTTGAGGCTATGGCTCAGACCCGAAGGACAAACATTTGCATCGGCCTAAACAAGTTTAATTGGATATGAAACTAAGCTATTAAATTTATTTTGTTTAATGAAAATTCAGATTCAACCTTTTTGATACCGATAGTCAATTAAATCAACAGATTTTTTTAAACTTTGAATTAATTCTCTCTCTATCCACATTTTTCATGATTCTTTTTCAATACTTAAGGGTGCACAGCAACGAAGGAAGTTGTTGTCTTCTTTTCCCAAAATTGTCAAACTTACGGACCCAATCCTGCAACAACGTGATTGTAAAAATAGTAAAACTTTGTTGTAAATAATTGTAAAAATAGTAAAACTTTGTTGTAAATAATTGTAAAAATAGTAAAACTTTGTTGTAAATTTCGATAGTACCCGTAGTGTTGAAGATACTAAAATGTCTGTAACAAAAATCTGGGTGCAAAATCTCTGTTTGATGTGCACCGTTAAGCCTGATCTACAATGGCAAATTGCAGAATGTTGCGTCTGTCACTTTTGCCCCTTTTTGCAAACAAATTTAGTGTCAGATAGGGATCGATAGTCGATACTCGACTGACATCTGGATCGACTTGATGATTGTTTTCGCAAGAATTTGCGTAAGTTTGATTGTAGATGAGGCTTTAGCCTGATTTTATTAGATTTTGACCTGGCAACCCTGAGGGTATAGAAAAATATTGAGAAATGTTCTAACTTGTTGAGAAAACAGGATTTCATAAAAATCTGAAAAAGTTGAAAAACAGGGTTCGTAATTAGACAGTCTTTAAAAATTGTACAATTAACATACTATTTGACGTAGTTCTGGTCTTCCACTATCCACACCCAGTCTCCCTCCCCGATTCCCGGCTTTGATTTGAGATGAGTTGAGTAGTTGAGATCCCGTCCCGGGACCAAAACTTGAAAGATTTTCTGCTTTTTCTTTGGAAAGTTGAACATTCCTTAGCTATCATGCAGTCTTCTCTTTGGGGCTCACAACAATCATCCGTAGATGATGACATTACAACCAACAGCGACATTACAACCTACAGCCAGAAAAGGCAAAACACGGATCTGTAATCTGGATTGGGCTCTTTACTTTTAATTAATTTTCCTCGAAAGTTAATTGAACAAAAACAGAAACTATCTAGTTAACAAAAACTTGAAATAACAATTAATTCAAGATCAATCAAATTTTCAGAGTAAATTAAAATTAATAATAGAAAAAATATAGCAAAACATATCTTTTAAGTTAGGTTTGTTTAAAGGTGAAGCCTTACTCATTTTTGAAGAAAATTGATCATCACTCGAAAATGCTCTGTATACAAATTTCTCGACCAAAATTAATCAGCATGTACCGGTTGTTACCTTCTTCAAGGCACTGAAGGTATTTTTGGACTGTATCAAATGTGTTTCAAAATTTATATAAAAATATTGTCAGGGAAGCGAAATTTACATCATCGAACAAAAACTCATGCCAATGATGGAAGTCTTCACGTTAAAATGCTGATATTTATTTTAGTTTATGAAAAGTAGGTATTTTTGGCAGTGAAGTATTTTGTATCATTCATTAATTTTACTAGTTCTCACCTACAAAAAAATAATTATGAAAACTTATGATAGCATAGTATCTGTATCTTTAAAGCTGTCAAAATAACTTAAATGCACTTTTGAATGTTAAATCGAATATATAAATTTCTTCGTGAACTAAGCACAACTAGATGCACAAAAAGTCATTAAATTTAGAACATCTGATGCAAAAAAAAAAATACAAATTTGACAATCTTTAAATCAATATTAAATCCTATAATATTGAGGAAATCAGTTGCATACCAAAAGCCAACACTAAAACCTGACAATGTTTGTCTTTCCTCTATGCAGTCACCTGCAAGTGTTTAGTGTGATCACACACTGGAAAGTTAAACAAAAAAAGCAGCAACATAAACGCGACATCACTTCTCTTGCTCGGCCCATCACAATGGTTCAGCTCAACCAACCAGCCAGTGTACTTAAAAATTATAAATATGATTGTTTTTATGCGCCTCAAATAGCAAATTTCGCACCATTTCCACGCCAGCCGTGCGCCAGTAAAGTACTAATTCTCAGTGTCGGAAAAATGGTCCAAATTTAATTCTGCAGCAAAAGCAGTGAAAAACGCGTTTTCAAGTGTACTCTTGTGTGTGTGGGTGGGCTGTTTGGAGTGTATAAGTGAAAGTGTGTGTTTGTGTGTGCCTTCTAATGGAACGGAAAGGCATCATCCTTTCCCCGGGCTGGAAGCTGGTGCTGGCCAGGCTGCTGACGACGATGGCAATTTGGTCAAGTGCTGCCGATGCCAGTGAGGCAAAGAAATCGAGAGCTCTTTCGAATTTCGCCGCCATCAGGGATGGAAGATGTAAGGAGGATGGAGGAGGAGGAGGAAAATTTTGCAGTCAAGTTTTTGATGTTTTTTTTGGGTGAGAGGTGGGGGAGCAAGATCCCTTACAAGTTTCCGGCATTTTTGGGCCGGGCAAGGGGCGAGAGACTTTTGGCCAAGTGAGACGTGTCCGACTTAATGCCGATTATCGGGATCGTCATCATCATCACCATCATCTTTTTATGCCAGTAATATCCACTTATCTAATTCACTTTTGGTGTGGTGTTCGGAAATTGGAGCAAGTTTGAGATAATTTGGGGAAAATTTAGAAATCGATACTTGGAGCGATGGATTTAATGGTGCAGTGAAAACGCATTTCATAGATCTACTAAAAAAATAAAAAAAGGTTCGAATTGAATTTTGAAGTGTAACTGAAAATGTGTAACAAAAGGGTAATTCTCAACCAACTCACACGAAATCGGGAATAGTTGCCCCGACCCCTCTTCGATTTGCGTGAAACTTTGTCCTAAGGGGTAACTTTTGTCCCTGATCAGGAATCCGAGGTCCGTTTTTTGATATCTCTTGACGGAGGGCGGTACGAAACCTTCAAGTTTTGAACATGCGAAAAAAGAGGTATTTTTCAATAATTTGCAGCCTGAAACGGTGATGAGATAGAAATTTGGTATCAAAGAGACTTTTATGTAAAATTGGACACTCGATTTTACTCAACTGTAATTTTTTTTGAACTTGTAATTTTAAGGAAAATTTAATGTACTTTTCGAATTTACATTAACCCAGAAGGGTCAGTTTTCGATTTAGAACAATTTAATTCATTTTAAAATTTCGTGTTTTTTCTAACGATACAGGATTTTTTTTAGAGTGAAGCAATGTTCTACAAAGATGTAAAAAAGACAATTACAAACATTTTGATAAAGAAGCATAAGTGGTTTTCCTATAAACATCAGTTATCACGATTCTACGATTTTGTTTAATGTTCTTTTTGCGTTTCTCTTTGTTTCGACGTCCGTGTCTATCGTGGGTGACCATGGACGGGCATGATCAACGGCGACCAACTTTTTCAAAACTTTTTTTCGTAAATTCGCGATAACTCGTGATGTTTATAGGAAAACCCCTTATGTATTTATATTTTTTTTGTAATTGTCTGCTCTACAACTTTGTAGAACATTGTTACACTCTAAAAAATAACCCTGCAAAGTTACAAAAACACGAAATTTTAAAATGAAAGTTTTTGTTCTAAATGAAAAAATGACACATCTGGATCAATGAAGATTCGAAATGTACATTAAATTTCCCTTAAAAGTAACGGAAAATGGCAGAGTTTTTATAACTTTTTAGTGTTTTTTTCGATGAAAAATACGTTTTTTTCGGAATTTTGAGTACGCCGTTAAATCGGGCGTATAATTCCATTAATTTCATAAGAGTCCCTTTGACACCAAATTTCTATCTCATCATCGTTTCTGGCTGCAAATTATTGAAAAACAACTCTTGTTCGAAAAACGGATCTCGGATTCGTACTCAGGGACAAAAGTTACCCTTTAGAACAAAATTTCACGCAAATCGAGGAGGGGTCGAGGCAAATTTTTCTGATTTCATGTGATTTGGTAGAGAATTACACATTTAGTATTTAGTATTTAGTATTTAGTATTTAGTATTTAGTATTTAGTATTTAGTATTTAGTATTTAGTATTTAGTATTTAGTATTTAGTATTTAGTATTTAGTATTTAGTATTTAGTATTTAGTATTTATTTAGTATTTAGTATTTAGTATTTAGTATTCAGTATTTAGTATTTAGTATTTAGTATTTAGTATTTAGTATTTTGTATTTTGTATTTAGTATTTAGTATTTAGTATTTAGTATTTAGTATTTAGTATTTAGTATTTCGTATTTAGTATTTAGTATTTAGTATTCAGTATTTAGTATTTAGTATTTAGTATTTAGTATTTAGTATTTAGTATTTAGTATTTAGTATTTAGTATTTAGTATTTAGTATTTAGTATTTAGTATTTAGTATTTAGTATTTAGTATTTAGTATTTAGTATTTAGTATTTAGTATTTAGTATTTAGTATTTAGTATTTAGTATTTAGTATTTAGTATTTAGTATTTAGTATTTAGTATTTAGTATTTAGTATTTAGTATTTAGTATTTAGTATTTAGTATTTAGTATTTAGTATTTAGTATTTAGTATTTAGTATTTAGTATTTAGTATTTAGTATTTAGTATTTAGTATTTAGTATTTAGTATTTAGTATTTAGTATTTAGTATTTAGTATTTAGTATTTAGTATTTAGTATTTAGTATTTAGTATTTAGTATTTAGTATTTAGTATTTAGAATTTAGTATTTAGTATTTAGTATTCAGTATTTGACACATTCTGCCGTGACGTTACAACGGTTTGACGTTTCTTTTTTTTCAGTTTTTGCTGTAACTCGGAAATTTAAAAGAAAACACTTCAATATTTTTACAGATTCTGAAAGAACGTTAAATTTACCATAAGAATTAACACAGGGCTAAGGATTTAATAAGTAATAATAATAGTAAGTAAATCTTTCCCTGTTCTTGAGGGGAACACCCGTGAAAAATATCGGGGCCGGCATTTACAAAGTGGATTCAGTGGCTAGTTCATTCTCAACTTAATGTTAACATGTTAAGGTTAATGTCAACATTCCATAGGTTGCCTTCCTAAGGTGTCGTGATAAGGTCCAGTTTGTGATGATACACTACCTTCCTTTACTAAGCAATCGATTCCAGAAGGGAAAAGATCGCCTGTTGTGTTGGTCCGAGCCGGGATTTGAACCTCGATCTACCGCTTACTAGGCGGGAGCGTTACCACTAGGATACGTGGCTTGGTCATCTCAAACTAATGGTTTATCCATATTGTGATGCCTTTTATACGATACAAATATTTTGTTTAAAACCCTTCTAATAGAAAGAGTTACAATATGAGCGAAAATAGTTAGTGAAATTCAAGAAAACTTTCATCAATCATTTCCGGAAATGATTTATGAAACGTTGAAATCTGACTTACTGTGTACTTAGAATCCTTTTTTCCACCTTGGGATTCAAACTCATGAAAGTTGGATAACGAATAATGAAACGAATGCTTGGCTACGATCTGATTCAGGCAGATAAAATATTTTTGAAATCGAAGGAATGAGACTGCTGACTTTCAAAACTTTCTTCAATGTACCGCACAGACGTTTTTTTTCGTTTATATTGAATTTGAATTATTGGAATTCTGCCATATAATTTCAATTTTTGTATATTTTTATGCATTTATTTTGCGCTCACGAAAACTTTTATAAAGATTTCGCAACGATTTTTCATTTGTTACACTCATTTTAAAGATAAACATATTTTGTTCAGATTTTTTGAAATTTCCATAAATACACAAGCACATTCAGCTAATTCCCATTCTTTACCAGAACAATAAAATCAATAAAACAGCTGTATAAAAAAGTAATTTTCTGTTTTGTATTATTTTCAAAAAGCAAAAAAAAATCAAAATATATCGGAAATTTCAATTAACTTCAACTTATTAATGTAATTTTTAGTCATTTAATTTAGAATAACATAATTTCATTATTTTTTTAAACTAACTAACTATATTGTACATTTGGCCTGCAAACTAATTTGAGTTGAACTGATTTTTTTCGATGCGCTTCGCACAAAGGTCTAAACATGACGAAAACGACTCTGACTCCACAGCCCTGAACAAAAATCTTCCTATTTTGCAAATATTTTCGGTTGAGAAACTATGCAGATACCTCAAAACCGGCAGCTCCATTCTTCAGCAAACAAAACCTCTAAGGATATGATTAATGGGGCAGATTGCTGAACCTAGTGCGGTGGCACCGTGGCACGTTTTCCGGTCTAATATGCTCGCCCAAGTATACAAACAGATACCCCGCGTCTTCTGGAAAGCATTCCCGTGAAGCAGAAAAAAAAAGCTAGAAGAAGCTGGCTCGTTTGGAATGCTGCTCAGTGCCACCCATTCAAGGAAATTGACGGCGACAAACAGTGAGCCACGCGAGTGAGGGTGGAGGAACATGGCCGTTGGGCGTGTGGAAGTCAGCGGCGGTGGCACTCGTTAACGCCTTTCCAGGACCTAGTCTTCAATCTTCCGAAATGGAGCCATGTTGGATAATCACGCTTTGTTTGAGGCTCTCCTCGTGCTGGGAGATTTTTCGATGGAAGATGAGCTAAGATGCACGGAATGCCTTGTTTTATATTATTTTGAAATACAAATATTTAAAACACAAAATCAGGATTTTTATTCACTCAAAAAACTAAAAAAATCAGAAGTTTTTCTAATGAAACTTACCATCAATTCAACTTTCGTGATCTTTTCCGTTCAATAACAGTTCAGAACTAATACCCGACGATGCATCTTGAGCAGCAGCTTCAAAGTATATACCTACTATATGTGTGCCGAAGCTTTCACCAAGTATTCCTCTCACGTCCTTCCGGGGTAGTGGCAGTGAGCAGGGCCAAGATGCCACTCATCACACTGACTCTGTCAGACTTGTGTGTGTTTGTCTATGGGTGGGTGGCAAAAGTGAGAAAGCTTCTTGTTTGACTTTGTTGAACCATCCACGGTTGGGCGGGCTCGAGATATGGTTCCTACGCCTCATCCCCAAAGTCAAATCCAATAAGCTTCGCTCAAAGACTGACTAGACTTCTCCGGGACTTGACTGTGGGCTGGAAGCGCGCTGGCTTAACTGCCAAATCGTTACAGCAGTTTCCATGGTCGAAAAAGGAAAGGCTCGGAGAGAAAATGATGGAGTATGTTTTATGACTCAATTACATGCGGGGGAAGCACATCATTTAGGGCAACATCAGAGGAAAAACAAAGTGGTTTTGGTTGCGGCTTAATCAATGTTGATAAATGATTGGAGGGAAGTTTCGAGTGCTGTTTGAAGCAGCTTTTAATTTGTCTCCTCTGGGAGATTTCTCATCCGAAGTAATTCATCAATCTGGGAAGAGACACTCCTCGGAGTATGAACCGTAACGAGATGGTGATGAATCAAATTATCATTAATTTTGTCTTTTTTTGCTTCTTTTATGCTCCTCAGTTTTGCCCATTTTCACCGTGTTCCAGTGGGGCCAGGGACTCTGTTCGGCGTCCTCCGGGGAGTACGGATCGTGCCAGCCCAACAACGAGTGCGTGCTGAGGGGTGGCATCCCGGCTGGACCGTGCGCCGGCGGGTACGGAACCTGTTGCATTTGTAAGTTTGGGTGCCGATTTGTTTTTGAATATCTGAAAGAAATCTCAAGGTAAATTCTCATCTCATTCTCATTCTCATTCTCATTCTCATTCTCATTCTCATTCTCATTCTCATTCTCATTCTCATTCTCATTCTCATTCTCATTCTCATTCTCATTCTCATTCTCATTCTCATTCTCATTCTCATTCTCATTCTCATTCTCATTCTCATTCTCATTCTCATTCTCATTCTCATTCTCATTCTCATTCTCATTCTCATTATCATTCTCATTCTCATTCTCATTCTCATTCTCATTCTCATTCTCATTCTCATTCTCATTCTCATTCTCATTCTCATTCTCATTCTCATTCTCATTCTCATTCTCATTCTCATTCTCATTCTCATTCTCATTCTCATTCTCATTCTCATTCTCATTCTCATTCTCATTCTCATTCTCATTCTCATTCTCATTCTCATTCTCATTCTCATTCTCATTCTCATTCTCATTCTCATTCTCATTCTCATTCTCATTCTCATTCTCATTCTCATTCTCATTCTCATTCTCATTCTCATTCTCATTCTCATTCTCATTCTCATTCTCATTCTCATTCTCATTCTCATTCTCATTCTCATTCTCATTCTCATTCTCATTCTCATTCTCATTCTCATTCTCATTCTCATTCTCATTCTCATTCTCATTCTCATTCTCATTCTTATTCTTATCTATTATGAAGCAACTCTCTACGAAATCGGCCGATTTCGACCATTTTTATGGGCGTAATATTCAATTTTTTTGTTTCAAAAAGATCGGAAAATTTCACGAATGTTTCATGTATTAACATTGAAAATCGGACCATTAGTTGCTGAGCTATCGTCATTAGAAAATGGTGGGTTGTTTTGGTGAGATTTAGAAAACTTCAATTTTAGTGTTTCTTTTTCTTAAAGCGGCTCTATCTCAGCAACCCGAGGTCCAATCTTCAATGTCTCTTAGACAATGTTATAGCAAATTTTCTGAACTTTTCAAAAAAATATTTTTGGGAATGGTCACTCATGCACTATTTTCAAAAATCGAAAAACAGCAAATATTTCGCTAAAATCAAACTTTCGGTGGCTATATCTTGAAAACGAAGCCCTTTATCAAAAAATCTGGATACTACTTTTCGATTGCATATTCAATTTTGCATTAAAAAATAATGTCAAATTTGTTTTTGCATGAAACTTTGATTTTTCCAAAAATCACTATTTTTTCAAAAATTCATAACTCAGCGGCAGATTTTTTGACCATGTTTTTCTATGGCTCAAAAGTTGCGGATTTTTGTCCCCTAAAACATTTCAAAAAATCTCGAAAATCAAAAAATACGTATTTTGGGAAACTGAGTTTTAGTGAAAAAATAGTTGATTAAAAAATCTGCAAAAAAAAAATTCCGTGTACCTATTTTTTCTCAAAAGTGCTCAACAATACCTACAACTTTGCCGAAGACACCAAATTGATCAGAAAATTCACTCAAAAGTTTCAGCTGTTTGAATATTTACATACCATTTTTGTATGGACAGCAGCCAAAATTGTATGGAGACTTGTATGGGTGAACCAATGACGCAAAATAGCTTATTTGGTCATAGGGAAGGCCCCCACAAAGTTTGAGCCAAATCAAAAAATACAAATAAAATCCATTTCCGGTTTTGGTAGAGAATTGCTCTATGATTAAGTCTTTAAGATCTTTTATGATAAAACACTTAGTAACTATTACGGTTTATATGAAACGGTAACATCAAATGACAGTGATGGATTGAATGATTATCATTGTAAAAGCTTTTAAAAACATTATCAGTTTAACCCTGTAATTGATTCCATTAAATCGTACATTAAATCGTGTTCATATCAATTTGATGATTCGAATTAAATTTGCCTGAATTAGGCCCTATAAAAACGATCAACTTGCTGGTAATTCATTCCATTTTAGCTACCAAGTAGAAGCGATGGGATTCTTAAAACTTCTCGTAATCCCCTTTTTGAGTATTGCACTGGGTGAAATTCAGACGACTCCAGGCTCGGAATGGGTTTCGCAACTTCTTCATCACATCGTGCAAACCTCGGCTGGAACAACGGATGTCGTGTTAGGGGAAACGAAATTGGACTCCCCAAACGAAGATATTTTCGACAACATCCGGACCACACTCGACCTGCTGGCGTTACCCAAGCATGAGTCCTCGATCAGCTCGGATGTCAAAAGGAATGTTCTGTACATGGTTGATGGAATGAATGATAGTATCGAGTTGATGATTCCAACTGAGTGTACGTATTATGTGATTGTTGTCAACTCCGGAATCCCGATGGCTCGTCGGGAAGTGTTCCAAAGGATCAGTTGTACTCATCTTCTGATGGTGGACACTTCGCACGATCCTCTTCGTGTTCATCGTGTATCTCCTGCGGATCATCAGTCGACAGAAATCTTCTACGAGAATTCATCTCTTGCGACGATCTTGGACGATCGCAACGATTGGCGCGGACGTGAAGTTAACGTAATGTACAGTCCAGCGGATCCACCGTATTCTGTAACACTGGATGGTAGGCTCACCGGGCTGGACATCGAGCTATGTCGGTCGATTTTTGATCAAGCTGGGATACGTTACCGGTTCGTGGAACGGCCACCAATCACTTCACCAGACTACGGAAAGTACCAATTGCTGGTATTTAAATTCCTCAACGACAAGAACATCCACATGATGGTGTCTAGCGTTCTGTTTAAAAGTCCGTTCAGCACAGCTCTAACCGTCTTCGACAAGACAGGATTCTGCCTGATCATCCCAAAAAATCTACAACGAAACGTGGTCTATCACCTGGTGCATCCCTTCAAATACAACGTCTGGTTGCTGATCGCGGCAATTCTGGCGCTTGATCTTGTTCTGGCTCGCCTCTTTGTTGAAGCCTTCCCCCACAACCTGATTATGATCCTGCTGTTTGGAGATTCCCTTGCCGATCATCAGCAGACCCGCTCCACACGATACTACTGCTTCTTCTGTACCGTACTGTTGTTCCTTCTATCCGAGGCCTACCTGGCCAAGGCCATCATCTACATGACCATCACGCGCTACACTCCGGATATGCAAACCCTTGACGAAGTCTTTGCCAGCGACGTAATGTTTAAGGTACCTCCAGGTAGCACGCAGCATTTAAAAAACCAAGGAGACATCTACCATCGGCTGTACCAACGATCGATCGAAGATCCGAACTTCCGGTACGACATGGCTGACGATCGATACGGGTACATGGTGTCCTGTCGTTACGGGGAGTATCTGATCGAGCGGCACGTGCGCCAAGAGATTTTGGACTTTGGTCAGCGGGGAGCCAAACGTAGGTTCTACATGCTGGATCAGATGGTCAGTTGGGAGTTCAGAAGGTACATGGTTATGAAGCACTTTACGTTCTACGAAAGATTTGAGCGCGCAACCAATTGGTTGTTTGAAGCGGGGTTGTGGGACAAATGGGAGGCCATGTACCGATTCGATTACGAAAAAGATGGGTTCGATTTTCACATGTGGGACGAGGACGACATACTGGCGCTGGAAGATATTGTAGCGATATGGTACCTGATGGCCACTGGGTTGGTGATTTCTGGTTTGGTATTTCTGCTTGAGTTGATTTGGAACTGGCTGAAAAAGTAAAGTTTTTATCGGTTATAAGTGTTGTATTCTGATTTTCTCTAAAGGTTTGCTATAAATGTGATTTTTGGCTTGTTGAAATAAATAAAAAATCTTTTACTGTACACAAATAAAACTTTTTTTTTACATTTTTCAGGCATAAAAATCAGATTGGAATCAATCTAATACTTATATTAACAATTTTGCTATATTTCTTCTTCCAGTCATGGCCTCCTGCGGCGGAGTGGCACGCGAGAACGGAACCTACTTCGTGAATCCCAACCATCCGGACACGACAGACGGCACGGGCAGCTGTCAGCTGACGGTGCTGAAAATGCACCCGGACATCTGCCAGATCCGGCTGGACTTTGACCAGTTCTCGATCAACGGACCGGAAATCGTGAACCACATCTGCAACAACGATCAGTTCCTAGTCTCTGGCGGCAGCCCAGCGCCTACTATTTGCGGAACGTCCAACGGCGATCACAGTGAGTGCGATTGGACTGCTTGGATGATCAGATTGCCTATAACCCTTACAACTTCCAGTGTACATCGACGCCGGAATGGGACAGAGCAACCCAATCATCCTGACCGTAATCACCAGCGGTCCGAGCTATCCCCGATCGTGGCGTGTTCGAATCTCGCAAATCCCGTGCGGAGCAATTTCAAAAGCCGAACAAGGTTGTCTCCAGTACTTCACCGGGGTCAGCGGCCGAATAAAAAGCTTCAACTTTGACACCATCAGTGGTCGCCAGCTGTCCAACCAGGACTACAGTTTGTGCATCCGAACGGAGCGCAACTTCTGCAGCATTCACTACACGGCCTGTCCGGACGTTAGCCGGAATCGCTCGCGCACGTTCACGTTGTCCGGGAACTCGAACATGGCCGTCCAGGCGATGGTCGGAGGGGGAACGCAGGGGGCGCCGAACTCCTGTATGCACGATTGGCTGTTGATTCCGTGCGCCAAAGTGGCGGATCGAATGCCGACGGCCAGCACCTGTGAGGATAAGATTTGCGGTGGGGTTTTCAACGCGGAGATTAGTTCGGTTGAGAGGACCGTGGTTTCGACGGTGAGGCCGTTCCATCTGGCGTTCCACACGGACTCGGTTGAGGCTCCGATGGATGTTGATAATAGGGGGTTCTGCTTGGATTATGTACAGCAGCCGTGTACTAGTAATTAGGGATGAGTGGTAATTTTGTGATCAATTTATGAATCTTTTTTTAATGGGAATAAAAATAAATAAGTGAAAAACATACCGTTTTAATCATTTGAGGACTATACTTCTACACCGTTGGGATTGCAAATGGTTGGAAATCAAAAATAAAAAAAATTGCAATTTAGAGGATTACGAACAAATATTTTGCCACTGAGCTACTACCACATTTGAAAAGAACTATAAATTTTTTTCATTAAATGCAAAATTTTCAGTTGCAGCTATTTCAAACCTTATTTATGATAAAAATAGGATTTTTTTTCTTAATTTTGTCCTTCCAAATTCCCTATATTTTTCGTTTTTGGACAAAAAGTTGTCGAGATACAGCCTTTAAAAGAATAAATAAAAATGAATGAAATTAGGTTTTTCGAAGTGTCTTTCAATTAGACCTTATTTTTCAAAAGACGATAGCTCAATAACCATTCGTGTAATTTTCAATATTAAATAAACGAAAAATGTGTTAAATTTTATAATAATGTTTTCAAAAATTCAAAATCTGGTTTATGTTTGAAAGGTTCTTAAATATGGATTTTTCGACCCTTTAAAAAATTGCACGCTCCCTGCGATGGCTTCTGAATTGATCTCAGTTGCAGGTTGCAGGGTTCTTCAAATCTCCGAATTGCAAATGTAATACAGTCCAGACTCGATTATCCGAAGGCCTTGAACAAAAATCACTTCGGATATTTGAATCTTATGTTTGGTTGTTAACCTTGAGTAGGGGAACTATACCCTTTTTCAGCCTATTTCTATTATCGGCCTATCAGCACTTCGATCATGAATTCCAGCTTTCATAAAGTGTTTTTGACTGTTCCAAAGTAATAAATAGCTCAAATAAAAGTGAGGAAGCAACTCTCCGTTGTTTATATATCTTAAAATGTTGATTTAATAGCGGAAACGGTGAAAGTGATGAGAATTAGTCGAACGGCTTAGAGTGATTAAAATGGGTATATTCCCCCTATAACCCCTAAACTACTAGAAGTTAATACGTTTTTTTGGAAAAATTATGAAAAAATGTAAAAATGCATTTGGTTAGTAATTTAATAGCCAATCAACCTATTAAATTTGTCTCAAATGGGGTCACAGGACTCGAATTTGATTTAAAAGTGAGAAAATAAAAAAATACGTTTTTTGTTCATGTTTTGATTATCCGAAGTGCCATACAAACCTTCGGATAACCGAATTGCAGATATTTGAGTTTGGATTGTACCCTACGATTTTGTTATTTTTGAAGGGTTAAAGTTAAAGTTAAAGCTGAATTTTGTTTGAAATCTCTCAAACATGTTTTTTGAAATTATTTAAATTCTAGTATTTTGGTACAAAAAACACAATTGTTTTGATTACATACGAAAGTTTAACTACAATTAACACGTTTATTTTTAATTATAAAATATTTAAAGTAGTTTTGAAAAAAGGTGTTTCTTGTTAAAAACGTGGCAACACCCATTTGAGTGCTGAAAAGTTATACTTTTTGATTCTGCTATTTTTGTGATGAAAAGATTGCCATTTCGTCAAAAACTACGAGAATGACAGTAGCAATTCCAATTGAAAAGAGCATAAACCTATCGGACTCAACATTTTTCTAAGGATTCTTGGCCTAATAATCAGACTCGTATTTTTTTGTTTGGTCATAAGGTAAACTACACCCTCCTAGGGTGGTCCCAAAAATGGCAATTTTCGTAAATTTTCGCAAAAAAACACTTTTTTCCAAAAAAAATCAGAACTATAGAAAAATTACGAAAACGGGAAAAAATCAACCATTTTCTCTTAAAATGCAATAATTTTCCATTTTTTTTGAGTAAAAAAATTGCGTCTTTCAATTCTTAATTTTAGTATTCCAAAAATTATAGGTCATTGCTAAAAAATAATGTTATTGCAGTTTTAGTAAAAAAAACGTTTTCCAATTTTTTTTAAACGTGAAGCTTTTCTAGGAAACGATAATAGACGAGTGCTGAAAAAATCAAGTTTTGCAACGAGTTCCATACAACATTTTTTGCAATTTCAAAAAACACCCATTGAGTGAAATTTTAAGTCGAATTTTCATGTTTTTTGTCAATAAATCGTTTAAATAAAAAAAAATGTTGAAAAGTGTTACTTTTCGAAACAAGTGCTGAAAAGTTCAACTTTTCAGCACCCATTTCAGTGCTGAAAAGTAGAACTTTTCAGTATTTATTTTGAAAAGTGTTGCTATTCGATTCTGTTATTTTTGGTACAGAAAAGTAGGCTATTTCGTCGTTCAAGAATGACAGGAAAAGTAAGTAGTTTCACGACGGAATTGCAATAATGTGTTTTATTGCGGAAATTTACTAAAATGCCCATTTTTGGGACCACCCTAGCACGGTGTAGGTTACCCTAATGGCCAAACAAAAAAATACGGGTATATTTATTTTGGCCAAGAAACTCTCAGCAAATAATTTAAGCCCGATCGGGATCGGAATTTTTTTTTCGTTTTAAGGTAATTCCAAATGGAATTGCTGACAGGCAAAGTAAGTAAAGAGTTGCAAAAGTTACATTCAGTTGAATTTACATCAATTTTCATTTAAATATTCCTTTTTTTTAATACCTCTTTGCTCTCTTCTACTAAGCTTGCTGTTTTTTTTTCTATTTATTTTGCATTTGAGCGCACAGAGGCATCAAATTATTGAAGACTACTTTAATAATGTAGCTAAAATAATTATTCATGATTGAAATAAAAACAAAAGAAGCTTAATAAATATTAAACACAAAATTTAATTCAATGTGTTGAAGATTTAACTTACCCTTTAAATTTATATAAAATACTTTCGTTATAGAACTGCATAGGCGTCATCCATAAAGTATGTCACGCTCTAGGGGAGGGGGTCTGAGCAAGTGTGACATTGCATGTTATAAGTATAGGAAAAGCGTGACAAAGGGGGGGAGGGGGGGGGTAAATTTTGGCTAATTTTAGCGTGACGTACTTTATGGATGAAGCCATAACTGAAAAACTTAATAATATTTTAGATAAACTAATTAAAAAACAAATAATAAAAGCAAAAGGTTCATGAAAATTCTAAGTGGGCCAATTTCTCAACGCTGCAATTCAAAGTCCGCTCTGAAAAACTGAATTTCACTTTTATATTTTGATTCGTCACATGAGCGTTTTTGTTCCTGCTCCGGTTTTTTTTTTGCATATAACACTAAAAGATCCCATAACTATGTTGAATCCATCCTCTCTGTGTGAAAAAGGGGAAATATAATGCGTCCTTCTTCTGTCTTTTCTTGCTTTCTTTTTTATTTGTTTGTGGTAATAGAAAATCTGACAACAATCATTATTAGACTTTTTGATTTCTGTGTGTTCAACGTTAAATGTCACTTTCGACCCCGTGCAAACTCCGCAGGGGGGCCAATGAATATGTTCAAATGTGTGTGTGTGTTTGTTTGTGAGTAATTTGTCCTAAAATTCGTTCGTATAAGTACAGTTGACGACACCTCTGTTTTTGGGTTCTTTCTACAATAACAATTCTGTTCCATTAATTCCACCAGTGGGGGCGATTTTCCTCTAGCATAATTTGACCTTTACACTACAGTCGTTTGTATTTGACACCTTTTCAGAATGCGCGTGTGTGTTTTTGTGTTTGTTTTGTGATTGGGTGTAACAAAATATCGTATAAAAGAGTTCGATCGCTCTTGTTAGTTAACGTACGCTAGTGATTTTCTTCCTGTTCTTCTAGTTTAGTCGGCAGCAAACGTATCCTGAATGTCTTTTATGTATTTGTTTGTTTGTCATGTTTCGTTTTTATTATATGTTTGTTGTAATGTATGAGTAGTTCAGTTTGGTTTGTTTTGTTTTTTTTAGTTCTTATATATAGTAATAGCTACACGTTGACTTTCGTTCAAGATGAAAATTTTTGAAAATATGTTTTGTTTTGATAATGCTATCCATTACGTTTACCTGTGCTTTCAGTTGATAAAACATTACAAATACATTGATAGAGTTTTGCGAATGATAAAAATGTTTTTTGTATTTTGTTTCTTTTTTTTTTTTGCTAAAGATGCATAAATCTGGGTTCTTTTAATCGTAATACTTTTCAACATTGACAATAATGATTAACCTAGCTCTTGCTCTCAACGTGACCACTATTAGTTTGCTTCTTTGGTTCGATTTGTTTTTTAATTATACGGCAATACATGACAACACTGACATTGAATTTATCTTTTCACTTAACGAACAAAAGGAATCATCCTTTCCCATAATTATTGACATTTTAGTTTATTATACTTCTCTCTAAACATTACAGCTGATGTGATTGATCTCTAGATAGTGATTTGTGTGTGTGTGTGTGTTTTGTGATTTCTTGTAACTATTTCATTACCCTTAAAGATGCTCTATAAGTAGATTCTTTTTCAATGTGAATTTCCTTTACCTTTAAAGCTTATATCACCATTAACGAGTTTTCTTTTTGATTTATTGGTCATCATTTGCAGCATCTGTTGCACTCAGTTTCAACGGTTTTTTGTTTGTTTTTAATCTCCTTTGTTTTAAATGCTTTAGTTATCTACTGTTCGTTCCTGCTGTTTCTTGTAGGTTTTGGCTAGCTAGTGATTTCGACACAAAATTTACTTCAACAACTAGTTTGTTATCTTCTTGATTTTTTTTTTCGTCTGGCACAAACTTGCATCTTTTTTTGTTCCGGGGGTGGTTGGTACTACTGCCTTACTTGACAACCAATGACCAATATGTTGTTAGAAAAAATGTTAAACACAAGAAAATTAAATCGTGCTTTTCAAGCGTTGCACCCTTAACTAAACACTCGCAGTGCTGTGCACCTTAACTCATTAGAAACATTTTAAACCCAAAAAAACATCATCATTCCAATGCTCACTCGCTAAACTGACAAACCATAAACGTTAATCGTTCTTGGAAACGACTTACGTTTTCCTCACCCACGGGAGAGATGATCTTAATTATGCCAATTAGGCACAAAATAAAAGGAAAATAAAACAGAACGAAAGCGAATCTTCACGTTTTGCTAGCCCTGCGCATATTAATTGCAGAATTTGCCGGCTTCCAAGCGACGGATAACCGGATAGCCGGTAGGCTAAAAATATACTTTATAAAATGTTAAAAAGACGTGCCTGAAACAATCGTTACCCAGGAGGAGATGAATAGGATCTGGAAAGCTGTTGAGGGGGGAGTTGGAGAAGTTTCCCCGAAAGCTTTTTGGTCGAAACATAATAATTGCGAAGTTGATAAAATACCGGAATATTGATTTTTCATCACAATTTTCTCCATTCAGACATAATAATTCCACAATCTCACCAGTGACAGAAGTCTTGGCCGGGTTGCCAAGTCTTCAATATAAAACGAAGTTGACTTTATAGCTGTCGGCCACCATTGCTAGTACCAACCACTAGTGTCTTCCTTTTTATCTACAAGGACTTCACCGCCCTGGGCTCCTAAGTGTATGAAAGTATGGCACGGAGCGACGGCGCCGAATACCCATATTTACACAAAGAATTTTAGAGCGCCCGCCGCGGGATTCGAACCAGCGACCTCTGGATTGGAGTCCGATTGATCTACACGGGCGGGACAAGTCTTCAATATACAAATTTTTAAAATGTTTTTTAAAGTAATGTAATGATGATCACAAATGTGGTTCTTCTGGTCATTGCCACTAATATCGAGGTTAGGTTTGGAAAAAATATGTTTGCTTTAGTGACGATATTTCATGACAAGGTTGCCAGATCATCATATTTATTAAATAACGAAGAATATCTCATCTTTCAACGAAGCACTGAAAATCGGTAGTTTTTTATCAACTTCACGTCATTTAGGCTAAATAATTATGAAAACTTCACTTTAGAGCTGATAAATTCAGACAGGGTTGCCAAATTATTTGATTTGTTAAATGTTGGAAATCATTGTAAAAAGACTATGAACGAGTAAAAAATTAAAAAATAAGGTGAAAAAGATCATTGAATATTGATAAATTTCTTACTTTTGTTTGAATAGATTTTTAGCACGAGTTTTTTGGTACTTTACTAAACATATCGAATTTCGATAATTGAAAAAAACATGCTTATATATTGTTTAAGTTGAACTTATGAAGCAGTTATAGTGACCTGATTTTGGAATATAATCTGCAATTTAAACATAAGTATCTTAAACATAAAGATTTAACTTGTATTTTTGGCTAAATTTATTTACTTTGAAATGGCTGATCTTCAAAATATCCAATTCCATGGCTGAGTCAGATGAATTTATGCATATTTATCACTTATGATTTTTGATATGATCCCTATGACCAAAGAAGCCATTTTGTGTAATTGGTGTCTTCGGCAAAGTTGTAGGAGGCATTGACGATGACTGTTAGGAAAAATAGATTTTTAGCCAATTTTTAAATGATTTATTTTTTACAAAAGTTCAACTTATCAAAATCGGTATTTTTGATAATTTAAATTATTCGTATGCTTTAAAAAATAGAAATCATACTGAAATAATTTGCTATTCAATATTACGCCCTTTTAAAATGATAGTCTAGATTAGAAAAAAAAATTCGAGAAGATCAGAAATTCTATAAATGTTTAATTTTTTCATTGAAAATTAGACCATAATTTGCTAAGGTTAGCATTAGGGTTTGGGTAAGTTTTTGAAAATTTCGATTTTCCTGTTTGTTTTCCTTTTTCCGCTGTGTCTTAGGAACCAAAGGTACAATTTTCAATGTTTTTTAGACGAAACTTAAGAAAAATTTCTAAAATTTTCGAAAAATAATGTCAGAAACGGTAACTTATGAGCACATTAAAAAAATCAATTTGGATTTGTGGGAATTAAATATATGTAAAAAATATATTCAAAAATCACCAAAAATCCGTGTTCGTATCTTTTTTTCAAAAGTCCTCATAAATACCTTCAACTTTACCGAATGCACCAAATTGATAAGAAATTTTTTTCAAATAAATTTACTATGGACAGCCAAAATATGTATGAGACTTGTATGAAGAAACTAAGTATGCAAAATAACGTCATAGTAAATATCCCCAACAAATTTGAGCCAGATAAAAAAAATACAAGTAAAATCAATTTACGGAACTCGAGAAGTCGTCAGCTGTGTGCTATCTTGTGACATAGACCATTTTGGTCGAAAATGAGTTAATGATGACGTTTTGCTATACTTAACAAACACTACAAGATGCTTTAACCCGATTTTGGAAACTCGCTTCCGTTTCCCGGATATCGCAATGCACACTTGTGACGTAGACCAATTTATCATCAAAATGATCGTGCACACTTGTGACACGTCATACATGTTGTTGGAAAATGTGAAAAAAAATCTTGTTTTTCACAAATTTATGTTGATACAAACTTTCTGAAGGCAATGCAATTTTTTGTTTTTGAAAATATACTGATTAAGTCGGTTAAACTATTGATTTAAGTCTATTTTAGCTTGTATGGGAATTCTGTGCACACTTGTGACACGTAGTACAATTTTACTTTCGAAACACACTTGTGACATGTGCTTTTCATATTTTTGATTACATAATTTACTGTATCTTTTAACTGGTGTAACCAAATCTGTTGAAACTTGGAGCGTTTTTTAAGTGATAGTATACGAACCGATTGCTTCAAAAGGTTTGGCTCTACCATTCATAGTTTTGAAAATATTTATCATCAAACTTTAAAAATCAATTTTCTTGAAAAGTACTAAATGATCGTTGTCACAAGATAGCACACAGCTGACGAAGTCTTGATTTCGTGAAAAAAAAACACAACCATTCTTTCATGTCTTATTAACACCTTAACTCCCAAGCTCGATAAAAAGGGGGAATTTGTATGGAAAATTCGCCTTTTTCTTGAGCTTGGGAGTTTTTTTTGAACATTTTTATGAGAATAATATCCGGATCATAGTAATAGAAAAGGTTACAAATTTTAACCTTTTTTCCAATAATTCTTGAGACTAGTAGGAAAGGTAATTTAAAATATATTGCAAAAAGTAACAAAGTAAACGTTTCAAAAAATTAGAGAACATTTGTTCTGGCTACACAAAAAAATGAATTTTAGAAGGCTGAAAATTTTGTTGGTTCAATACTTCCTCTTTTTTGAGTTATTTTACCTAAAAAATGTGAACCTGATGAAAATTCATCTGAAACTTATAAATAATCACCAGTTCCTGATCATCAATATATTACTATAATTTTACTATAACATTCAAATACAGTGAGTTAACTTAAAACACAAAAATAATGCAAACCTAAAACCTTTTAAAAATCTTGCTCAAAATCCATAAGAACAATCCTTTGCAAATTAAAGAATCATATTTTTGCATTTATTTCGGAAAATGAGATTACAAAAGTTAAAACTGTATTAAGATCGACCAAATAAATTTCGCCAAAATGACCTTCTCCCCATCCCCCTTAATTGGTGGGTCTTATGGCAATAAGGACAAGGGACAACATTAGGGACATCGACTGGCCCGGGGAGGTAAAAACAGTCCTCCGGCGTTCGAGAACAGGACTCGGCTCGTTATCTCGGCTTTTCGGATATCTCTTTTTTTGCTTTGCTCTGCTCCCCTAGAAAACCGTCGACAACCAGCCGACCGGGGGCCAGGCAAATTGAAGTTTAATAATTAATTCCAATTTTCAGTTTCGATGTTGGGGAAGGGCAGCAGCGAGGGGGGATTTAATAAACGTATATTTTTGGTTCATGATTCCTGGGCTTGATTGAGGTTGTGAAATTAACATGTGCTGAACGTATATGAGCATAATAAATTTGATTAGATTATGTTTTGAAAAACAGAATTTTTTAACAAGCGAGTGAACACTGGAATTTGACATTTTTGTCCAATTATTTTCCTTAAAATGAAATTTTCATAAACATCGAAAGCTCATCAACTTCAAATGGGGAAAACTTTCCCCCCAAAACCAACACTCTCAAAAACTCAAGAAGAAAACTAGTGTCGATTAAAGAAAAACCCTCACAAACTGCAGTTTACCAAATTAATTGCAAAACTCTTTCTTGTTTCACGCGCACGCCTCAAGCGGTCGCCTTTCTTAGGAAAAAAAAAAGAAAATCAGTTGAAAAAGCATTGACAAAAGCTGGCGGCGACCGCGGCGCGCAACGAGACGATAACGACCTGAAACCATTATTTATAATTGAAAGAGCTTTTCAGAGCGAGCTTTGCGCGCCGCTTTCGCGTAGTTTTGCTTGGTTCGGGGCCTTTTTTGCTCGGCTTCTTCCTTCTGTCAACGATTCTGCTCGGGCTTTAATGATACACCAAGAGATTTTGTGTTTTTTGTGAGATGTCCTTTTTGTTAATTTTCTTTTGAGCAACTCTCTACAAAATTTGGCAATTATTTTCAATTTAAATAATTTTTTCAATTTATGTAAAATTCAAATTGAATTTCTTCTTTAAAACACCAATAAAATTTAAAAAAAATATTACAAGAAAAAAATGGTTATTACATAAATATAATTTTGATTTTTTTTATAAAACAAAAAGAAAACATCTTAAGTCTTAAGATCAACCAAATATCTTGCAAAAGCATTACAACATTTTTTGGTAAAAATGCTAAGTACAGTCAACTCTCTGGTTGTCGATATCGAAGAGACCATTGAGAAATAGAAGTACCAGCTTATAGAAACGCTGCATAATAAAGACTCGATGGACATGATATTGACAAAAGGAAAGTGTTTTTGGATCTAAGGAAACCCAAGGAACCATCGAGGAAGGGGTTCTTCGAGCTAGGGAGGATATCAAGAAAAGATAAGCTTCAAAGTACGAAGTTTTAAATACCGAAGATCGACAACCAGAGAGGTGACTGAGTCCAGATTAATGGACAAACTTATAAGATGATGATATTTGCGTTCATAAATAAATAAATAATTTCAATCAGATTATAAATTTCGCAGAGAATTGCTCACGATGTTTTATTTGTTGGTTTCCTACATGATATCCCACCAAGGGAATGCTTATGCTTAGCCGTACACTACACACAAATATTTATAAAATTGTTAGTCTCTTAGCTACAGTTATTCCTTTCAATAGAAAAAGTTTCACGAGAAAATGAACAAATTGATAAAAACGTACCGTATATTCTCGAGAGCAAAGGAAAAACTGCTTTTCGTCGTCGTCTTCTTTTCTCCGATCTCGTCGTCTTCGTCCTAGGTCTATTGCATTTTCCTCGCCGCCGTCGTCGTCGTCATCATTTTCCTTCCTTTGCCTCCGTAGGTTATTAGCAGTTTTCGCCGCTTTCGCTGCTGGCCAAAACCAGCTCCTGCCGCCGCTGCTGCCGCCGACGCCGCCGCCGCCTCCGCCGCAGGGTCAAATCCCGGCGAAAAGAAAGACGGGGGCGTTCTTCGCTGGGACGGCTTCGACGGTGGTGGTGGCGGCTGAGGCGCCGGTGACGTGGACGTCCCCCCGACTTACGAGTGGGACGCCGCGTACGTTTCCTTCGATTTCATAAAGTAGGTCAGAATGTCGATTGGCAGCGGGAACACGATGGTGGAGTTCTTCTCCGCCGAGATGGTGTTCAGGGTCTGGAGGTAACGCAGCTGTAGGGCCGCCGGCGAGTCGCCGATTACCTCCGACGCCTCCCGGAGGGCCCGGGACGCTTTCTGCTCACCCTCGGCGGCGATCACCTTCGCGCGGGCCTCACGGGCGGCTTCCGCCTCGGCGGCCATGGCACGCTGCAGCTGGACGGGCAGGCGGACGTCCTTGCTGGAAATTCGGAAGAGGGAATGGTTGATATTTAATAACATGCTTTTAACGTTGAATTTTACCATGATGATATGAATATGCTGCTGCAATAAATTATAAAAGCTTTTTCTCAAACAGAATGATCAAAAACTACAGTGCTCCGATTCGCCTCGAAGTGACAAGATACCTATGTGATCGTGCTATCTTGTCTCATTCCGCTTTTTGAGTATACTCTTTCTAACTCTTGAAGAATGTTTGGAGATAATTTAATCCTACCGCGGTCCATACTCCAATGCTTTAGCTATCCTGAAGAGCTCTTGTACAACTCCTGTAATTTTCTGTTACTCTGATTACTTGTTATACAGTCGACTCTCTGGCTGTCGATCTTCTCGATATCAATAATACTCCATCTATCGATGGATTCTTCAGTCCCTTCAATCTGCATACTTCAATTATCTTCATTCCTCGATATTTTCCCTTGCTTGAAGGATCTCTTCCTCGACGGTCCTTTGGATTCTATTTGCTTTAAAAATCTCTTCCGGTTGTCAATAATTTCATTTTTTCATGGCTTGCATAGACATTTTTCTTGGCGAAACGAAGCTTTGAAGGGTGTTTGACATTAGTTTGTTTTTGTTTGATGGACGTTGCCATGATTCTCTCCCATAGCTGGGTATCAAGAAATAAATATTTTCAATCGAGTCTTCATTTTGCATCGTTCTGTAAACTGATGATTCTCTTCCTCAACGGTCCCTTGGATATTGACAACCAGAGAGTCGACTGTATATCCTACGAGCCTTACCCGACAAACTTCGTTCTGTCTTTTTTTTTTGTTTGTTGACGTATAGCTTGTTTGCTTATTCAGCCTCCTGTGATCAAAATTTGATTTTACGTAACTTTTCCCATACAATCTACAGATTTTCCGGAATCGGTTCCAGAGTGGCCAAACTTGTAACTTTTTGACGTAAGAACCTTCCTTGGGCTTATACAAACCCAACGCAACAAAGAGCACCTCGATCCGACGCTCCGTATTGAACTGATTCGCGTTCGAACAAAATCGTCGAAATTTTTTATATATATAGATTGGGACCATCCATAAACCACGTGGACACTTTTAAGGCCCCCCCGGTAAGCAAATTTTTTTTTGTATGGACAATTGTCCACGAGGGGGAGGGAGGGGGTTCGAGATTTCCAAAAAAAGTGTCCACGTTGTTTATGGATGGTCCCATTAGTGTTTAGCAGAAGCTTAATTTGTAATGTAAATAACTTCTAGGTGATTATCGCCCTTTTCATAATTTATCTTCAAAGCTATGATGTAAAATGAATTCAATTTTGTGCCACCTAGTTCAAAGCTCATATAATTTCGACCTGTGTTCATTTGACAGCTCATGTGCTGAACTTGAACAAATTAATGATTTACGAATTGAAAATTTTCTTAATGAATGATAATACAACTAATGATAAGACTTTTTCTAGGAAATATGATCAAAATTTAAAATGAAAAAAAAAAATGCCTAAGGAAGGCAAAAAAGATCACTGTTCATGGAAAAAGTAACTTTTGATTCAGCATTATTTTTTTCATAATAAAAGTTTTTTTTTGCAATTCCGTCGTGAAACTACTTACTTTTCCTGTCAGTCTTGAACGACGAAATAGCCTACTTTTCTGTACCAAAAATAACAGAATCGAATAGCAACACTTTTCAAAATAAATGCTGAAAAGTTCTACTTTTCAGCACTGAAATGGGTGCTGAAAAGTTGAACTTTTCAGCACTTTATCGAAAAGTAACACTTTTCAACATTTTTTTGATTTAAACGATTTATTGACAAAATACATGAAAATTTGACTTAAAATTTCACTCAATGGGTGTTTTTCGGAATTGCAAAAAATGTTGTATGGAACTCGTTGCAAAACTTGATTATTTAAGCACTCGTCGTATTTATCCAACTCGGTGAACCTTGTTGGATAAATGTACGACTCGTGCTGAAAAAATCCTCTTTTTGCAACTTGTTGCATAAACTACTATTTTTGCATTCCTTACGAAACTCATCTTTATAAAATGGCAACACTGTCAAATGAATTTTGACCGGCATTTATTGTAGCACAAAAGATGACGGTTTAAATAGATTATTATAGAAAAATCGAAAAATCATTAGAAAAACTGCACTTGGCCGAAAATGTATTACCGCAGTGCACTGCCCATGTTCTTATAACTGTCCCATATGCAAAAACAACGAGCTGAGAAAAACTCATTTGAAATTTGTACCATACATAAGGCTACGGGTTAAGTTTTCGCGAAAAACCTGGATTTCCTCCTGATTTCTAGAACAAAGTACTGGATGTTTTAGGTTTTCTGAAACAGTACATGATTTTGAACCAACTGCATCAATAACTCAAAAGCGATGAAAATAAATATGGGACATTCATGCGATCAGAGACAGGCAGTTTTCTGGAATTTAGCCAAAAGACCTGATTTTTTTTGTGTTTTTGTGTTCATTCTTGTCCATATTTGAATAAAAAAAACATATATTCGAAAGCTGAGAAAATTCAATTAAATTTGCTTTATCGGAAATTGTTGATCCGACCTTTGATTGCTGAGATGCAAAGAAAGAAAATTTTGTTAAGTTCAACCTTAATTACCTAACATTTTCAATCGATGATGTATTGCAAATATGCAAATAATATGCAAACCATTGACACTTTGGCCCCAATGAAATGTAAGTCATGATTTCAATAATCATTATAAAATCATATGTTTAAAAAAATTTAACACCAGTTTCACTATTTAACATTGTAAATCGGATCAATGGTTTCCAAGATATCATCGATTGCAAATTGAGGGTCAATTAAGTAGAACTTGAATGAACTAATTTTAGATCATTTTCATTCTATCCCAAAAAAGCAAATTGTGTATAATTTTCTCAGCTTTTCAAATAAAGTTGTACAAGGATGGACACTATTTTTAATATGCAAAATTCAGTTGTGTTGAATAATTCAAACTTATATTGGCTTCAACTGAAAAATGTTGATTTTTAAAATACAGTGGACTCTCTCGATGTCGATATTGAAGGGACCGTCGAGAGAGGGAGTTATCAAATTATAGAACGGAAAATCAAAGCAATCTTCTTGAAGGGACTGAACATTTTATTGACAGCTGGAGCAATATTGATATCGAGAAGATCGACAGCCAGAGAGTCCACTGTATTTTTAACACGAATTTTTTTCGACATAAAAGTCAATTTTACATCTAAAATGATTTTTGGAGTTTTTTTTTGTGCTAATTTGATGAGATTAGATTTTTTTATAGATTTTTATTAAAATAGGAACAGACAAAAACAATTAGCACACCAATGCCTATTGTATATCTAAAATCTTCTGCCCTTAATCAGATTTTCCTTAGTTCATGGTAGCGTCTGAAAAATAGTTTTTTTTAAATTGTTTTTATATGAAACATCAAATTCTTAAAAAATCTAAAAAAATAACATTGACTGGATGCCATTTTATTTGATGCATTTTCTAACATTATTAAATACACTCTTAAGCTATTTTAGTAATGTTTTATAAAGAAATAATTAAAGAAATATATTTAGAAAAGACTTATTGAATTAAACATTTAAAATTGTGGTTCATTTAAAATTTTAAGCACAGCAAAAACACAAAATAAAATCCACTTTGAATTTCTCTTAAGCTATCTTAATACTGCAGTCCTTGTTTAGATTTAAGGTTAGATTAAATAATATTGAGTTAATTTTTTTTAAATTTAGCTTGAAAACCATATCAAATATAATGAAACCATGAGCTTTATAGTTTTACTTACAATTTTGGTGGATTTTCTTGAAAAAAAATCATCGGTAGGTTTGCAAATGTCAAGTAAGGTAGCGTTCTTTTATTACGTAACGCAGTTTGTGGAGAGGGGGGTTGGAGGCCGTGTAACGCTCCATATTTTTTTTTAATTTGTATGGAAATTTTGTTACGAGGGAGGAGGGGGTCTAAAACTCCGATTTTTGCGTTACGTAATAAAAGAACGCTCTCTAAGTGAAAAGTTTGGTGGGGATAGACAATTCTTCGCTAAATGTCAGACAGAAATGCCATTGAATTTGTGTGATTTAATGTTTCCATTAAAAAAAAAACGAAATTGTAAGTATAACAATACGGCTATGGGTTTTATGACTGTTTCAAAAATATCCCGGGATTCTGAAAAAAATCCGATTCCTGGGAGATTCCAAACCTGGGAAAATTTGACAACCTAGAAGAAACTTGTTATGGAAACTGACGTACTTGGTAAAATTAGAACAACTAATCGCTCAGCAGAAATATATGCCGAGTCTCGGCAAATTATAAGTCATTGGCCGAATGCTCGGTAAAAATAAACAGTTAATTTATATAAGTCCGGAAAATGTAAAAAAAATACAATTTATTTATAACAAAAAAAATTAATAAAGTTTTTCCATTTTTGGAATAAAATCTCATGTACTCAAAAATAAAAAGGGGTGTGTAAAAAAGAGTATTGGAATTCATCAAGTTTTACAAAAATGCAAGCAATTTAAAGATTTTAGATATTTTTTTTTACCTCAAACTTCAATGTCTGATTTACCCAACTTCCCTTCACCGTAGAGGGCTTATATTTGATATAACGTCGCTTCTGTGCTATCTTGTGACATGTCCTATCTTTTGACAGCAGACGTGTCACAAGATAGCACACAAGCGACGATAAGTTTATTCCATGCTTAGACAAACAAACGCTGAAAGTTTCATCCAAATATGAGCAACTCAAATCAGAATGTGACACACTAAAAAAAAAACTAGCTCTTATTCTCTAAATTCTTATATGTAATTTCCAATGCTATTTTTTCTATTTTAAACAATGAAATTATTGCTGTTCTTGTTTTTTTTAATCATAAAATTAAAAGAAACTCGATAAAATAGTTATCACAATAAAATAACCATTAGCGTACCCAGAATATGGGACTTTTTTCAAAACCTAGATCCACAAGCTGAATGTTGTTCCTTGAGCTATTTTAGGACTCTGGGTCAAATATGAGCAAAATTGGTCAACATTTACTCATTGATACTCGAAGGCGCGCTGCTTCCATCTAAATATTCTCAAAAGTATTGGAAATTTAATGTTTTACAACTTTTTTAAACACGTCAAAGCTGTAAAACTCGACCCTGAAAAGTTATTAGCGATTTAAAAATGTAATTTTTGTATGAAACACATTTTTTTCACAGACTTTAGTCTCGCGTATCAATGGGTTAATCTTAACCAATTTTGCTCAAAATTTACACAGATTATTAAAATAACCCAATAAATCGTTTTTCGCTTGTGAAGCAGGGGGTCATTTTTTTCTGGGCTATTATAGTACCCATTCATTCATATTTGTTATATAATTATAAGCCCTGAATCATTGTCGTAAATTTGTAGACGTGATTTTATCATTTGTCGCAATAAAAATTATGGTGAAAGAAATGCATAGCTCAAAAGGCATGAAGCAATAAATATTTTTGTTTAGCATATGGAAAATGAATGACTGCTCAAGTATCCAGTAAACACTCACATTTCAACCCGCTCCACCTTGATGCCCCACGCCTCGGTGGCCTCGTCCAGCGACAGCTGCATGCTGCCAGAGATGGTCATCCGCTCACTGAGGATTTCGTGCAGGTGGCGCGTTCCCATCGTGTTCCGGAGCGTGGTCTGGGCCAGCAGCCGGGTCGAGTGGTGGGCATTTTCGACGTTCGCAATCGAGACGGTCGCGTTCGAAACCCGGTAGTACACGACGGCGTCCACCGACACCGTCACGCTGTCCTTGGTGAGTACCTGTTTCGCGGGGGGGTTGTTGGCGGGAAGACGGCGAAGGGGGTGGGGAAGGATTGAAAGAAATTTAAAAGAAAAACACACGCGTTTGAAGCGACTTTGAAGCGGGGGAAAACTTGCGCAAGAGCCTGGGAAAACTTACTTCCTGCGGTGGGACGTCATAAGTTCTGGTACGCAGATCGACACGTGCGTAGGCATCAATGCAGGGCAGGATGAAGAATATACCTGCGTGGGGTGGAAGAGAATAAAGAGAGTTAAATCAGGTCAGGGAGCTTTTACGATGAGTTCCTACCGGGGCCTTTGGCACCGCCCTGCATCAAACGACCGAGACGGAATATAACGGCGCGCTCGTACTCCTGGACGACCTGGAAATTGTTAATAAAGAAAAAAGGGAAAATGGTTTGATTACTCTTGCGTAACTTCGGTACAATGAACGGGATTCTATTAAACACTTGAATCTAGAAGTAGTTGCTAGTTTTACCTCCAAACGGCAGTTCAACCCGACCCTCCGTTTAATTTGTGGGCAGTAAAAGCATAACTCTGGAGCAATTCTTCACGAAGTCAACATGTGAAAAAAAATTCACTGCTGGTTATGGCAAATTAAGCATTTAGAATTTCAACTAAAGAATAGAAAATTTCTCAAAATTTCTGGGAGAATCAAAAGATTTAAAAATTTAAAATTGGTAGGAATACTAATCAAATTTTTTTTTAATATTTAAAAAAATCAAATTAATATGTCTTGAAATATCTTAACAACAATTTTCTCTCAAAATCAATATCACCAAATCTGTCACAAATTTAAGCAAGAACACTTTCTCTACATCAAGTATTTCAATGAAAATCTGATCAATTACAAATTTCACATAGAATGCATTCCTCAACACTAACCTAGTTATGTCTAGTCATAAGAGAACAAGCCACGTAGTAAAAGTTTGGCTTGCGTTAGCATGGTCGGTTCCCGGACTTGAGCCTGGTAGAACTGTGAGGACTATTAAAATGGCGCCTGTTTTAATTAAAACATAAAAATTCTTCCCCCGAGAGTTGGCACACACACACACTCGTAAATACAGTACCGAAAGGCAAAGTGGCTGAACAACCATTTTTTTTTTATAAAGGACCAACCGACTCGGGTCCTCTAGTCAGCTTGAACGTCCCTTTTTGGACCGGCTTCTCTCTGGTAGCTGTACTGCCCATGATCGCATAAATGTCCCATATGCATTTTCGTCACTTTTGAGTTATTGATGCAGGTTGGTTCAAAATCGTGTGCTCTTTCAAAAGAGCCTATAACATCCAGTACTTTGTTCTAGGAATCAGGAGGAAATCCAGTTTTTTCGCGAAAACTTAACACGTGGCCTTATGTGTGGGACAAACTTGTTTAGCGTTTTTCTCAGCTTGCTGTTTTTGCATATGGGACATTTATGCGAACATGGGCAGTGTAGAGGTAAGCGCAAATTTACCCGCCAGCTTTTGCTAACAAACTCTAACTCAACGCTACCAAGGACGACGCCTAGGAATGACTTCAAAGGGGCAATATTTTGGGACGTGGGATAGGCACGGCGGATCGTGATTCGCATAGTTGGAGAAGTTCAGGGAAGGTAAAGTTATAGTTATTTTGGTATGAGGTATATTTTTTGGAGTACAAAAGCGTCGTTTTAGTTTAAAAGTTCAAGGATGTCTTTAATCTATTGACATTATATTTTTATTTATAAAATGAACTTCAATTAACTTACATTATCTTCAATTTGTAACAAAAGTAATTCAAAATAATGTTTAATTCGTACTATTGATCCAAAAAAATTCACATTGCTAAAAAAAATAAACTGGGGTTATCATGGCAGAAGCCATGATAACCCCAGTTGGCGAACGACTGGACATGGCGTACCATAGGTACTTCGATTACCACAGGAATAAAATAGACCCACCAAGCGGTCCTTTAGCCTCTTGTCCAGTAACTCCGATACCCTGGCCTCCCCGCGGCGCTAGCCGGGATACTAGTAACCATTGGAGAGATCGGGTAACCAACCCCGGTGGGAACTATGGTAGTATGCTGACAGGGAAGGGGGGCTCCATCCTCTTCGGAGGGTGTAGCTATGCCGTTAGGCCTCGTGAGAAAGGCCCCCGTTACGGTGTCGAGAGAAACCCGGAGCTGGGTCTCGGTAGCTTCAAGGTGGCAGCCCCACCCCGAGACTAGGTATCGCAGCCCCAATCCGGCTGCATATCGAAACCAAAATCATTACGAACAATCAAGAAGGAATAAGGATCCGGAACAAACGGCATAGACCTAGGCACGAAAAGGACACCGATTGGAAACTCGGAACATGGAACTGCAGATCGCTACGTTTCGATGGGTATGAGTACGCTCTGTTGAACGAGCTCAAACCCCGCCGAAAACAAGCTGGGAACCGGCTTCATAGTGTTGGGCAAGATGCGGAGTCGTGTGATAGATTGGGAGCCGATCGACGACCGGATGTGTAGGTTGAGGATTAAAGGCCGTTTCTTCAACTATCACATCTTCAACGTACATTGCCCACACGAGGAATCATCCGATGCCGAGAAGGAAGCGTTCTACGCGAAGCTGGAGCAGAAGTTCGACAGCTGCCCGCAGAGGGACGTCAAGATCGTCATCGGAGATATGAACGCCCGCATAGGAAGGGAGGAGATGTACCAGCCGGTGATCGGGCCGAACAGCCTGCACACCGTCACCAACGACAACGGCCAGCGGTGCATCAACTTCGCAGCCTCCCGCGGTATGGTGGTACGGAGCACATTCTTCCCCCGGAAAGACATCCACAAAGTCACCTGGACATCGCCTAACCAACGAACAAAAACACAAATCGACCACGTCCTCATCGACGGCCGATTCTTCTCGGACATACGGAACATCCGCACGTACCGCGGTGCGGACATCCACTCGGACCACTACCTGGTGGGTGCAAGCATGCACTCAAAACTGTCGACGACGTACCACCGACGACGGACCCGGCTCCCACCGCCGTTCAACACCGAGCGGCTGCAGGACACGGCTGCGGCTCAGCACTACGTGCAGCAGCTGGAAGCGAGCCTGCCAACGGAGGAGGAACTCGGCGCTGCCTCGCTCAACGATGGATGGAGCAGAATTTGCTCGGCCATCGGCAGTGCCGCTGAAGCCGCGCTAGGTAGTACGGTCCGAGTTGGAAAGCAGCGCTGGTTCGACGAGGAGTGCCAGCGGCTACTTGACGAGAAGAAAGCAGCTTATGCGGTGAAGCTGAGAGCTGCAACTGATGAGAACGTGGCCAGATACAAACAAGCGCTGAAACAGCAGAGAACGGTCTTCAAGCTCAAGAAGCGCCAGCTGGAAGATCGCGATCGCGCCGAAATGGAGCAGCAGTTCCGACAGAACGAGACGCGAAAGTTCTACGAGAAGGTTAACCGGTCCCGCAAAGGCTATGCGCCGCAAGCCAACACTTGTCGGGACGCCGAGGGAAACCTTCTTATGGACAAAGGCGAGGTGTTGAACAGGTGGCAGCAGTTCTTCAACGAGCACCTCAACGGCGATGTAGCGCATGGAGACGGCTTTGAAGCCCAACTTGGACCGCCCGCTGCTGACCAACAGTTCCCGGCACCTGACCTGGAGACGGTGAAGAAGGAGATCAGGCAGCTGAAGAACAACAGGGCCGCCGGTAAAGATCGGTTACCCGGTGAGCTCTTCAAATATGGAGGAGAGCAGTTGGCGATGGCGATCCACTTGGTGATTTCTAAGATCTGGAGGGAGGAGAAACTACCAGAAGAATGGATGGATGGTGTCGTGTGTCCCATCTACAAAAAGGGCGATAAGCTGGACTGCGGCAACTACCGCGGCATCACGCTTATCAACGCGGCCTATAAAATCCTCTCCCAGATCCTCTGCCGTCTGCTGACACCGTACGCACGGAGGTTCGTGGGCCCCTATCAAGCGGGGTTTACTGGCGCTCGGGCCACCACGGACCAAATTTTCTCGCTCCGGCAGATCCTTGAGAAATGCCGTGAGTACAACGTGCCCACACATCACATCTTCATCGATTTCAAGGCAGCGTACGATACAGTCGACCGCGAACAGCTATGGCAGATCATGCACGAGAACGGATTTCCGGACAAAAAAACTCGGCTGATCAAGGCTACCTTGGATCGTGTGATGTGTCACGTACGAGTGGCAGGGGAGCTAGCGGACCCCTTCCAATCGCAGCAAGGGTTACGACAAGGTGACGGCTTATCCAATGCGCTGTTTAACATCGGACTTGAGGGAGTTGTGCGAAGAGCGGGTGTAGACACGAGAGGCACGATTTGCAACAGGACAGTCCAACTTGCTTATGCGGACGACATTGACATTATAGCGAGAGACCTAGAGACGGTGAAAAGGGTTTACACCGCCTTAAAGACGCAAGCAAGACGAATTGGATTGGCCATGAATACGACGAAAACAAAGTACATGAAAGGGAGGGGCTCAAAGGACGTTGACCCCCCAAGACTCACCCCTTTAGCTGTGGATGGCGATGTGCTGGAGGAGGTGAGTGAATTCGTGTACTTGGGATCGCTGGTAACGGCCGACAACGACACCAGCTTAGAGATCCGGACTCGTATCCACTCCGCGAATCGCGCTTACTTTGGATTACGGAAAACCTTGACATCTGATCGAGTGCAACGCGCCACGAAGCTGACCCTGTACAAGACACTGATTAGACCGGTTGCCCTCTATGGCTACGAGACCTGGACGCTGCGCCAAGAGGACGAACGAGCCCTTGGAGTTTTCGAACGGAAGGTGCTGCGAACGATCTACGGTGGAGTACGTACAGCTCAGAACGAGTGGCGAAGGCGCATGAACCACGAACTGCACGCGCTGCTGGGAGAACCGACCATCGTCACCCTGGCGAGAATCGGGAGGCTCAGGTGGGCCGGCCATGTCGCGAGGATGGACGAAGACCATCCTGTCAGGATGCTCTTTGACCGCGCGCGACCGGATGGCGGCACAGGCCGAAGAGCAGGAGCACAGCGTGCACGATGGGGAAATCAGATCGAGGCGGACCTAAGAAAGATCTGCAACCTAGGAGACTGGCGAGCTGCAGCCCAGAACCGAGCAACATGGAACAACCTTCTTGATACAGCACGGGCACCGCGTATGGTGTTCTAAGCTGATTGGTATGGTATGGTATGTATCATGGCAGAAGCACTGTACAATAGAAATAATATCTAGTATGAAAGAAAATTGTAAGTAGTCTACATAAGCTTGACGAATAAACAATAAACATATATGACATGGGAGGATATGTATTTATCGAAATTATTCTGAATGCATGATATTTTTTGTCAAAAAATTACAATATGAAGATTTCAAAATAAATCTTGTTAACGATAACCTTATCATTCAACAGCGATAGACGAAGATATATTCAATAATTTATTTATAATTTATAATTTATAATAACATTATTCAGACAAAATCTTTTAAGTATTTGATATCTTTGAATTATTACACATTCATTGAATATGAAGCAAGATTAAAAGTATTTATACTATATAACGCCATGATTCGAAATCCGGACACATAGTAGCATATCATTTTTGTTGTAGCTGGCAAAAAAATCATGTAATAAGTTGGAAATGTAGAAATGTCATGAGGATGTAGTATAAACCGTCAGTTTTTAAAGAATGCATGCAAAATATGTCTTTTCCAACATTTTTGCATCAGAATTTCAAAATTAAAATTACTTGTTTTGCTTCGAATCCCCGACACTGATAAAAGCTGATTGGAAATCCGGACACTTTTGCTTTGAATTCCGGACACTCGATTTTGCTTATGAATCACCCAAATTTGGACTGAAATTTTAGTGAATTGCATTCTTTAGGTCTCAAATTAGCTGTTAACACCAAAACAATAGATATTTTATATAAACATTTGCTAGAATTAAAGGAAACCAAAAACATAAATTGAAATTTTTCAGTGAAATGTTTCGCATTTTTGGTAAACTTATAATTATATTTCATTTCATTTTTTTTTTTGCATTAAATACAGCGTTCAAACAAACTTTAAACGAAAGTTGATGTTAGAACTAATCAAATAACACAGTTTTGACATTCATAATGCGAACTTATATCCTAATAATTGATAAAATAAGTTGAGGTCTCCGGGTTTCGAAGCGTCTGGGAATTCGAATCATGACGTTAGTACTCATAAACATTCCCAAAATATTTTTTTTAAATACCTAAATTTTCTTGAATTCCAATATGAGTTTCGAGCTTATCATGCAACCTGATATTATTGATGTTTGCGTGATTCGAAACTAGGTGAGTGTTATTTTTTATTGAGTATTTTTTTATTTTGAGCAATTCCAGCTCAAATCAGGATTTTTCTGGTACTTTTGTACCCGACCCTCTCCGATTTCAATGAAACTTTTTAGACATGTTATCCTAGGCCTATATAAGCCATTTATGTGTATATGGAGCCAGTTTCACTCGATAATGACATTTGAGAAGGGTGTTAGTTATTTAAATATTTTTGTATTTTGTAAATTAAATATTGCTGTACCTCTAAGCCGTTACATCGTATCCAAAAGTGGTCAAAGACAAACTTGTAGGAAATTAGACGGGATTTTTGAAAAATACACTGAAAGAAAAATACACGACAATTCTATGAGATTTTTTAATTTCTAAGTTTAAAAGTTAAATTTTAAGGTGATGTCACGATTTTTTTTTCGCTCAAAATTTTTGTGAAAATAGCCTAAAATGTGACAAAAAGACTCACGAAAAATGCAGGATGGTATGTCTCTCCTAAAAAAAGGTGCAGTGGTAATCCTACAGGCATAACCATCATGACGAAGAACTTCGGACACAAAAGTAAATGAAATTTTTAGAGTTTTTAATATTTGCGTTTCTTGGCCACAAAATCAACCACAAAATCAATCACGAAATTTCATCAATTTTCTGTTAAACTTTCGGCATTAAACAATTTTCAAGAAATATTTTGCAAACAATAAAATTTATTACAAAGAGTCATTCTGAACCATGTGTTAAAGACACAACACACAAACCCCTTGAGCTTGATACCCATATTGCCCCAACTCTTATGGTTTCGCAAATGTCCCCCTATCGGAACACCCCCGGGGCCTCCGGCCACTCCAGATGGTGGCCACTGGTGACAAAATGTCAAATTTCATGTCCAGTATCAAAATCCCTAAAGTTTGATACCCATATTGCCCCAACTTTTAAAGTTCCGCAAATGTCCCCCTATCGGAACACCCCCGGGGCCTCCGGCCACTCCAGATGGTGGCCACTGCTGACAAAATGTAAAATTTTATGTCCAGTATCAAAATCCTTTAAGTTTGATACCCATATTGCCCCAACTCTTATGGTTCCGCAAATGTCCCCTTATCGGAACATCCCCGGGGCCTCCGGCCACTCCAGGTGGTGGCCACTACTGCCAAAATGTCAAATTTCATGTCCAGTATCAAAATCCCTAAAGTTTGATACCCATATTGCCCCAACTTTTATGGTTTCGCAAATGTCCCCCTATCGGAACACCCCCGGGGCCTCCGGCCACTCCAGATGGCGGGCACTGCTGACAAAATGTCAAATTTCATGTCCAGTATTAAAATCCCTAAAGTTTGATACCCATATTGCCCCAACTCTTATGGTTCCGCAAATGTCCCCCATCGGAACATCCCGAATTTCCTGGCCACTCCAGGTGGTGGCCACTACTGCCGAAATCTCAAATTTTATGTCCAGTATAAAAATCCCTAAAGTTTGATACCCATATTGCCCCAACTTTTAAAGTTCCGCAAATGTCCCCCTATCGGAACACCCCCGGGGCCTCCGGCCACTCCAGATGGTGGCCACTGCTGACAAAATGTCAAATTTCATGTCCAGTATCAAAATCCCTAAAGTTTGATACCCATATTGCCCCAACTCTTATGGTTCCGCAAATGTCCCCTTATCGGAACATCCCCGGCCTCCGGCCACTCCAGGTGGTGGCCACTACTGCCGAAATCTCAAATTTCATGTCCAGTATAAAATCCTCTAAATGTTATCGGATACCCATATTGCCCCAATCCTTTTAAAGTTCCGCAAATGTCCCCCTATCGGAACATCCCCCTTGGGCCTCCGGCCACTCCAGATGGTGGCTACTGCTGACAAAATGTCAAATTTCATGTCCAGTATCAAAATCCTAAAGTTT